>NC_138891.1:62675206-63330760 GCF_965194825.1 Balaenoptera physalus
ATAATTTGTGTCACCACTAAGGTAAATAAAAGTCACTGTGACTTAAAAGCGCTTTTATCCATAGAGCGGTCACGTAAAGTATTGGATCTCAAACTTGTTCAAGTGGCAGAGTACTGGGTCATGTCCTTGCAGATTTAATTAATTCTAATAAGAGAACCAAAAACAATTTTTTAAAAAAAATTTATTTTGTTTATTTTTATTTTTGGCTGCGTTGGGTCTTCGTTGCTGCACGCGGGCTTTCTCTGGTTGCGGTGCTCAGGCTTCTCATTGCGGTGGCTTCTCTTGTTGCGGAGCACAGGCTCTAGGTGTGCGGGCTTCAGTAGTTGTGGCACGTGGGCTTCAGTAGTTGTGGCTCGCGGGCTCTAGAGCACAGGCTCAGTAGTTGTGGCACATGGGCTTAGTTGCTCTGTGGCATGTGGAATCTTCCCGGACCAGGGCTCGAACCCGTGTCCCCTGCATTGGCAGGCGGATTCTTAACCACTGCATCACCAGGGAAACCCCCAAAAACAATTTCGCTAAAAGAAAACATAAGTACATATCTACAGGTCTTAAGACTTTAAAATAAAACAATGCATTAGATATCTTCTAGCAAGATAAAACCAAGGACATTAAGTTTACATGTCAAGTAGGTTCAATAGGACAGTTTTATATCAAGTATGATGCCTGATGATTAACAAATATTTTTTTCTTCCTTTGGGGGTTGGGGAATATTAGTAGCCAAAAGTTTTAAAGCAAGGAAGAGAAACAGTGAATGGAGAAGTTCAATTTTTTTGTTCTGTGATTTGGGAGAAGACAGTATTCTTTTTTCAATTATAGAACCATAATTGTTTAGTCTGACACATTGTTTAAGAACTCCTAAATTTTTCATCATCAGATACCTCTTATTTCTCTTTCTCTTATTAATCGAAGTAATAATGTATTGACTATTTCAGGTTCATGTCAACAAGGGATAATCACTTGCTATAATTCTAGACAAAGAAATTTAAGGGTTTTTTTCGTTTCTGATATCTTATGGTAAGTATGTTATTGGTGGTTTCATTAAGAAAATTAGAAATGTTGAAAATAACAGCTTGAAGACTGGACTTTAAGTGTTGCATTTGTAAAACTTGGTTCAGGAACCACTACTCCAAGAGTAAAGGTTTAATTTGAAGAGTATAAATTTACAACTTTTAAAAAGTGGTCATTAAATAGAATGGTTCAAATAAATTAGCGTTTGAGAAAATGTGGTGAAAAAAACTGCTTGGTTTCAGATAGTTCCATGTTAAATATAATTTCCTAGTTATTTTTAAATAATGGATTTACTATGTTACAGTGTTTTCTGACTTTACTTCTGTTGAGTTACTGTATATCTTTAAAGATAAAACTCTTATTCTTTAGTAATTTTGCTGTTTCTGCTATGTTCTTCACTCAAAGTTCAATTTGAGCATATGGAGTAGTGTGGCGCATAGCATGTAGCAATTCATTACTGCAAGTTGCAGGGACCATGTTAGTCAAAATGTTGTTGGTTTCCTTTGCCATCTGGTATTTATTAGTCTTTGTAAGCCCCTCACTAAGCCATGCTATCTTAAGGCTAATAGTAACTTGTTTCTTTGTATAGGGGTCCTGCATTCTAAAGGAAAAATAAGCTTGATTGCAGTTCTACACTCTAAAATCAATTCTGATACTATATAACGCCTTTGGACTTCTTACACTGACCTCCTCTGTCCCTAGCCCTTACTGATTAGGTTGGTAAGTATTACCTAAAAAACCTGCAGAAAATGTCCAGGTGAATTGCCTTGCTCTTCTACTCCTTAAGGTATAATTCTAGACTAGATCAGTCATGAGAGAATCTATTCCCATTTGCACTCTAGCAGAGAAACAATTTGTGTTTTCTGCCAGAGAAACACTGAGAATTTGAATCTATTTTCGTATCAATCTTTGAGTTCTTGTCTGATTCTAATCTTAGCCAACCCCACGGCATCTAAAATTGGATCTGAATCCGATATTCACCACCCCAGTGGCAGACAGGGGGTAGGCTGTCTAGAATTGTTTCTTGAATTGACTCGAATTCCTACATTGGCTCAGGATCTTATTGTCTTATTGGGGGAAAAACTTACTTAGCTAGGACTAACAATCCCCTAATTTGACCAAGTTGAAATATTCTTTATCAAGGTATACACAAGTTAGATTGACTTCTGCAAATAAGGAAACAAGCAAGATAACATTCACTTCACAATCAAACAATAATCATGTTTTAGACCCGTGAGATGCGAGTAGGAGCGCATACGGGGTAGTTGTCTCCGAGGGGCGGCAAAGGAAAAGGATTAGCCATGTCGTCTTTGATCAGAAAGGTGATCAGCACCGCGAAAGCCCCAGCGGCCATTGGTCCCTACAGGCTCTTACAAACATGGGTGAAATTCTGAAAGCAGCAAGCTGTGACTTCACGAATGTGGTAAAAACAGCTGTTTTGCTGGCTGACATAAACGACTTCAATACTGTCAATGACATCTACAAACAGTATTTCCAGAGTAATTTTCCTGCAAGAGCTGCTTATCAGGTTGCTGCTTTGCCCAAAGGAGGCTGTGTTGAGATTGAAGCAGTAGCTGTCCAAGGACCTCTCGTGACAGCATCACTCTAAGTGGGCCCAGTGTTATTTAGCCTGGAATTTTAATAATGTTTTTAAATTAACGTCTTAATTTTTACAGTATTTGTTGGAAAGTGTAAGGTTGACTGAAATATCTGAAGTTATTATGGAAATACCATATAATAAGGGGAATTGAACATGAGTTGAAGATTAATGATGAATCTAGTTACTGATGTTATAAATTACACTTCTGTAGCACTCATATTACTGGATGTGGGAAAAGAGACACACATTACATAGTTACTCAGGAAAATAAAAGTAAAGGGAAATAGCATGTAGGAAAGATGAGTTACTATTCCTGAGAAATAATAAAGAGCACACCTAATTCAATTAAACTATTAATTTAATGATGTGAACTATTTAGTTCTCATGTCAGATACATGATTCTGCTTTTACTTGAGTAAAATTAAAGCATTTAAGTTTGAATGGTAGAGGTAAAGGAGAAGAAACTGGACCAAATTTTATATGGATAATATTTTTCTAATGGAAATAAAATAGCATGCAGATTTAAAAAAACAAAAAACAAAAAAACAATAATCAGGGTTTAGAGATGTGTGTTTGTATATACATGTAGAAAAAAATCAGTAGTCCATATCTTGGTTTTCTGGATCCACTTTCGAATTTGCCAAAACTTGTTAAGAATTTATGATTTCTATTTATAGATATCTAGGCCAGAAACCAGAATCACTTGTGCTTAAATACTATTGGTATTCTGTGTACAGTTCAAGGTTCCAGTATTCTCTCTTAAGCATTCCTCTCTTCCCCTTCCAACAACAACAACAAAAAATTGTGCTGAGGGCTTCCCTGGTGGCGCAGTGGTTGAGAATCTGCCTGCCAGTGCAGGGGACACAGGTTCGAGCCCTGGTCTGGGAAGACCCTACATGCCGCGGAGCAACTAGGCCCGTGAGCCACAACTACTGAGCCTGCGCGTCTGGAGCCTGTGCTCCGCAACAAGAGAGGCCGCGATAGTGAGAGGCCCACGCACCGTGATGAAGAGTGGCCCCCGCTTGCCACAACTAGAGAAAGCCCTCGCACAGAAACGAAGACCCAACACAGCCATAAATAAATAAATTAATTAATTAATTAAAAAAAAAAATTGTGCTGAATTGGTTGGTTTCTACAGGTACTAAAGTCTATAAGGATCAAAAAAGCAGAAGAAATATGCATTTATATACTAAAAGATTTAAGATAATTACTTGATAAGCATGGTGATTCTATATGGATAATCTAGATAACTAAGAATTTAAAACTGAAATTTTTTTCCTGAATTACCCAGAATACTTGAGATGTTGTCATTGCTTTCATAGTTATATAAAATATATAATGACTAAACTGTTTGCTTTGGGTAGTATTGATAGACCAACTCAGAATTATTTAATGACCCCAAACTCAGATGAAACATTAGTTACCAGACATTCTTCAAAAATCCAATGCAGAGTTATCATAGGATATGTTTCCTCATCTCAATTCCACCGTTAGCTTGATGTTGACATGAATATTTGTTTACTCATCTTTCACTCAAGAAACCTTACTGCAGGATAAAATTGTCAAGTAAGGAAGCTGATAAATAAGGAAACTATTTTAGATATAACATAAAGTTATTTATTTGCTTTAAGGATTATTATTCAGGATTGGTTTTCCTATGCAGAAGTAAACTTCCAGTCACAAACGGAAATCTACTAAAACCTTCTTTCAACATATTAGTAAATAATGCCAATTATACATAAAGTGATTACTATCTGATTTATGTGTTGCTGTTTTCCATTTATTTTAGGTGTGGAAAAACTGGGGCTTTGATCAAGCAAATGCTAAAAAGGTATTATATTTATAATGTTTATAAACTCTCTAAGCATTGTTATTAGAAAATGTAAATCATTTTCCTTCAACCAGGGGTCACTTAGACCATCAGAGTAACAGGGAACAATTCTATCCTCAAGATCAGATAGGAAGGCAGCATCACAGACTTTTCTGTTACCAAATAAACTTCTTTTTTTTTTTTTTTTTAATAAATTTATTTATTTTTGGATGCGTTGGGTCTTCGTTGCTGCACGCGGGCTTTCTCTAGTTGAGAGCGCAGGCTCAGTGGTTGTGGCTCACGGGCTTAGTTGCTCCGCGGCATGAGGGATCTTCCCGGACCAGGGCTCAAACCCATGTCCCCTGCATTGGCAGGCAGCTTCTTAACCACTACGCCACCAGGGAAGCCCCCAAATAAACTGTTTACACACTCCTTTCTACTCCTTCCGAATATTCTCAGTCCCTATTCTACCGTTTCTCCAGTCCAAAAGACACTAAAATAAGTTATCTCCCTTCATTTTTCTGGGACGTAGGCCAAAAACAGGTAATTTTTAAATCTACCTAGCAATCTGAAACTAGGTCTACAACATTTATGAGTTCTGTAGTTGGAAATAAACTCTAGAGTACTCTTAATCAGAAGAATCTTTCTCTTAAAAATCTTCCTTTCAAGTGAGAGTGTAGCTCCAAGAATAAAGCTCCTGAAGGAAATGAGGGAGAGAAAGAAAGAGATACTATCTTTTCTAGACAAATTATGTGTCTTTGGCAGTCAGTCATTTAGAGTCCAGTCACCCTTGCATCCACTAACTTACGTAGGTATTATTTTCAGTCATTATATTTCTTTGGAACAAACATTGTCCTCGTGTTTTGCCTATTTATTTGCTACTTTTTCCTGATGGGAATAATGATGCTTTGATATTTGCTAAATTTTTAGAAGAATTCAGTCTAATTTTAAAGTCTACTGAATTACATCTGGAAGCCCAGAGGATACACTCTGAAATGCATCTCATATTCCTAAGACACAATTGTGTAAATCATTTAGTCTGTCATCATTACAAAGAGTTTATATGTCGTGCTGTTGTGGACTAGTTCATGGAAGAGTTCTCAGAAAGTCCAGAGAAAGTGAGGCTGTCCAAAAAGCCACACAAAAGCTTCTTGGAAGGAAATAGCCCAGATCTATGAGATAGTCTCTTTTACGTACAAAGCAGTATCTTGTTGCTGTTGAATGCATTTAATACCAGGTGATTTTATAGCTGTTCTAATTCAGGATTTTCTGGTAAAGCAGTGGAAGACCTCTTGGCAGTCAACAATCAAAGAAAATAGCCATGAGAATTAAGGGGCAGAAAATAGTATATAAAGACCTTTAACTCATATAAAATTTTAATCAGCCTTATATTAATCCAACTCACTCAATATGCTATCCCCAAATTTATCAGATACAGATACAATAAGATACCAGATAACGAATACCAGATAGAGTAAAATTACTGGATACAGAAAGCAGAGTATCTTTTCATTTATGTTTTCTTACTTGTCCCTTTTAGCCAAAGGGAAATTCTTAGTACTTGCAGTATGTTATTTTGTTTTGCATTCTGAACACATTTTCATTTAAACTTTGAGAAAGCAAAAATGTATGGGAGCTTTCCTGGGGCACAGTGGTTAAGAATCCGCCTGCCAATGCAGGGGACACGGGTTCGAGCCCTGGTCCGGGAAGATCCCACATGCCACGGAGCAACTAAGCCCGTGTGCCACAACTACTGAGCCTGCGCTCTAGAGCCCGTGAGCCACAACTGCTGAGCCCACACACCACAACTACTGAAGCCCATGTGCCTAGAGCCCGTGTTCCTCAACAAGAGAAGCCACTGCAATGAGAAGCCTGCACACTGCAACAAAGAGTAACCCCTGCTCGCCACGAGTAGAGAAAGCCCGCGCACAGCAATGAAGACCCAATGCAGCCAAAATTAAAAAATAAATTTATTAAAAAAAAAAATGTAAGGAGGTAGAAGCCAATTACAAATACACTCTGGATCACATATCAACTTACAGAGATGTGAAAAGAGAGTAGTAGTAGAACCACCACCTTAAAAATCAAAATTTAAGAGAATTGATAGCTATAGTCCAGTGCCTCAATCCATCAGTTACCTATTCAGAGCCGTTTTTGAGGGAGATTTGAGGATGTTTCTTACTACATAATTATAGTGCAGATTTTGGGTAAAATAGAGGAAGACAGAAGATAAATAAATATTTATCATTTGACATACGTGCCTCCTTTTTTCTATGCCTAGATGCAGTGATACTTAAATTTTTCTATTTTCTTTGCATATTTTTAAAAATATTTATTTATTTGGCTGCGGCAGGTGGGCTCCTTAGTTGTGGCACATGGGTTTCTTAGTTGCAGCTCACCAGCTTCTTAGTTGCAGCATGTGGGCTCCTTAGTTGCGGCATGCATATGGGATCTAGTTCCCTGACCAGGGATCGAACCCAGGACCCCTGTATTGGGAGTGCAGAGTCTTATCCACTGCAACCCTCTTTGCATATGTTTTTTGTTTGTATGTTTTTTGTGCGTTTTTTTCCTTTTCCAGCAGTAAAAACATTTATACAAACATACATCTGTACTATAATGTGTGCCTACGTAGTATACAGATAGCTACATAAGTCTCCCAGCTGCTTTAGATAAAAATTCTTAGAGACCTACCTAGAATGGGGAGAATCTGAGAAAAATTCTTATCAGATACCCCTAGTCCAGCTCTAACTCCTGCTTCAATTTTTTTTTTAACATATTTATTGGAGTATAATTGCTTTACAATGGTGTGTTAGTTTCTGCTATATGACAAAGTGAATCAGCTATACATATGCATATATCCCCATATCTCCTCCCTCTTGTGTCTCCCTCCCACCCTCCCTATCCCACCCCTCTAGGTGGTCACAAAGCACAGAGCTGATCTCCCTGTGCTATGCGGCTGCTTCCCACTAGCTATCTATTTTACATTTGGTAGTGTATTTATGTCCATTTGCATATGTTTTGATATCTGCTTTTTACTTACTATCTGGTTAATGCTTCCCCATGTCATTAAATAGTCCATATAATTTTTAATGGCAGGGACTGTGTTCCATCCTTAATATGTACTATGGTTTAACTAATCCCCTATTGTAGGGTACTTACGTTGTTTTAAGTATTTTCTATTAATACAGCATTGAACACCTGTAGATAAATCTTTCCATATAATCCTGATTATTTCCTTAGGATAGATTGCTAGAAAGGGACTTACTGGTCAGACAACATACGTATTTTTTTTTTTTTTAATTTTATTTATTTATTTATTTTTATATTTATGGCTGTGTTGGGTCTTCGTTTCTGTGCGAGGGCTTTCTCCAGTTGTGGCAAGTAGGGGCCACTCTTCATCGCGGTGCGCGGGCCTCTCACTATCGCGGCCTCTCTTGTTGCAGAGCACAAGCTCCAGACGCGCAGGCTCAGTAGCTGTGGCTCACGGGCCTAGTTGCTCCGCGGCATGTGGGATCTTCCCAGACCAGGGCTCGAACCCGTGTCCCCTGCATTGGCAGGCAGACTCTCAACCACTGCGCCACCAGGGAAGCCCCAACATACATATTTTTAAAGGCCATTGATAGATATAGCTGAATTCTTCTTAGCAGCACTATGTTAAAATAATAAACATTTATATTAGGGTTTGAATGTACTCAAGTTCTGTGTCTTACAGCATTCTGACTTAACTCTACATTCAGTAACTGAAACCCAGTTGTGTAAAAGGGAAACAGAAGGTTATTAGTAATTCACAACGTACATAGCATCCTTTCAACTGGGGGGGTTTAAGGAGTACTATTGCAAATTACCCCTAATGTTCTAATTGTATAAATTTTTATTTATCAGTTTTTATTAAAATGAGATATAGTGCTCTAAAGCCTGTATGAAATATATTGATTGTGTAATTTTATTGTAGTGTTTACGTCAAAATAAAATGTCAGTTGAGTACTGAACTTTCTACATATTGAAATGGTTTAATTTTTTTTACTTTTAGCCACATAAGGAAGATCCTTAACAGTTATTTCTCAACAATTATATAGTCAACTGATGTAACAATGGTACTAATATTGGGACGAAGACTAAACAGAGAGGATCTCGGAGTGCGTGATTCACCAGCAACAAAGCGTAAAGTTTTTGAAATGGACCCTAAATCTCTGACAGGCCGTGAGTTTTTTGACTTCTCTTCAGGATCATCCCATGCTGAAAACATACTCCAGATATTTAATGAATTCCGAGATAGTCGTTTGTTCACAGATGTTATCATTTGTGTGGAAGGAAAAGAATTTCCTTGCCATAGAGCTGTTCTCTCAGCCTGTAGTAGCTACTTCAGAGCTATGTTTTGTAATGACCACAGGGAAAGCCGAGAAATGTTGGTTGAGATCAATGGTATTTTAGCTGAAGCTATGGAATGTTTTTTGCAGTATGTTTATACTGGGAAAGTGAAGATCACTACAGAGAATGTACAGTATCTCTTTGAAACATCAAGCCTTTTTCAGATTAGTGTTCTCCGTGATGCATGTGCCAAGTTCTTGGAGGAGCAACTTGATCCTTGCAATTGCTTAGGAATCCAGCGCTTTGCTGATACCCATTCCCTCAAAACACTCTTCACAAAATGCAAGAATTTTGCATTACAGACTTTTGAGGATGTGTCCCAGCATGAAGAATTTCTTGAGCTTGACAAAGATGAACTTATTGATTATATTTGTAGTGATGAACTCGTTATTGGCAAAGAGGAGATGGTTTTTGAAGCCGTCATGCGTTGGGTCTATCGTGCTGTTGATCTGAGAAGACCACTGTTACATGAGCTCCTGACACATGTGAGACTCCCTCTGTTGCATCCCAACTACTTTGTTCAAACAGTTGAGGTGGACCAACTGATCCAGAATTCTCCTGAGTGTTATCAGTTGTTGCATGAAGCAAGACGGTACCACATACTTGGGAATGAAATGATGTCCCCAAGGACAAGGCCACGCAGGTAAGAAGACTGTTTACATATTAACTACAACATAATTAACAAAAATTTTTGTTTTTAAAATATTTTATAACTTCCTGAGTGTAATCTTAGTGTAGTCATTTATATGTATCATCTACATGTTGCTTTATATAATTTGAGATTTGTTTTGGATTACAAATCATTAGAATTTCTCTCCCAGTGAAGACTAGATTCAACAATAGCATTTTTCGTTACTGTTATTCTGAGCTACGAGATGGCATTGCAGAGGGTCTTTGCAGCTATGCATGTTTCAACATATTTCTTTAATTTCTCTTAACCTTTGTAGTGTACCAAATTTATTCCACTTTTTTTTTCCCTAAAGATCTTTGGATGTAAGGTAGCTAAAGACTTTGTTAGACTCTGTTGGACTGCCTCTACTTATAAAAAACAATTTGTATATTCACAGACTAACCTTTTTCCTAACAGCATGAAATATAGAGGTGAAGTAAGTAAGCTGATATAGATTGAGGGGGTTCTCAGATGTAAAACCAAGGCTTCAGATCTTTTCTCATTGCCACAGTTACTAGATTTAAAACACCTATAGATTTTAATTCATAAACTGTAGAAAAATAATCTCTGTGCCTTAATAATAGAAGGAATAGTATTAAACGTGTTTTACTGTGAATAAGCAAAAATTGGCTATTGTGAGAAATATAGTGAAGAATCTTTTTTTTTTTTTTAAAGGGCTTTTTTTTTTTTTTTTTAATTTATTTATGGCTGTGTTTGGTCTTCGTTTCTGTGCGAGGGCTTCCTCTAATTGCGGCCAGCGGGGGCCACTCTTCATCGCGGTGCGCGGGCCTCTCACTATCGTGGCCTCTCTTGTTGCGGAACACAGGCTCCAGACGCGCAGGCTCAGTAATTGTGGCTCACGGACCTAGTTGCTCCGCGGCATGTGGGATCCTCCCAGACCAGGGCTCGAACCCGTGTCCCCTGCATTAGCAGGCAGATTCTCAACCACTGCGCCACCAGGGACGCCCCAAGAATCTTTTAAATATTTTTCTAACAAAGCTAACTTTTTTGGTGTGTGTGGTAAAAAACATAACATAAAATTTACCATCCTAACCATTTTTAAGTGTACTGTTTAATAGTGTTAAATATATTCACATTGTGTGAAACTGATGTTTATTTTCCCACACCATCTCCACTTTTTCTATAAATTTACTATAGCGTAGCTCTCAAGCTACATTTTTGGCATTGATTTTGATTATCGTTGTTTTGGAATGTGATTAAAATCAGCATATTGTGAGATAGCATGTTTTTAGTTAAAATTCAGCATATTGTGAGATAACATGTCTTTAAAATCTACACTAGTTTGGATATAGCAATATTTAATCTGTTTCTTCATACGTAAAATGAAAATTATGATAAATGGTGCTTACTTCACAGGTTTTGCCATTGAAACTATTAAATGCAGTAATCCTTAAGTTTCTCAGCATAGAAAGTGGTACATAGGAAGTGCTTTAAAAATTATTGGCCATTATTATTTATATAGTGTAGTGTTGGTCTGACCCACTTTAAGAAAACTCCCAGTACTTGACAGTCTGAACTTTTTTATAAATTGGATACAATATTGAGTAACTATTATTACAAAAATTAATGTAATATTTTTTCGTATTAGGGTTAGAGTGCATTTTCACTTCAAAGTCAGGCGACTTTAGTTAAAAGTAATAGTTTTATAAGAAAGAAATATAAGGACTTCCCTAGTGGTGCAGTGGTTAAGAATCCGCCTGCCAATGCAGGGGACACGGGTTTGACCCCTGGTCTGGGAAGAACCCACATGCTGCGGAGCGACTAAGCCCGCGAGCCACAACTACTGAGCCCGTGCACCACAACTACTGAAGCCTGCGCGCCTAGAGCCTGTGCTCTGCAACGAAGAGTAGCCCTCGTTTGCCGCAACTAGAGAAAGCCCGCACGCAGCAACGAAGACCCAACGCAGCCAAAAAAAATTTTTTAAATTAAAAAAAAAGAAATATAAAATACTTTACGCCTGGTCTTTTAACAAAGAACAAAAACTACAGTTTTATTCTATAAAATATACTGATGATTTTTTTTAAGTTCTTCCTTTTAGGACTGTTAAGAGACTTCGGCTGAGCCTAAGAATGTGAAAGACCAAGGTTCTTAAATGTATTAATTAAGAAAGCTAAACAGCTTTGGGGCTGTTCCAGAACTTTTCTGGGCAAACAGTGTCTTTCCAAGGGGAGAATTGCATATTTTTACAAACAGAATCCCCTGTGGTAGACAGAGTGGTTTTGGGTCAAATAGAGTTAATAATATCTATCCCCCATATCTCCCATCTGCATAGGATTAGAATAGGGACCAAGGAATATATGTTGTAGAATCAAAAGTCGTTTATATTAAAATTATTTGTTTATAAAGATATGACCGGAATGAAATCAGAGTGCAGCCTAAAGGTAATTAGGCTTATATTATAACTAGAGAATTTTCTGATTTTCTTAGTTATTTGATTTACAAAAATATAATTTTACATCCAACTTTTAAGGGAACCAATCCATTTCATACAGTGAAACACATCTATATAAGATTATGATATATCATTTTTCTTTAGGAGGCCAGTAGAAAAAAAATCAAACTATAGTTTTACTGAATTTGCAGACTATTGTAAATATAATAGCAGATATTTATTTTATGTAAATTTTATATTTTATGTATTACGTGAGGAATCTGGAGGAATCCTTTATTTTACAACTCTGCCATCACCTTCTATCCTTTATATTCTGTCTTCCACTTATCTGTTACTGCATGTTAGAACTAATCACTAGGAATTTCCTTATCTGAACAATATGTATTATTTATACAGGTTCTCATCTTTCTGAGAAGCTACAAACTTTGTAAGAGGAGTGATGTCTCCACTTCTTCAACTGCAGCTCACTCCTCTGACTTCTGCTCCAGTCAGTCTACTGAAACTCCTCTCAATCAGGTCATCAGTGACCTTCTATTTGTTATTTGTTAGCCTCTTTTCAGTCTTTATTCACCTTGATCTCTGTTTAGGATCTGACATTTTTAACTGCTTTAATCTGTCTTGAAACTCTCTTCCATTAGCTTCAGGAGTACAATTTCCCTCATGGTCCTCTTCTCCAGCTACTCATTTTCAATTTGATAGCTCTTTTTCTAGTGTTTGAAATGTTGATATTCCCTTGGTTAACCTCTCTTCGTCTTGCCTTGATACTTTCCTAGATGATCTCATCTATTCTCATGGTTTTGATTACCATGCTTGCTATTGACTATCAAAACTATATATCCAGCCCAGACTTTTTCATTCGTTCAATCATTCAGCCAATGTTTTTTTAAAAAATTATATACATATAGTTATACATATACAAAATATATATATTTACTTGAAGATGCATCTTTAAAACAATAACATAGGCAAAATTAACCTCAAAGTTAAGAATAATTCTTTCTATTATTTAATATCCATTCCATATTCATATTTCCCCAGTCTTTTCCAAACTGTCCTTTAATGAACCTGGATCCAGTCCAGGACTACTCATTGCATCTGGTTATTTCCGTGAAGTCTTTTATTTCAAAACAGTTTCTTTTTCATGATTCTGACTTGTTCATGGTCAAGTTGTCCAGAAAAATATTCCACCTTCTGTATTAGTCTGATTGCTTCCTTATGGTGTCGTTTAGCTGCATTTAGCTGTTTCCTGGAAACTGGAAGTTAGCTTCAGCTCGATGGAGACAAGTTAAATATTTTTGATTAGAATTCATCCAAGGTAATGTATATATCACATTGCATCACATTGGGAGACACAGCATATCTGGTGGTTCCACCATTAGTGATGGCAAAGATCAGCTCTGGGTTAGGGCAGTGACAGTCCCATCCCACCACTGTGCAGTTAGGTTATACTCTTCACATCATCCAATATTTCTTTAGTGTTTATTGTGTGCCAAGTATTTTCCAGAGCTCAAGCCATACTGGATAGTCTACCTATATATACCCATGTGTCTCTTAAATGACAGAAAAAACCCCAAGATACATTATATTAGAAATGGAGTGTGATGGCAGGTTTCTAGGAAGAGGATATAGAACATAAGACCATGAAAACTTTGATAATCGGTACTGCCAGTTGTAAACCTCGGGTATATAAAGAAGAAATAGTGGAGACCAATCACAGAAGGAGTAAAGCTTAGGAATCGTTGTTTTTACTAATATATGTTATACAACTTTAAATTTCTGTACTAATGTATAATACTGTTTTTAATAAACACATAGTGCAAGCCTCACGATGTGTCAAGAGTACTGGCTTCAGAATCAGATAGACCTGGACGAGAACCTAGCTCTAATAACTAGTTAATTCTGTGATGCTGGGCAAAGCACTTTAACTTCTCTATGTGTCAGTTTCCTCATCTGTAAAATAAGCATAATACCATCTACCTTGTAAGATTGTTGTGAGGCCTAGAACTGTCATATGAAAAATGCATAACCTAGTATTTGACACAAAAATGCTTAATAAAAATTATTGCTGGTTTCATGAATAATCAAAATACATTTTAAATTTGCACTATACTTTTATAGAATAGGAAATGTGGTTTGAGAGACAGAAATGCTTGCTATCAAATGGTTTATTTTAAGTATAAATTGTTCATACCTATGGAAAAATATCTGCGACACTCCATTAAACAATAGAGATGGCTAAGATTTAATAAGTTCATCACTTTGAGTTTGGAATTGGTTAATTAAGTACTTGTCTCTTCTAATACTTTCTACTACCTCTTGTCTGATAATCAGTTACTATATAATGAAAATAGGAACCTGATTGCCATAATGAGGACAAGGTTCAAGTTCTTATTGAATAAATCAGTGAGAAGACTAAGGTTAAGATTTTTTTTTAAGAAATAATATTTTAGAACTCAGTGTTCTGAATTTTTGTTCCAGTCCCTCTTAAGAGTGATAATCTACTATATCATCGGATGCATGGTTTACCATTTTTATACGTGTTAGTTCATTGTTATTTTGAATTCATTTTTACATAAAAGTACTGTATACATGCCTAAGTCTCCCTCTACCTGACCCTTGATATATCAGTTCTCATCCCAAAGGATATCTCCCTGTTACCAGTTTTTTTTAACTTTTTAGAAATATTCTTTGCATATAGAAGTGTGTGTGTGTGTGTGTATATGTACACATACGTCTCTACTGTTTTTTATACAGACGGTAGTGTACTTCTCTCACAGTTCCTGCAGCTTGTTTTTATCACTTAAAAATATCTTGGAGGTTTTTCTATATTAGCACTTATAGGTCTTCATTCTTTTTTTTTTTTTTTTTTTTTTACTCTTCATTATGGAAAATTTCAAATTCATTCTTTTTAAAGAGATGTATAGTATCACATTTATGGATAGCATAATTTATTTAATCCGTCTCTTGGTGATGGACATTTAGGTTGTTTCTAAATTTTTTTCATCGCAAACAGTGCTCAGTGAATATTCTTATACATATGTCCGATAATTTATAGCATAAATTACTAGGGGTGGAATTGCTCAGTCAGAGGATATGTGCATTTTAAATTTTGGTAGATATTGTAAAAATTGACTTCCAATTTATACTTCATCTAAAAATATGAAAGTCTCTATTTCTTCAGTCCTTCCCCAGCACAGTGTATTATTAGTTTTTGTAAATCTTTGCTACTCTGGAAAGTGAAAATTTATATCCCATAATTTTGATTTGCATTTCTTTAATGTGGAAGACTGAGCATCTTTTCCTGAGTTTGAAAAACATTTGTAGGTTGTTTTTTTTCTGCAGTTCATTGAACTCTAGTGGATCAGAATTCTGATTGCAAGTAATTGAAACCAGCTCACCAGCGTAAGCATAGAAGGCAGATAGATGTATTAAAAGGGTACAGGAAGTCATTATCTTGTAGAACCTAAGGGCAGAAATTCAACAGGACTTCCAAGAAGACTAGAACAGGCTACGGAAAAGCCATCAGAAACCAAGCTGTGCCCTCTTAACGCTTGCCTCTGCTTTTCTCTGCATGTCTGCATCATTCTCTCTCACTAGTCTGGTTGAATATGACCACTCATGGGATTTGGTTTCTATATTACAAGTTCAGTCACTCAGAGAGACTGCATCTCTCCATCTCATGTGGAGAGATAATCTCTGATTCAGCTAGACAGCCTTCTCTGAACAGTTACCTGTGGCCTTGGGAGCAGGATCATGTAGCAGAAAAGTGATAGCAGAAATGCTTGTCCCATATGTAAGAGCAGACAACCCAGTAGTGGCTATTAATAATAAGGTATGGGTTTTCTCCTTTGTTCTTTATTAACTTGAGTCAAAAAGAGGGGGTGGAGTAATTTATGTTAATTGGAGATAACAAAAAATAATATCCATATTCCCATCTCCGAGAGGTAACACTGTGGCACTTGGCTTTATTCTTCCCTTTTATTCTCTAAGAATTTATTATTTCTTTTACAAAGTTGTAATCTATTTCATAGTCTGCTGTTATTATTTAATATATGGTAAACATGTTTTCATGACATGAAATCTACAGTGAACCATAGCCATCCCACCCACATTTGAACTCTGCCTGATTTTTTACCAGTAAGTGAGATGAACATCTTTGTGGCTATATAAGCACATCTGTGATCAGCTCCTGATAATAAATTCTTATATAATTGCTTATTTTTAAGAGTAAACATTTTGAATCTTTCACTCAGTACAACCATTTCTTTATAGAACCTGTTCTGTCTATTCCAGTTTCAGGTGGAAAGCCTTACCACACAAGCTGAAACTGTCCTTACTAAGTTTAGAAAGCCATAAGGTTTATGGCTGGCATAAGCCTCTTAAGGGGTCATTTATATTCGTTTATATTGATGAACCATAATCCAGTGATTCCTCTAGGCTTAGAAACTTTTTTTTTTTTTGATACAGTAAGATCAGACTGTTAGGGGCAGACTTAATGTTAATTATGAGAGACTGATTAACTCATTTATCTTTTAGTTTATATACATGTATTTGCAATAAGAAGTGGAACTGTCAAACAGACTAGATATTTTAAGTCAACCTTTCCAGCATATTCTCTTACTATGCGCAGGTTACCAGTTGGGAAGCCAAAGTTTTCAAAAAGGTTGTTTAGAATCCAAACAAAGGGATCTAGTAGATCTTTAGAACCAGAGTCTTCTCAGCTAGTATGGCTTGAGAAGTCTCACCCACCATAAAATATTCTTACCAAAAACCCAGTAATGTTCTAGTTAGCTTAGCTAAGGTTTCTCTTTTCCTTTAGACAGTAACTTGAATGGGCACAGAAAATGTTTGCCTCTGTGATTATTATTTACTCTTTCATTCATTTGTTCATTCATTTACTTATTGCTTCTAGGGCAGACCAATCCCCTCTTTTGATATATAGTTAATATGTTAAGTTTAGTAACTGTCATATCCTGCAGACCTAGAGAGTCATTAGCTCTCTTTATGGCTTAAAGTATCATATCTCTATTTAAGTTCATTTTTTGGTGTGATGGCTTGGTTTTCAGGTATTTTTGAGTCTTGGAATGGTAAATAGACTATGTCACTAACACCTCCCCCTTCTCCCTTCCAACTTCCCACTATATGGAAACATTTCCTTTTGAGTTTTTTAAATATATTGTTATTTTTCTTATTAGCCAGGATCACCTTTTGACCCCTTTTTGTTGATGAAAGTTAGTTTGGCAGTTCATCTGTCTCTGGCATGTTTGCATTGATAATAAGTAGGTCTGTTATTTCAGCCAGCAAGTCCTTTATTTCGCCTTTTGAGATTTTTAACTGAACCTGGTAATTACTATCCATTTTACTGATTTGGTTTAGAATATTCTGTGGATTTATAATTATTTTATCTTTCACATAAATCAAAGAATGTGATCTTTTAATTTGATCTTTTCTCAAGTTTATGATAAAAGAGTGTGATGACTTTTTAAAAAATATTTATCAATGTAGAAAAAAGATAATTTGCTTGTCACACTTTCCTAGGAACAAATGGTGAGACGTAATACTAAAGCAGCAAATATTTGTTAGATTGTCACAGCAGAAAATCAGAATTTTCATTTTAAAGGGTTACTAAAGTAACATTCACTCTAAAAAATAGATTGCATGGGTATCCAGAATTTTATTCATCCTGTACTATCATCTTGGCCGCTTTTTTATTCTAGTCACCGTTATCAGCTGCAGCAACTCATTTCCTTTAAGGCAATCATCTTCCTGCCTGAGATAAGTATTTTTCTGAGCTCAAGAAATAAAAATAACTATTTTATTGAGTTAACAGTCTCTAATGAGAACACCAGACTTGCCTCTAATTAAGTTAAATGCCATTTGGTTGCAAATAAGACCTTCAGTCAGGCAAAACTACTAGTTTGCTGATCCTTTCAGATAATTACACGTAGACACTAAAATAATCCCTTATTTAGTGAGACTAAATGTTTTAGCCATTAGCTTTTTGTGCTGTTTTCTCTTCTTGTTCCAAGGTACAAAACAGACAATATATGTTTACTGGGCTAAGAAGTCTTGAAAAAGCAAGCAAGTTCAAGCAAAGGGAAGGTATAAAACAAGTAAAATGCTATAAGGAAAGTATAAAACAAAATTCTGTCAGAATTCTATGTAATAATTAACTTGATTTTGTATTAAAACTATTAGGAGTGACTGAACCCCAGTGACAGTATTTAGCAATTTTTGTTTTGCTCAATCAGTAAATAAGACTTTGAGGAGTATCATGTGGGTTTGTCTTAGCAGTATTTTAAGTAAGATTTTAGGAAATAATACTTCCATGGAAAGAAGGATAAATTAGTCAATAGTTATTCTACTAAGTGTCTGGTGCTATCCACTATTTACTTTTAATATTTTCATTTGGGAATTATTTGGAAAATAGCAAATATTATTGATAGTATTTGAGTCCTTCTGATAATATTTTACTATATTCTAGGTTAGGGTAATAGAATTTGCTGGGTTCCTAAAAGTAATTTTTATTGCATCTGTGAGCAAAATTCTTTTCTACAATATATATTTCTGGTTTTACAATGGAAGAAGTATGCCTGGCATGGACTAGGTGAATGACTGTTAGTTGAAATAGCTGTGAGTAACTGTAGCTAGAATATAGCAGCTCTGTTAAAGGGACATACCAATGTTGCTTTACTTTGTTTTTTTCTAGTGTAATTGTAAAACATCACTCTAAAACTACAAATAAGTGTTCTGATGTTGTCTTTTTTCCCTCCACATTTAAGTAAGAGAAGACGCATTGTTAGCTTTTTTCTCTGTGAGACTTAATATCATAGCAGTCATAAAATGCAATTACAAGACTTTCTCATTTCCATGAGTCTTACGAACAAAAAGAAAAGGCTTGGATAAGCTTTTAGTTTTTCCTGTCAGTACCTTTTTAAACTACAAAGTAAAAGAAGCCAGTAATTAACGTGAACTTTGGATTCCCTTAGTGCTTTTTTTTTTTTTAAATAAATTTATTTATTTGTTTATTTTTGCTGTGTTGGGTCTTTGTTTCTGTGTGAGGGCTTTCTCTAGTTGTGGCGAGCGGGGGCCACTCTTCATCGCGGTGCACGGGCCTCTCACTATCGCGGCCTCTCTTGTTGCGGAGCACAGGCTCCAGACACGCAGGCTCAGTAGTTGTGGCTCACGGGCCCAATTGCTCCGCGGCATGTGGGATCTTCCCAGACGAGGGCTCGAACCCATGTCCCCTGCATTGGCAGGCAGATTCTCAACCACTGCGCCACCAGGGAAGCCCTCCCTTAGTGCTCTTAAAAGTTGTCTTTTCCACTCTAAAAGTAGCCCATGCTCATTATTGTTTTGAAAATTTGTGTTGATATAAAGGAGGAAGCCACACAATCCAGAGAAAACCATCATTAGCACTTTGGTATGCTCTCTCCAGACACATTATTTACATAGTATTGATCAGACCTTCTGTACAGTTTTTCATCTTGCTTTTTTCCTTTAGCATTCTTTGTTATAAACTCTGTTAACATCTTTAGTGACCACCCAACACTTTGAATTGGATTACCTTAATTTACTTAACTTTAGAAAAATTACTTTTAGGGAATTCCCTGGCGGTCCAGTGGTTAGGACTCTGCGCTTTCACTGCCTAGGGCCCAGGTTCAATCCCTCGTCGGGAAACTAAGATCCCACAAGCCATGAGGCACAGCCAAAAAAAAAAGTTTATTTTTAAAAATAGTGTCTGAACAAGTACATATACTTCTCTAAAGGGTACTTAGATTGTACTGTGAATTTGTTTTTTTAGAACTAACAATCTGATGAAAAAGCTCCATTTTCCTACACTTAGAAAAAGTGCATTATCTTACCTTGTGTGGTTATGCATATCTGAATTGCTGCAAGACTGCGTTTGAAAGTCATCCTTGATATTACCAGGGTTCCAATTGAATTAGGTAGGATCTTTGGACCATTTTATAACTTTTAAGGTAAAACTCATAGAAAAAAAATACCCATAGAAATTTTCTGTGGAAAGATGATATCACTAAATCCCTTGTAAATGTTCTCAAAGTAAGTAATTAGCAGGCTGTATTAGTTGGCATATACTGAGAGAATAAACTTAACAATGTACTTTGTATAGTGTTCTACTTTCTTTATGACAATGGTATGCTTTTAGGGTTTTAAACAATCTTGAGGGTATTTTAATTTATTATTTTTGCATTCTTATAATAATTATTTTAGGTCAACTGGCTATTCTGAGGTGATAGTTGTCGTTGGAGGCTGTGAACGAGTTGGAGGATTTAATCTTCCATACACTGAGTGCTATGATCCTGTGACAGGAGAGTGGAAGTCTTTGGCTAAGCTTCCAGAATTTACCAAATCAGAGTATGCGGTCTGTGCTCTAAGGAATGACATTCTTGTTTCAGGTAAATAAAGAATTATTACAGTAGCTACTTTTAATATAATCACAGCTTGGCCGTTTTAAACCATAACAGTGTCTCAAAAGAAAACAGTGAAAGTAGATATTCCTGCTTTAGGCAGATCATATTATACAACAAATAAAACTGAAAATGACTTTTTGCTCTTAAAGACAGGCACAAGATGATGCAGAATGATTTACAAAAGATTCTCCAGAAAATGCCTTCAACTATATCATATTTTTAAAATTTATTTTATTGATTTACAATGTTGTGTTAATATCTACTGTATAACAAAGTGATTCAGTTATCATATATAAATTCTTTTTCATATTCTTTTCCATTTTGGTTTATCACAGGATATTGACTATGTTTCCTGCACTAAACGATAGGCCTTATCATATTTTAAATGCTCTCAAATGCATATAGAATATGGTACAATTTTTAAAACTTTTACCTGTTTACTTTGTTTTAAGGAACACAGTAAAGTATGCAAAATGAAAAGTACTCAGTTAATCATCTCTAATCCACCCATGTTTTCTGAAATTCTCCCCAAAGTTTATGAAATAGGATTTTCCTTAAAATTCTTAACTTGAACTTTTATTATAATATGTGATATGTTACCTCTAAAATCAAACAGACAATAAAGTGACAGACTTATATACAAAGTATAACTACAGGATCTATAATCTGAAGTTTAATTGTTTGTTAATTAATTTGTTAGTTAAATAATTTTACCACCTTTGCAGGTTACTATCTTACTACATGTTGAACAATATAACAACGCATACTTTATTTTGCACAATGGTACGCTTTTTAAAAAACTGGTGATTTTTTTTTTTTTTGACTCATGAATTTGTTTTTATTTTTATTGGGCTATAGGGGATCGGTTGGGAAATATCTCTGTAAGTTATGCCCTACTAGGGAAATGTCCATTCTGATTTTCCTGGGATAGCTAAAAAACTGGTGATTTTTAAAAATCTTTCTAGAATAATTCTTTTGTCCGGGTGCTTCTGTTGTCTGACTCTTAAATGAACAGTCTTTACACATTTGGTAAGTTCATATTCTACATTTTATTATTTGGGGCATATAGTTATTATTTCTCAGGATAACAACTGACAAAGTTAAATCTGCTCCGTGGAACCATTTCCATTTTAAGTTTTAAGAGGGTCCTTGTTTCATTTATTGAACTGAATCCTCAAATTCTCGGACTGGGTGAGTAACTCAGTGTTTTCATTACCTGTGCCTTTGGCAAAGATCCCTTGGTGATATACATGTTAGCGTGTGCACATTGTTTTGCATTTAAAGGTGGAAGAATCAATGGCCGTGACGTCTGGATTTATAACTCACAGTTAAATATTTGGATCAGAGTCGCTTCTCTAAATAAAGGCAGATGGCGTCACAAAATGGCTGTCCTCCTCGGTAAAGTAAGAGAAACCACTTTTCATTATTATTGCTGTTACATTTCCAGAATAAGTACCACAGATGAATCCTTGATTTTACTCACCCTCTGGGTATTTTGGACTCAGATTGTGTTTCCTTCCATTTCTAACCTCAATACATAAACTGAAGATACAAACAATTTGACACTGTACTTTTGAATGGATATTTTGTTCTCCCAACTAGGAATTTGTAGCAGTGCAGCACATTTCTCTTCTCAGGCACCAATGCAGTCTAAATGACTGAGAAGCATCGGAAAATAAAGGAGTTACATCAAGTACAAAAACAGGCCAATGTCTAATCCAAGCATTCTTTTTCCTTTTACTGACTTTGGCATTCAGGCCAAGATATATTTATGTAGAGTAATACTATTTTATCTTTTTTATTTGTACAAGTAGGGACAAAACAAATAAGTGTTAAGATAAACTCACCAACATATTTTAAAGCAAACTTATTATTGGCTGCAGCTAATAAATATGAAAAACATATAATTTGATTCTGGACCATTCACTGTCCTTAGGAACTTGAGAATCACTTGTAGACTAGTGATTTTTGAATCACTAGTAGACTAGTAACTTTTTTGAAGTTAAATCTAATATAAAAAGCTATTACATAAAGCAGATAAAAATACAGCTGTGTATCAAGGGCTAACTTGGACTCTTTAGCCCTTCCCTGCCTCTGTCTCTATCAGCTCCTCCAAAGCCACTTCAAATTAATGAGCGATCTAAATAAAAGCAGCATACTTGCTCGCACATTTTTTTTTGAAGTATAGATGATTTACAGTATTGTGTTCAAGTGTACAGCATAGTGATTCATGTTTTAGGGGTGTTTGTTTGCAGCTTATATTCCATTATAGGTTATCATAAGATATTGAATATATTGCACATATATTTTTGTCTGGTCCCCTAGTACTCTTTTCTAAAAAGATTGCTGCCTCTTAAGCCCTCTCTTGAAGACATTTTAGAGCCACCAGTGAGAAAGCAGAACTGCTCTAGTTGGAACAGAGATAATGCCAGGAACCCTTCCTACTCAGCCACCCATCAGTTCTCATTCCCTCCCCCTATCTCCCCACAGAAGCATCTTGAAATCTCTATACTATAGAATACTAGAGCTTCTCAAAGCTTCTCAAAGCGCAGTTTGAAAGTTAATTCCTAAGGGTATTGATCTAGTGTGTTGCTGCTGTCTATAAGACCAGTGAAATAATGAGGACTTTGAGCTAGATGTAATGGAAATAAAATACTAATGGAGTATTTTCTAAAACCACTGGTTTGTTAGTACTTACTATATTATATACAGTTTTGGTAGCTATACCTCAAGGATGACAAAATATTACTGGAAAGGGGCAGCTAAAATAATTAAGGGGTTGAAAAGAGATGAGGTCTGACTAAAAACATTATAATTATTTAGTCTGAACATACAGAGGCATATGAAAAAGATTGATGTCTCAAATATCATATATGGATTGATGAACACAAATTTATTTGACAAATATTAGTATATTTGACTTGAAGGTGCCCAAAACTTGGAAGCACTAAATCAAGAAATAAAAGGAATCCTTCCTACTTTATACAGCAAGTACTCAATTCATGGAAAACAGTTATCCCAAAAATTACAATATAGGCTGAATTCAAACATAGAAAGTTATTTAAAGTTGTAAATGCACTCTGTTAAGGAAACCTAGGATGATTTGGAATATAGACTCTTAGAGCAAGAAGGCATCTTAGAGAGAATATTTAATGTAACTTTTTTAGTTTACAAAGAAACTGAATCCAGAGAGATCGAGTCATTTGCCCAAGGTTGCACAGAAAGTGATAAAGCAGGGGCAAAAGCTCAGATTTTCCTAATCTAGAGGCCTTTTATCTTAAGGCTCACAGCATATATTTTTAGTTTATGCATGTAGGGGAATAGTAATAAAGTTTAATCTTCAAAATTATATTATGTGATAGGTACTCTTATTGTCTACATTTTTAAATTGAGGAAATTAAGATGGAGTCTCAGAGAGGATAGGTAAGCTGCCCAAGCAAGGTCTTACTTGCAGTGGCAGAGCTCAATATGGACCTACCTCTCCTGATTTCAAAGCCTGTACCTTTAAGTACTACATTGTGCCACAGTTTCCATACCCCTTCTAGCTGCATGACCTTGAATAAGTTACTTAACCTCTCTGGGCTGCGTGGTGTTGGGAGAACAAACCCACCAACAGATAATTTTAACATAATGTGAGAAATGCAAGATTGAAATAGCATTGGCTGCTTAGGAAATTTGGAAGAGTACAGAAAGATAGATTTGTGGACACACTTGAATGACAATGTATAGAGTTTGGCCTTGACCCTTAGGCATTCATTGTTAAACTAGTAAAAGGAGTTGAT
Source organism: Balaenoptera physalus (assembly GCF_965194825.1). NCBI lineage: Eukaryota > Metazoa > Chordata > Mammalia > Artiodactyla > Balaenopteridae > Balaenoptera > Balaenoptera physalus. Next base: position 62,699,293 of record NC_138891.1, read on the forward strand.
GAGGTGTTTTAGGAAGATTAATCTGTGGTTTAGAGAGTACAAGAGTGGAGACCAGGAGATTGAGAGGCATGAAATGATATGGACCCCGAGGATGGTGGCAGTGGGAAACAAATGGAAGGGACAGATGTGAGAGATGCTGTGAAAGAACGATTGGTAGAACTTAATAGTTAATTAGATATGGATGCAGAAAAGAGTTGATGATGACTGTTCATTAAAAGAATTATAGATGTTAAACAGGAGAGCTTTTTTTTTTTTTAGGAGAGCTTCTATAGGTAGGTTAAAAGCTTCTTGTATATCTTGTGATGCTTAATGGATTATTCTGCATGTAACTGACTTAATTAATGGCTTGTTGATTAGTTCATCTGCCCTACCTTCCTCATATTTGTGAAAAGAAAATGTACATGAAAGCCCTTTGAAATACACATTCTAGAGTTCATAATATATCAGGTACTTTTCTAGGTACTGCAGGGACTAAATTAAAGAATAAGATAGGCCCTGCCTTCAAAGATCTCACAGTCTAGTAATCCGTACTTAATACTTTAGTTTCATAGCTTTTATTACTTTATAATACTCAAATATTTTCACCATCCATGAGTATGAGCATTTATGCTAAATCCTGTAACTCTCAATGCAAGCAATATTGCTCCTAAGGGGATGAAGGTTGGTTCTTGGGCTGGTGAAAAAAATCATACTGTTTTGTGTATAAAGCACAGATACAATATATAAACAGATATGCAATATATTTGTGGTATTAAAAATTTCATTGGAGGGGGCTACTATGAAAAAAATGTCTAAAAAGGCTCCTTGGTGGTGGTGAGAAAATGATAATTTTTTTAGCTCAGAAACTGAGCTAAATATATTGCAATTACAGTTACCAAGGGCTTTTAAAGGGGAGAGATCCCTTAATTCTTTAGCCAACTAGTTAAAAATTCAAACTTTTGATAATTAAGATTTCTCCATGTATTTTACGTATAGGTATATGTTGTTGGAGGTTATGATGGGCAAAACAGACTTAGCAGCGTAGAATGTTATGATTCCTTTTCAAATCGATGGACTGAAGTTGCCCCCCTTAAGGAAGCAGTGAGTTCTCCTGCCGTGACTAGCTGTATAGGCAAATTGTTTGTGATTGGTGGAGGACCTGATGATAATACTTGTTCTGATAAGGTAAGCCATGCTCTCTCTTTTTTTTTTTTTTTTTTTAATAGAAATTACCAATGATATACACAAGAAGAGAAATATGGAAGGCCTATCAAGTAGGTAGTTCGGTCCCTTAGTGTGAGGGGGCTTTTAAAAATTGTCTGGTACTTTATACTTTGGGAGGAAAACATTGAGTTTCAAGTTACTAAAGTGAGATCATAATAAAACCAACAATTTTCTGTTAAAAGTGTGATCCAGTCTTTTTGAGATGAGACTGATCTCAGCGTTATACTATAAACCATTTTAGAACTTTTTACTGGTATAGTTCACAAAATCAAAAAATTATTCACATAAAACAATTGGGAGGTGAATTAGCAAAGGGTAAGACACTATACTGCTTCCAACTGGGTCATTTTCTGCATACTTTGAAAATATTCTTTAGAACAAAGAAAAGAAAAGAAAACCTCTCTAATGTAAATATAGGATGGCTCAAAGCTGCTGCAGTTCATTGAATTCCTGAGATAAAAGAACAGGTGCCATCCTGACATCTGAGAAAATACCCTGTTTATTCTGCAAACAAGTGTCTAATGCCTAATTCATTTAGCAGTAGTTTACTGAACTTTGTCAATCAATAAATTTTTTCTAAATTAAATTTTAATATAATATCAAATGTTACATATTTAGAATTCATTAATTCAGAATTTGTGATAATTCAAAGTATACTGAATTGAGGTTTGCTGGTGTTCTTCTGAAGAAAGAACTCCCTAAACATGTAAAGAAATTATATTCAAATTGAGGCATACTTATCCTATATAACAGAATTTTGTTAAAATCTAAGACTGTTAATTTTAATGGAAAAAAAAGCAAACCTGCTAGCCATTCATCTTGGAAACGGTCTGTGTTTGTTTGTTACTCTGTTCTGCTTGATACTAATAAATTTGTATTTCTTTTGAGAATTTCATAATTGAGATATTTTACTCTCAAGCCAACCTCCCTTAATTCTGTGAATTAATGGGATTTTATTTTTAATCATGTTTCTGTATATTGGCAGACTTTTTATTACGTAAATTGGCATTTTTGTTGAGAAATTTTAATTAAGTATTTCTATATATTATTAGGTTCAATCTTATGATCCAGAAACCAATTCTTGGCTACTTCGTGCAGCTATCCCAATTGCCAAGAGGTGTATAACAGCCGTATCCTTAAACAACCTGATATATGTTGCTGGTGGACTGACCAAGGCAATATACTGTTATGATCCAGTTGAAGATTACTGGATGCATGTACAGAATACATTCAGCCGACAGGTAATAACATAAAACAATCCAAAAGAAAAATCAATGTAGGAGAGACCAAGTACAGGACCAGTATGAATATACAGTAACTTCACTATTTATGTGTTTCATGTACGCTCAGATTATTTCCAAAAAAAAAAAATTTTTTTTTTAAATAAATAAATTTATTTATTTATTTATTTATTTATTTTTGTCTGCGTCGGGTCTTCGTTGCTGCCCACGGGCTTTCTCTAGTGCGGAGAGCAGGGGCTACTCTTCGTTGCAGTGCGCGGGCTTCTCATTGCGGTGGCTTCTCTTGTTGTGGAGCACGGGCTCTAGGCGCGCAGGCTTTAGTAGTCGTGTCTCGCGGGCTCTAGAGTGCAGGCTCAGTAGTTGTGGCGCGTGGGCTTAGTTGCTCTGCGTCACGTGCGATCTTCCTGGACCAGGGCTCAAACCCATGTCCCCTGCATTGGCAGACGGTTTCTTAACCACTGAGCCACCAGGGAAGTCCCTCAAAAATTGTTTATACTCTGCATAAAGCATATGGTATTCTTGTTTTGAACTCCTTCCAGGGAATTTATTGAAATAACTTACTTTTGTTTTTAATTTTTAAATTAATTTTTATTGGAGCATGGTTAGTTTACATGTTGCGTTAGCCTCCACTGCACGACAGAATGAGTCAGCCAGACACATACAGGTATCCCCTCCCTTTTGGACTTCCTGCCCTGAAATAACTTACTTTTTACCATCCCATGGTAAAGTAGGTATTGCTCTTGGGCTGTTGGGTTTTTTTCCCCTTGACCTTTTTGAGACTCCTACTCCAGTTCTTATCCCTCTCTCTAGCACATTTCAGAAGAGAAGAAATTCTCTCAAACTGGTTTCTTTCCTTCTGCAGTTAGAAACTAGGTAATTTGTTGTTTTTGTTATAAAGAAAATGGCTGTACTTGGGTCTCTTTCATCCACACTGCACTTGTATCCTTGTACGTCCTCTACCCCTGCACCATAAAGGCCTTCCCCTGGCCTTTTGTTTCATGGCTCTACCCTCTTTCCTTCCACCATCAAAATGCTTGATGGCTCTGATGCTGGAAATCTGGCTCTACCTATACCACTCTAGAGATATTGTACTCCCAAAGGTCATTACTAATAATCTCCTGAGTCTCATTCATGTTCTCTTGTTTTTTTTCTACCCAACCCTTAAATATGGGTATTCCTTGAGCCTCTTTTCCCTGCCCTTTTTCCAGTTTATACTCCGTTCCTGAGTGATCACATTTACTGCTCAGTACTGATGACTTCAAATCTTATTCTCCATTAAAGCCTCTCTCCTGTGCTCCAGACTCAAATTTCCGACTGCCTATTTGATGTTTTCCATGGCGTTCCAAGACTTCAGACTTAAAACAGAATTCACCTTCTTCCCCAAGTTTACTTTTTCTGTTTCCAAACAACCTAGTGAATGGAAAAACTCTTTCTCCCTGACAACACTTCTGACACCAGATATGTGGGTTTATTCCCACACCAACCAATCTCTGTCTTCAGCTGGTGTCTTACAATTCAATTCAGTTTTGACATGACCTGAAATTTGCTTCAGGTTCCACAGGTTAAGGACTCAGTCCCACAAGACTGCCACCACTTCACATGCCAGTCACAAGTCTCAGGTTTTCACCAGTACTTCTGACAAATCAGCTATAAATCAAGGCTTCCACAGCCCCCTCCTTGGGTTCAGTAATTTGCTCAGGAAAACACTTATGTTTACAGGTTTGTTATACAATAAAGTATATTACAAAGGACATAGATGAACAGCCAGATAAAGAAGTACCTAAGGTCAGGTCTGGAAGGGTCCTAAGCAGAGAACCTTCTGTCCTCATGGATTTGAGGTGCACCACCCTGCTGGGACATGGATGTGTTTACCAACTTAGAAGCTCTCCAAATCCTATACTTTGGGGATTTTTATGGAGGCTTTATCATGTAGACATGATCAGTTATAATTCAGTTTCCAGCCCTGCTCCCCTCTCCAGAGAAGGGAGGGTGGGGTGAAACTTAAGCTTCTAATTATGGCTTGGTTTCTCTGGTGACCAACCCCCATCTAGGAGCCCAGCAGCAGTCCCTCCTTAGAACAAAAGACACTCCCATCAACCAGGAAAATTGCAAGGGATTTAGGAGCTCTGTGTCAGGAACTGGGGTCAGAGGCCAATATGTATTTTCTATTATTTCACACCTAGAAACTTAATTTTTAAATTTTTTCTTGCTTTCTCTTAAATTGAATCAATCCATCATATCAGTTCTGTGTCCTCAAGAGTTTCTCCTATTCTTTTCCATTCCTGTGGTTCCTGCTTTTGTTCAGGTTCTCATCAGTTCTTACCTAAACTAAAACAGTATTTTCTAAGTAGTGTTCCTTTCTCTAATGTCTTGCTTTTCTAACCCATTTTACCACCAGTTATTTTCCAGCAAATCTAATTATGTCTCTTCTCTGGAAATGTACTGAATAAAATCTAAAAGTTTTCCCACTTCATTCTAGGTCTTCTGTTGTCTGACCTCTGCTTGCCTTTTCAGCTTCACTTTCTTCACCTTTACCCAAATTACATTAAGTATCTGTTGCTTGCATTTGCTATCCAGACAGTATGTGTTCTTGCCTTGATTCATGTTGTCCTCTTAGCCTTTAATGCCTTTTCTACCTTCTCTATTTGTAATTCTACTCATCTTTCAAGAGCCACTTCACAGTCACAACAAACTGAGGTTGCCCTGTTCAGAATTAATCTCTTGTTTTTCTGATCTGTCACTACACTTACCACCTCTATTATGCAAGTGATAAATTTCCTTATAGTTATAAATGTTCATTTCTATACTGGAATTCAGATACTGTGTTTTCTAATTCATCTCATGTATCTTGCATTGATTGCTGCTCGGTAATTTTTTTTTTTTTTTAATTTTTTTTTGGCTGCATTGGGTCTTCATTGCTGTACTCGGGCTTTCTCTAGTTGGCAGAGAGCAAGGACCAGTCTTCGTTGCGGTGTGCGGGTTTCTCATTGTGGTGGCTTCTCCTGTTGCAGAGCACAGGCTCTAGGCACGCGGGCTTCAGTAGTTGTGGCATGCGAGCTCAGTAGTTGTGGCTCACAGGCTCTAGAGCACAGGCTCAGTAGTTGTGGCGCACAGGCTTAGTTGCTCCCCGGCACGTGGGATCTTCCCGGACCGGGGCTTGAACCCGTGTCCCCTGCATTGGCAGGCGGATTCTTAACCACTGTGCCACCAGGGAAGTCCTGCCTACCCTTTTTTTTTAAACTTTGGGTTTATTTATTTATTTATTTTTGCCTGTGTTGGGTCTTCGTTTCTGTGCGAGGGCTTTCTCCAGTTGCGGCAAGAGGGGGCCACTCTTCATCGCGGTGCGCGGGCGTCTCATCATCGCGGCCTCTCTTGTTGCGGAGCACAGGCTCCAGACGCGCAGGCTCAGTAATTGTGGCTCACGGGCCTAGTTGCTCCGTGGCATGTGGGATCTTCCCAGACCAGGGCTCGAACCCGTGTCCCCTGCATTGGCAGGCAGACTCTCAACTACTGCGCCACCAGGGAAGCCCCTGCCTACCCTTTTAATACTAATCAAATGAAAAACGATAAATCAACTGTAATTTCATGGTAGACAGCTATTTGAGTCAAAGGTTGTGGGTTTTTTAAATGCTTAGAATGTTGAATGACAAAAAAAGAACTGAAAAAATGAGCTCTTTTTTCCAGTCCTAATGGACCCAGCCTTTTTCTCTGTTTTTACCTCGCCATTTCCATGCCTTTTGACTTCGCATAATTCCTAAATTCCACAACTTGCTATTTTAAACATATTTTGCTTTTTAACTTTCATCAGGAACATTTTTTTTTTTTACTGACCGGTGAAGATTTTTTTTTTACCCTTCTTCAGTGGACTAGGTATTTAAAATGTCGTTAAAGTTTAGAATAATAATTGAAAAGAAATCTGATTCTTTTTCTTTATTGTTGGCATTTTAACATTTAAGCATTAAGCATTATAAAAAATAATAATTAAGGAGAGGGGTATATCTTACAATATTAAGACTGTGTTTCATTTAAGTCATGAAAAATAACATTAAAACTTCATGTATTAATGAATTATTTTTCTTACTAGCTGCCATTACTCTTGAGTCTCTCATAGAGTGAAATATAAACTATGCAAGTAATTTCCTGATATGAATGAATATCTGTTCTGAAGGTTGCTTGCTTCATTTAATTCTGAGCACTATTTATGAAATGATGTTAATAACAAGATCCTATAATAATATAGTTTAAGAATCATCATCAAAGTGACTGTAAAGTTCAGTAGTGCAAGCCAGCTTGTACTTGAAAACTAAGGATGTTGTTTTTTATTGTGTTCAGAACTTTCAGAATTTATAGAAAGAGCTCATTGTGCTTTGGATGGAAAATGTTATAGTCTGGCACATAATTGGTACAGTTCATGGGTGGTATTCTACATAAAAGTTTGTCATTCACTGATGATAATGGGCCCCAAGTCAATATGGGTGTATATAAACTCTAATGTAGGCATTTAAAATACTCACTAATTCTTCTAGACCCAAAGATACTATCCTCTATTATAGAAATCCGCCAAGATTTAATTTTTTCTACAAGAGTGAAATTTACGTATAGCAAATCCGATCAAGTAAAAATGTTTATTGTACTCACTGGTAGAACCCATCTCATTGTTGGTTATGTGGAAACAGGATAATAATATGCAATAACTTTCTGAATTAAAGTGAAATTTAAATGGAAGAATAATTGACCTGCAGCATAACCAGATTCATGCAATAGTGAGACAATTTTAGTGTAATTTCTTTCTTTGAAGAATCACTCTTATCCTTGCCAAGAGTATTTGTTTTATATAGTAATTGTATTATTGACAGAGAAGAGTAAAATTTAGCTAAGAGTCTCATTGCATGGAAAGTTAACTATAAAATGTTATCTGGGGAGTTTCTGTGCCCCATCCAAGGCCCCTAATAACAGTGCTTCTTTAATTTGGTTATAACTCTCATTCATTCATTCAACTTGTGGGTAATCCCATATAATGAATAATGTTCCTACCCCTTGATCATGTAATAGCCACTTTCTATAATGAAGGACCTTCCTGTAATTGGAGAAGCAACTCTTCAAGGATGTTTTTGTTCAACTACCATTAAGTTAACTAAAACCCTTCTCTCAGTCTGCCACCCCCACTTCACCACCCATATCTTGACCCCAATTAGTGACATATATTCTATCTTAACACTCCCTTCACCCATGCAAATTTACCTAGTATTCACACATAGAGCAGGAGTTGGGCAAAAGGGAGCTTATTATTTCATGTCTCCTTTTTTGACTGTGTTAAAGCATGTCTTATTTTACTTTTCAGTTTGCTACCAAATCCCTTACCGTCAACAGTTAATTTTTTTTTTTTAATTTGGTTGAACAGGAAAACTGTGGTATGTCTGTATGTAATGGTAAAATATATATCCTGGGTGGAAGACGGGAAAATGGAGAAGCCACAGACACTATTCTCTGTTATGATCCTGCAACAAGTATCATCACAGGGGTAGCTGCAATGCCCAGGCCAGTGTCCTATCATGGATGTGTGACTATTCATAGATACAATGAGAAATGCTTTAAGCTCTAAAACCAGGATACCTCACCCAAGAAGCCACAGCAATCCAAGATGAGAGGTTTTAAAAACTCCAGAGTGGGAACTTGACATATCTCCTTTTTGCAATATGCACAGAAAAGTAAAAATAATAATTGTCATGCCTTTCTCCCCAAAATATCAATCTTTCAAACTGTAATAAAGCCTTTTCTGTAATTGGGAAAAAAAAATTTGTTGTTGTTGAAGGTAATAGTGGTCTTTGCTTGGGCTTTGAGAGTGTACCTTTGTGAGTATTTGTAAGAAACCTATGTGGAGTAGGAAATAATGTCTGCCTGCATACCTTTTAGGAATTTGTGAATGGTCTCTTCATTTATGTATGTTTATCTGCAAGACTGTATATTCCTTATTTTGTCACATATATGTGTGTGTGTATGTGTGTGTATATATATATATATATACACATACACACACACATATATATATATATAAAATTGCATGGCAAGTTTTCATTTAGTTTGACTCATATAATGCTTAGAATACTTAGAATCATTCTAAGGTGGAAAAACCAGTTTTAAAAATCTTTGTCACTAAAAAATACATCCAAATTGATTAATTTTATTGTGGGTTTTTTTCTGTAATTGATAAAAATGTAGTGACAACAATCTGAGTATCATAAAATACTGAGTTATTATGACTTCATTCTTAGAATTATTTTCTTATATTAAAGGTATTTTGGGGGGAGGAGATACAAAAGCAAGTGCCCCTAAAATGGAGATTAAAATTACATGTTAGTTCCTAAGAAAAAATCATCTAAGACCGTTGAAGGGAAAATGACCCACTGTGGCTCTCAAAAGTATTTATATATCATCTCTAAATCCTCTAAGGGATGCGCCTTTTCTTGAACATGGCAGAAGAGTTGAAATCCACTTTGCAATATTATCTTGTGAAAAACAGGGACAGATTTTCTCCTTAGCCCAGTAGGGTTTGACCTCATTACTATGGTGCTTTGGGTGAGGACCTCTTCCTGGTTATCCTACTTTCTTGTGAACAGCTAAAAATCCTGGGAGTCTCTACTGTTAAGCTGCCCTTAAAGGATAAAGCAGGGACCACCTGTCTCAGTGGGTCCATATTTCTTTTAAAATTAGCTATTTGAAGAAACTAACAGCAGTAGTTGCAGTCCTCTAAGATAAATCTTTCATTTGGTACCCATTGTGTAAAATATTGATCAATATTCTTAAGCTTCTCTACATCAAATTGCCTTTGTCTAGATGTTTCAACTCCAGTTTATAAAGCTTACTGGTTTTCACAGAAGAGTGTAAAACTTTTTCTAAGGCAAATGGAATGGCAGGAACCATAGCGTAAGTGATTATTGATATTCCTGGGTGGACAGATATAATTTAAAACATTTTAGGGATGTTCAGGTAGCCTGCTGTATTTCCACTTCCCCAGGAACTATTGTTGTCTCACATCATAATTATATACTCCTTGCCATAGGAGAAATAATGCAAATATGTGATTATAGTGTCACCATATTTCTGTTAAAACCAAGGTGTAGTAATCAAAAACCTAACATTGATAAACTACTCTTTCTTTCTCATTTTAGAATGATGCAAAGATTTCAAATAACCCTATACAGCATCAACTTTTAATGCCTAGCTGGAATCTGAATTCTGAGGAAAACTCTAAAAAACTTAACAAATCTTTAAGGAATTTTTATTTTTCAGATCATAATTTGAAATGATGTATACCTTTTTGTGATAATTATCAAAGCAATTCAGAAACCAGTTTTCTACCATTTTAGTTGAAAGACAATAGTAGATACAATTGGGATACTTGTTTTAATTTTAGAGTAAACTTCTACTTCTGCATCATACCTTTTGTAGATAATGGAACCTATGTAGTTCAGAAATTCTTTGGGGTATATGAGAAAAGTGTTTTGTAAATGCTGAGAATTATACAAATGATACTTGTTATTTTCATGTGTATTTGTAAGATCATGCCCATCCATAGACACTTCACACAAAGAAGACTTTCTCAACATAACCTGTATTTTAGTACTTTTGTCTATTATAAAAGTATTAACTATTTACTTGTATTTTGTTATACATTTATTTTTAATGTTCAGGTGTCTGTTGTAGTAAATTTGAAATGAAATCCTATAAAACAGAATTTGTTTAAACATGGACCTCATGCCAATATTGTTTAGTTTTTTTCTCTACATAATTTAAAACTACATAAAGTAGGCCACCAAGAACTTAGCTTGAATCCTATGAAATTAAAGTAACAATTTTTAAAGTTACCCAACTGATACTTTAATTTTCTTTAATTATTTATCTTCCTTTACTGATTTTTGATAAATAATGATGTTAGCATTGGTAAAGTAATAAAGAATTTTAGGGTATAATTAGTATATCAAAAGGGATTTATCGACCAGAATGGTGTCAGATTATATTCATACTGTCATCACATAGTTGACAGATTTTCTTTTGGTGGGTGATGCTCGTATAAGCCTTTGGGTTAGTATGTATGTATATATTCAATGCATGTGTGTATATATGTAGATAGATGGTATGCTCATCTACACACATACATACAGACATCAAGAATTTTATCGGTTTCTGATGATCAGAAAAAGGCACATAAAGTAAAAATTAGTTGACCTTGTTAAATTAGTTGACCTTATTCAATTCCAGAAGTATATTTTTTTAATTTGGGCATTTCTAGAATACTTTGTTACATATGAAAGTACATGATGAATATTAGTATGATGTCTCATATACAGTCAGAATCTATGTAATGCATACAGTTTTACAAGATCAGAAAACAAATTGACGGGAGATACAAGTTTGCTAAACCTAGCCATTGATATACCTCAGTGGGGAAGGAATTCAAAAGTATTTTTTGTAGGTCAACAGAAATGTACAGTTTTTTCTCCATGAACTTTTAATCATTTTTCATGTGTTCCTATATGTGAGTGAGCTGTAAAGTGGTCTAATTTTTACAACAAAAAGGCCTTCTTCCTTTTCTACTCTAATCTTCCCACTGACTTTACTGCACAGGTATGAAATGGTAGCCTATTGTATCTTCAGTAACCTTTTTTTTCCCTAGATGACTGAAATATAGGTATTTACTCCATTTAAACCAGGTGTTAAGAAAAAAATGATGTAAATACTCAGGGAGGGTATTAACTTGTCATTTTTACCTAATTGGAGTGTTTAAAGTGCCATATCTAAGTAACTTTCAGTTCATGATTCTAGAGTAAATTCAGTTTGGTAAAGGGGCTTCACACATGGCGGTGGTTAAACATTCATTTTTTTATATTTAGAAAGATGAAAATGTTTTGTGGACTGATAACATTTTCTCTTAGTGAATATGAATTGTTTATGTATCTCTACTGTCATACCCTTTTTGAAATGAAACTCAGGAAAAGACAAAGGTTCAATTATACTACTTTTGTCAGTGTACAAACCAGGTGCGTTTTGTTTTTTTTTTTTCCTGTTGTCTGGATATGGCAATAGATTTTTAACAAAGAAATGCTGTGAGAACCCATACGTGAAAAGAGAGGGTTGAATCGTCAGTGTGTGCCTTTTGTTTCTTGAGATTTATATGTGGAAAAGACATCTTCTACTCCAGACTGTATTTTCAAAGAGAAGAGATTGCTGTTTATGTGGTGCCAAGTGATAAGATAACGTCTCTTAAAGGCTTCCTGTGGACTGCCTTTATTTTCCTAAACTCAAGACACCAGTTAACCTCAACATAATTTTGGCCTTTCTTAGAATTTCTTGTGCATTATATTGAAAACCAGGTTTACATAACCTCACCCCATTATTCCTTTTAGTTAAATAAATTCACCATACCAAGAAACCAGAATGGGGCAATTTGGTTGGCCTTTAAGGCAGTAGGTTTGACTAGCTAGCTATACTTACTGTCACATCTAATGCTAGTCATCAGAAACCGCTTGAGCCAGGAGTGTGAATTGATAATTCCAGAGACAGTTTCAACATACTTCAGACTTTTTAAAAATGTTTTTTATGAATGTTTTACATTTGTGTGATTGCCTTAGATATTAAATTTTTGTAGTGCTAAAGATCATCATTAAAAAATGTTTTGAATACCAGTAGTTATAATTTATTTTATATATTGTCCCAAAGAAAAGAATTTGTTTTAATGTTTTCAAAATAACTGCATCTGAATTTATGTGCCTTAAGTTCTCTAGTGCTATTTCAACTTTTTTTTTCAATCTAAATAAAGCTTACCTTAGGTAAGTTTCATACTTGTTTCCTGTAGAGTAAATTTCCCTTCTTGAATTTTTTAATGAGCACCAGCTTTGTGGTTGCTTGGCAGAAAGAAGATGTTAAGAAAGGTTGTTGGGTGTTTGGAGTTTTATTATATTGGGGGACTTCTTTTGTTTGATGCCAAGGTGCTTTTTAAGATATTAAGAGAAATATATCTTACGTCGATTAAACCCTTGTAAACATCATTTGCAATGTCTGCATCTAAAGTCAAAAAAGTAAATCTACTTATTTTTGTTTCATTCTTATGTACTGTTTGTTTGTTTGTTTTGTTTTTTCCTCTACAGGCTCTTTCATTTATCTTTCCTGAAAAAGTTCTTAGTCTTTCCTTCCCCAACACCCCTCCCCATGGTTTCTTAATTTAAATCTTGTTGAGAGTTTCTGGAGCTATCTAAGACAACACAATTATAGAGTTGAACAAAAGCATAATGTGCTTTACAGCTTGTACAGACCTGTGGCAGCCAAGTGTCTTTTGCTTTCAGATGCTCCAGAGTCTTCAACAGTGGGGGAAAAAAAAAAAAAAAGCTTTGTATTTCTTTGTTTTCAATTTAGTTGCAGCACACTAGTACTTATATGTCTTGTTTAAATATACTTTGTGCATAGTTGTCTTTAATTTTTAAAAAGTTGTATCTAATAAAAAATGTCTTTTAACCATTATTACTTGACTATGGTTGTATTAAATTTTATTTACCAAAAACTCTTTGTTTTGTCTTACCTTAAATATATTCAAGTGGTTGTTTGAAAAAGGAGTGGGGGAAATTACAAATTAATATACGTATTTACTAGTGTGTTCACAAAGTAACTAGAAGGCTAAACAAAAACCTAAAAACATTGGTGTGTATGAGGAAATGGTGGCTTAGGGACAAGTAAAAAGGCAACTTCACTGCATACTCCTGTAGAATTGTGTGTAATTATATATAAATATGCATATAATCAGTTTTTTAGTGTGAACCACATGGAAGTGTTACTATTCAGAATTTTTTTTATTATGATTTTAATTTTTAATTATGAAAGTGATCCGTAACATTTGCACTGTAGTGTTCTTTTGATTTGGCTCTCAAAAACACCCTTATAGTAATATCAAGAGTAAAGAACTTAAAAAATTTTATTGCAGGTGTCAAAGAGGGCACCTTGTTTACTGCAAAGGCAATGTCTGATTTTACATTAGCAAAAGTAAAATCTTGAAAAGATACGTTACAGAAGCACAAGCAATGCTTAGCTTGTTATGCTTAGTTTTTATATTGTGCCATCAAAATAAAATGGCAAGTTAGGGTGTGTCTTAAATAATAAATGTTAGAGCTGTTTTCATTTCACTTAATTCCCCTGTAGCCACACCTGGAAAGTGGATAGGCTTCATCGGATCTGATTCCAACCTGTGCTCTGCCATAAAGCCATTTCACCTCTCTGAGCCATACTTTCCTTATTCTAGGAAATGCAGTCATAATACTCACTTTACAGGCTTGTTGGATAATGGGATGTATGTTGAAGAGTGAACAGAGTTCTGGCACAGAAGAGGAGAATATAAATGTTGATTCCTTTTCTATGCATTTTGTCTTCAGGACAAAAATGCAGTATGCAAAGTCAGGGAAGGAGTTGAAAGAATTAAAAGCATTTGTTAGCTTATATTTGGAAAACCATGGGCAATGGGTAGAGAATAGAAGCCTCTCATAATTTAAATTTTCTCTTCAAAAAATAACCTGTACTCTTATCGGAATGAGGGGGAAAAATGGGCTAAACCTGCCTTCTGCCTCTCTGCTATTCATTAACTGTTAATGGAGACTGAGAAAATCAAAAGGCATGATTTCCTCCTGATTATGTTGGGGTCTTTTATATTTTTTATATGATGTTTTGACATCTTTGGGGGACCTTGCTGGCTGGGAAGAGACTGCTCCTCCCAGGACTGGCTAATTCCTAGAGGCGGTAAACAGCTAGTCAGTGAGCCCAGCTTTCATATATAAACCAACCAATCTCCTGTCCAAAACTCCAGCCGCCTCCTTTAACTCTCACACACCAAACCAACGTTTCCCGTGCCCTAAATCACCCTAGGGCCAGGTACCAGACTGCTAAGAACCACCCCTTGTGTCACCAAACCAGCTGGGATTATTCAAACTAGCCAACCCTAAACTGTTTACCCTGCTATGCCTTGACTTACCCATGGAAACCCCAGTAAAGGCTCTGTCCTATGCTTCCCCCTCATTTCTTTCTGCCCCCTGACTGACGCTGGTGCTTCCCCTGTGGCCCTGTGTGACACACTGTGCCTCTTGTTTCTAGGAGAACTGTGAGTAATACTACACTTTTCTTTCAATGGCACTGACTGCTCCATGTTATCACCCAGTCACCTTTATAAATTAAGACTCAAAAGTCACACGCTCATTTTTATGTTTGAATAACATGTTCAGCACAGAGGTGCTTAATGTTTTAGTGAATAAAACCACCAATTCTGTGTTTTATACAAGAGCCTGTATATACCTTGAAACAGGATTTTTGAGTCATAGTTTGATAAACATAATCATCAATCAATACGTGTGTAGTACAACCAAAGTGCCAATCGGTCCAAAGAGTCAAGGCTTTGAATACTCTCATCTTTTTATTTAGAGAAAAACACAGTTGTGTGATAAAGGAGGAAAGAGGATTTTTAAAAGATCATATTTACTTGCTTGACACACTCCTACTGAGATGTGGTGGATGATACCAAAGATAGTAAGGCTTTATAGGAACTCAGTGTCTGCAGGTGAGTAAAGAGAGGAGGTGAAACAAAACAGAAAGCAACACTCCAAGAAGCTTTCTAGCATGGTGTGACAGCTATGGAAATGGGCCTGACTAGCCTCCAACCACAGGGAGCATAATTGACCAAATGATGCCCCAGCTGCTGGCTTTGAAATCCATCTTGCATTTGTGCTGAGCCCACACCTCCTACCAGCTGCTTTCAGCCAATGACTTGTAACAGGGATACTAAGGCACACATGTTCCTTCTGATGGTAGATTTGGGCTCCAGGACTCCCCTTCTGCTTTGTCCAACCTTCATTAGACGACATGGCAATGTAAGATGCTTCTATCCAACCTTCTTTCCCTCTCTCCTTCACTTGCTTCTGGGGTCTAATGGCTCTCCCAGCCTTCTCTCTCTCTCTCTCCCTCCCTCCCTCCACGTTTTCCCTCACAGGGCATTTTCTTGCGTGTTTTTATTAAAATCCTTGCACATTTGATCTCATCTTAGCATCTGCTTCTCACAGGACTAGCATACGTGGCAAGTGGGAAAAAAATCCCTTGGGAATCATTGCCTTAATGATAAAGTTAGCACTGTGGAGTGATCCACTAAACCTGGTTTTCTGATAAGTCCTAGTTGTTACACTTAGACTAGGCTTGGTGGCAACATAATGTGAAAATAGGTTTTGAAGTCAGAGCTGTATTCAAATGCCAGCTTTAACATTTACTGCTTGTGTGTCTTTGCATAAGATGCTCAAACTTTCTGGGGCTGCAGTTTCCCCTCTTCCTACTTAGGCTTGTTGTGAGGATTAAATTAGAATATAAAAGCATGTAATGTCTCAGCAAGCAGCCCTCCCCTGGTTGCTATGTATTTCCTCACTTGACAAAGCTTCTGGAGGGCAGGGCCTGTTTTATTAGATTAATCCCACAGCATCTTACCCAGTGCTTGGCAGCAACGGGAAAGAAGAGACCAAAGCCCAGTACTTGGCAGTGGTGCTTAATCAGGAATGGTAGTTCTTAACAGCTGAGAGATTCATTCGTTTATGTATTCATTTATTTATTTGACAAATACTGGCGTCCTTAATGTGGATCAGACAGAATGTTTCCTCTGGGATTACAGTAATGAATGTGACAGTTCCTGTTCTCAAAGTTTATAGAATGATGGGAGAAGCAGACATATGAATAAATTCTATATATAGTATGATAGAGGAACTTATAGGATTCCAGGGACTGAGAACTGTGTAAATGGGACTAAAGAATCAGCACTTTCTAGAGTAAAGAGATTGTATGGTCTCTTCTTTCTTTCTTTTTTTTTTTTTAACATCTTTATTGGAGTATAATTGCTTTACAATGGTGTGTCAGTTTCTGCTTTATAACAAAGTGAATCAGTTATACATATACATATGTTCCCATATCTCTTCCCTCTTGCGTCTCCCTCTCTTCTTTCTAATTGCTGCCAAGAACTGGGTAAGATGCTGTGGGATTAATAAGACAGGCCCTGCCCTCCAGAGCTTTCTGTCAAGTGAGGAAATACATAGCAATCAGGGAAGGGCTGCTTACTGAGACATGGAAATAACATTACACTAATGTCCTAGTCTGTTGCATTTTCCGCTCCTCAACTTGTGATTTCCATATACCTACCATTCATAAAATTGTTTGTTAGCAAATTTTGACCTCTGACATAGTCTTACTCTTTAATTTTGATTTCTGCCATTATCCTGGGTCATTTAAGCATATAGGACCCATCCCTTTGCTCTAGCCTCACATTGTTTTGACCTCTAGTCAACAGACCTTCACTCCCACTCACTCCAAGTAACACAGAAGGCCATTCCTCGGATCATTTCATCACCCAGAATTATTCTTCCTATGAAACCTTAAACTCCAAAGCCTTTCTGTCTTTTGCCACAGCCTTCCTTTCCTTCCATCTCTCTCATTCTGTGATTTTCCTTGTGAGCTTATCTAGATCTTCAGTCTTCTAACACCTCTTCCTGCAGGCCCCTGGGTTACCCATTATCCCTTCCCAGCCTGCATTCCATCATCACAATGTCATTCCAACACTCACCAGCACTCAAAATTTGCTCACCCCTTTGATTTCCCATTCCGCTTATTCTCCTACTGCCTCCATGTGTATCATCCCAATGGTTGGCCTTCTCTGCTCCTACTCCCAAGCTATTGAACACAGGTAGAGAAGATCAGCTAATTTATACCTCTAAAATTGTGTGATCTCCAACTTCAACTGGGCAAGATACTCTTGGCAAGGCTTCAACTCACTCGCCACTCTCCTGGCGTACTCCACTCTCTTAGCAGTTGATCTTGCTTTCTCCTTCAGAGACTTAAAGGACATGAAGTAGAATCTCTCCTCCTTTACTTCTTTCCTATCCTCTCTCTTCTTCAGGATTTAGGTGTCCCTCCTCCACCTGAACTCTGAATCCCACTCAACCAGCATCTTAGGGACTTGCCCCTACATCCTTCTCTGATTTTCAACCTCTCTGTGAGCACTTTCCCTTGGCATTTAAACATACTCTAGCCTCTCCCCATCTTTAAAATCCTTTCTGCAGCCCCAAGTTCCTTTCTGGCTCTACCCTCTTTTTTAAAAGTCTCTCCTTTGCCTCACTTCTTCATACACCGCAATCTGGCTCACATACTCACACCACTACAGAAATCACATTTGCCAAGAGCTCCAATTACATCTTTGTTGTTAAATTCTAAGTCCCTATCTTATTTAACAAATTTGATGGTCCTGATGACATTTTCCTATCTTGTCTATAGCCATACTTTTCCTTTTCCTTCTCTTTCATGGGCTCTTCCTCTGCCTCTGCCCTAAATCCTCAATCATCAGGCTTTCTTCTTACCCTGCAGATAATTATCCTGGGTAATTTTATCCACCACTATGGTCCCAGTTATGACTATATTTGATGGATCCTAAATCTAAGTGTTCAGACAAGATACTTATATCCAAATGTCTTCTAGAAATTTCTGTATGAGTCCTTAATATGGGACTACTAGAACCTGAAACTCAAAAGCAGCTTTTTCCAAAAAGGTTCATCTTGTATTTTCCTTTCTGGTTAATAGCAACAAAATTGACTGAAACCTAAGAGTAATTTTTCCTATTATTCAATCATGCATTCAAATATTGAGTCCATACCTTGTGCCAGGAACTCTTCCTCTTTATATCTAAATCAATCTATCTGTCTATCCATCCATCTAACTTTCCATCCTCCCTACCAATGCCTTAGTTCAGGCTTTCATTATCTCTATGGAAGAGCCTTCTAAGTGGTTTGCCTAAGATCAAAATTCCTTGTTGGCATGTGACTGAAACAACACTATCTGAATAGGAAACTTACTGGAAGGTAGCAGAGGCTCACAGAGTTGATGAGGCAGCCAAGTATCCTACCTAGAAAATAGGCATAAACTGGGGCAGCTCTAGAGAGCTATGAAGCAGGACACACACAATTATCTTTAAGCAAAAATAATCTGGATAGAACATCCCTACCCATCCACCATGCTAATAAATTTATCTTTACCTCACTGACTCCTTGGTTGAAATCTGTGGTGGAAACACTCAGCTGACACCAGTTCATGTAACTGACTGGCTGCTAAGGGCTAGTGGAGAGAGAGAGAGAGGGAGACAGAAAGATCTGAATTCCTTAGAGAGAGGGAAGCTTTGTTTCTTGTCAAAATCAGTACAGTATGGAATTCCCCAAATCTTGGGTTGGGTGGGGGAGAGAGGAGGAACGCTCCCTGGGCTTACCCATCTCTGTGCCTTGGTTTCCTTCTCCTGGAATGCCTGGCCTCCAGCTATCTCCCCTACATTCTCTGAAAGAGCTAGGATTCATTTCCTCAGGGGAGCTTCCGTGATCACCCTCTTCCCATCCTGTAACCAAGCAGAGCCCTATGGGGCCTTCCCAGAACAGGATCCCCTCCCTCATATCCTTCACCTGCCTTTTGTCTATAGATAAACTTTAGTCAAAGAATAAATTTAATCAGAGGAGTGAGAAAATGCAGAAAGGAACACAGTCAAGCAAGACAAAATAATAGTTTAGCCGTTAAACAAAGTCAAGGACCTTTGGTTCCTTCTCAAGGGCTATGGATAATATTCTGAGCCATGTCCTCTGAGCTGTTTTGCAGATACTGAAACCCCCACCAGGTGGAAGAAGTTAACAGTATGCTGCCCACAACACGTAGACCCTAGACCGGTTGGAACCGGGTTGATGATGTTGACTTCTGATCATCACCACCAACCAATCAGAAGAACGTCCACGAGCTGATCACACACCTCACCCTATCTTTAAAAACCTTTTCCTGAAACCATTTGGGGAATTCTAGTCTTTCAAGCACTAGCTGCCCTGGACTCCTTGCTTGGCCCTGCAATGAACGCTGTACTAGCCTTCACCACAACCAGGTGTCAGTAGAGTGGCTTTACTGCGTGCAGGCAAGTGGACCCAAGTTTGGTTTGGTAATAAGCCCAGTCTGAGTTAGATGGGCTCTTGTGTGCCCCCATTACCTCCTTGATATACCTCTGTGAGAGTACTTTACTGTTTACTTGACTCTTTACCTCCCTCTCCCAGATTATGGACTCTTCAAAATTAGAAACCATCTCTTATTTGGTGAGGTCCAAGAATCTAGCCAAGAATCCAGCCCAGAGGAGAAGACCAGCTGGGGTAAGATGCCTTAGTAGGTAGTTTTGGAAAGCCCAAGGTCACTTGAAAGTGAAAGGAGAGAGAAAGTGGCTAGAATGTAGAGTGCCAATGACAAATGGCCTGTTTTGAATTTGCCTAGAACTGAAAAATTTCATCAATATGTGTTAAATCATATTTTTAATGATTTCCTGGCATCTTACATAACAGTGACTTTCCCTGATCTTATCATTAGCTTTTGGGTTTCTGTCTAAACCTAGGTTCAGCAATAACCCTCTCCTTGCTTCTGAGTCCAGATCAAATGCTACCTCATCTATGATGCCTTTCCTGATTCCCCAAACGGATTTATTTTTCACTCCTTGAGGGCAAGGACCAAGTCTGTCTTGTTAACCTAACTCTATCCCAAGGACCAGCCAAAGTGCCTGGCACAGAGTAGGTAATGAATATTTACTTGACTGATTATCACTATGGGAGGCAGAAGGGATATGTTGAAAAATAGAGGAATGGGGAAGTTATAAAGCCTCCAAATTTCTTTAGTGATTCCTGGTTTTGTTCACACCTACTGCTTCTCTCTTGTTCGCTAACTGGAAGTCCTGATGGGTTGTTACCCAATCTTTTGTTCCTGACTTACTCTGCTACCGCTATCCCTAACCCCACCCCTACCCCTACCTCCACATCTGCTATGATCCCATTTTTTATCGAAAGTATATAAATTACTTCTGGAATAGTGGTGTGAAGAGTTTCACAGACCCCCACCTCAGCAAAACAACTGTAATTGGTGAAAATTATTTTAAAAATAACAACATTTAAAGTCTCTAGAAATTATCCTAAAGGCGTATAATAAGTAAAGAAACATTTATTCAAGAAAATCTGCTGAAACTTAGTAAGAACAGAGTCTGTAGCACTTAAGCCACTATGCACGCTCTACCTCACTTTCCCTCCCAACTCAATATGACAGAAGCTACACTCCAAGTGGATGTGGTCAAGAAGATGGTGCTCCCCTGCTCCCAGGCAAAGAGGTCTCCGTGGGAGGGGCAGGCCACCAGCATTTCGCATCCCCCCACAGCTCCATGTTGCCTAGGCTAATTTCCAGGTGAGTATCACTGAGAGGTAGGCACCCGTCCTCCAGCCAGCCCCTACTTGGATGGCAGAAGTTCCACACCAAAAAGGCAGGTCAAGAAGACCAGAGTCTATGACCCCAGCATAGCACCCTGCTTGTAAAGCTGACTGACTTTATTTCTAACAGAGTGTGGAGATGTTCAAACTGTCCACCACAATAGTGGTAGACGGTTAAGAGAAGGCTGGTAGCGCCAAGAGATCAACAAACACAGGCCAGCTAGTTTACCAGTGAGAACTAGGGAAAGAAACTGCTAAGAAGACCCCTCCTGGGATCAGAATAAATCTCAAAGACTGGCCTCAAAAACTAACCCTGCAAAGGAGTCAAAATTAAATTGAACTTCATAAAAGTTTAAAGCTTCTGTGCTTCAAAGGATACCATCAAGAAACTGAAAAGAATCCACAGAATGGGAGAAAATATTTGCAAATCATATTATCTGTTAAGGGACTTGTATCTAGAATATATAGTGTACTAGTTTCCTGAGACTGCCATAACAAAGTATCACAGGCTGGGTGGCTTAAACGACAGAAATTTATTGCTTCACAGTTTTGGAAGATTCAAGTCTGAGATCAAGGTATCTCGATTTCTTCTGGGGACTGCGAGGAAGAAAATGTTCCATGCCACTCATCTAGTTTCTTAGTATTTTCTGTCAATCTCTGGCATTCCTTAACTTCTGCTACATCACCCTGTTCTCTGCCTTCATCTTCATATGATGTTCTACTTGTACGCATGTCTCTCTGTGTCCAAATCTTCCCCTTTTTATAAGGACACCCACCATATTAGATTAACCCCACCATAAAACCTCATTTTAACTTGGTTACATCTGTAAAGACTCTATCTCCAAATAAAGTCATATTCTGAGGTATCGAGGGCAAGGACTCCAACATATCTTTTGGAGGAGACACATTCAACCCACAACATATAGAGAACTCTTACCACTCAATAAAATAAAATAAAAAAACCCAATTTCAAAATGGGCAAAAGATCAGAGTAGACATTTCTTCAAAGGAGATATACAAATGGCCAATAAGCAAAGATGCTCAATATCATTAGTTATTAGGGAAATGCAAATCAAAACCACAATGAGCTACCACTTCATACCCACTAAAATGACTATAATAAAAAAGACAGGCTTTGGGGTTTTTTGTTTTTTAGTTTAAATAAATTGAATTTTTAAAAAAGACAGATAATAACAAATGTTGACAAGGATGTAGGAAAAATGGAATCCTCATACACTGCTGCTGAGTATTTAAAATGGTACAGCCACCTTGGAAAACAGTCTTGCTGCTCCTCAGAAAGTCAAACATAGAGTTATCGCATAACCCAGCTCCTAGGTGAGTACCCAAGAGAAATAAAAACATATATCCACGCCAAAACTTAAACAGTGCTTATAACAGCATTATTTGTAACAGCCAAAAGGTGGAAGCAACTCAGAAGTCTATCAACTGATGAATGGATAAATAAAAAGTGGAATTTTATTCATCAATAAAAAGGAAAAGAGAACTGATACATGCTACAGCATGACTGAATTTTAAAAGCATTATGCTAAGTGGAAGAAGCCAGTCACAAAAGGCCACCTATTGTACAATTCCATTCATATGAAACACCCAGAATGGGCAAATCTATAGAGACAGAGGTTGGTTGGTGGTTGCCTAGAGATGGAGGGTCTGGGGGAAATAGAGAGTGACTGCTAATTGGCATGTGGTTTGTTTTGGGGTAGTGATTGCGCAATTCTGTGAATATATTTACTACAAACCATTGAATTGTATACTTTGAGTTAATTACATGATTTATGAATTATATCTCAATAAAGCTGCTATATTTTTAAAATTTGTATAAACACTTTCAGGAACCTCATCCTACCCAAAGTTGCTATTAGAACTGTAGTTGACAGTGAGAAAGAACAAAGGTTCTTCCTTGTTTCCAGTGCAGTTTTCTTCCTTGATTTCTAGAGACAATAGGACTTTGCCCCGCTCAGCATCTCCTTACATGGATAGGGAGCCGACTTATGGATAGATAATTACAATACTATGTGTGAAGACCAGTAATAGGCAGATGATGGGTATAGTACGGAGAGCAAGCACAGATTTTTGAAGCCTGACGGCCCTGGGTTTGAATCCCAGCTCTGCTACTACCAGCCTCTGTTTCCTCTTTTTAAATCGTGGACAATAATACTGTCACCAGAGCATCTATCACAATGTCTATCACAAGGCCCTGCACAGCAGCGCTTCTCACACTTCAGCTGGCGTGGGACTCATCTGGGGATCCTGTTAAATTGCAGATTCTGATTCAGTAGGTCTGGGGTGGAGCCTGAAACTCTGCTTTTCTAACAGGCTCCCAGGTGATGGCCCTAGTGTTGGTTGAGGACCACCGGTTAAGTAGCAAGACTCTACAGTACCCTGTGTATGAAGTGCCAAAAGAGTGTAGAGGAGGAAGCAGTCAATTAATTCTTCAGAAGGGAAGCCGGAGCTGGACTTTCCTTGAAGAACTGGTAGGGAGTTTGCCAGGAATGAGAAGGGGGATGTGCATTCCAGACAAGGGGAAGAGAATGATTGAGACCTTGACATAAGAGTGGCAGGTGACCTGAGAAGTAACTTACGGGGACTTCCCTGGTGGTCCAGTTGTTAAGACTCCATGTTTCTACTGCAGGGGGAAAGGGTTCGATCCCCGGTCGGGGAACTAAGATCCTGCATGCTGTGCGGCCAAAAAAAAACCCAAAAAAACTTATGGAACGTGGTGAGCAGTGGCCAGAAACTGGGAAGGTAGGTTGTAAATGATTTAAACCTGACGTTAAAGAGTTTTAATTTTAGCCTAGGCCAGTGGTTCTCAAAATGTGGTCCCTGATCAGCACCATCCTCAAACTTGTTAGGAATACACATTTTAGGACCCACCCCAGACCTACTGAATCAGAGACTCTGGAGGAGTGGCCCAGCAATCTACGTTTAAACGAGTCCTTCAGGTAATGCGGATGCACAGTAAAATTTGAGAATTACCCCTAGGTAATGGGGCCAGGGCACTGAGGTGTTTTAAATAGTAGAGTGAAGTGATCAGATGTGTTCTAGAAAGTTGACCCCAGCGGTTGAAACACACTAGATGGGGAGAGTAGGAAGGCAGCACAACCAATTAGGAGGAGAGGGTAGAAGTCCAGGTGGAGAGGGTGGGCACCTGGACCAGGGCAATGGTGAGGGAATAAAGGAGAGAGAGCTGACCTAAGAAGAATTTAAGAGATGGATTCAGTAACACCTGGAGACTAACTGGATGTGACCTGTGAAGGTAAGCAAGGAGTGGATGATTCCAAAGTTTCTATCTCAGATAACTGAGTGGGTGGTGAAACTAATCAAACTAGTAAGAGAAAGGAGAAAAGTAAGCCTTGGATGGAGAAAAAATGAGTTTAATTATGGATAGGCTGAATTTGCTTCAGGGCCATACAAAGGGAAATGTCTTAAATGCACTTGAAAATAATGGTCCAGGTTCAGGTTGGAGACCCAAATTCATGATCTAGATTTGGAACTTGTTGGTATGTAAGGGGCAGTTGAAGCTGTGCCCATGGAGAAAATTATTCAAGAAATGAGAACAGAACAAGGATACAAGCCACAGAAATCTCAGTATTCAGGCATAGGCAGAGAAAGAGGAGCTGGGGGTGGAGACTGAGAAAGAGCTATCTGAGAAGTTGAGAATAGGAAAGAAGCACATTGAAGAAATCTCGTGTGTCATAAAGGAATGTGGTTGGCTGAAAATAACAGAAAGTCTGGCCACAAGTTGTTTAAACAAACAAATGATGTTTTTCTTACATAGTAAGTTGGCAGTCCAGGCCTGGTACCATCATAAAAGACCCAGGCTCCAGCTTTCTTTCTGTCCCGTTTTTAAGGTGTTGGCTTGAACTCCATGGTTGAAAGATGGCTGCCATACTTTCAGGCATCACATCCAAAGTCAAGGCAGGAAGAAGGGGACAGAGAGGCTGACGCAGGACTAGCTACAACTCTCCCCTTTCTTTGGGAGTCTCTCTTTTTATTCATTAAACTTGCGGTTTCATCTTCTTGGCTACAACTGAGTCACATGGTCACTCCTGGCTTCAAGGGAGGGTAGGAAATTGAGTGTTTAACTTTCTGGCTTCTATAGAAGAAGGCAAGGGAGAAAGGGTTGGGAGTGGATATGACATCTGCCAAGCTGTCATGTATGCCACATCTAAAAGGAGAGTTCCAAGGAGAGAGACACGGTGACGAAGGGGGGCAAGGAGAGGCACAGCTTCTCAGCCCTATGCTGTTGCATAAATAAATCTTTTACACAAAATATAAATGTCAACACTGTACAACCAGTATAAAATTGAGTCAAAAAACAAAACAAAACAAAAAACAGCTTTCCCAGCTATCATTCCCAATATTATGATTCTTTTTTTTTTTAACTTTACAACAGACTGCCTGCATTTTGGGCTATGAAAATCCAAACTCATTCTATACACAAACTCTGACTACTGAAATTCTCCAGTTGGTGTTATCTATAGTGAATAGAATACAAAGCAGCTCAGAAAACTGACAGTTTCCCCTCCTTTCGTTCCTTTTATAATGTGAACAGTTCTTCTCTAGGCACATTTATGACTGTTCTGACATTATCTGCTGCTCAGCTGGGGACACCAAACCTGGATGAGTTTACTCTGAACATATGAATAAGGCATTTTGTAAGCATAGAAGGAGAAACATAATGGCCATATAAAGTATAATAGTTTAGAGATGTTTGGAGAATAAAAGTTATTATGCAGGTGGTATGTCTCACTGCCAAGGTCAATTTATAGAAGATTACTCTTCCCAGCTAAAATCCCCTGTTCACTTGCATTGGAAGAATCCGAGATCTGACTACAGGGGCAGCATCCCACAATCTGCCATTGGGTGCCCCATGGTAAAGGCCAAATAAGCCTCCCAATATCAGGGTCAACAGGATAGCACTCTGGGCAGTAACTGATTTTCGAAACCTGATGTATATGCAATATTATTTGTTTTGGCTTCATCTAGGCCACCAGAGGCCTCTTATTATATTTGGGAATGAGGGCTGTTTACAGCCAGGACTATACCTCTTGACTGAGGGCATTTGCGGAGCATTTCTAGAACAGATGAGCCATAAAATAGGAAGCCAGGAAAGGATCATGATAAAAGCCACCAGGGGATAATATAAGTAAATACCATCAAGAAAACTAAAGTATATAAAAAATTCTGTCAACAAATTAATAAGCTTAGCACTAGTGTCACTATTTATCTTTAATAACAGAGAGCTGTAGTGTAGAAAACCAATATAAAAACAATAAACAATAAATGAAAATATCACAGTATTGTATTAACTAGACACCTAACAGCTGATGAAAAGATATAAGGAAATGTAACCAAATTAAAATCAGAAGTCTTCAGTCTTTAAAGCTTGACCCAGAAGTTTAAGCAGGACTACTTTTGTACATTCCCCTTTTTACATTGTCTAGATTCCACCACCATCAAATCATATCACAGCTGAAGTTGTATATTTATGTTAACTTTACAAGTAATTTTCAGATATTTTTAGCCTGTGCCCAGAGATGACTTCTTTTTTTTTTTTTTTAAACAACTTTATTGAGATACATGCTTTTGCTATGAACATTCCTGTACAAATTCAGTGTGGACATATGCTTTCATTTCTCCTGGGTATTTGCCTAGAAGTGTAACTGCAGGGACACATGATAACTCTGTGTTTAACATTTTGAGACACTGCCAAGCTGTTTGCCAAAGCAGCTGCACCCTTTTACATTCGCATCAGCAATGTATGAGAGTTCCAAGTTCTCCTCATCTTCATTTTCATATGAAACAAATACAGAGAACCCAACCACTTCCAACCATAGGAAGTTTCCTTTCAGGGCAAATACCCTTTTTTTTTTTTCGCACCAATGAAAATGTTTTGCATCATCTTCCCCATTCCCCAAGTCTGCATTTGTGGTGACTGCCCAGTCCACACAGAGGAGACACACAATGCATGGTTTCTTTGTGGGTTAGGATGGGGTCCAGTAAGATCTTCAAGGGCGGGATATAGTTTTGTTAACATCCAAAAAGGCCAACCAGACGTTTGGTTTCTTGTTTGGACCTGGTTGTGGACAATCATTTATTTTTAACAACCCGAGTGTAATTCCCAGGCACTAACGACTTTAACAGTTTGCTTGGCACTGTACGTGTGAGGTTCTCATTTTAGAAGTCTAATTAGTGACTGCATCCTGGGAGGGGAACCTCACGACCACAAGGGCTCCAGGGGTCCCTGTCAATCTTAGGAAGGGTGGTTGGTCTTCCCAGGGTGGACCAGGAGGATACTTCCAGCCTGGGGATCTCTGGGGTAGAGCTTAGCAAAATTGTCCATCTGAGCCAGATTCCCCTCCCACTCTCAGACAGAGCCTGAGCCTCACCACCCTTCCCAGGCTTTCCTTGGTTATCTGCTGCTTTCAGTCTGCCCCATCCCTCCCCTCCAGTGGAGCCCTGCGAGAAGCCGGGGGCTGCAGCTCCCAGAGTGAGCCTCGCTTCCAAATACCGGCTCCTTCTCCTGGGTCAGTGCCATCATTCCTAGAACCTTCTTGACTAACTTTAATGATTGTTGCTTTTCCTTTCATTAATACTGTACATTTAACATTCACCCCCACCTCCCTCCTCTCACACTTTTACTAAGGAAGGGACTGGTGAGCGATCGAAGCCACCCCACCCTCTCTTCCAGTTGAGAGACTGTAAGACCCCAAACTGACATAAACTGTATTTTTTCCCCCAAGACTTGAAACTAAGTTTAAGCATACTGTCAAAGTCTCCCAAGACCTCAGTCTCAGATCAACCTTATCTAAATAAAACTGTCTGAAATTGAAAAGTTAGTTATTTAACATTTTGTTGCCTTCGCTCTGTGTCATTTTCATCTTTTATACTTGGGAATGATAGATCCCAAGTATATATCAGAAGCGTGATTGTTTCAGAAGCACAGAAACATAGTTATGAGTTTCTCATACATATGTAACCTAAATACTAACCTGTTTTTATCAATTCTATCTGACCAGATAACATACAAACAGAAATTTCACTAATAAATAATTTTAAAATTCTTACCCATGGAAGTTAGATGCCTTTAATATTTTTAATATTCTACTTGGTACAGATAAATAATTCTCCAATATCAGAAAACAGAAGTGCAAATAAAACAATAAATGGCAACTGATGTTCAGACTGGGATTGGGTTTTGGGGGGACAGGAAAACAATAGGAAGTGGTGGAACCATGCCCTGCAGGCAATAGGGCTTTTCTAAATGGGATTGCAGCTTCCCAGCTGCACCCAAGGTGTCTAAGCCCTCAGACCCTGGTGCCAGATAGCCTGGATCTGCAACCCAGCTCTGCCACTTCTTAGCTGTCTGATAAGTTACTCAACCTTTCTGTGCTTCAGTTTTCTCTTCCTTAAAGTATGAACCATAAAAATCAAGTTGTTACTTAGATTAAATTTGTGAAGTGCCTGGAACACTGCCCAGTTCATAGTGTTAACTAGTATCTAATTATAGCAATGTGGGTCCAGGTTACCACAGCTTGATTTTTCTTTTTTGTTTTTTTTAATTTTATTTATTTATTTATTTATTTTTGGCTGCATTGGGTCTTTGTTGCTGCGCACGGGCTTTCTCTAGTTGCGGCGAGCGGGAGCTACTCTCCTTTGTGGTGCACGGGCTTCTCATTGCGGTAGCTTCTCTGGTTGCGGAGCATGGGCTGTAGGCATGCGAGCTTCAGTAGTTGTGGCTCACGGGCTCAGTAGTTGTGGCTCACGGGCTCTAGAGCGCAGGCTCAGTAGTTGTGGCACGCGGGCTTAGTTGCTCCACGGCATGTGGGATCTTCCCGGACCACGGCTTGAACCCGTGTCCCCTGCACTGGCAGGCGGATTCTTAACCACTGCGCCACCAGGGAAGTCCCTTGATTTTTCATAGAAGGGGAAATCCAGGTCATTATGTGATATTTCTCAACATTTGGAATGTTGTCTTGTATAAAGCAAAGTGTGACAGTATGGGCTGTGACTGTGCAACCCCTCTGAACTGTGCTGTCTTTTCTCCAATCTCATCAGCCCTCAGAACTACCTGTTGACAAGGGTATGTTGACAGTGCTACCCACCAGTTCTCTGAGCCCCAGAACTGTGTGCACAGATGCCTGTTTAATGTCTTCAGGTAGATGTCTTAAACTTAAAATGTCCCAAGAATTCTTGATTCACTCACCACTACCCCCAACATAGAAAATCTGTTCTCCCTTCAGTCTCTCTCCTCTCAGTAAATGGCATCACCATCCACCATCTGCCAACTCTAGAAACCAGTCCCCCTTGGTTCTTCTAATCTCCTTCCAGGCCCCCGTCCAGTGGAGGAGGCCTGGCCAAGGAGGGGCGTGAAATCCAGTCTCCAGCTGTGGGCCCCATCGCAGGGCACCATCTGCTTGAAGGCTGGGGCTGCTTTTTCTCACTTTCCTGGTCTTCTCCCAGTTCATTACCAAGTCTCTTGCTATTTTCTCCACAATTCTTGAATCTTTCTGCTTCCCTCCATCTCCGCTGCCCACTGTAAGGTACCCTCATTTTTCACCTGGATGATTGATCAAATTGCTTTCCAACTGTGTGGCTGCTTCTTTGTTCACACACCCCTCCAGTCATTCCCCACCCATTTGCTAGGTCGAATATATTAC
Source organism: Balaenoptera physalus (assembly GCF_965194825.1). NCBI lineage: Eukaryota > Metazoa > Chordata > Mammalia > Artiodactyla > Balaenopteridae > Balaenoptera > Balaenoptera physalus. The sequence continues at coordinate 62,728,732 of NC_138891.1, forward strand.
CTTAAAAGGGCAAATCGAATACATTACTCCCCTGCTTAAAACCCTTTGATGACTTCCTGTTGTTCTTAAGGTAAAGATAAAAATCTTACCACCACCTACCTGCACGATCTTGTTCTTGCCTGACTCAGCCCCAAACCCAGCCACTCTGCTCTTGCTTAAGTTACCCTGAACTTCTCTCACTTTGTCTTAGGCTTTATCGTGACCCGACAGCTCCTACTGCTTTCAGTTTCACTTAATATTTTTTCAGGGAGGCTTTTTCTACCTCCATATTAAATTTGGTCCCCCTGTGCTGTGCTCTCTTAGCACCCTGCCCATTTGCTTCATAGAGCTTCTTTCTTTCTTTTTTTTTTTAAATTAATTAATTTATTTATTTATGGCTGTGCTGGGTCTTCGTTTCTGTGCTAGGGCTTTCTCTAGTTGTGGCAAGCGAGGGCCACTCTTCATCGCGGTGCGCGGGCCTCTCACTATCGCGGCCTCTCTTGTTGCGGAGCACAGGCTCCAGACGCGCAGGCTCAGTAATTGTGGCTCACGGGCCTAGTTGCTCTGCGGCATGTGGGATCTTCCCAGACCAGGGCTCGAACCCGTGTCCCCTGCATTGGCAGGCAGATTCTCAACCACTGCGCCACCAGGGAAGCCCCCATAGAGCTTATTTCTGTTACTGAAATGTACACACTGTGTGCATATGTATACAAATCCGTAGCTGTTATTTCTCTTTAACTGATGAAAACTTTCTTGTGGGTTTTCATTCCTGTTGGGGAGTGGGCTAAATTTAAGCTTGCCATACTACTCAGCCATAAAATTTCACTCAGCCATGAAATTTTGCCATTTGCAGCAACATGGACGGACTTGGAGGGCATTATGCTAAGTAAGATAAGTCACACAGAGAAAGACAAATACTGTATTATATCATTTATATGTGGAATCTTAAAAATACAACAAACTAGTGAATAAAACAAGAAAGAAGCAGACTCACATATATAGAGAACAAACTAGTGGTTACCAGTGGGGAGAGGGAAGGGGGAGAGGCAATATAGGGGTAGGGGGGAAAAAGGGTTATTATGGAATTACATGAAATCATGTGTGTGAAACTTTTGAAAATCGTAAAGCACTATAGCATTTAAAGAATCTTTCATTCAATTAAAAAAAAAATACTCTGGAAAAACAAACAAAAAGAACTTGCCAGTGAAAGTTATATGGTCTTAAACCATCTCATTTTGGGTAAATATTCAGTGAATGGAAAGTTGTAGTCCTATCAGAACTTACTCCTCCCCACTCTTGACTTCCCAAGATGGCCTGTGGGATCAAAGGGAAGCTTTGAGGGAGTGGCCAGAGGGGTCTCAGGTCTGTGTGCAGAGCTGTGAGCCATAGCCTGGGGCCTCACTGGCCTTTGCAGCCATGTGCCTAGTCACACCTGGTCACCAGGGCCCTACTGGCATTAACTGCTGAGGTTGTTGGCTGTCAAGCTCATGATCTGTTGCTTCAGCACCTTGAGAGTCTGACGTCTCACCTTCCCACCCCGACTCCTTCATCCCTGCTCCTCTCACCAGCTGACCTGGGAGCACTTCAGCTCTTGCTGGGGTTTTTAGCTCTGCCCATCCTTGGGGTCTTAGCCACATCATTACCTGCCAATTAATCCACCCTAAGGCCTCTGGTTTAGGATCACCTGGCCCCTGGCACAGTGCCCATTGGCCTGTCCATGGCTCTCACCCATGCTACTTTCTGCTTGCCTGGCAGAAGGCGTAAGAGAAGTCTGGGTTTCTGGCACACCATCTGCAAACTGTGGACACCCAGCAGCACTATCTCAGATTCCTCTTTCTCACTGATGCTGCTGTCTGCTCCTAAGCCCTGATCAATGTGAGACTTCTGCCAGAACTGGGCAGTCTTCCAAGCTGGGCCAGGAGAAGTGGGCTTCTAGCCTCCTCCACACTCAGCTGGATATTTCTAAGCCCCTGCCTCAGGGTTAGACCCCCAAAGTAGGAGAATACAGACATGCCCATGCTGACCACTTACCCTACCTCTTTCTCCATGAAATTTATTTTTATCTCCCTGATTCCCATTCTCTCTTTGGGTTTTAGCTTAAAGCTAAGAGAGTCCTTTCCTGGCCTTTCAGATTAGATTGACGGTAAATTTCACAAGGGCAGAAACTGTTTTGTTCATTTCTGATCCTGAGTATCTAACATAGTGCTGGGCACACAGTGCCAGGACATAGAATAGAAACACACAAAAAATTTGTTGAACAAATGTTGTTAATCTGCCTTTACCCTTAATAGACATTAAGGTCAGGAGGCCAACAGTGACATTTTATAAATCCCTCTATTCCCTTATCATGCACGGCTTTGGAGTAAGTTCCTGGCCCTACTATTCATTTATTCAACAAACACTTTTTGAGTGCATACTATGTGCAATGCACTGGGCTTGCAATTGGAGATATACGAGTAAATCCTTTAAAACATTTTTATTAAACACATCCAAAAAACTGATAACATATACATAAAGTGAAAAAAAATTATAAAGTGAACTCCCTCTAAACCTTGGTAATTCCAATGGTAAATCTTTACGTAGTGAGGAAAACAGATTGGAGGGGGACAGAAATAGATACCTGGAGACCACATGGGAGGCTACAGTGGCCTTGGGCAGAGAGATGATGGGGTCTACTGTAGGGTGGTACAGGGAGAAGGAAAGGGAAGGTTGGGCTCAAGAGATATTTAGGTGGAAAACAGTACTTGATAGATTATTACTCACTAGTTGTATGACCTAGATAACCTTTCCGAGCCTCAGTTTCTGCATCTGTAAAATAGGTTAGTAATAACTATAGTTATTTGTATCCCTAGCACAGAGCACAAAGCTTGGTACAAGATGATACATACAAAAATCATAGCTACTGTTGTCCTTGCTGTGGAAGCTTCATAAATGCCGGCAGAATGAATATTCTGTCTTTGGGCTGGAACTCGCTGTCTTTCTCTAAGGAGGAAAATAATATATGATGGTGCCTTTACCGGAACCGGCGCCCATGCTCCCCAGGTAGCGGGACAGGGCGGGCCAGCGCGTCCGGGCCCGGGGTGAGAGTCTAGGACAGCCTCAACCCCTCCCCGGCCCCGCCCACAACCTTGCGAACTCCGCCCCCGGAACCGCGTGCGTCGCCACCGCCCTTGCTGGTGACGTCCGGGCCAAACGGGTCGGGCGGGCTCTGCCGAGCAGTGTGCTTCCGCGGGCTCCGGGGTCGCTGGGGCCTCGTGGCGGGGCGGCTTAACGGGGCTTGGCCCGCTGCCTCCCCTCCCCCGTGCCCTCTTGCGGCGCCCGGCGGGGCTTGCGCTTCAGCCAGAGACCCGGAAAAAGGGTGAGTGTTGGCGGGAGCGGGATGGGACCGCCGGGCGCGCGCTCCGTTCTCCCGGGCATTGTCTGGGCGGGGGCGGCGCGGGCACGTGCACGCCCTTCCCCCACCCCGCCGGACGCGCCGGCACCCTGGTTGAGGGGGGGGAGGTAGGGGGCGGGTGACTGACGAGGGGAGAGGATCCGAAGGAGGAGGCTGGGTCCGGGGTGAGTGTGTGTGCCGGGGGAGTCTCCGCAGCGGGAACCCGGAATTTGGGTGTGTGAGGGGTGTCCTTTTTTAAGGGGCAACGCGCTCTCTGAGGGGGTGGGGGTCGCCTGGGCCCCACTGGCGGGAGCTTTTAGCCTGTTAAACCTGGTGGCCTGCGATGGGATTGGAGACGAGATTTGGCCCCAGCACCGGCAAGTTGTGGATTTATCAGCAAGAATCCTGGAATCTTTCTCCAACCTGTCGGCTTCCCTACCGTCTCCTTCCACCGTGAAGGATGAGTAGGACTTAGAAAGGTTGGAGGATACTCTAGAGATGGTGCCCGGGTTAAAGCACCAGAGGTGTGAGACAGCGCGGGGTGGGAGTGAAAGGCTGCTTTGGTGGGTTGCGGCCAGATTGCAGAAGACAATGAGGTTTATCTCATAACCTTTTTTTTTTCTATTGTGAATGTAATTATGTTGAAAAATAGAAAGTAGAGGGAAAATATCACCAGTAATTCTACAGCCCTGACACCTCATTCTTAGAATTTTGATATTTGTTTGCTCCTGTTTTCTCCTAAGCTTGTAACAGTTGCAGAGTTGTAACTACAATTTTCCATTCCCTTTTCTCCTTAACATGTAAGAATGTAATATTATGTAGTATTCAGCAATATAATTTCCTCTTTCTTAATAAGCAAGTAGTAGGTATTCATCATAGAAAAATTTAAAAATACAAGAAAAATGAGGAAAAGAACCCATAGTTTTACTGTCTAGAGATATTATCATGGAGTGTATATTTTTGGTGTTGTATGTTCTTTCAAAGATAGGAGCAGGTGAAGCCGTTCTTAGGAACTGAGTTTTTATGAGAACCCTTTTGAAGGCTGTAAGAAGGAAAGTAGCATAATCTGCTGGGCGGAGGAAGAGGGCAAGAGCGGAAGCTAGAAGATCGGTTAGTTTACAGTACCTTGGACTAGGTCCATGATTGTGGAGATGGAGAAGAGTAGAAAGATTAACAAATATTTTGGAGGTAGAATGAACAAGACTTGGAAATGGATTGGTGAGAGAAAGGGAGAACTCTTTGCTTTCTGATACTTGTTTTGAGCAACTTCGAGTAGATGGCAGCATTCGCTGAGAAGAATGGAAGAGAGAAATTTGAGGTGGGAGAAATCATGAGTTCTGTTTTGGGTGTATTAAATTTGAAATGTATGTTAGATATGAAGTTGGTATGTTGAGGAAGCAGTTGGATGTACAGGTTTGGAGCTTCCAGAAGAGAACCTAGAGCTGGAGATAAAAATTTGGGAGTACTCAGTATATAGATGATATTCAAAGTTATAGGACTACCTGAGATCACTTAGGGAGAGAGTGTAGATAGAGAAGTGAAAATTGAATGAGCCTCAGGCACTGTAACGCTTGGAGATCTTATGGAGGAAAAAGATTGAGCACAGGACAGAAGAAACAGCCAGCGAGGTAGGAGAAAAAGCCGGAGACTGGTGTCATGGGAACCACGAGAGAGAAGTTTCTGGATGATGGAGGCTTGGTCCGTCAGTGCTTCTGAGATGTTTAATGAGTTGCTCACTTGGATTTGGCGACGCAGAGGTTATTAGTTTGGTCATTGGTATTATTATCCAGAGTTGTAGAAGTAGTAGGAGGTAGAAACAGATGGGAGTAATTGAATGGGAGTGGGAAAGTGAAGACAATGAGTGTGAATTAGAAACAAGTGCCCCTTGTTAAAGACACCTTATTTTCATCTCCCCCCAAACTAAATTTAATAGATGAAAAATTGTGTCTTGTTTAATGTTTCATTCCTTGATTACTAGTATGTTTGAACATTTTTTCACATTTATTGGCCATTTGTGAATTTCTGTTCCTGTCCTTTGTGCGTCTTTTTATTTGTGTTTGTCTTTTCCTGATTGACTTTCTAATTGTCAAGAATTATCTAGATACTAAAAATATGTAGCCTGATACAGAGCTTACAGAATTTTCCCCCTTATGTGTGTCACCATTCCCCACCCCCTGGGAATAAATGAGTTTATTACTTGTGCTCCATCAGGAAGGACGTGGTTAATAATGGAAAAAGCATACTTACCATTTAACTCCTATGTATACTTTTTTTCAGGTGTAGTAAGATACACATAACATAAAATTTACCACTGTAACCATTTTTAAGTGTACAGTTCAGTGGTATTAAATACATTTATATCATTGTACAGCCATCACCACGATCCGTCTCCACAACTCTTTTCATCTTGTAAAACAGAAACTCTAAACTTCTCATTTTCCCTTACGCACAGCTATTGGCAATCACCATTCTGCTTTCTGTCTCTGTGATTTTGACTAGTTTGAGTACCTCATATAAGTGGATTCAGGCAGCAGTTGTCTTTTTGTGACTGGCTTATTTTACTTAGCATAATGTACTGAAGGTTCATCCATGTTGTAGCATATGTCTCAATTTCCTTCCTTTTTAAAGGCTGGATAATATTCCAGTGTATGTATATATCACATTTTATTTTTTCATTCATCTGTTGATGAACAATTGAGTTGCTTCCATCTTTTGGCTCTTGTGAATAATGCTCCTAGGAATGTGGGTGCAGACATACCGGTTTGAGTCCCTGCTTTCAGTTCTTTGGGGGTATTTACACAGAAGTGGAATTTCTGGATCATACAGTAATTCTATTTTTAATTTTTTGAGGAAGTGCCACACTGTTTTCCATAGTGGCTGCACCATTTTATATTCCCACCACCAATGCACGAGGGTTCCAGTTTCTTCACGTGCTTGCTAACACTTTTCTGCTTTTTGTTTTTGTTTTTTCTAAAGTAGCCGTGCTAATGGCTGTGAGGTGATATCTCATTGTGTTTTTGATTTGCACTTCCCTAATATTAGTGATGTTGAATATCTTTTCATGTGCTTATTGACCATTTGTGTATCTTTGGAGAAATGTCAATTCAAATCCTTTGCCCATTTTGAATCGAGTTCTAAGTTTTGTGTTTAGGTCTTTGATCTATTTTGAGTTAATTTTTGTACCTGGCATTAGTTAAGGGTCCAAATTCATTTTTTTGCACATAGATACCCAGTTTTCCTAGCACTATTTGTTGAAAAGACTGTTTTTTCACCATTAAGTGGTCTTGGCACCCTTGTCAAAGATCATTTGAGCATATATGCAAGAGTTTATTTTTGGGCTATTTTATTCCATTGGTCTATATATCTGTATTTATGCCAGTACCATGCTGTTTTGATTACTGTAGCTTCTAGTAAGTTTTGAAATCAGGAAGTGTGAGTCCTCCAGTTTTGTTCTTTTTCAAGATTGTTTTGGTTATTCAGGGTCCCTTGAGATTCCATATGAATTTTGGGATGGGTTTTTCTATTTCTGCAGAAAATGTCATTGAAATTTCAGTAGGTATTGCATTGACTTTGTAGATGGCTTCAGGTAGTATTGACTTTTTAACAGTATTAGGTCTTCCAGTCCATGAAAATGGGATGTGTTACCATTTATTTGTCTTAATTGCTTTCAGCAATATTTTATAGTTTTCATTGTATATATCTTTTACCTTCTTGGTTAGTTCCTAAGTATTTTATTCTTTTTGACTCTATTATAAATGGAAATATTTTTGTAATTTCCTTTTCAGATTGTTCATTGTTTGTGTATAGAAATGTAACTGATTTTTATGTGATGACTTGGTATCCTGCTACTTTGTTGAATTAATTTATTCTACCAGTTTTTTGGTGGAATCTTTAGGGTTTTCTACATATCCCCCCATATTAAAATTCCTTTATTCAATGGATACACTGTAATTTGCTGTGGACTATTTCCAGTTTTTTATTATGAAGTTTTTTATTATATTCTAAATATATAGAAAGTGGAGAACTAATATTTAAGTTGTAGATCTGTTAAGTACAGCCCATGTATGATGTATATCACCAGTCTTGAGAGTATTTCCTTAGGATAGATTCCAAGAAATACTTGATCCTCCTCTTTTCTCATTCACTCATAGAGAATAGAATTCTTCATTGCCATCTCCTTAAATCGGCCCCCACCTCCTTGCTTTTAACTAAACCTGCCCCCCTTTCAGTCTGTTTTCTACACTGCCACTGAATGGAGGGTGAGGGTCAGCATTGGTGCACTTTTCCCTCATAGAAAACAAGACTTATGAAGCAGATTGTTTCTATAGCATCTGTTCTGTGGGAGTTAGAAAAAAATTTTTTGAATGCTGGGGTGCACTTTATGGATGAATTGGAATTTATTTTGATTCTTGAAGGATGAATAGCATTTCAGTAAGCAGAGAGAAGTTAGGGATGAAATGTGAACCCGTTGGAAGGTAATTAGGAGAAGTTCAGGCATGTGAACTTTGATGACTGTAGGCAGGGAGAGGTAGAAGAACTAGTTCTCCTAACCAAGAATTGTTTATTCTGTTTATCTGAAGAGTGAGCTTGGAGTAAGTGTGGGGAGAGACCTGTTATGTGGTGGTAATGAAGGCTGGCGGTGACCAGAATGCCAAGGGGCAGGAGCTTCAACTTTATTCATAATGTTTTTATTTACAGAGTTGTGGATATGTTGGTGATTGTTATTTATTTTGTTTTTTTAAACTAATTTAGTTTATTTGAATGTATACTTATTCGTTGAGACATAATTCACATAAGATAGAATTCACCATTTTTAAGTGTATAATTCAGTGTTTTTTTTAGTATATTCACAAGGTTGTACAACCATTACTACCATCTAATTCCATAACATTTTCATGATTCCAGAAAGAAACCCCATACATATTTGCAGTCAGTCCCAGTTCCCTCCTCCCCTCATCCCCTGGCAGCCACTTTCTGTGTCTATGGATTCACCTGTTTCTGGACATTTCATAGAAATATAATCATGTAACGTGGCCTTTTGTGTCTGGCTTCTTTCACTTAGTTAGCATAATATATTCAAAGTTGATCTGTGTTGTAGCATGTGTTGGTACTTTATTCTTTTTTATTGCTTAATAATATGTTGTATGATTATATCACATTTTGTTTATCCAATCATCAATTGACATTTGAGTTGCTTCCATTTTTTTCACTATTGTGAATAATGTTGTTATGAACATTCACATACATACAAGTTTTTATGTGGACATATGATTTTAGTTCTTTTGAAAGTATACCTAGGTGTGGAATTGCTAGGTCACATAGTAATTCTGTGTTTAACTTTTTGAGGAACTGCCAAACTGTTTTCCACAGCAGTTGCACCATTTTACATTTCCACCAACAATGTATGAGGGCTCCCATTGTGTATTCTTTTTTAATTTTTAAATTTATTTTATTTATTTTTGGCTGCATTAGGTCTTCGTTGCTGCACGCGGGCTTTCGCTAGTTGGGACGAGCAGGGGCTACTCTTCATTGTGGTACCTGGGTTTCTCATCGTGGTGGCTTCTCTTGTTGCGGAGCAAGGGCTCTAGGCCTACAGGCTCAGTAGTTGTGGCTCGCGGTCTCTAGAGCCACAGGCTCAGTAGTTGTGGCGCACTGGCTTAGCTGCTCCGCGGCATGTGGGAGCTTCCCGGACGAGGGCTCAAACCCGTGTGCCCTGCATTGACAGGCGGATTCTTAACCACTACGCCACCAGGGAAGCCCACCATTGTGTATTCTTTATACATTTTTTGACAGTCTGTATTTAATAGCTGTGTGTGTATGTTTAAATTGCTTCATTGAGGCACAATTGGCATACCACAATCTGCACATATATTAAGTGTATAATTTGATAAGTTTTGACATATTTATGCATCTGTGAAAACATCACCACAATCAAGATAGTAAACATATGCATCATCCCCCCAATTTTTCTAATGCCCCTTTGTGATCCTTCTCTCTCCCTTCCCCATCATTGCCCCATACCACAACAACCACTGATCAGGTTTCTGTCACTATAGACTAGTTTGCATTTTGTATAAATGTTACCATTGTAGTATATACTTTTTTCTTAAGCTGACTTCTTTCACTCAGCATCATTTTGAAATTAATTCATGTTGCTGCATGTATTGGTTAATTCGTTTTTATTTTATTTTTTTAAGTTTATTTATGGCTTCCTTGGGTCTTTGTTGCTGCGCACGGGCTTTCTCTAATTGCGTTGAGCGGGGGCTACTCTTTGCTGCGGTGCACGGGCTTCTTATTGCGGTGGCTTCTCTTGTTGTGGAGCACGGGCTTCAGTAGTTGTGGCACATGGGCTCAGTAGTTGTGGCTCGCAGGCTTTAGAGCGCAGGCTTCAGTAGTTGTGGCTCGCAGGCTCTAGAGCGCAGGCTCAGTAGTTATGGCTCACGGGCTTTGTTACACTGCGGCATGTGGGATCTTCCCGCACCAGGGCTTGAACCCATCTCCCCTGCATTGGCAGGCAGATTCTTAACCACTGTGCCACCAGGGAAGTCCCTGGTTAATTCTTTTTTATTGAAGAGTATGTTCTATTGTATGGATATATCGCAATTTGTTTATCCATTCACCTACTAATGGACATTTGGGTTGTTTTTAGTTTTTGACTTACAAATAACATTGCTGTGAACATTTGTGTTTTTGTATGGACATAGGCTTTTATTTCTCTTGGGTAATACCTAGGAGTGGAATGGCTGGGTCATATGGTAGGGAATTTTTAATTTTTTTTAAGAAACTGCCATGCTGTTTTCCAAAGTGGTTGTACCATTTTGCATTCCCACCACCAATGCATGAAAGTTCCAGTTCCACATTCTCTGTAGTTGTGTCTTTTAAGCATATAGAGAAGTAAGAAGAAAACAGAAAGAGACATAAACTCTTTTGGCATTTTCCTCCCCCAAATAATGCATGTACATGGTTAGAAAATTCAAACATTGTAGTCAGGAATAAAATGAAAAGCAAAACCACTACCCAGAGGCAACTGTTGTTAAATCATTTTTTATCCTTTCTTCCAGAAAAACCTACACAGGCATCTACCAGCATATTTTTAGGTTTCTCTGCTCTTTCCCCTAGTTTACACAGAAAGAATCAAAGTATACACACCATCTGCACCTTGGCTTTTTTTCACTTTACAATTTATTTTAGAGGTATTTCCATATCAACACATTCTTTTTAATGGCTACATTGCAGAACATTTTTGCTATATGAAAACATGAATATGTTCCAGTGCAGTTGATACAATAGGGAACTATTTTGAGTATAACGTGAATTTCACATTTGCTCATGCGTGATTTCATCTGCAAGAAATGCTAGGTGAATGCAGAAAACTGCACCTGCTGAATTGAGCCATGGCAAAAATACACAAGCCACACGCAGGCACACACCTCAGACATCCTCCAGCAACCTCAGTTTGCTGTGTTATGAGCCAGACCCATCCACATCTGGTGTTACACTTTTCTGTTGATTTCAGATTAGCCTCCTTACCACTTCAAGGTAACTCAGCAAGCTGTAACTTTTCAATGCCCACTTCCACAAGCAAACTTGAGGCCTTTTTCAAGGCAAACTGCCAAGTTTATTGTAGCACTTAGGTATTTCTTAACCATTTAATGTGTAAAACTGTGCTGCCATTTTTACAATATTAGATGCCTTTTTTTATTTGATTCCCTTTTTTTCTTAATGTCACTGATAAAATTTTTGAGTGTTGGGCTCAAACCCATTTTTCCCATAAGCTTTGTGGTTTCTGTTATGCAATTTTATACAGCATGGTGATTTTTAGGAATGCATATGTCACATTATAGTGGAACTGATTTATTCCATAGTATGAATGTACATAATTTCTTTTAATTTGTTTTGTTTTTAAAAATTATGAAATACATCATATGTATATTAAAGAGCATATATAATAAGGAGGTATGTTTTAAAGAATAATAATAAAGTAGCAAATACCTACTTAGCTATCACCCAGCTTAAGAAATAGATCAGTGGGACTTCCCTGGTGGCACAGTGGTTAACAATCCACCTGCCAACGCAGGGGACATGGGTTCGAGCCGTGGTCCGGGAAGATCCCACATGCTGCAGAGCAACTAAGCCCATGCATCGCAACGAAGAGTAGCCCCCGCTCTCCACAGCTAGAGAAAGCCCGCGCCCATCAACGAAGACGCAACACAGCCATAAATAAATAAATAAATAAATAAATAAAAAATACATAGGAGATCACTAATACTTTTGAACCTCCTTGTGTTCCTCTCGCTGATCATTTTATACCTTTTTTGAATATCTGAAATATTTGATTAAAAAATTAAATTTGAAAGTGTTAACAGTCTGTGCCTCTGGTCTTCCTAATGTTGATTAGGAACTGGTCTTCCTAAGGTTGATTCCCCAGGTGACTGCCTTGCCCTCCTGCAAGTGTACACACAGCATGCACACGCATACTTGGGGAAGGATAATCTGTAAATAGATTTCTGTTTAAGGTTAATGTATAGTGGGTTTGTCATTGTTATTATTTATAATGCCTTTATTGAGCTCTAATTCACATACTATAAAATTCACTCCTTTAAGCTCTTGCAGCTCAATATCAAAAAAACACACAACCCAATCCAAAAATGGGCAGAAGACCTAAACAGACATTTCTCCAAAGAAGATATACAGATTGCCAACAAACACATGAAAGGATGCTCAACATCACTAATCATTAGAGAAATGCAAATCAAAACTACAATGAGGTATCACCTCACACCAGTCAGAATGGCCATCATCAAAAAATCTACAAACAATAAATGCTGGAGAGGGTGTGGAGAGAAGGGAACCCCCTTGCATTGTTGGTGGGAATGTAAATTGATACAGCCAATATGGAGAACAGATGGAGGTTCCTTAAAAAACTGAAAATACAACTACCATATGACCCAGCAATCCCACTACTGGGCATATGCCCTGAGAAAACCATAATTCAAAAAGAGACATGTACCACAATGTTCACTGCAGCTCTATTTACAATAGCCAGGACATGGAAGCAACCTAAGTGTCCATCGACAGATGAACGGATAAAGAGGATGTGGCACATATATACAATGGAATATTACTTAGCCATAAAAAGAAATGAAACTGAGTTATTTGTAGTGAGGTGGATGGACCTAGACTCTGTCATACAGAGTGAAGTAAGTCAAAAAGAGAAAAACAAATACCGTATGCTAACACATATATATAGAATCTACAAAAAAAACAAGGTTCTGCAGAACCTAGGGGCAGGACAGGTATAAAGACAGAGATGTAGAGAGTGGACTTGAGGACACGAGGAGGGGGAAGGGTAAGCTGGCACGAAGTGAGAGAGTGGCATGGACATATATACGCTACCAAATGTAAAATAGCTAGTGGGAAGCAGCTGCATAGCACATGGAGATCAGCTCAGTGCTTTGTGACCACCTAGACGGGTGGGATAGGGAGGGTGGAAGGGAGACGAAAGAGGGAGGAGATATGGGGATATGTGTATATGTATAGCTGATTCACTTTGTTATACAGCAGAAACTAACACACCATTGTAAAGCAATTATACTCCAATAAAGATGTTAAAAAATAAAGAGAGTAAACAATGTAAAAAAACAATTCACTCCTTTAAAGTGTAATACTCGGGGGATTTTTTTGTTTTTTGTTTTTTAGTATATTTACAAAGTTGCGCAACCATCACTGTATCTAATTCCAGAAAAATTTCATCAATAGGTAGATTTTTGTAAATAGGTAGATTTTCTAGATTAGGCAGTGTTGCTAAAGAAAAACCAATTTTCTGAAAAATATCTTATGTTTTAAGGTACTTGTTTTCTTTCTAGAATCTCAGCTCTTGATAGAATGGCATGAGACTTATCCCCATAGGATTGACTGTCAGTTTGAAAGCTCCAGTGAAAAAATCCCTGTTTAGTGAAGTGTGCAAAATTAGGCTTAATTTATATATTCTCAGTGACTGTGGCCAAGAGTTTGACACAATCTTGATCTGGTCCAGTTCCTTTCTTTCCTTTTCAGCCCTTATTTGTAGACAAGTCTTTTTTTTTTCCTCTTTTTGCTTCTCTTGGAAAGGAAACTTTTATGGCTTCACAACTGAAACAACAAGATTGTCATATGCGTCAGAATTATCACTTTAGATAATTCCAGTGATTTTTGTCTGAAAGTGGCTCCAAGGAAGTTACTGGAATGTTACATGGCCTACCTTCTGTCAACTTAAGAAGAATTTACCGTAAATACATCAAAACCTGTAAACTTCCCAGATAGCTCAGTCTGTCTACAAAGAGAATGTTTAAGAGGTCGGGTAAAGGAAGGGTAAACCTACCTAAAGCCAGATCTCCAGTTGTTGCACTAATGGATAGAAGCAGGGCGTTCATAATTTAGAATAGCTGTTTGATCCTAAACTCTTTTTCTTGTTACTTTGTAAGACTGGAGACAGAATACTGTTCTGAATGGATCCTGGGACAGACCTTATATAACAACTTATGTAGTTTTAAGCAGTTTTATTTATAATAGGAAAGTAGGTGTTTTTGGCCTGGAAATATATAATACTTAAATAATGAAACAGTTTTTTTGAGCTAAGCTGTCTAACTGTCCCATTTTGCTCACCTCTTTACATGTCACAATGGGGATGGCCACATCAACCTAGTGGATCACATCAGTTTGATGCAAATGACCAACCTCTATCAGCTTCCCACCATTCTGGTCCAGTGTAAAATTGTGGCTATTTTTATTTAAAAGACCTATTTTTTCCCATACCAGGTGAGTTGAAGAAACAGTGATTGTGTTGGCCGACACAGGGCTCAAACCTGTGTCCCCTGGATTGGCAGGCAGATTCTTAGCCACTGCGCCACCAGGGAAGTCCCAGCATACAGTATTTGTTTTTCTCTTTCTGACTTACTTCACTCTGTATGACAGACTCTAGCTCCATGCACCTCACTACAAATAACTCAATTTCATTTCTTTTTATGGCTGAGTAATATTCCATTGTATATATGTGCCACATCTTCTTTATCCATTCATCTGTCAATGGACACTTAGGTTGCTTCCATGTCCTGGCTATTGTAAATAGTGCTGCAGTGAACATTGTACATGTCTCTTTTTGAATTATGGTTTTCTCAGGGTATATGCCCAGTAGTGGGATTGCTGGGTCATATGGTAGTTGTATTTTCAGTTTTTTAAGGAACCTCCATACTGTTCTCCATAATGGCTGTATCAATTTACATTCCCACCAACAGTGCAAGAGGGTTCTCTTTTCTCCACACCCTCGCCAGCATTTATTGTTTGTAAATTTTTTGATGATGGCCATTTTCTGACCAGTGAGAGGTGACACCTCATTGTAGTTTCAATTTGCATTTCTCTAATGATTAGTGATATTGAGCGTCTTTTCATGTGTTTGTTGGCAATCTGTGTATCTTCTTTGGAGAAATGTCTGTTTAGGTCTTCTGCCCATTTTTGGGTTGGGTTGTTTGTTTTTCTGGTATTGAGCTGCATGAGCTGCTTGTAAATTTTGGAGATTAATCCTTTGTCAGTTGCTTAGTGGGGAAATATTGTCTCCCATTCTGAGGGTTGTCTTTTCGTCTTGTTTATGGTTTCCTTTGCTGTGCAAAAGCTTTTAAGTTTCATTAGGTCTCATTTGTTTGTTTTTATTTCCATTTCTCTAGGAGGTAGGTCAAAAAGGATGTTTCTGTGATTTATGTCATAGAGCGTTCTGCCTATGTTTTCCTCTAAGAGTTTTATAGTGTCTGGCCTTACTTTTTTTTTTTTTTTAACTTTGGGTGTATTTATTTATTTATTTATTTATTTATTTATTTATTTTTGGCTGTGTTAGGTCTTCGTTTCTGTGCGAGGGCTTTCTCTAGTTGCGGCAAGTGGGGGCCACTCTTCATCGCGGTGCGCGGGCCTCTCATTATCGCGGCCTCTCTTGTTGCAGAGCACAGGCTCCAGACGCGCAGGCTCCAGAAGCGCAGGCTCAGTAATTGTGGCTCACGGGCCCAATTGCTCCGCGGCATGTGGGATCTTCCCAGGCCAGGGCTTGAACCCGTGTCCCCTGCATTGGCAGGCAGATTCTCAACCACTGCGCCACCAGGGAAGCCCTGGCCTTACATTTAAGTCTTTAATCCATTTTGAGTTTATTTTTGTGTACGATGTTAGGGAGTGTTCTAATTTCATTCTTTTACATGTAGCTGTCCAGTTTTCCCAGCACCACTTATTGAAGAGGCTGTCTTTTCTCCATTGTGTATTCTTGCCTCCTTTATGAAAGATAAGTTGACCATATGTGCGTGGGTTTATCTTTGGGCTTTCTATCCTGTTCCATTGATCTATATTTCTGTTTTTGTGCCAGTACCATATTGTCTTGATTACTGTAGCTTTGTAGTATAGTCTGAAGTCAGGGAGCCTGATTCCTCCAGCTCCGTTTTTCTTTCTCAAGATTGTTTTGGCTATTCGGGGTCTTTTGTGTTTCTGTACAAACTGTGCAGTTTTTTGTTCTAGTTCTCTGAAAAATGCCATTGGTAGTTTGTTAGGGGTTACATTGAATCTGTAGATTACTTTGGGTAGTATAGTCATTTTCACAATGTTGATTCTTTCAATCCAAGAACGTAGTATCTCTCTCCATCAGTTTGTATCATCTTTAATTTTTTTCATCAGTGTCCTATAGTTTTCCGCATACAGGTCTTTTCCCTCCTAAGGTAGGTTTATTCCTAGATATTTTATTCTTTTTGCTGCAATGGTAAATGGGAGTGTTTCCTTAATTTCTCTTTCAGATTTTTCATCATTAGTATACAGGAATGCAAGAGATTTCTGTGCGTTAATTTTGTATCCTGCTACTCTACCAAATTCATTGATTAGCTCTAGTAGTTTTCTGGTAGCATCTTTAGGATTCTCTATGTATAGTATTATGTCATCTGCAAACGGTGACAGTTTTACTTCTTTTCCTATTTGGATTCTTCTTATTTCTTTTTCTTCTCTGATTGCTGTGGCTAAAACTTCCAGAACTATGTTGAATAATAGTGGTGAGAGTGGGCAACCTTGTCTTGTTCCTGATCTTAGAAGAAATGGTTTCAGTTTTTCACCATTGAGAATGATGTTAGCTGTGGGTTTGTCATATATGGCCTTTATTATGTTCAGGTAGGTTCCCTCTATGCCTACTTTCTGGAGAGATTTTATCATAAATGGGTATTGAATTTTGTCAAAAGCTTTTTCTGCATCTGTTGAGATGATCATATGGTTTTTCTTCTTCAATTTGTTAATATGGTGTATCACGTTGATTGATTTGCATATACTGAAGAATCCTTGCATTCCTGGGATAAATCCCACTTCATCGTGGTGTATGATACTTTTAATGTGCTGTTGGATTTTGTTTGCTAGTATTTTGTTGAGGATTTTTGCATCTATATTCATCAGAGATACTGGCCTGTAGTTTTTTTGTCACATCTTTGTCTGGTTTTGGTATCAGGGTGATGGTGGCCTCATAGAATGAGTTTGGGAGTGTTCCTCCCTCTGCTGTATTTTGGAAGAGTTTGAGAAGGACAGGTGTTAGCCCTTCTCTGAATGTTTGATAGAATTCGCCTGTGAATCCATCTGGTCCTGGACTTTTGTTTGTTGGAAGATTTTTAATCACAGTTTCAATTTCAGTGCTTGTGATTGGTCTGTTTATATTTTCTATTTTTTCCTGGTTCAGTCTCGGAAGGTTGTGCTTTTCTAAGAATTTGTCCATTTCTTCCAGGTTGTCCATTTTATTGGCATAGAGTTGCTTGTAGTAACCTCTCATGATCCTTTGTATTTCTGCAGTGTCAGTTTACTTCTTTTTCATTTTTAATTCTGTTGATTTGCATCTTCTCCCTTTTTTTCTTGATGAGTCTGGCTAATGGTTTATCAATTTTGTTTATCTTCTCAAAGAACCAACTTTTAGTTTTATTGATCTTTGCTGTTGTTTCTTTCATTTCTTTTTCATTTGTTTCTGATCTGATCTTTATGATTTCTTTCCTTCTGCTAACTTTGTGGTTTTTTTTTGTTCTTCTTTCTCTAACTGCTTTAGGTGTAAGGTTAGGTTGTTTATTTGAGATGTTTCTTGTTTCTTGAGGTAGGGTTGTATTGCTATAAACTTCCCTCTTAGAACTGATTTTGCTGCATCGCATAGGTTTTGGGTCGTCGTGTTTTCATTGTCATTTGTTTCTAGGTATTTTTTGATTTCCTCCTTGATTTCTTCAGTGATCTCTTGGTTATTTAGTCGCGTATTATTTAGCCTCCATGTGTTTGTATTTTTTACTGTTTTTTTCCTGTAATTGATATCTAGTCTCACAGCGATTTGGTCGGAAAAGATACTTGATACGATTTCAGTTTTCTTAAATTTACCAGGGCTTGATTTGTGACCCAAGATGTGATCTATCCTAGAGAATGTTCCATGCACACTTGAGAAGAAAGTGTAATCTGCTGTTTTTGGATGGAATGTCCTATAAATATCAATTAAGTCCATCTTGTTTAATGTGTCATTTAAAGCTTGTGTTTCCTTATTTATTTTCATTTTGGATGATCTGTCCATTGGTGAAAGTGGGGTGTTAAAGTCGCCTACTATTATTGTGTTTTAAATATGTGTGTTTTAAATATCTCCGTTCTGTCTCCGAGATTTTGGATCATCTTTACTATCATTACTTTGAATTCTTTTTCAGGTAGGTTGCCTATTTCGTCTTCATGTATTTGGTCTTGTAGGTTTTTACCTTGCTTCTTCGTCTGTAATGTATTTTTTTGTCGTTTCATGTTTTTTTTGTTTTTTTGATGGGTGGTGCTGTATTCCTGTCTTACTTGTTGTTTGGCCTGAGATGTGCAGCACTGGAGTTTGCAGGCAGTTGGATAGCGCCTGGTCTTGGTGCTGAGGTGAGGACCTCTGGGAGGGCTCACTCCGATTGATATTTTCTGGGGTCTGAGGTTCTCTGTTAGTACAGCGGTTTGGACTTGGAACTCCCACCACAGAAGCTCAGTCCCGACCTCCAGACTGAGAACCAAGATCCCGCAAGCTTCGTGGCATGGTTAAAAAAAAAGGGAAGAGAGAAAGAAGAAAAGGAGCAGTACAATATCAAAGAATAATAAACAAAATAAAATTAGAAAGATAAAAAATGTATTAGTAGAAATAAAACTATAATTGAGACAACTGCAACAAGGTAAAAGAAAACCGCAACAGAAAAAAAGAAAAAAAAAGGAGGAGAAAAGTCAAAAGGAGGGGTCACTAACAAAATATAAAGAATAAAATAAAATTAGAACAGTAAAAGATTTATTAGGAAAAATAAAAAATATAAAAGAGTCAAGAACAATGAATCAACAAGGTAAAGCAGAAGCCCAATCTAAAAGAGGAAAAAAGAAAAGAAAACAGAAAAAAAAAAGAAAAAAGCCTTGGCTTTGGGTGTGGAGTTTAGGTGGGGGTGGAACTTAGACAGGGGCAGGGTTTAGGGTAGGGCGGGACCTAGGCCGGTGAGGGCGGTGACATTTGAGCATGGGGCGGGGCCTAGGCGGGGCACGGTTCAAGCCTGGGTCTGGTTCTGTGCTCAGGACCTGCGCAGAAGGGGAGAGGCAGCACGTGGAAAGGAGGGCCTCTGGAATGTGGAGTTCCCCGAAGTTTGGAGATAGGGCGCTGGGTGAGGGTGTGTGGGTGGGGTTTAGGCCCCACGCATTGGAGGGGGAACGAGTGTAGAGGTGGAGCCCTGGGTGGGGGTGTGGGGTGGGGCTTGGGTTCTGCACAGCAGGAGGGAGGCTCTGAGGACAGAGGATTAGGCCCAGGAGCCCAGCAGGCTTCCTGGTGCATAAGTGGACAGGGAAAGCGCTGGCCCCGTTCCCTTCCGTTCCTCCGTGCCCCTCCCCCACCGTCTCCCCCAGGGTCTGCCCCATCCCGCTGGCCCCCTAACCGTGGGTGGGTCCCACTGGGTGTAGGAACTCCTCCCCTCCCCCAGCCGCCCCTCAGGGGTGCCGGTCCTGGAGGTCCGGCCTTACCTTTGCTCCCCTTTCCCTCCCTCCCACTCCCTCAGGACCCGCACAGCTGGAGGGGGCCTAGGTGGGCAGAGGATCAGGCCCTGGATCTCAACAGGTTCCTGGGGGTCCAAGTGGACAGGGGAAACCTGGCCACGCTTCCTTTTGATCCTCTGCCCTCCCAGTGCTTCCCCAATTTCCCCCTTCTGGCGTGGGATCCCTTCCCCTCCCCTAGCCGCCACTCTGGGGTGCCAGTCCCCTCCTGCCTCCACTTCCCCTCCCCCTTCACTCCCCCCATGCCGCATGTCCTACCCAGTTAGTGGGGGTTCCTCCTGTCCCCTTCGGTGTCTGTGGTCCCCCACTGGTGCCTGGTAGGTGCCCTAGTTGTGAGGAAACGGGCATTCCGCGTCCTCCTAGTATGCCATCTTGACTCCACCTCTCCTGATCTCTTTTTTTAAATTTATTTTATTGAAGTTTAGTTGATTTGCAAGTTGTGTTAATTTTTGCTGTACAGCAGAGTGATTCAGTTATACATATGTATACATTCTTCTTTTTCATATTCTTTTCCGTTATGGTTTATCACAGGATATTGAATATAGTTCGCTGTGCTATACAGTAGGACCTTGTTGTTTATCCAGACAGAAGTTTTAAGTTTCTCACCATTCTGAGTTAACATGATGAAATCTTGTGCCATCCCAGTTCTTTCCCACCTGGGATGTGAATCATCCCTTTGTCCTGTGTATTCTGCCCTTTAGTCACTTAGTAGCCATCTTGGTATCACATCAACTGTTGAGGTATCAGTGCTTGTGTTCAAGTCATCCTTATTTTACTTTATAATGGCACCAAAGTGAAAGAGTGGTTATGCTGGCAATTCAGATATGCCAAAGAGAAGCCGTAAAGTGCTTCCTTTAGGTGAAAAGATGAAAGTTAATAAGGAAAGAAAGAAGTTGTACGCTGAGGTTGCTAAGATCTGCCTTATGAACGAATCTTCCATCCATGAAATTGTCAAGAAGGAAAAAGAAATTCGTGCTAGTTTTTTTTTTCACACCTCATATTGCGAAATTTATGGCTACGGTGTGTGAAGAGTACCTAGTTAAGATGGAAAAGGCATTAAATTTGTGGTGAAAGAGAAAAAGAGAAGACAGGGTTCACTACTGTTCTTTGTTTCAGGCATCCACTGGGGTCTTGGAATGTATCCCACACAGATAAGGGGGGACTGCGGTAGACTCGGTTTTGTGTGTAAGACCTGGCTTAGAATAACTAGGATGGAGTTTTGTTTTTTTTTCTTTTTTAACATCTTTATTGGAGTATAATTGCTTTACAATGGTGTGTTAGTTTCTGCTTCATAACAAAGTGAATCAGCTATACATATACATATATCCCCATATCTCCTCCCTCTTGCGTTTCCCTCCCTCCCACCCTCCCTGTCCCACCCCTCTAGGTGTTCACAAAGCACCGAGCTGATCTCCCTGTGCTATGCGGCTGCTTCCCACTAGCTATCTATTTTATATTTGGTAGTGTATATATGTCCATGCCACTCTCTCACTTCGTCCCAGCTTACCCTTCCCCCTCCCCGTGCCCTTAAGTCCATTCTCTACGTCTGTGTCTTTATTCCTGTCCTGCCCCTAGGTTCTTCAGAACCACTTTTTTTTTTTTTTTTTAGATTCCTTATATATGTGTTAGCATACGGTATTTGTTTTTCCCTTTCTGACTTCACTCTGTATGACGGAGTCTAGGTCCATCCACCTCACTACAAATAACTCAGTTTCATTTAAAATGGAGTTTTTTGTTGGTACCAACTTAAATGAAAATCAGAACAAAATCTTCTCTTCTCGCTTTTAGATTTCCCTTGATCTGAGTCTTTCCTATAAATAGGCTACTTCAGATAGCTTGTATTGTGAAAAATAAGCATAATTTGGGGAAGAAGATTTTCAGTTATCAGTATCAATGGGAGATGACAGCTCTATGAGTAATCTTCAAACAGAGGGAAAAATTTAAATTGACACTGAAATATATATTTTGATTTTTTTGAAAGGACTTCTTCATGCCTAATGATTTTTGTCAGTATAATATTAAAATGGTTATTCTTTCTCAGCATGCACATTGGGCAGTCTTTGAGAAGCCTGGATGGTGTTGGAGTGGAAGCTGCTGCTATTTTTAGTTTGCAAAGTATAATTCATGAAATGGATCATATGTATTTGGATTACTGAAAGTCAGTTGTATTTATATATTTCTAAAGGTCCAATGTTAGACCTATGCAGTTCAAATCACCTTGCTTCTGGATCTCCCCAATGCTTTATTTATTGCTGGTAATAAAACCTTCTAGTCACGATGCACAGTTCTTTTAATACCTTGCTGGACTGGATTTGTATCTGCTTATATTTGCAAATGAAAACTGGTCTCTCATTTTCCTCTGAGGATGCCTTTTGACCACATCTCCATAGGTTTAGATATATTGTTTCCTTTTTGCTGATAATTTTTAAATAGTCATTGAAATTTCCTTCTTTCATATCATAGTGAGTTTTTGTTAATAATTTCATATTTAATTTTATCAAAATCAGAGAATATAACTGTAACATATCCTAATTTTGCAGTAATTGAGACTTTCTTTATATAACTTATATAATTTAATTTAATGAATTTTTCTAGCTATTTAAAATATTTTTCGTTGGGTTCTTAGTAGTATGTATATATTAAATCTGGCTTGTAAATTGTACTATCTATATCATCTGTATTTTTATCTGTTGTCTTCTTGATCTTTTAAATTTCTGAGAGACATATGTTCAAATTCTCCTCTTATGATTGTGATTTTCTTAAATTCTTGTTTTTCTCGTTTGTTTTGTGTTTTGTATGTCTTGACATGATGCTGTTTGATTTATAGTTTATTACATATCTTTGCAATTGTGTCTTTTAATAGTAACATAAGCTTTTTTGTATTAAATGGTTTTTGCCTTAAATTATTCTCTCTGCCAATAATCTTGCCATGTGTGCTTTTTGTTTGCATGTGTCTGTGTGTAATATCTTTGCATATCCCTTTATTTTAAACATTTAGCTATAATACCTTTGAAGGTATAGCAATATCAACAAATAGATTTGTAAGTATTATAGAAAGAATGATGAAAGCTAGTAGTTTGTTCCCTGTGGGTATTTATATTTTGGCATGTATTTTAGTTATCCCTTCATTTATTTTTTCAGCAAATAATTTATTGAGACCTTCCAGGAACTTTGGAGAGAGAATATGGGGAGAGCTGTGTTTGGTAGTATGATCAGGGAAGGCCTTCTCTGATAAGGCGGGCATTTGAGCTGGTGTCTGGAAAGCTAACCTGGGGGAAGAGCATTCCAGGCAGAAGGAACCATAAGTCCAAAAACCCTAAGGAATGATTGAGGTGTTTTTGAGGAATAGAAGGAAAACCAAGGCTTTCTTGGTGGTGCAGTAGTTAAGAATCCGCCTGCCAATGCAGGGGACATGGGTTCGAGCCCTGGTCTGGGAAGATCCCATATGCTGCAGAGCATTGAGGCGTGTGCGCCATAGCTACTGAGCCTGTGCTCTAGAGCCCGTGAGCCACAACTACTGAATCCACGTGCCACAACTACTAAAGCCAGCACACCTAGAGCCCGTGCTCCGCAACGAGAAGCCACCGCAATGAGAAGCCCGCGCACCACAACGAAGAGTAACCCCTGCTCACAGCAGCTAGAGAAAGCCCACGCACAGCAACAGAGACCCAACACAGCCAAAAATAAATAAATGAAATAAATAAATTTAAAAAAGAATAAAAATAAAAAACATTTTAATAAAAAGAAAGAAAATCAGTGTGTCTGGATCTTAATGATTAAGGATGGAGAAGCAGGCAGGGCCCAATTCATGTAACATTTTGTAGGTCATGTTAGGGAGTATGATTTTATTCTAAGAGTTATTGGAAGCCACTGGAAGATTTCAAGCAGGAGAGGGCATGTTCAGATATGTTTGTATAGCCCTTTTCTGAGCTGAGCCACAGTTTACATACAGTGAAATATACAGATTTTAAGTGTACAGTTGGAATGAGTTTTTAACAATTGCATGTACCCGTGTAACCCACACCTTTATTAAGATAAAAAATATTTCGGGGCTTCCCTGGTGGTTCAGTGGTTAAGAATCCACCTGCCACTGCAAGGGATATGGGTTCAAGCCCTGGCCCGGGAAGATCCCACATGCCATGGAGCAACTAAGCCCGTGCGCCACAACTACTGAGCCTGAGCTCTAGAGCCCGCAAGCCACAACTACTGAGCCTGCGTGCCACAACTACTGAAGCCCGTGCTCTGCAGCAAGAGAAGCCCGTGCACCGCAACAAAGAGTAGCCCCCGCTCACCGCAACTAGAGAAAGCCCGTGCACAACAACGAAGACCCAACACAGCCAAAAAAAAAAAAAAAAAATTCGGTGGGCCCTGGTGCAGACATGGCCAAGTCCAAGAACCATACCACGTACAACCAGTCCCGAAAATGGCACAGAAATGGCATCAAGAAACCTCAGTCACAATGATATGAATCTCTTAGCGGGGTGGGCCCGTAGTTCCTGAGAAATATGTGTTTTGTCGCGAAGCACAAGAAGGGCCTAAAGAAGATCCAGGCCAACAATGCCAAGGCCATGAGTGCACATGCTGAGGCTATCAAGGCCCTCGTAAAGCCCAAGGAGGTCAAGCCCAAGATCCCAAAGGGCGGCAGCCACAAGCTCAGTCAGCTTGCGTACATCGCTCACCCCAAGTTTGGGAAACAGGCTCGTGCCTGTATCGCTAAGGGTCTAAAGCCTTAAGGCTCTGCCGGCCAAAGGCCAAGGCCAAGGCCGCAGCTGTAGGTACAGCTGCAGCTCCAACTCCAGTCCAGCTCAGGCTCCCAAAGCTGCCTAGGCCCCCACAAAGGCTCCAGAGTAGAGGCCTTTATCTACCAATGTGAGGACAGAAGGACTGGTGTGACCCCTGGGCTGCTGTCTGCATGGGACTGGTGTCCTCCTGTGCTATTTGTACAAATACACGGGGGAAAAAAAGATATAAAATATTTCTGTCACCGCAGAAAGAGCCTTTATTCCTCTTCTCAGTCAGTCTCCACTACCAGCACCCCAACTACTATTCTGTTTTCGTTCACCATAGATTAATTTGTGTGTTCTTGAACTTCATGTAAATAGGATCATCAGTATGTGCTCCTATTATGTGTCTGGCTTCTTTTACTTACCATAATGAAGATTTATTCCTGTTGTTGGTTGTATCGGGAGTTCATTGGTTATACTACAATTTGTTTACCCATTCTCCTGTTTTGTTTTTTTGTAGACATATTTGAAATGTCTATCTGGCTAATAGAGGAGAATGAATTCTCTCATTCACATGTTTAATAAAGGAGCACTAGTTGTCTTATTTACAGAGGGGAAAATATTTTGTTTGAAATGAAAACTACAGAAAGGACAGGGCTAAAGAATTATAAAGTCATTATTAACATGTTACGAGCATCTGTCTGCATGGAAGCAGATGGAAAATGATTGTACCTGCTGCTCCCCACCCCCCCTCCTAAATCAGATAGGAAAAGTCATCTTGAGTGAAAGCACGAAATACAGTGGTTCTGATGAGATTCAAATGCCATGAGGATCACAGAATTTTATATTGAGAAGGTACCTCACTTAGTAAAGTTTCCAGGAACCTTATTTATCAGATTTTATTCCTTTACCCAAGAGTTGGCCATGTCTTGTATGATGTGGTGTTCGCAAGACAGGGTTCCAGGACTAGATTCTAGGTCTTCTCTAACATGAGAACTAAGACCTTTTACTAAGAATTTCTAGTGACTCTATATTACATAATTTTTGTGTTTAAATTGTACAATTTTCCTTTAAAAATTATTTTTCTTTTCAAAGTATAGAGCATTAAAAAGTTTTGTTTGTTTTTGGTATTTAACCTTTTTCAAAAACTTAGACTTGTTTATGTTATTTGAATGGGTGTGATACAGGGTGGTTTTGCTTTCTTACATTGTATCACAATACGTGGGGGGAGGGGAATGTGTATTTTTAAAGTTTAAATTGACAGTGTTTACTTTTTATAAAGAAGCTATTTCAATGAGAGAAAATTTTTAAATTAGAGGAATCAGCATTACATACATTTCTGTATTTGGATTTGGTCCCATGGTACGGAGAAAATCCTTTCTCACAGACAAATTATGAACAGTAACTGATTTTCTTTTTTAACAGTTTACCACTCAGTATTCTTTTCAGTTTCATTTGATTCAAACCCTTAAGAGGATTAGTAGGACATTTTGTTTCAAAGTTGAACCTGACAATATCTAACAACTGTTCGCATTTCCTTTTCGTAAATCTCAAAGGCAGACAAGAAGAATCCAAAACTTACCACTGCATGGATCATCTGTTACACATTCCACATACTTACTTATTACATCATGGTGAGAGCATGCCTTGGCAGATGTGCCTAGCCTTAGGTAGCATGTACTTGAATGTGGCACGTATGTCCTTTAGTATTGTTCTTGGTAGAACAGAAGCAGATCTCAATTACTATAAATGTTCAGTACAGACCTAAATCTTCCTCAACATGTTTATCAGGAGGAGCTCAAACCTATGCCCAAAGATGACAGGAAAGGCTTTATTTACAGGGGCTGCATGAAAATGTGAATTACCTTGACAGCATAAGTTAATTCATTGGTGGTTTCTTCCTTACCCACCCCACCCCCTTGCACCTCCAAAATCTTCTCTTTTTTCCCTTCTATTCTCTCAGTTTTAGAGCACAAGTCAAAAGAGAATTTTGCTTTATCCCTTAACTGAGGGTAAAACAAAATACTGTTTTCTTCAAGAATCCCCAACCTTTTGGGGGAGGAGCCACCATTACTCCTGAGAGTACTTGGGGAGAGAAGGGGGTGTGGGAAGAGAATATGGAGATTATGAAGTCCGCTGGATGGATGAGTGAAGGTGATGCTGGACTCACTCATTTTTACAGATAATCTAGTAAGACTCTTGGTAAACTGTAGAAGACAGGTGGTCACCGAGGAAATGGTACGGTGCAAAACAGATTGGATATCTGCTATGATGTATCTACTTCTGATACCAGGTTTATCTTGATAGTAGGAGGTTTTGTTGTTCTTTTTCTATCTGCATTAAGGAAAAAGGAGTGAGGTTTACTGATTTTTTTTTTAACATTTTTAATTTTATTTATTTATTTATTTATTTATTTATGGCTGTGCTGGGTCTTCGTTTCTGTGCGAGGGCTTTCTCTAGTTGCGGCGAGCGGGGGCCACTCTTCATCGCGGTGCGCGGGCCTCTCACTGTCGCGGCCTCTCTTGTTGCAGAGCACAGGCTCCAGACGCGCAGGCTCAGTAGTTGTGGCTCACGGGCCTAGTTGCTCCGCGGCATGTGGGATCTTGCTGGACCAGGGCTCGAACCCGTGTCCCCTGCATTAGCAGGCAGATTCTCAACCACTGTGCCACCAGGGAAACCCAGGTTTATTGATTTTTAAGAAAGTATTATTTATGTAACTGCCCAAGATTTTTTCAGGTTGTCTATAACTAGTTGCCGACCAAATGGAGAAGGCTAAAAGAACAAATACCCTACTCTCACTTTTTATAAGCTTTAAAAACCGAAAATAATAGTTGGATTCAGGACTTCTCCAAAAATACTCATTTATATTCTAAATTAGAGCAGGTAGGTAATGATTGTGAACAAACATTAAATGGCTTGATTTAGGATGTTTATAAATGCTGGGGGGGGGCAGGTAGGACATTTTAAAGCTTAGGGCCATTATACAAAATAACAATTATAAGAAAAATGTTCTAGATCCAGGATTTACATATATATCATTACATAATGAGTCTCTCCCAGCTGAATCAAGTGAGTCTACCTCAGAGATGGGTGAAAGAACTGGACTAAGAGCTGAGAGGCTTTTAAATTGTTATTTCTGTTTTAACTTTGAGTGAATAAAAAAATAATTATTTTTGAGTTATACTTTATTTTCATTAATTTTATTTTAAAACTGTGTATTACCTCAATAAATACATTTTGTGTATTTTTGCCTTTGGTTAGGTAAATAATCTCCATCAGTGGTAGAGGAGAGGTTTGGAAATTAGGGAGCTCTTCTTGTCTTTTCTGTCATAGATCAATCTTCTAAGGGGCAACTCATCTAACCTCCCTGGACCTGTTTTCTTATCTGTCAGTAAACCCTCACTGCCCAGTAAGGGACCCACTAGCCACAGGTTGTTATTGAGCCTTTGTAATGTGGCTAGTCCAAATTAAGGTGTACTCTAGGTGTAAAAGACTTAGTACAAAAGTAAGAATGTAGAATATCTTATTGCTAATTTGTTTATATTGATTATATCATTGGAATGATAATATTTTGGGTACATTGGTTAAATAAAATGTATTATTAAAATTAATTTCACCCATTTCTTTTTCTTTTTTTAAATGTGGGCACTAGAAAATGTTTATTTCCATTTGTGGCTCACATTATGTTGCTTTTGGATAGTGCTGATCTGTACAGCATTTCCTAAACTGACTCATGAAATATTAATAAGTGCTCAATGAAACACAGTTTGGAAGAGGAGCGGTGTCCAGTGGAACTTTCTGCAGTGATAAAATGGTCTGCATCTCTGTTGTCCAATTTAGTAGCTACTGGCCCTGATGGCTATTGAGCACTTGAAATGTGGCTAGTGTTCTGAAATGTAGGAAAAGGAACTGAATTTTAAATATTATTTAATTTTAATTAACTTTAAGGAGCCACGTATGGCTAGTGGCTAATGTATTGGGACAGTGCAGATCTAAAGATTTATGGGACGGTTTTGTTTAGAGACTTGTATACCTAGGACTTGTTTACCATATTGCAAGCTTGTTAGTTTAATATAAGTCTATACAGTTTGTGTTTATTATGAATAATAATAAATGATCAGTAACAATAATATTTATTAAGTACTTGTTATATAGCATGTACTATGTAAATACCAGAGAGAGGATTTGTATAATAAATTATTTACTGAGGATTTGTATAATAAATTGTTTACTGAGTTATATTGCTCGTATTCTGTCATATATTTGATGCGTTGTGGTTTCCAGGATATTGTGGGCTTACCATGTTTTCATCAAAATCTGGTTTCTTTTCTTTCTATATGAGGTCCCTTCTGTGAAAGCCTGGCTCCTTTTGGAAGGTCTGAACAATGTGCTGCCTTGTTAAAGGATTTTCTTTTGAAAGGGAAACGCATGCTTTGTAACAGATGATGATGATTTGTTTTCAGTGAACTTTTGAAGTTAGTTATGTTTTTAGCTTTAAAAGGGATGTGTGTGTATTTACACAGACTTATAAATATCAGTATTATGTAATATTTATTCCTTTTGTGTGTG
Organism: Balaenoptera physalus; assembly: GCF_965194825.1. Lineage (NCBI taxonomy): Eukaryota > Metazoa > Chordata > Mammalia > Artiodactyla > Balaenopteridae > Balaenoptera > Balaenoptera physalus. The sequence continues at coordinate 62,757,424 of NC_138891.1, forward strand.
TGTACGCATATAAGTATTGATATCAAGCAGTGTTATTAATTAATGTATTATTGCTTCACAGTGAAGAACGAATGTCATCATGTCTGGAATCAAGCGAACAATCAAAGAAACTGACCCTGATTATGAGGATGTATCTGTGGCCCTTCCAAATAAGCGGCATAAAGCAATTGAGAATTCAGGTAGAAATTCACTTGCCTTAGGAAATTATTTCTTTGTTGACATATGCCTCCCTATAAGATTTATAGGAACTAAAATGAAATGCATGTCCACTATTGTGTATATTTTGAAGAGGTTTGTGAGAGGGATTAGCTAAGTGCTCTGTTTAATAGTAATATACCATGTGTGGCATAAAAGGCTGGAACATAATCAGGTAGACTGTGAAAGCGTCAGTAATGAGACAGGCTCTAAGTTTTAGCTATCATCGTATGTTAGGTGTAATCATAAAGTCTTAGCAATGTGTGTACTACAGTGTGGTATCATGTGAGATGATTATAGGTGGTACATGAATTAAGGTTTTTTATTTTAATAGTTAGTGTTAATGTCTATAGAAAAGATAATGGTCTTATCAGACTTGCAGTTTCATGGCTACTGCTTAGGATAAGGCTAACTTTTTTTTTTTTTAATTTTAATTCTATTGGAGTATAGTTAATTTAAAATGTTGTGTTAGTTTCAGGTGTACAGCAAAGTGATTCAGTTATACACATACATATATTCATTCTTTTTTTAGATTCTTTTCTCATATAGATTATCACAGAATGTCGAGTAGAGTTCCTTGTGCTATACAGTAGGTCCTTGTTGTTTATCTATCTTATGTATAGTAGTGGGTGTATTTCATCCCAAGCTCCTTATTTATCCCTCCCCGCAAGGGCTAACACTTTTTAAAAATACTATTTAATGGCGTTAATTAGATGTTTCACATGGTTCTCAGATGTGGTAGGTAACTTGAAGGTGGGATATGAATGATGGAAATTTGGGAAACACTGATCTTTGCACTTAGCTGGTGGTGGCTTAGTTAAGACTCAGCGGCATTAAATTACTTGCCCAAGATCATTTAATTAGTTGAAGACCATATCATCTGTAGTTACCCAGAATGTTTTAAGCTGTCTCAAAAAAAGTGGCTATATTTGAGTTTCTAATACAAAATATTGCTAAAATTCATTACTGTTTATTTAAAAAATCAATCTATGTAAGTTATTACAGCTAGATGAAGAAGGTCTCAAAGTCATAGATAAGGTGCTGCAGCTCCACAGAGATCAGAGCCCCAAGGTTAAGTGGTGAAGGAAATTCCTGTCTGTGTAAGTGCAGTCAAGTCATATGTACCCCACAAAAGTCTCTGTGTACCAGAAATGATCAAATCCAGTTCCAAACAATAAAAGCATTTCACTGAAACTTTTCTCTCCATTCAGTTGTAATTTTATTTACAAGGATATGTCATTTGCTTTCAGTAACAAGCCAGATAAATATGAAAGTATCATGAAACTTAAATTCATTATTCAAATGCATCACATGGCATATCTTTTTTGTAATAAAAATAAGAAAAGGGAAAACTTATTGTTTTAGGAAACATCGTAATTTCAATTTAAATCTAATGTAAGTTCCCAAATATGTATGTAGCCTAAGCAGGGACAGTTTTTTGTTACTAAGTGCCAATTTGCCGTTCTTCTTCTTGGTGTCCATTCTCAACCTAATTCCTAATAAAGATTTTATTTTTATTCTTAAGAATTTTTCTCAAAGCAGGTTTGGTAGGATGCTTCCCTTTTCTTTTTTTTTTTAAATATAAATTTATTTATTTTTGGCTGCATTGGGTCTTCGTTGCTGCACACGGGCTTTCTCTAGTTGCGGTGAGCGGGGGCTACTCTTTGTTGTGGCGCGCAGGCTTCTCATTGCACTGGCTTCTCTTGTTGGAGAGCACGGGCTCTAGGCATGCGGGCTTCAGTAGTTGTGGCACACAGGCTTCAGTAGTTGTGGCTCGCGGGCTCTAGAGCGCAGGCTCAGTAGTTGTGGTGCACGGGCTCAGTTGCTCTGTGGCATGTGGGATCTTGCTGGACCAGGGCTTGAACCCGTGTCCCCTGCATTGGCAGGTGGATTCTTAACCACTGCGCCACCAGGGAAGTCCCAGGATGCTTCCCTTTTCTTATATGGTTTTATTTTGTTTGACTTTAGTTTTCCTTATTTCATGAAAGAGATAATTTAGAATTGCTTTTTTCTGAGAAGCTTATGATAAAACAGCCTGCATTGATAACAGTCTCTGACTTTTAGCCTCCCCTAAGATTATCTGCTGGTTTCCAAATATATACAAGGTTTATATATACAAGGATACATACAGTAATACTAGAAAAAACTCTTTTCATCAGATATGAGGAAAGCTTAGTCATTTGCTTCAATGCAGGCATATCCACAAGAACGCTTAAACCAGCACTAGTTTTATTTATTTATTTATTTATTTATTTATTTAACATCTTTATTGGAGTATAATTGCTTTACAGTGGTGTGTTAGTTTCTGCTGTATAACAAAGTGAATCAGCTATACGTATACATATATCCCCATATCTCCTCCCTCTTGCGTCTCCCTCCCACCCTCCCTATCCCACCCCTCTAGGTGGTCACAAAGCCCCGAGCTGATCTCCATGTGCTATGCGGCTGCTTCCCACTAGCTATGTATTTTACATTTGGTAGTGTATATATGTCCATGCCACTCTCCCACTTCGTCCCAGCTTACCCTTCCCCCTCCCCGTGTCCTCAAGTCCACTCTCTACATCTGCGTCTTTATACCTGCCCTGCCCCTAGGTTCTTCAGAACCATTTTTTTTTTAGATTCCATATATATGTGTTAGCATATGGTATTTGTTTTTCTCTTTCTGACTTACTTCACTCTGTATGACAGACTCTAGGTCCATCCACCTCACTGCAAATAACTCAATTTCATTTCTTTCTATGGCTGAGTAATATTCCATTGTATATATGTGCCACATCTTCTTTATCCATTCATCTGTCGATGGACACTTAGGTTGCTTCCATGTCCTGACTATTGTAAATAGAGCTGCAGTGAACATTGTGGTACATGTCTCTTTTTGAATTATGGTTTTCTCAGAGTATATACCCAGTAGTGGTATTGCTGGGTCATATGGTAGTTCTATTTTTAGTTTTTTAAGGAACCACTATACTGTTCTCCATAGTGACTGTATTAATTTACATTCCCACCAACAGTGCAAGAGGGTTCCCTTTTCTCCACACCCTCTCCAGCATTTATTGTTTGTAGATTTTTTGATGATGGCCATTCTGGCCGGTGTGAGGTGATACCTCATGGTGGTTTTGATTTGCATTTCTCTAATGATTTTTTTTTTTTTTTTTATAAATTTATTTATTTATTTATTTATTTTTGGCTGTGTTGGGTCTTCATTTCTGTGTGAGGGCTTTCTCCAGTTGTGGCAAGCGGGGGCCACTCTTCATCGCAGTGCGCAGGCCTCTCACTGTTGCGGCCTCTCCCGTTGCGGAGCACAGGCTCCATACGCGCAGGCTCAGTAGTTGTGGCTCACGGGCTTAGTTGCTCCGCGGCATGTGGGATCTTCCCAGACCAGGGCTCGAACCCATGTCCCCTGCATTGGCAGGCAGATTCTTAACCACTGTGCCACCAGGGAAGCCCCTCTCTAATGATTAGTGATGTTGAGCATCGTTTCATGTGTTTGTTAGCAACCTGTATATCTTCTTTGGAGAAATGTCTATTTAGGTCTTCTGCCCATTCTTGGATTGGGTTGTTTGTTTTTTTTGATATTGAGCTGCATGAGCTGCTTGTAAATTTTGGAGATGAATCCTTTGTCAGTTGCTTAGTGGGGAAATATTGTCTCCCATTCTGAGGGTTGTCTTTTCGTCTTGTTTATGGTTTCCTTTGCTGTGCAAAAGCTTTTAAGTTTCATTAGGTCCCATGTGTTTATTTTTGTTTTTATTTCCATTTCTCTAGGAGGTGGGTCAAAAAGGATGTTTCTGTGATTTATGTCATAGAGTGTTCTGCCTATATTTTCCTCTAAGAGTTTTATAGTGTCTGGCCTTAAATTTAGGTCTTTAATCCATTTTGAGTTTATTTTTGTGTATGATGTTAGGGAGTGTTCTAATTTCATTCTTTTACGTGTAGCTGTCCAGTTTTCCCAGCACCATTTATTGAAGAGGCTGTTTTATTCTCCATGGTATATTCTTGCCTCCATTATCAAAAATAAGGTGATCATATGCCAGCACTAGTTTTAAATTGGCAGTCTAGTGGCATATTTTACAGGGAGAAAATGACATGGGTGATCAAGGATCCAAATTTTCTCTGCAATTTTTTTTACACCCCAAAGCATGGGTGGTGATTTTTTCATATTACAAACACAGGATCATTATGCAAAATCCCAGGTTTTTCAAGCAGTCATTCGACTCTTCTTTTTTTATTCTCTTGTAATCAAACTACATTTCATATCTGATGTTCTTAACTCTTTGAATTGCATATTACCCTGAGTAGTCAATTGCCTTCAGAGACATTTTCTTTCCTTTTGAATTCTTTCTTTGCTGGTTCCTTCAGGTAGTTGTAATCAGAAACTGCTGAATTGCATGCTAGATCCTAACTTCCTGCCTTCTTATGAACTGCTCTTGTGTCACAGACTACTTCTTCCTCTAGCTAACTCTTTACTTTCTTTTTCCTTGGGGTTATGGTTTTTCAGAAGTCACCACGTATTTCTCTCGGAATCTTCATGGGTTTCTTTTTCTTTTTTGGTAATTTTATTTTGATGTGACTTCAAACAGAAAAATTGCAAGGAGAATTTGTATGTCTTTTGTCCAGATTAATTCACCAGTTGTTTACATTTTGCCTCATTTGGTTTATCATTCTTTTCCCCCACCCCCAATCCATACACACACATACTACACAAATGCATGTATGCACACAGGTATATATGCACATCATTTTTTCAAAATCATCTGAAGATACATTAGACACTTGTAAACACTTGTGTATTTCCTAAGGACAAATTTCTTATGTAATCACAGTACAATTATCAGAAGCAGGAAATTTTAACATTTTACATTACATTATCCAATCTGCTGTCCATATTCAAGTTTTACCAGTTGTCCCAGTATTTTATAACTATTCCCCCTCTCCAGGATCACACAATGCATTTAGTTGTTATATCTCTTTAGTCTCTTTTAATCTCCTCAACTTTTCTTTGTCTTTCTTGACTTTAGTATTTGAATGTATAGGCCAGTTATTTTGTACAGTGTCCTTCAATTTAGGTTTGTCTGATGTTCGCTATGATTAGATTCAGCGTTTTTAGCAGGAACGCCACAGAGTGGTGGAGTCTTGTCAGTACATCATATCAGAAAACATGCGAGGTCAGTTTGCTTGAATATTTGGTGATGTTAACTTTTCATTATTGATTAAGGTGATGACCATTAGGTTTCTCCACTTCAGAGTTACTGTTCCTGGGTTTCTTTTGTTGCTTGCTGAGTTGAATCAAGGCGGCAACTGATTAATTAGACCTTGGATTATTGTATGTTCTTTGTGCAGCTCGAGATGCTGCTGTGCAGAAGATTGAGACTATTATCAAGGAACAATTTGCACTTGAAATGAAGAATAAGGAACATGAAATTGAGGTCATTGACCAGGTATAATGATGTTAAATTAAAAATAAAGGAACAGAACTATTGAAAAAAAACTACGTGTGATGAATTTTTAAAAATCTGTTGAGATGGAATTATGGTGTATTTTTCCCCTTTGCTGTTCTTTTAAAAGGAGCTTTCTCGTTTTTGGGAAAAAAGACCTGCGCCTTTTTTTTTTTCTTTAAATGACATTGCAGAAAAAGATTAAAAAATCACTTGAAATTCCATCCCAAAAGATAATTCCTCTTTGCTTTTGTGCTCAATATCTTTGTGGACATTTCTCAATGAATATGCATATATACATACAAATACATATTAATATGTCTATATACTCTTGCAAACATCGTATTTGTCATTCTTTTAAATATTTTGCCAATCTGATAGGTGGAAAATGGTCATTTCTATTTGCCTTTCTTTGATTATTAGAGAAGTTGAACCTTTGGGTTCATTTACATTTCTTATGAATTGTTTGTATATCTCTTCTGTCATTTCCATTTTTAAAAGTAATTAATTAATATTTATTTTAGCGACTAATTGAGGCAAGAAGGATGATGGATAAACTTCGTGCCTGCATTGTCGCAAACTATTATGCTTCTGCAGGACTTCTGAAAGTTTCTGAGGTAAGTTTTCCTCATATGCAGTCATTTCTGGCCACCCATATTGTTGTGTGAAGAGAAATTAGTCTTGATGTGAAATCCCTGCCTTCAAAACATTTCTTATATTGACCTTTCGAATTCAAGAAGCCTAGCCTGCCTTCCTGGGAATATACGTAAATTTATCATTGTGTTCAACCATATCCTTTAATTATACCTCTCTACATTGTCAGTAATCGTTAAGTAACATTTTTTTCTTTTTGCTTAATTGTTCTGTAACTAATTGTTAGCACTGTTGCTAGGCTTTGCAGATACAAAGATGAGTGTGACCCTGTTCTAACTTGCCTTATTCCTCTTCATTTGATTATGGATGGCTTTGGAATAAATTATAGATCGATTCATTTTTCTCTGACCTTTTACTGCTATTGAATGACAATTGTTAGTTTCAGTAGATTGACTCTATTCAAGAAGCCCTGATCTTTTTCCCCCTTTTTGTGAAAATTTTCAAATATATAGAGAAAGTGAAATAAGCACTTGTTTATGCATCACTTAGCTTCAGCAGTTTTAACATTTTGCCATGTTTGCTTTATCTATCTTATTTTTGTCTAAAACATTAAAAAGTAAGTTCCAAGCATCGTGACACTTCATCCCTAAATACTTAATCCTAAAGGATCGTCTTCTGTGTAGTCACAATACCTAAGAGAATGAGTCCCTAATATTATTTGATAATCAGTCCATATTCAGATTTTCCCAGTTGTCCCCAAAATATCTTTAAAGTTGGGGTTTTTTTTTGTTTTTTGTTTTTGGACAGGATCCAGTCAGGGTTCATGGGTTACATTTGGCTGTTTTGTTTCTCTAGTCTCATTTTATCTAGAACAGTTCTCCCACCTTTTTTTCCCCTGTGATATTGACTTATTTGAAGAGACCAGGCCATTTATGTTGTAGAATGTCCCACATTTTGGATTTTTTTCCCCTTGGGTTGTTCCTTCATTCCTTCTATTTTTCTGTAAAATAAGAGTCAAGTCTAAAGATTTGATTAGATTAAGGTTGAGTCTTTTTGGAGATAGTACTTCATAGGTAATGCTGTATACTTCATATTGTATCACATTAGGAGACATAGTATCAGGTTGTGCTACTGTTAGTGATACTAAGTTTAGTCATGGTTAATGTGATTACCACTAGATTGCTCCAATTATAAAGGATGGGGATAAGATTGAACTGATACAGAAGTATTTCTTCTTGTTTGACGTTTTGATAATTTCAGCATAAGTTTTGTTTTTTCTTAAGTTTTTTCCAGTTAGAATTAGATAATTCTCCTCTTGGACAGTACTGGCTCAATGAGAATAGTGGAAGGGCTGCAGGGAGCATAGTAGCATGCTGCTTTGCATCATTCCCTGTGGTTTTTACAGATAAGAGGTACCTGCCATGTATAGGCTTTTGTGTCATCCTGTGGAGCTTTAGGGTATTAGGTATGTGAAGCATTATTTGAGTTTAATCTTAGGTGGTAGATAGTTGTTTCTTCTACTGCAGAAGTTTCCATATTACATTTTAGAGTCTGAACTACTTTGCTCGAGCTACCATAACAAATTACCACAAGCTTGGTGGCTTAAAACAACAGAAATTTGGGAGTTCCTTGGTGATGCAGTGGGTAAGACTCTGCACTCCCAATGCAGGGGGACCCAGGTTCGATCCCTGGTCAGGGAACTATATCCCACATGCATGATGCAACTGAGAGTTCGCGCATGCCACAACTAAGGAGCCCATGAGCCACAGCTAAGGAACCCGTGTGCTGCAACTAAGGAGCTGGAGAGCCTCAACTAAGGAGCCCACCTCCTGCAGCTAAGACCCTGCGCAACCAAATAAATTTTAAAAATAAATAAATAAATAAATAAATAAATAAAGGAACCAGACTTTAAAAAAAACCAAAACAAAACAGGAATTTATTATCTCATGATTCTAGAGGCTAGCAGTCCAAAATCAAGTATGTTGGTGGCTAGGCCATGCTCCCTCTGAAGACTCTAGGGAAGAATTCTTCCTTGTCTTCTCCTAGCTTCCGGTGGTTGCTAGCAGTACTTGGCATTCCTTGGCTTGTAGCTGCATCACTCCAATTTCTGCCTTTAACATGGACTTTTCCCTTTGTGTGTCTTCTCTGTTTCTTTCTGTATCCAACTTTCCCTCTTTTAAGAATACTAGTCATTGAAGTAAGGCCTACCCAAATCCAGTATGACATCATCTTAACTTGATTACATCTGAAAAGACTGTATTTTCAAATAGTCACATTCACAGGTCTAGGTGGACATGAATTTTTGGGAGACACTGTTAACCCAGGGCAGATTCTAAAGTCATCTGTCATATGGCTTGCTATTAGATTCAGCAAGATGCACATTGCAAGCTAGCAGCTGCCTGACATAGGACTGTAGCTACTCTGAAGAGCTGGTTATTCATTTAATGTTTTGATGCCTTTTTTTTTAAACCATTAGCAGTACTGAACTGTGCTATTTTTTTTTTTTTTTTAATTTATTTATTTTTGGCTGTGTTGGGTCTTCGTTTCTGTGTGAGGGCTTTCTCTAGTTGCGGCAAGCGGGGGCCACTCTTCATCGCGGTGCGCGGGCCTCTCACTATCGCGGCCTCTCTTGTTGCGGAGCACAGGCTCCAGACGCGCAGGCTCAGTAATTGTGGCTCACGGGCCTAGTTGCTCCGTGGCATGTGGGATCTTCCCAGACCAGGGCTCGAACCCGTGTCCCCTGCATTGGCAGGCAGATTCTCAACCACTGCGCCACCAGGGAAGCCCCTGAACTGTGCTATTTGATAGTCTAGAAATGTACTGATTTTTATCTTGTTATATTCTGATTGGGATTTATTTAAGGATATTTAGGTATATTTTTATCTTTTAGGATCTGCCAATTAATTATTTTTAGTTTGCTCTAACAAAATACATTTATAGCTCTAAAATAAACCTTTATTATTGAAGTACAACAGCTCTGTTGCTTTGACTCTGAAACACTGGTCTCTGGCTCCCTTTTACTTGCTAAAACAATTATTATTATTATTTTTTTTAACATCTTTATTGAAGTATAATTGCTTTACAATGGTGTGTTAGTTTCTGCTTTAAAACAAAGTGAATCAGTTATACATATACATACGTTCCCATATCTCTTCCCTCTTGCATCTCCCTCCCTCCCACCCTCCCTATCCCACCCCTCTAGGTGGTCACAAAGCACCGAGCTGATCTCCCTGTGCTATGCGGCTGCTTCCCACTAGCTATCTATTTCACATTTGGTAGTGTATATATGTCCATGACACTCTCTCACCCTGTCACATCTCACCCCTCCCCCTCCCCATATCCTCAAGTCCATTCTTTAGTAGGTCTGTGTCTTTATTCCCATCTTGCCACTAGGTTCTTCATGACCTTTTTCTTTTTTTTTTTTTCCTTAGATTCCATATATATGTGTTAGCATACTGTATTTGTTTTTCTCTTTCTGACTTACTTCACTCTGTATGACAGACTCTAACTCCATCCACCTCATTACAAATACCTCCATTTCATTTCTTTTTATGGCTGAGTAATATTCCATTGTATATATGTGCCACATCTTCTTTATCCATTCATCCGATGATGGACACTTTGGTTGCTTCCATGTCCTGGCTATTGTAAATAGAGCTGCAATGAACATTTTGGTACATGACTCTTTTTGAATTATGGTTTTCTCAGGGTATATGCCCAGTAGTGGGATTGCTGGGTCGTATGGTAGTTCTATTTTTAGTAAAACAATTATTTTTAATTTCAATTAAGCAATTTCTAAAGCTGGGCTTCCTAGGAAGTAACTACATTATAACAACACACTATTTTATATGCAAGTAACAAAACACAGAAAAATACCCTAGGCAGGCTTCAGTACTGGACTGAGGACAGACTGTATATCATTATTAATCATTTTAAACCATTCTATGCTACATTTTATTCCTACGTGGGAGCCATTTTACATACACATTTTTAAAAATCTTTATATTTCTTACAGGAATGTTTTATTTAGAGCAGTTGATGTATTTGTATCAAGCAATGTGACGTTTATTTTTTTTTTAAGTCAAATCTGACTTTCTATGTGTTACTATATATATATATTTTTTTTAATTTTTTAATTTAATTTATTTATTTTTGGCTGTGTTGGGTTTTCGTTGCTCTGCATGGGCTTTCTTTAGTTGCGGCGAGTGGGGGCTACTCTTAGTTGCGGTGCGTGGGCTTCTCATTGTGGTGGCTTCTCTTGTTGCGGAGCACGGGCTCTAGACATGTGGGCTTCAGTAGTTGTGGCACATGGGCTCAGTAGTTGTGGCTCACAGGTTCTAGAGCGCAGGCTCAGTAGTTGTGGCGCATGGGCTTAGTTGCTCCATGGCATGTGGGATCTTCCTGGACCAGGGCTCGAACCCATGTCCCCTGCATTGGCAGGCGGATTCTTAACCACTGTGCCACCAGGGAAGTCCCTATATATTTATCTTTACTTTTCATTTACCTTCTGAGGACTTGCATCTTTAGCTTTTATTGTTAGGACCTTTGCATAATTATTTATCATTCTCTAGTTTTTGTTTTGTTGATTTGGACCACATTAAGGAGTTTGGACTTCATTTTATGGGAGTGGGGTGATTTTGAAGGATTTTAAGCATGATTGGAAATAGATAAGCGTTTTTGGAAAGATCAAACTTTTGCCTACTTTTGTTGGATATGATTAAAAGTTTGTTTTGCTTACCCTCATTTTTGCAGGGATCAAAGACATGTGATACAATGGTTTTTAATCATCCTGCTGTCAAGAAATTTTTGGAATCACCATCTAGGTCATCATCTCCTGCCAATCAGAGATCAGAAACACCATCAGCCAATCATTCAGAAAGTGATTCTTTATCTCAACACAATGACTTCTTATCTGATAAAGACACTAACAGCAATTTGGACATAGAGGAAAGACTCTCAAGCAACACAGAGCAGAGACCAAGCCGAAATACTGGAAGGGTATAGTTGGATGGATGGGAGGGAGCTGAAAGAGAAGAGAACCAGTATTTATTAAGAATGCACATATTATTCATTTAACCTTCATAGGAACCATAGGATATAAGTTAATTATAGCCCTTTTAGAGATGGGGAAACTGCGTCTCTATGAGGTTTAAGTTATATTTGTTCACAGGTATCAGAACTGAGAATTAAACTTTTGTCTTTTTATATTTGTCCACAGTATCAGAACTGAGAATCAAACCTGTGTCTTTTTGATTTTACAATTCAAGGCTCCTGTGTACCGCACAACTCCTAGATGCCATTCATGTAGATATGAAAGAAATTTTGAGGAGTTGGCAGTACTGTGACCTTGCCCAAGGTCTTTCCACTCTGTCATGTTTATTCTCTCAAGAGCAGTGGCTCTTCATCAGTTTCCTCTTTGAAACTTTGTGTTCTAAGATGCTTTAATAACTGGAGAAAATTTGAAAAACAATAAGTAGAATTGAAAACTGTTTATTGCTCTTTGATCCTGTCAGTTTGTAATTTGAATTCCCATCTCAAGCTGCTCTGAACTTCTTGGTGTAATACTTGGCTCTAGAATCCTTACTGGATAAGACCAGTGGTTTTTCTCAGCCAGATGTTCTGTGATAGAGGAAATTCCCAGGCTGCTTTCCACATACTCAGACATCAAAGATTTGATTATTTTGATAAAATTAAAAAATGTTTCTGATTACAAATTCATATATGTTCATTTTTAAAAATTTTAAACTACAGAAAAGTAAGAGAGAGTAGAAAAGTCATTCATAATGCCACCACCCAAAATCAGAACTCTTAGTGTTTGGATTTAGTTGTCTCCTTCTAGTATACTTTCTGGGGAAATACTGCATATGTTTTTCTTTTTTTAATTAAAATGAATTTAGGTCACACTAATGATAGGATTCAGAAACCTACTTACTATCTTTTATGTAATATGCATGCTCATGTTTATGTAACAGATATTTAGTGTTTACTGTGTACCAAGCATTTTTCTAAAAACTGTACAAAACCGTCATCTGAGATAGATACTATTATCATCCTTATTTTATAGATGAGGAAATAGAGACAGAAAAGTTAAGTAATTACCCAAGATGACACATCTAGTAAATGTAAGGGCCAAGGCTTAAACACTGGCTGTCTATATCCATAGTCAAACTTTAAATTAACCATTATGTTTATGTTACTTCTTATTGAAAAATTTGTAATAGTACAGAAGATTGAAAAGAAAGTAAATTCCATTGACCCCTTTCCCCATTTCCATTTCCCAGAGGTAACTGTTGCAGTAGTTTCTTGTGTATCCTTCCACATCCTATTTGCATATACAAAGCAGCTGTTTATGACTGTTACAAACACACACACATATGTGGAATTACAGTGTACAAACTTTTTCTATAAACTAATGCAAAAATTATAGTAAAATTATTCTTTCATGCTCTGAGAGCAGCTACAAAGCCAGAGAATTTTGTAATTAAAAAAAAATTGAGTTAGTCCATTCATACCTTTTATGATTTTGTGGTTTCTGCCTATTGAAAATTGTCTAAATTGAAAATGAAACTTGATTATGATTTTTTCTAGGACACTTCTGGTATTACTGGCTCCCATAAAACAGAGCAGAGGAATACTGATGTTACAGGAGATGAGACTTCACGACTTTTTGTAAAGAAAACAATAGTAGTGGGCAATGTGTCCAAGTGAGTATTCAGTTGAATTGTCTCATTTTCAGTCATCCATTTTTGGTAATACTCTGGCATACTCTTATTATCATAGTATTACAGTAAGTATAGGCCTCAAGGATTCTTTTTCCCAAATGCTTAGTTGTTTTAAAAGTGAATGAAAGTCCAGAGACTTGAGACTGCTTCAGTGTGTCTGCTAATCTTTGACGTAGGATAAAATTGTGCTTGGTAAAAATTTTGTAGACGTGAACGTTTATGCAAATGGTGTGTTTTATTAGGCATGTAAGTGTGGATAACTTTGGAGGAACTTTTGACTTCTTCTGGCCTAGTTCTATCCTTAGCAGCCTTTCCTAATTCCTAAAAATGTTTATTTGGTTGCCCAAATTGAAATGTTTTAAATTTATAACAAAAGGTTGTAGAGCAAGTCTTGAAGACAGAATTCCTTCAAGCTAAAGGGCTATCTCTTTAACAGTATGATCTCATGCTGTCTTATGGAAGCATCATCATTTTTGCCGAGTATCTAGGAATGGATAAAGACATCATAAATCTTCAAACAGCACAAGAATGTTATTTCCTCACAAAGCCTTATTTGCCCTTCTCCTCACTAGGCATATTTCCTCTATGCTCTCTTGTCATTTTTATCATATTATATAGTTATTTCCTATTTTCATATATTTTTTCAAATCAGACTGAATCTCTTTTGGGTAGACAGTATATCTTGTTTGTTTTTGTATCTTGCAGTAGTTGGTATTCAGTAAATATTTGACTGATGAATGAATCAGTATATTTATGAAAACTGTAATTGGATTCAATTACTGAAAATAAAGGATTCAGAATTAAAGTAAATATCTGGGGAGGGGGAATCAGATCTTGGGGGAGTCTTCCAAGTCCCAGTTAATGGACCACTGATAACAAATAAGAAGTACATTAAAAATCTCAGGATAATAAAAACAAAGATTCTCAATGGTCTGTGTTGTAGTATTTAAATAGAAGCATGAAATATGACTAAGGCAATTAGGTTTCTGTTTCATGGATTATTTTAGAGTTAGCATGCATTCAGCTAAGGGGACTAATATGAAGTGTTGAGGTCTCAACTATAGTACAAGACAGGTCAGCCCAGAAAAGGCCAAAACTAGAAATTCATGTAGACTCACCAGGCCACCAGAAGATTGGGGGAGAAACAGTTATTGACATTGTCAAACAATTATGTCTGATTTGTAGGTTTTGGGGTTTAAGACCAGCTAGAACTTAAAATACTGGTTAACTGTGGATTTTAAGTAGAGAGGAATGATTGGCATGAGAATTGTAAAGTCCTTGTTTGTTCTGGAAGAGGATAAAAATATCAATTTACTTTGGACGTTGTTAAGAGTGCTCGTTAGAATATCTAAGATAACAACGAAAAGAACAGACATAGAGATTTAAACTTTAAAAGTAGTAAGGGGTTGGACTTCCCCGGTGGTGCAGTGGTTAAGAATCTGCCTGCCAAATCAGGGGACGGGGGTTCGAGCCCTGGTCCGGGAAGATCCCACATACCGTGCGCCACAACTACAGAGCCTGTGCTCTAGAGCCCGTGAGCCGCCCGCAAGCCACAACTACTGAGCCCGCCTGCCACAACTACTGAAGCCCGCGTGCTGCAACTACTGAACCCCGTGCGCCTAGAGCGCGTGCTCCACAACAGGAGAAGCCACCACAATGAGAAGCCCGCGCACTGCAACGAAGAGTAGCTCCTGCTTGCGCAGCTAGAGAAAGCCCGTGTGCAGCAATGAAGACCCAAAAAGAAAAATGTAGTAAGGTGTGAGGAGAATTGAATGAAAAAAAGGGGAAAACCCCCCTGATTCCAAAGGAAGGCAAGCAGGAGCAGGAGAAAGGGATGTGGAAAAGAAGAAAAAAAGAAAAAGACAAATAGTATAAAATAATTTAGTAGCAATAAATCTAAATGTATCAACAATCATAAAAAATGCATATGGATTTAATTAATGAAAAGAAATAGTTATACTGAGATAAAATAACATCTTTATGCTAATGCATTTGAAAATTTAGATGAAATGGAGAATTCCTAGAAAAACACAACTTAAAATGACTCAAAAAAGGAAAAACCTTGAATAGTTTTAGAACTACTAAGTTTAATTATTGATTTTTAAAACATTTTCTTCACAAAACCAAATTAAACCATGAGGCTTAGATTGCTTTAAAGGCTGAGTGAACAGCTAATTCCAATTGTGTAGAAAACCTTATGGGGAAAAAGAGAACATTTGTCAATTTACATTATGAAGATAGCATAAGTTTGTTAGCAAAGCCAAACAGGGAGTTCATAAGAAAAGGAAAATTATAGGACATTGACACTTATAAATATAGAGGCAAAAGTGCTGAACAAAATCGTTAGCAAACTGAAGTCAGTAACTATAGAAATGATAGTAGTTCATGACCAGGAAATGCAAGTTTGGATTAACATTAGAAATTAATAAATATAATAAAGGACATAAAACGTGACCACCTCAGAAGATGCAGAAACATTTGACAAAATTCAAAGTCTATTTGTGGTGAATCCTCATGGCAGACTTGGAATTTAGTTAATCAGATAAAGACTATCTCAAAAAACCTTCAGCAAATATCATACTCAATGGTAAACAATTAAACGCCTTCCCCTTTAGGTTCAGAACAAGACAAGAGATGCTCAGTATTACTACTCCTATTCACCAGTGCACTTGGAGATACTAATAGAGTCATAATACATTAATAAATATGAGGATTAGAAAAGAAGAAACAGAGTGTTGTTATTAATAGATGATATAATTGTCTACACAGAAAAATCTAAAACGATTTTTCATAGTTTTAGAGTTACTAAGAGAGCTTGGCAAGACTATTGAATTACAGTATCAATACACAGAAGTTGATTGTGTTTCTGTATGACAGACTTAGAAAACAGTTCTAAAAAGATGCATTTACTATAGCAATAAAAAATACAACATAATAAATCAAACAAGATATGCTAGCCTTTCATGAAAATGAATAAAATTTTATTAAAACACATGAAAGAACTAAGTAATTAGGAACTTCTCTGGTGGTCCAGTGGTTAAGACTCCATGTTCTCAATGCAGGGGGCACAGGTTCAATTCCTGGTCGGGGAACTAGGATCCCACACACCATAGGGCGTGATCAATAAATACATAAATAATTAGATCAGTATACCATGTTCAGGATAGGAAGGCTCAATATTGTAAAAGATACCACTTCTCCCTAAGTTGATATGTAAATATTCTGATTAAAATCCCAGTAGCGTTCAGGAAATTCACAGGTGGCTTTTATTTGTGAAAAACCAAAGGGTCAAGATGGGACATGAATACTCCTAAAGAAAAACTTAAGTTAGGCAGCTTGGCCCACTGCATTGCTAAGGATAACCATAGACATAGATGAATGTATAGAAGTCCATGACCATATTTTACAACAAAATGTAATAAGGGGGCCTTGTGAAATAAAGACAGAGCCTCAAAAGGGAGGGCTAAGGATTCTAGTTTTACCATGGTCAGGACTTAAGGGAATGGCTTGTTTTGGCTTTTAAAAGGCAAGAGACCAGTTGCATCCTTCCTGGCAGCAATGAGTAGGAAACAGAAGAGTTCAAAGTTCTAGCACTTTGAAACCTGAATGAAATCAACCCAAAGGCTAGAGGTTTCCTAACCCAGGAATAAAGTATGCCAGTTTATTTCTACCTAATGTACCCACTTAGCAGGAAAAGCAAGATTGATTTTTTTTAATTGCATGGTGATAATCAGAAAACAAAACAAACTTCAAGGGAATGCCCCTTAGGCCAAAAAAAAAGTTTAAAAGAAAAGGGTTAACTGCAAAGATTCACTTTGGTTAGCTGATATAGCTGTTAAATATTGAATGAATTTTAGGGGTTTTTTAAATTGAAAAGTTTCTCCCACCCTTATCCCCTGGCAACCATTTTTCTACTCTACTTCTATGAGTTTGACTTTTTTTTAGATTCCGCATCAAAGTGATACCAAGCAGTATTTGTCTTTCTCTGTCTGACTTATGTCACTTAGCATAATGCCCTCAAGCTCCATCCATTTTGTCACAAATGGCAGGATTTACCTTTTTTCTCAGAACTGAATATTCCCGTGTGTGTGTGTGTGTGTGTGTGTGTGTGTGTGTGTGTGTGTGTGTGTGTGTGTGTATGGTGTGTGTATGTGGTCATATCTTTATCCATCCCTTTTAAAACTTTTTTTTAAATTGAAGTATAATTGACCTAACAACATTATATTGGTTTTAGGTATGCAACATAGTGATTTGATATTTTTATACATTGCAAAAGGATCACCACGATAAGTCTAGTTACCATCTGTCACCATAGCTATACATTATCTGTATATTACATGACTTAATTATTTTATAACTGGAAGTTTGTGTCTCTTTATCTCCCTCATCTATTTCCTTCATCCACCAACCCCCTCCCCTCTGGCAAACAGCAGTTTATTCTCTGTATCAATCTGTTTCTGTTTTGTTATGTTAGTTTTGTTTAGATTCCACATAAAAGTGAAATCATAGTGTTTGTTTTTCTCTGACTTATTTCACTTAGCATAATACCCTCTAGGTCCATCCATAGTGTCACAAATGGCGAGATTTCATTCTTGTTTATAGCTGAATAATATTCTATTGTATGTATATACCGCATCTTGATTCCGTTCATCTGTTGATGTATGCTTAGGTTGCTTTCATATCTTGGCTATTGTAAATAATGCTGCAGTGAACATAGGGGTATATTTATCTTTTTGAATTAGTGTTTTGCATATATTTGGAATTTCCAGAAGTGGAGCTGCTGGATCATGATAGCCATTCTGACAGGTGTGAGGTGATATCTCATTGTGGTTTTGATTTGAATTTCCCTGATGATTAGTGATGTTGAGCATCATTTCATGTGTCTATTGACCATCTCTATGTCTTCTTTGGAAAAATGTCTATTCAGGTCCTCTGCCCATTTTTTAATCGGGTTGTTTGTTTTTTTGATGTTGAGTTCTATGAGTTCTTGGTATATTTTGGATATTAACCCCTTATCACAGATATGTCATTTGCAAATATCTTCTCCCATTTAGTAGGCTGCTTATTTGTTTTGTTCATAGTTTCCATCAATGTGTAAAAGCTTTTTAGTTTAATGTGGTCCCATTTGTTTATTTTGGCTTTTGTTGCTCTTGCCTGAGAAGACATATTCAAAAAGATATTGCTAAGACTAATGTCAAAGAGCATACTGCCTATGTTTTTTTCTAGGATTTTTATGGTTTCAGGTCTTACATTTAAGTCTTTAATCCATTTTGAGTTTATTTTTGTATATGGTTTGAGAAAGTAGTCCAGTTTGATTCTTTTGCATGTTGCTGTCTAGTTTTCCCAACACCATTTATTGAAGATGCTGTTTTTTACCCATTGTATGTTCTTGCCTCCTTTGTTGTAGGTTAATGGACCAATAAGTGTGGGTTTGTTTCTGGGCTCTCTGTTCTGTTCTGTTAATCTATGTGTCTGTTTTTATGTCAGTACCATACTGTTTTGATAACTGTAGCTTTATAGTGCATATCCATTCATCTCTTGACAGACACTTATTTCCTTGTCTTAGCTATTGTAAATAATGCTGCAGTGAACATAGGAGTACAGATATCTCTTTGATATCCTTTTTTATTGTCTTTGCCTATATACACAGAAATGGGGTAGTTTTTAATTTTTTGTGGACCCTCCATACTGTTTTCCATAGTGGCTGCATTTACATTCCCACCAACAGTGCATAAGGGTTCCCTTTTCTCCATATTCTCACCAACACTTGTTATCTCTTATATTTTTGATGATAGCCATTCTCATCTCAGTTATCGTCTCAGATGTGATATGATAACTCATTGTGGTTTTGATTTGCATTTGCCTGATGATTAGTGATGTTGATCACCTTTTCATGTACCTTTTGACCATTTGTACATCTTCCTTAGAAAAATATTTATTTACTTCCTCTGCCTATTTCTGAGTCAGGTTTTTGTTTTGTTTTTTGCTATTATATGAGTTCCTCATATGTTTTGAATATTAACCCTTTATCAAGTATATGATTTGCAAATATTTTTTCCCATTCCATAGGTTGCCTTTTCATTTTGTTGGTGGTTTCCTATCCTGTGCAAAAACTTTTTAGTTTGTTGTAGTTCCACTTGTTTATTTTTGCTTTTGTTGCCTCTGTTTTTGGTGTCATATCCAAAAAATCATTGCCCAGACCAATATCAAAAAGCTTACCCCTTATACTTTCTTTTAGGAGTTTTATGGTTTCAGGTCTTAAATTTAACTTGTTAATCCATTTTGAGTTTATTTTTGTGTATGGTGTGGATAGAGGTTCAGTTTCATTCTTTTGCACATGGCTTTACAGTTTTCCCAATACCATTTATTGAAGAAACTATCCTTCCCCCATTGTATATCTTATCTCCTTTGTCGGAAATTAATTGACCAGTAAGTGTGGGTTTATTTCTGGCCTCTCTATTCTGTTTCATTGATTTATGTGTTTTTATGCCAGAACAACACTGTTTTGATTACTGCAGCTTTGTAATATAGTTTGAAATCAGGAAGTGTGATGATGCCTACAGCTTTGTTCTTCTTTCTCAAGATTGATCTGGCTATTCAGAATCTTCTCTGGTTCCATAGAGATTTTAGGATTGTTTTTCTATTTCTGTGAAAAATGCCATTGGAATTTTGATAGGGATTGCATTGAATCTAAATTGCTTTGGATAGTATGAACATCTTAACTATTAATTCTTCCAATTAATGAGCACAGAATATATATTTATTTGTGCCTTGTTCAGTTTCTTTCATCATTGTCTTATAGTTTTCAGTGTACAGGTCTTTTACCTCTTTGGTTAAATTTATTGCTAAGTATGTTGTATTTGATGCTGTTGTAAATGAAGTTATTGTCTTAATTTCTCTTTCTGATAGTTTGTTGTTAGTGTATAGAAACACAACTGCTTTTTTATGTTGATTTTATATCCTGTAACTTTACTGAATTCATTTATTAGTTTTAACAGTTTTGTGGTGGAATCTTTAGGTTTTTCTATATATGATATTATGTTGTGTGCAAATAGAGACCATTTTACTTCTTCCTTTCCAGTTTGGATGCCTTTTATTTCTTTTTCTTGTCTAATTGCTCTGGCTGGGACTTAACAGTACTGTGTAGAAAGACATGGCAAGAGTGGACGTCCTTGTCTTGTTCCTGATCTTAGAGGAAAAGCTTCCAGCGTTCACCATTGAGTACGATGTTAGCTGTAGGCTTGTCATATGTGACCTTTATTATGTTGAGTTATGCTTCCTCTATACCCAGTTTGTTGAGAGTTTTTATCATGAATGGGTATTGAATTTTGTCAAATGCTTTTTCTGCATCTATTGAGATGATCATATGATTTTTAGCCTTCATTTCATTAATGTGGTGTGTTGCATTGGTTGATTTGTGTATGTCAAACCATCATTGCATGCCTGGAATAAATCCCACTTGATCATGTTGTTGATACTTTTAACACATGATTGACCGGGGGATTTTTGCAGAAACTAACACCTGTGGCTGATGGTTTGTTATGTAAGTGAATATTGAAACACCTGCGTTAGAGTAAATATCAACAACGTTTTTTGCACTTAATGTATTTATTTGAAACTTTGTACATGTCTTACTAAAGCATTCTAATATTTTGTTAGAGTGTGATAGGCAGTATAGCAGGCACCTCTGTGCAGGGGAACAGAATATCTATTACAAATATACCATGTTTCAGTGCACTTTCCCCTGGAATAGGAGGCTCGACACTTTCTGGTGGCATTTGTTTTTGGTCCTGTGGGTATTATTTCCTCTCGAATGTATTCTTTTATTTTACCTGATAGTTGACAATGTGGATCTTTGCGGCGCACTGTTCTAGAAACACCACAAGAAGGACCAGGTGTGGGACTACCGCTATATTCACCAGAATGGTCAGTTCCCCATTCTCTAGCTACTGCTAACAAAAATTACTTGTAAGTCATTTTATTCTGTGCATTAAGGCTGCAATAAATTTTAAACGCATTGAATAAAACTGCAATTACTCAAATAGAAACCTACTTTCTTATACCATTTTCGAGTTCTCCGGAGGATATTGAAGTTTGCCAGATATTGTTTGGATCAATCAACTCCTTTCATGTATTTATTATACTCTAATATACAGGTGGGCTTAGTTATCTGATGGCCAGTCCTCCGTCTTCTTTTCCTGTAGTTGCTATGGAGGTGTCATGAATAGTTGTCACCATGCGGATTAGCCTCTTGTCTTTCCATATAAGAAAAGTCACTTCTCCCTTCCATAAGAATGTCATTTCTCCCCTCTGTAGATTTTTAGATTTCTCCTTTAATTGGTTTGATAGACCACGATTCTCTCTTATAGTCCCACAAACTCTGGTTTTATTTTTCAACAATATTTCAGATGTGGACACACTGTTGTAATAATTGTCTTGGTAAATATGGTGCCATGAACCAAGATAAGGTTGTAGGACCGATAATATTGTTTCTTGCAGTTTCTTTCCTTCACCCATGTAAATCTCAAAGTTGCATATATATCCGGTTTCACTTTCACTCACCATCCTGACCAAAATTCCATATTTTGTAAGTTTTCTGGGATTATACGTTTTGAATCTGAGTTGTCCCCTCCACTTTATCATTGTCTCCTCAAGTGATAGCTCTTGTTTGGGTATATAGATCGATTGAAATTTTGGTAGAAAATAATCCAAAAGAGGTTTAACTTTTGAAATTCTGTCTATAGGCAGTGGAGTTTCTGAGTTATTGGTAAAGTGAAGAAATACCATTATTTGTTCGAACCTTCTCGTCATAATCTTTGGAAAGATTGGTGTTTCGGGATCAGTCAACCAGTATTCTTTCCAGTGTGACTTTCTTATTTGTCCCATCAAAATTATTAATCCAAGAAACTTCTTCATGTCACTATTGGTTACATCAGTCCATTTTAAAGCCTTACCATACTTTTTATATGATTTTTCATTCTGTTGGTAATACAGGTTTGTTTGAGAAGCGACCAACTTGAAAAAGTCGTTACCAAAAATTAATTCTGTTATTTCACTAACACTTTGCGGGTTATTACATTCAGTAGTTACACCTGATACACCTGTAAAGTCTTCTAATTTTCGTGAAGTGTTGTCTTCAATCCACTCTTCCGTAGAAGCAAAGGAGCATTCTCCAGCACCGTGAGTTTCATTTTCACTTTCCGTATCAGAATCAGTCACTAAGGTTTTTTGTCTTTTTGTTGGTCTACTATTCACGTCGTCTGAATCAGAACTATATTCTGAAGAACTGTCATCTTCTGAGGCACTAGTGTATATGTTGCTGGGACAGTCAGAGAAAGTATCTGTATAAAATTCACCGAAAAATTCTTCTTCACTCAAAATTTTGTGATGTGTCATTTTTGAAAATTTTATGGTAATAAACTTGCATTTATAATATACACAGGATTGGGACAGAAACCTAACAGAGCAAAATGTGAATGATAATGACAGTCATAAGTTGTATAATGAACCCTTGATCAATTTTAAGCTCTAACAACTTTGCACGGTGATGTTAATTGTATCACTCTGTATTGATATGTCTCTGGTCAATAACGTTCGGTTAACAAAAGACGCATTAATACATTACTCTCTGGTCGGTAATGTGTCAATGTACTGTTGAATTCTGTTTGCTAATGTTTTGTTGAAGAATTTTGCATCTACTTTTATCAGGGATACTGGCTTGTAATTTTCTTGTAGTATCCTTATTTGGCTTTGGTATCAGGGTAATTTTGGCTTTGTTAAATGAGTTTGTTGAGTGTTCCCTCCTTTTCTGTTTTTTGGAAGAGATTGAGGATTGATACCAATCCTTTAAATGTTTGGTAGAATTCACCCTTTAAAGCCATCTGGTCCTGGAATGTACTTTTTTGGGAGGTTTTTACTAATTCAATCTCCTTACTAGTAATTGTTCTGTTCAGATTTTCTATTTCTGCACGATTCAGTCTGGGTAAGCTGTATATTTTTAGGATTTATTCACTACTTCTAAGTTGTCCGGTTCGTTGGTGTGTAATTGTTCTCTGTCTCTTATGATCCTTTGTATTTGTGTAGTATGAGTTGTAACATCTCCTCTTTCATTTATAATTTTATTTATTTGAGTCCGTTGTGTCCCCCCCCCGACCCCCGCCGCTTTCTTGGTAAGTCTGGGTAAAGGTTTTTGTTTATTTATCTTTTCAAAAAACCAGCTGTTAGTTTCTTTGATCTTTTCTACTGTGTTTTTGGTCTCAATTTATTTCCACTCTGATCTTGATAATTTCCTTCCTTCTACTAACTTTGGGCTTAGTTTGTTGTTTTCTTTCTAGTCCCTTATGGTGTAAAGTTAGACTGTGTATATGAGGTCTTTCTTTTTTCTTAATGTAGGCATTTATCACTGTAAACTTCTTTCTTAGAACTGTTTTTGCTGCATCACTTAGGTTTTGGTGTGCTCTATTTCCATTTTCAGTTGTCTCAAGATATTTTTTGATTTCTCTTTTGATTTTGTTTTTCACCTATTTGTTGGTAAGTAGCATGTTGCTTAATCTTCACATATGTGTAAATTTCCCCATTTTCTTCTTGTAATTGATTTTTAATCTTGTTTTAAGTAATAGTTAATTGGTTTGTTAGGAAAAAAGAATTCGAGTAGTTTTTTTTTTTTCTCTACTCTAGGTACATACCTCCTGATAAGAGAGAAGAAAACGACCAATCAACCCACAAGTGGATGGTATATGTCCGAGGGTCTCGTAGAGAACCCAGCATTAATCATTTTGTCAAGAAAGTTTGGTTCTTTCTTCATCCCAGCTATAAACCAAATGACCTTGTGGAAGTTAGGTGAGCACACTTGAGTTATTAAACCTGAGAAGTACAGATTTACTGAAGTGGAAGGAAAGTGATTTAACTTGAGAACACTCCCTTGAAATTCTTGTGTTATTAATAATTTACTCCGCTTCGGCTTTTAGTCACAGTATAGTTTTAGCTGTGGTTCCCTCTTGCAGATTTCTGTCTCACTGAACAGGTACCATCCCCTTCTGTCAGGTTGTTACCATATGAATTATATTAGCTGATTCTGCTCTCCTCTGGAAATAGCTTAACTTGTTTATACAGATACAATGTTACTGTTTTTTATGATTATCAGAATATAATAGAATTAAATAAAGGTTTCTGAAATTACAGAAATATTTAATGTTGAAAGTTCTCCATGATCTCACCTTCTCAGAGGTAACCCTTAATGATATTTTTCCTGTATATATAAACTTAGTATAGTTGTTGGGGTTCTTTGTTGTCATTATTATTTCACAAAGATGGAATGATAATATATATATTGTTCTGAAATTTGTTTCATTTAGGTGTATTCTTTACATCTTTATGTGATGTTACGTATCACATATATATTCATTATATGAATGTATTGTAGAAGTGGTTGTGGGTCTTCATCAGTGAAATCTCCTGTATCCTCAGCTTTCGTCAGAACATTCCCTCCACTCCTGACTCTTAGGTAAAACATGGCTATCTCCTGAGAACACCACTTCTCCCAAGAAAACTTTCAAGTGGCAGCTGTTTTTTTCTCTCACACAGCATGTACCATTGGGTCTAAAAATGGGGTGCATGTCTTTCTTGCTCATATTTGTGGCTTCTAGACCACCCTTTCCCTTCTTGTCTCTAAAAACCTCAGCTCCTTTGAAGCTTCGTAAGATCTGCTGCTCTTCCTTGTCGCAGGCATCTACTGATTTCCCAGTCAATCCTCTCTTTCAAAAACAGTTTTAGCACCTGGTGTACTGATTTTCTGTCTAGCAGTGGTCTTTTTTTTTTTTTTTTTAACATTTATTTTATTTATTTTTGTCTGCGTTGGGTCTTCGTTGCTGCTCACAGGCTTTCTCTAGTTGCGGTGAGTGGGGCTACTCTTCATTGCGGTTCGCAGGCTTCTCATTGCGGTGGCTTCTCTTGTTGTGGAACACGGGCTCTAGACGCATGGGCTTCAGTAGTTGTGGCACGTGGGCTTCAGTAGTTGTGGCTCGTGGACTCTAGAGTGCAGGCTCAGTAGTTGTGGCGCATGGGCTTAGCTGCTCCGCGGCATGTGGGATCTTCCTGGACCTGGGCTCGAATCCGTGTCCCCTGCATTGACAGGCGGATTCTTAAGCACTCCACCATCAGGGAAGTCCCTCTAGCAGTACTCTTGCCCTCATTCTTAAGGGCTTTGACATGCAGATAGACAATTCGTCCAAAACCCTGGTCTCCCAGGTCATTGATAACCTCACTTTAATAATAAGGTTATGGTAGTGATATACTATAGAATCTAAGCTGAGTAAGGAGAGAAGGAGATTACATAAGAGCAGTGATGAGTAGTGCAAACTGGTGTGGGCAAGAAATGGAAATCTCTGTGGGGTCAAAGGAATGGAGTCGGAAGATAGGAGTTGTTGGTCAGAAAGTCAAATACCTGGAAATGAGATATTTTTGTAGCTAATACAGAACATTTATCTTCTTCATATGGATAGTTATGCGTTTATCAGTTATCAGCTGATCTGTCCTTTAATACACACTAAATTCTGACATAAACATGGATCTGATGCTAGATTCTGTTAATGATTTTGATTCCTGTACTAGTATTATACTATTTTTTTAAATTAATTAATTAATTTATTTATTTTTGGCTGTGTTGGGTCTTCGTTGCTGTGTGCGGGCTTTCTCTAGTTGTGGTGAGCTGGGTCCACTCTTCATTGCGGTGCGGTGTGTGGGCTTCTCATTGCGGTGGCTTCTCTTGTCGCGGAGCATGGGTTCTAGGCACGGGGGCTCAGTAGTTGTGGCTCGTGGGCTCTAGAGCGCAGGCTCAGTAGTTGTGACGCATGGGCTTAGTTGCTCTGCGGCATGTGGGATCTTCCTGGACCAGGGCTGAAACCTGTGTCCCCTGCATTGGCAGGCGGTTCTTAACCACTACGCCACCAGGGAAGTCCCTATACTATTTTAATTGTTTTGCTTTATAGTATATTCTGATGTCGGGTAGAGTATGTTCCCCTGATTATTATTATTCTACAGTTTTTGTCTTGGTCATTCTTGAGTATATATGTTGTTCCAGATTAGTTTAGAATCTCTGTCAAGTTATGGATTGAAATTGCATTGAATTAATGATTGATTTTCACACTTTTTATGATATTGAATCTTTCTGTCTTGTCTATCCTGGAGAATCAATCAGTGTAAACAAGATTTTTTTCTTTTAATGTTTATAAAACTTCCTTTATTTTCTTGACATATTTCACTGGATAGAACCTCAGAAAAGTGTTGATACTCTGTTTTTTTCTAATGGTAGAGTTTGATAGAGGAGCAATTACATTCTTAGGCTCTCAAACATTAGTATTGAGAAGGCCTTGTCTGTGATTTTGTTTCAGTCTATACCTGATTCATGAAATCTTTCAGAAATACCCGATACAGCTCATCTAGCCTCACCTGGAATTCCACTGGTGACCTAGACTTGTTTTCTTTGCTAGGAATACCATCTTCCTGTTGTCTGTCTTCTTCACTTACACACACATGCACATATGCATATGTACACACACACACTGTCTTTCTTAAGGTCTGCTGTTTATGCTTCAAGACATAACTCAGGTTACTTTCTCAGTGAATCCTTCTTTGCTCTACTTTCTTACAGGGGTTAAAATACAGTAAATGATTGTTTACTTGAATTCTTGGGATAGTAACAATATTTTATAGTTTAAGATAGCTTACAGGGTAACAGTATTTTCTGAGTTTAGATATACTGACTCCAGGTAAGTCCAGTATTTTAATAGACATATTTTAGTGAGTTTGGTAAGAAATAGTAGATGAGTTTAAAAAGTACTTTGTCTATAAAAATATAAATAATAAAAAGAATATATGTTTTAATGTCCAGACCAGCAAGAAATTCCTTTATATAGTAAAAACAGCAACAAAAATACTGTTTTAGGAAAACATTTTATTTAATATAAAACATGTGAATCAGTTAAAATGTATTAATCATATTTTTTATTGATGATAAACATCTGATTTATCAAAAATGGGATTAAAAACTCATTACATAAAACCCTAATACTTAATGATGCAAATCAATGCCTATTTTATTTCTCAGTTCTCATCCCAGGAATTGGAATTTGTGAAACACACTGAGTTCCTTTAAGTTTTAGAATATATCATGCAGTAATATATGAAATTGTATTTATTAAGAAATCTTTACTAATCTGCAGGTAAAGGTGGCAAATCACACTTATCAGGTTGTATTGTAACAGTCTGAGGAAATCCAAGGAAAAGATCATACATATAGCTCCTCTTCAAATTTCTCTCTCATCTTATACATCTGGAGTATCTTCTGTTAATAGTAAATGAACTTTATTTTCTGAAATTTATGAGGCTTCACCTCATGGAAATAGCCTCTGACAATTATTTTCTGTCTGGTCCATGCCACTCTGACAGTATTGCATAACTGGCTGTGGTGGTATATCTGACCAGTTAGTTTTTCACAGCTTGTGAATTGCACCATTACTACATACCTTTCCCAAGAGCATACTTTCCCATACTTTATTAACTACTGGGTTATGATTTTTAAATAGTATTTTAAAAGAGATCCTTGCTTGTGTGCTTCTGGTGTTTAAAACTCCTGAGAAATAATTTGTTAATGATTAACCACATCTCTGTGTTTTTATAGCAAGTAATGTATATAAGTTTATTATTACACTTATTAATTTACATGTATGTCTCCCTTACTAGATTTAGAACTTCTCGATGTTTGGGGCCTTTTCTTAATTCTTTCTCTCCCTGTGATCTAGCACAGTGTCCAGCATGTAGTAAATGTCATTTCTTGTTGAGTGAATTATTGAATTCATGATATGAGCCATTCCATTTGTAGGTGGCTGTGTTTGTTTGGAAGTTTTTAATTATATTGAGCAGAGACCTAACTTCCTTTAACTTCTAAACAGTACACTTCCCGTTTGTTTTGTAACACCACACAGAATCAGTGTAGTCCCTTTTCCATGTAGCTGTTGTTCAAATATTTTGAAAGCAACTGTTAGGTCTCTTCTATTCTCCTCCAAGCCAAATATCCACATTTGTTTCAGTTGTCTTTCATGTGACTTTGTTTTATGTTCCTCTGCCATCCAGGTTATATTCTCTGACACACTCTGGTTTGTCTGTATTCTTAAAATATTCTTCTTAGAGCTAAACTTTAAATTTCAGGTAGGACAGAACATTAACATGTGTCCTAGATTTAATTATAACTCTGTGTTCTTTACAAGGCTTTTAAGATGTTTCTTGTGTCAAGTATCTAAAGTAACGTGATGAGTAGGCGAGATCTTTTCAGCTGCCTTGAAACTTGGGGATAATCTTTATCTCTGGACCAAAGCACATGTGTGTTCATCGTGCACTCTGAGTCTCCTCGTCAGAGCACATTACGTGATGAAGAGCATAAGTAGATTCTGTTCCTATAGACCATCTGTTTTCCATTTGGTTCAGTTATTCCTTAGCCAACTTCTTAAAAGCTGTGACTGTAAACTTTGCTTTTAGGCACAAGATAGTCACTAAATGTATGCTAGGCTCAGGACTTGATACAGGGATTGCAGAGATGAAGAACACATGGTTACTGTGTCAGTAGAATATTCCTGCCCTTGGTGCGTGAGAGACTAGAGTGTGCTCGGCCCCCAAGGGAATGTCCTAGTGAGCCTCTTCAGAACGTTTGTATCATTAAAAAAAATAAGCATGGGCCCTGGAGTTTAAATCTCAGATCCACTACTTATTTGCTGCATGACCTTGGGCTAGTTATTTAGCCTCACTGTGTCTCAGAGGGGATATTTCATATTGTGATTCAAAAATTGGATAAGTTAATAGATATAAAGGGCTTAGAACAGTGGTAGGATCATAGTAAACAATATAAGTGTTTGCTTCTGCTGCTGTTATAAGGAACAGAATGTGTTTACCCTGAAAAGAAGAGAACTTAGTGGAATGTTTGAGTTTTTTTGAAGGTCATGTGGAGGAGGAATTTGTGATTGCAGAAGGCATACTAGAAGTAACATGCAGGAGGAAGATGAAATATTTTTATAACAGAGCTCTTTAGAAATGTGATAGAGAGTGTTATTAAGGTAATGAATTCTGGGTCACTAGAAGTGATCCTAAAAGACTGGTTGCCCATTTGAATTATTTGGGCAAGGAATTGTGCTTCATTCTGTATTTTTAGGAAAGCCATTTTTAAAGCCTAGTATTCTGTGGGTTGTCTTCTTGGTTATTGATACATTTCACCCTCTATGAGGAATCTAGAAATATAGAAGTCTATTTAGGGGAAGCAGTCCCTTTTTGTGTGAAATACATATGTCTTTTGAAGTATAACATTTCTGTAGCTGTCTTATCTGTTGGTAGGTCTTGGATTCCTTTTTTGTTTCCAAAAATATGGTTAGGGAGGAATTTCCTGTGAAAAAGCATTGTTCCTTTTTCCTGATTTGTCTGTCTTCTGTCTTCCCTGGCAGCAGTCCTTCCTGTCCATTCACTAGAGTTTAGCCTACGTACACAAATTGAGGAGCACAGCTGATTTACTATATCCTTTGTAAGAGAAATTCAGCATACAAACCATGAGATTGACGAATATTGCAAAATGAACTTGGGCCATCCACTTAGCTTTACCGGAATTTAAGTGACTAAACTTGTCATCAATAGAATTTCCCTTAATTATTCTTCTTAAGTCCACCATGTCTGTAGGCCCCACTGTATCTCTGGCTTTGGATTCCTTTTCAAGCTGCTGTCTCAAGTCAGCCTTCTCATTTGACCCCAAGCCTGTCTTTATTGCTGTCTGAACCTATGCTGACATCATGGCTACTTCCCTTACTAACTCAGCTGGTTTCTTCCATCCAGGGCACTGTGTTTCTTTGCTTTCTTTTCTCTAGTTTATAATACAGCTGTTGCTTCCTCTACTTTCCAGGCTGCTCTCATACTCAGGGATTTTTCCTGCTTTGGGCTCTCCTGGTAGCCTCTGGTTTTGTGCCTGATGATTCATATCTGTTCCTAGACTCCTCTCAGGTTGTGTTCTTGGACTCTGCCCTTACTGAATTCATGTCCCTCCTTAGTTTTCCAAAAGCACATCCCACTGACAGTCCTTTCTCCCTGAAATCTTGGCATTCTCTCTCATTACAGGAATTCCAAGCCATTGATTCATAATGAACATTTTCATTTTAAAGTATTCTCTCTTTCCCCCATTAACTTAAACCATATTATTCTTGAGTACATGAAGGTCTCAATTAAATTTTTAAACTTTTTATTCTGGAAAATTCCAGACCTATATTGGGTTGGCTAAAAAGGTCCTTTGGTTTTTAAGTAAAAATAAAAGACACATTTTTCATTTTCACCAAGAACTTTATTGAACAGTGGATTCACCGTTTTGTTCCACTTCCTTCTGCCATTTTTCAGGCAACTTCATAATTCCATCTTTCCAAAACTTTTTATCTTTTTGAGCAAAGAACTGTTCTAGGTACCTTTTACAGTCTTACAGGGAATTGAAATTTTTTCCATTAAGCGAATTCTGTAAAGACTGAAATAAATGGAAATCCAAAGGTGCAATGTCTCGTGAATATGGCGGATGAATCAGAACTTCCCAGCCAAGCTGTAGCAGTTTTCGCCTGGTCATCAAAGAAACACGCGGTCCTGTGGTATCCTGATGGAAGAAGGTTATGTGTTTTCTGTTGACTAATTCCGGACGCTTTTGGTCGAGTGCTGCTTTCAGTTGGTCTAATTGTGAGCAGTACTTGTTGGAAATAATCGTTTTGTTTTCCAGAAGGCGCTCATAATAGAGGACTCCTTTCTAGTCTAACCATGTACACAACATCACCTTCTTTGGATGAAGACCGGCCTTTGATGTGGTCGGTGGTGGTTCATTTCGCTTGCCCCACAGGCAAAGCTTCCATTCCACATTATTGTACAGTATCCACTTTTCATCGCCCGTCACAATTTGTTTTAAAAACAGACTGCTTTCATTATGTTTCAGTAGAGAATCGCATGCGGAAATATATGGTCAAGAAGGTTTTTTTGCTTATGTAGAACCCAAATATCAAAGTGATTAACATAACCTAGCTGGTGCAAATGATTTTCAATGCTTGATTTGGATATTTTGAGTATGCCGGCTATCTCCCACGTGGTATAACATTGGTTGTTCTCAATTAATGTCTCGATTTGATCGCTATCAACGTCAACTGGTCTACCCAACCGTGGAGCATCGTCCAGCAAGAAATCTCCAGCATAAAACTTTTGTAAACCACTTTTGACACATTTTGATCAGTTACAGCACCTTCTCCATACACTGCACACATCTTTTTTTGCATTTCAGTTGCATTTTTATCTTTCTTGAAATAATAAAGCATAATATGCCAAAAATGTTCCTTTTTTCTTCCATCTTCAATATTAAAATGGCTACACAAAAATTCACCAATTTTGATAAGTTCTTTTTTAAATGCACGCTGATATGACAGCTGTCACAATACAATCTAACAAAATTGTTTCAAATGAAGTTAAAGACAACTAAGTGCTACTAGAGCGAACTTACTGAAAAAAATGAACATACCTTTTGGCCCACCCAGTACAAAGTAGAGTATATTGAATCCTCACGTACCCAACACCAATTATCAACAGCATGCCAGTCTTTTTCTCATCAATCTTCCTTTTTATTCCCTTCACAAATTACATTTTGACTGCTGAAAATTCTCTAGTCCAATTAGCATTCACACACATTCCTCTCTATTCACTAAAATTATATAAAGTCCTATATAATTTGTTAAGTCTTCTTAGTAGATAGTTTCAAATAAATTGTCACTTTCAGATTGAACATTCATGATTTATTTTGTTTTTGCCAGAGTGGAGGAATAAATGATTGTCTTGGGGTAGGGAACGTACCTCACAGCCTATGTCTATCAAGTAGCAATCAAGGATTCTGGCTTTAATACTGCGACATCCATCAAATCACCTTAGTTCCCTGTCTGTGAAAATAATGACACTGGATTGTATGGTATAAGTGTGTTAGCTCTAAGTATTCAGTAGTTGAAAGTTTAATATAGGTTTGAGTTGAATTTTTTATGATTTAGCATTTTAGCAAAATTCAGCATATGGATTTAGCATTAAGTGAGGAAATCTAAATAATTATTAGAAACATGTGAAGTTCTAACTTAGCCATTATGGGAAAACTATTCTTTCTAGAATGAGAGAGTGAACATGGACTAATATATTAATATCTGCTTTTCCCTAGAGAGCCTCCTTTTCACCTGACCAGAAGAGGCTGGGGTGAGTTTCCTGTCAGAGTTCAAGTTCACTTTAAGGACAGCCAGAACAAGCGGATAGATATCATACATAATCTGAAGGTATTGTAACAAAACATTGCTCCCCAGAAATGACGTATCTTTTTTCACCTCCACTTGAAGTGGTGGGTTAGGCCTCTGAGAGAAGTGGCCATGGATAGTGGGAGCAGGATAAATCTTTTGGAGTGTGTTTTGCTTACTGCTACAACACTTGCCTTCTGAAGGCTGGGGAAGGGGTCACTTTACAGCAGAATGTATATTCTTTAAAAAGATGAACTGGTCAGATGATCAGAAGAATCTCTGATCAGAGATCACTGGTACTGTGTTACCTGGGGCTAACAAGTAAATGAAATCTTTTTCTTTTTAATCTGTATTTTACTTTTTACATTTTAATTTTCTGTAAAAAGAGGCACAAATAATAAGCCTTATCTATTTATCTCTTAAGGATAAAGATAGAAGTGAACATATTTTAGGAAATATTAAGTACTGTGGAAGGTTGTAATACTTTTGAAATCCTTAACTGATATATCCAGATGGTTTATTATGTAACCATTACAAATTTTATTTTAAAAAGTGTTTTTTATACATGGGAAAAGCTACCATTATAGTAAATGAAAAGGATAGAGTATAAAACTATGTATATTGTATGAGGTCAACCGAGATTTTAAATAGGTAGAAAAAACACGAAAGAAATACCCTAAAAAGTTGGAGTAATTGAAGTAACGACATTGTGGGCAGTTTCTCCTGCCCCTTTTTTCTGTGTGTGCATGTGTGTGTTTTTCTTTTCCAGTTTTATATAATAAACATTTAACTTTCATAGTTGGAAGACAGACCATTTTTTTCAAGTGCCCCACATCCCTCCCTGTAGTAACCTCATGTACATTTTCTCTCCGTAAAATATAATCCTAATATTGAACTTCTCCCAAAGCGCCCTTACTTTGTGATTTACCACATTATTCCCATTAATTGCCCCCAAGTGAATCTGAGTACATTTTCAGAATTCCTGTTTTGTTCCCTTTGTTCCACAAACGTACCTTTTTCAACCTTAAGGCCTCCTGAGATTTGTCCTCCATTGTTGGTAAACAGCACTACTTAACTTCATGTTTAAGTTATTTTCTAGAGATTACTGTAAAACAAGATTGCCTTATAACCTCAGAGAAGAACTGAAACCAAATAAAGAACATATAGCCACTTTGTTCGGAGGGGCAGGATATGTTCCCACTTACTTAGAGGAAGGTCTGAAATAGTTTTGCTTTCCTCTTAACTTATTTTAAGCACCGTACATACCATCTTATATTGCACTGGGCCCCAACCCTAATCCCTAAAATAAAGGGAATTGTTTACATAGTTTTTATACATATTTTATTGTCCTTATCACTTAGAGTTCCTGGTGAATGATTGAGACAGTTTTAAAAGTATTTCTTACCAGATTTTCCTTAATTTTACTATGTATTACGTGTTGATTGGCCTTGAGAACTTAAGCACCTCTGTTGTGACCACTGATCTTTATTTATTATGGAGTATCATTTTTCCTGCAATTTCTTTGTTAACTCTCAGAACCATCTTTGATTCTTCCCTCTGAGTTCTAAATATTTGTTCACTTGCAGACCATTACTCTTCCTTCACAATTTTTCTTATAGACTACCCTTCGCCCTTTCCACTCTTAGTAGGCTATTATTATACTCTGTCTCCTGATTAGCTTCTTTAATGCTAATCTATCTTCTTTCCCCTCAGT
Source organism: Balaenoptera physalus (assembly GCF_965194825.1). Classification (NCBI taxonomy): domain Eukaryota; kingdom Metazoa; phylum Chordata; class Mammalia; order Artiodactyla; family Balaenopteridae; genus Balaenoptera; species Balaenoptera physalus. The sequence continues at coordinate 62,791,394 of NC_138891.1, forward strand.
CGATTCTGTACACCGCCATTAGATTAGTCTTCCTAAAACAGGAGAACCATTATGTTGTTCTTCTCTGAGAAGCTTTGATTGAATTCCTGTTATTCAGGTTCAGACTCCCCTGCCTACTATTCCAGGCTCTTCACATTTTGACTTGACATACTTACCCTAAATTATCTCACACTAATCCCCTGCCTGAACATCCTACTCCAGCCAGGTCAGTCTGTTCATGTCCCAGAAGTGCCTTAGGCCGTCTCTTAAGTCTTCTTTTATGCTCTCGCCTCCTCGAATGCCTGTGTGTATTCTTTCCATTCTTCATGTTCCTGTGTAGCTTTTCCTGGCTATTAAAGTCCATAGCGATCCCTCTGTATTCTGAAATTCTGTAGTACATAACAATCTATATTTGATACTGTAATAATTACATTATATACTAAATACTCAGTGTTAAGAGTTCAATAAAATTTAAAGTTTCTGGGATGAAATTCACATATCTGCATCCCTGACAGGTAGTCATCTAACCTCTCCTCAACCTTCACTGGAGCACAGTAATTCCCAAAACAATCCGTTTATCCATTTAGTAAATAAACTTTTTAGAAGCTTCTTTCATAAATTTACCTAAAACTGCCGCCCGTTCCTCCCCCACCACCCCTTCTAAGCTTGATCTCATTTATCCTAGTTTGATTTCTGGAATAGTACAGAACAGGACTTTGTTTTGTTTTGTAAGAACTCTAAAAATGTTTAATGATAGCGTTTGTGTCTCTCCTTAAATCATTTCTTCCTCAGCAAAACCTGTTCTTGTAACATTTCTTGTATGCTGTGCTTTCTTTCCAGTTTCTCTTGTCATTTTGATAATAGTTCTATCAGTGTCTCTCTCAAAATGTGGTCCCAAGAATAAAACATAGGCCAGTGCAGATTACAGAGACTTAATCTATGCTCTGGATCTATGCTCTGAAGAATATGCAAAATGGATGTAGCCTTAAAATTGCCCATATCTTTTTAACAGTCATACTGTTGGCGAAGGTTTAAATGTTAAAACTCCAGATCTCTTCCATGGGGCTACTATAAATCTACCCTCTATTGCCTTTTCTATTATGAACACTAGGTCTCATGACTGAGTTGTCTTCTCTGTGTTGGCTGCTAAGGAACTCAGCCAGACTGAAATCTACTTCTTGCAAGCCTTTAGAATTTTCTATTTACTAACCTATCCCTGGCTTCATTTTTTCCCCCATCTTTCCTTTCCTTTTCTTTCCTTTCTACCCAACTTAACCATTTTTACCTATTGATCTTACTGTATAATATTTATATGGTAAGCTGCCACAAATCCTTTTTTTGAATTTTAATTTTAAATATAAATTAAAGTATAAGAATAAGAACCTAACCTCTTTGTATGTAATTGTAAACTTTTTTGTTTATGTTATTAACATTCCCTCAATTTATACTCCTTTCTCTCCTCTAAAGTAAATCATCCATGAAGCTAATGTACTGGTAGTTATTAGTATTGCCTATATTGCCTAAGTTTTCATTCATTTTTTGCACAAGTGCTTAGTAAATATACCCTAAGTATATAATTGTGTCATCACACTGCATGTATATTTTTATAGTCTGTTTTTATAATAACTACCTATATGTCTGAGGTTGTTTTTATTTATTTTACTCAGTTCTTCTCTCAGAAAATTGAGGGTTTTTATTGACATGATGAATTTATACGTTATGAAAAAGTAGATCCTATGATATGAAGACTTGCAGTGAAAGGGGTTTTAGATAAGACTGTATCCTAAGCTTTTTAAGTAAGCATAGTGAAACTTAATACTCTTCTGTCTTTCAATAGCTGGACAGAACTTATACTGGCTTGCAGACTCTTGGAGCAGAGACGGTAGGTTATTTTCCTACAGTATTATTTGGGAACAAGTAGAATGAAAATTGATCTTCGTTTTTAATTAGGAAAAAAAAAAGAATGCTTAATTTTAAAAAAAGTTTCTCTCCCCCCTTATTTACTTATTTATTTTTAAATTGTGATAAAATATACATAAAATTTACCATTTTAATCATTTTAAAGTGTGAGGTGGTATTAAATATATTCACATTTTCATGCAGCTGTCACTACCATTCATCTCCAGAGAACTCTTCATCTTGGAAAACTGAAACTACCCATTTATAATAACTCACCCTCTTCCCGCAACCCCTAAGCCACTCTTCTATTTTCTGTCTCTATGAATTTGACTACTCTAGGTACCACATAAGTGGAATCATACAGTGTTCTTTTTTTTGTGTGACTGCCGTATTTCACTTAGCATAATGTTCTCAAGATTCATCCACGTTGTAGCATGAATCAAAATTTCCTTCCTTTTTAAAGGCTGACTAACATTCCGTTGTATGTATACATCACATTTTGTTCAACCACTTATCTGTCAGTGAGCACTTGAGTTGCTTCCATCTTTTGGCTATTGTGAATAATGCTGCTAAGAATGTGGGTCTCTCTGTTCGAGTCCCTGTGTTCAGTACTTTGGGGTGTATACCCAGAAGTGGAATTGCTGGATCATACAGTAATTCTATTTTTAATTTTTTGAGAAACCGCCACACTGTTTACCATAGCAGCTGCATCATTTTACATTCCCACCAACAGTGTGTAAGGGTTTCGATTTCTCCACATCTTTGCCAGTGCTTGTTGTTTTCTGTTTTTTTGATACTATCCAGGGAGTGTGAGGTGGTATTTCTTTGTGGTTTTGGTATGCATTTCTGTAATAATTATTGATGTTGAGCATTTTTTCATGTGTTTATCAGCCATTTATGTATCTTTTTTGGAGAAATGTGAATTCAAATCCTTTGTCCATTTTTGAATTGGGTTGTTTGGTTTTTTGTAGCTGAGTTTTAGGAGGTGTCTCTATATTCTTGAGATTAATCTCTTATCAGATATATGATTTACAGATATTTTCTCCCATTCTGTGGGTTGCCTTTTCACTCTGTTATCGTGTCCTTTGATGCACAGAAGTTTTAAATGTTGATGTAGTCTAATTTATCTGTTTTTTCTTCTATCTGTACGTTTTGTATCATATCCAAGAAATCATTGCCAAATTCAGTGTTATGACATTTTGCCCCTATATTTTCTTCTGAGAGTTTTATTGTTTTAGGTGTTATGTTTAGGTCTTTGATCCATTTTGAGTTAATTTTTGTATATGGTGTAAAGTAAACTTCCACCTTCATTCTAATGCATGTGCATCTCCAGTTTTCCCAGCACTATTTGTTGAAAAAACTGTCCTTTTCCCAATGAATGGTCTTGGCACCCTTGTCAAAAATAATTTGACCATGTATGTGAGAGTATATTCTATTCTAATGGTATCTTTGTCTGTCTTTATGCCAGTACCACACTGTTTTGATTACTATAGTTTTGTAATAATAAACTTTGAAATCAGGAAGTATGAGACCTTCAACTTTGTTTTCCCACCCCATCCTCCCCCTCCTTTTTTGGTATTCATGATATATCAGCAGTAGCCATTATGATTAGAATTAGCTAAGTTAAACCTTACTCTCTTTAGGGAAATGTGCTGTCTTATGCCAGAAGATATTTATTGAGCACATACTATATGCTAAGCACTGGTTCAGGTACTGAGGATACAAAAATGAACAAATGAGAGTAGCTACTACTCTCAAGGAGTTTTATTCTTGGTTGTATTGAGAGTGGGGAGAAGGTATATAGTAAACATAAAAGCAAATAAGATAATTTCACTTACAAATAAGTGCTATAAAGAAGAGAGTAGCCGGAGGACAAGTTGGGTGCTTTAGCTAGGTTGGTTAGGGAAGGCCTCTCTGAGAAGGTGACATTTGATTGAGACCTAATGGTGAGAAAGAGGCAGTCATGCTGAGATTAGGGGAAAGAGTGTTCTAAGGTGCAGAAACACTAAATGGAAGGTCCCCAATTTTATGATTGGTTTCATTGAGTTATCTATTAAGCCAGATTAGATTACATTCTGGGATAAATCCTTTAGTTATTGAGATTGAAATTGCCTTTGAAGTATGAATAGAAATCATTTGCAACGTCTGTTAGAGCACCATGTTTTGAGACAGGTTTGGGGCTTTCTGTGACATTGATGATGGATTCATGAGCCCAGTTGTTGCCCAATCATGTAGGTAGTGGATGTTGAGCTCCATCGGCATTCTCTTGGAGAAGACTCCGTTTATCCTCAGTCCTCTGAGTCAGACATCTCAGATGCCCCACCATCCTTGCCTTTGACCATTCCAGCCCCTGTGAAAGCATCCTCACCAGTAAAGCAGTCACATGAGCCAGTACCTGATACCTCTGTGGAGAAAGGTAGTATATATTTTTCCTTGTATGGAAATGCATTTTTACCTTGTATAGAGCAGTCATTATGGCGTGTTCCTTTCCATCACTTGATGTTGAACTGCTGTCTTCAGCGCCTTATGAGTGTATGGAAAATAAATTTTGCATAAGTAGGCATGCTGCTCTTCTACACAGACCTATTATGAAAATAGCCAAGCCCTTACTCTTCTCAGAAAAATTTTTTTATGCAGTTTTATCGATATTTTATAGAACACAAAACTCACTGAAAAGCATTACATTTTTATTCTTTGATGAATATAATGGTTTCCTCTAATATGTTACAGGAAGACTTTCTTGTTTGGTCCCTAATTGTGTGAACAAGAAGTTCAAATATTAGTATCTAATCTTATTTAAAATACAGTATAAGACTTACCATCAACAAATGTATTTTGACTATGGCATTTTTTAATTTAGTAAATATATAAGTATATAATTAAGTATTTAAGTGTTTACTTATATAACATATACAAATACATATACAAATACGATATACAAATTGATTCTAAATGGTGTTAGTTTGATCTGTAAGTCTACGTTTAATGTGATGTTAATATTTTAGTTCTTTTATAAAAATCTCAACTTTATTTCTCTTAAGTTTCAGTTACATCTTTTTTATGGGCATTTAATAAAACAAGACATCATTAGATTAAGCTAATGCTTTCTTTTGAGTTTTTCTTCTTCTCTAAACAGTTTGTCAATTCATATATAAAGAATGGGAGAACATAATGAACTTGTAAATTTTATTATATAGAGTTAGCTAATATGTTTTCTAATTTTTTAAAAGAAGCATTTTAATGAAACATGATTCTAGGCATGATATTTACATTTCACCAGAAAATACATAAAGCAGTGTTAAATACCAGTCAACTGTATTTATTTTACTACTGGTAAATGGCTTAAATGGTTCTTGAAATGGTGAGGGTTTTCAAAGTGGTTGATGACTTATTTGCCTGTTTCATTTCAAGAAGGATTCCCAGCCAACACTGAAGCTGAGAGACACACTACATTTTATTCTTTGCCGTCTTCATTGGAACGAACACCCACCAAAATGACAACATCCCAGAAAGTTACCTTTTGTTCTCATGGCAATTCAGCTTTTCAGCCAATAGCATCAAGTTGCAAAATTGTGCCACAAAGTCAGGTTCCTAATCCGGAGTCACCTGGAAAATCCTTCCAGCCTATCACCATGAGCTGCAAGATTGTCTCAGGTATACATGGTATATATGAATTTGGTGTGTGTAAAAATTGTTGGAATGACAAAACAAAGTACTATGGCTTTTTTTTTTTTTTAGTTTTTCTAAGCAGGGTTTTTGTTTAGTTAACAAGCAAGCTAATCACTGCTGATTAGCAAAGCAAAAGTGTCACAAAACAAAAACAAAAGTCATTCATACGGAAACAATTTTTGAACGAGGAAAGAAATAAAATTCAAAGCAGTCAAATTTTCATCTAGAATCAGCACAGGTAAATTGTTTGCTAGGATGTATGGTGGAAACTAAGGTAGGAATTAAGTTTGGGAATTATATATGGAAACCAGAGTGACTAGTAATAGAAAAAATTTAGATGCCTTTTGGTTTGTAGTTAAGCTTCAAGGGTTGGTTTGGGATTGAGATATCTTTTATACTCTATAACCACACTAGAAATTTACTCATTCCTATGATCAGTAGGTCGTTCTGAGGTTTCATTTTCACTGAGGTTGAATTGTCCATTGCCTCGTGACAGTTTATGTTAGGTAAACTTCTAGTAGAAACATGCTTTATAGTTTTGGCTGTGCCACCTCAGAAAAGACATGAAAGTGAGTCAATAGAAAACCTAGGCAGGGGGAGACTTCTGTATAATTCTTAAATGAAGGGGGTGGGGGGAGTCTTCAGTGCTAAAAATAGCTAAGCAGAAATATGATCCAAGTCCTTGAAATTGATGAAAGGTAAAGAATGTATAATTTTACCTACCAGTTAGAAGCGTTTTGGAACTTGCTAGTTCAGAGGTGGAATAGGCTGAACATATAAATTGTTTTGAAGGTTAGAGAAATTCATGGATAACAGATTTGATCAATAACCGTTGAGGATGTTTAATGATATATCTGTCGGTAACTTCTGAGAGCTATGGGAACACGAATATCTTGATTGTGGCTGTGACATGGTATGGAGAGAGACTTTTGTTTCGGTGGATGAATTTCATATTTTCCTATTGGAAATTCATTGCAAATCAAGACTTGGTTCCTAAGTCTAGCTGTTCACTTGCCTCCCTAGCTTCAGTTTCTTCAAGTGTAACCAGTATTATAACAACCTGCCCAAGTTGTTGTTACCTGGGGATGGGGATGCAGCAGTTCCACACTTATGTAAAGCACTGTGTTTTGAACTTTAATGTGCCTGCTGGGGTATCTTGTTAAAATACTGCTTTGTTGATATATTCGGTAGATCTGGGGTAGGACCTCCGTATCTGTTTCTAACAGGCTGCCTGCTGCTGCTGGTCCATGGATAAGGATGTAGAGAGTAAAACGCACTAACCCCTGGCCTCAGCTGCTGCTGCTGCTCTCAGCACCTGAAACTTACAGGCCCATCCTCTTTTCCCAGCTTGTCACCTTTGTACTGGTGGCCCTGCCCCTCCTCCATTTTCTTTAGCATCCTCTTAAATGGGCTGAATATATCTATTTTGTTTAGTTTATTTTGTTTCTCTTTTTTATTAATAAAGGTTCCCCTATATCAACCCCAAGTCCATCGCCATTGCCTCGAACCCCAACTTCCACTCCAGTCCATGTGAAGCAAGGCACTGCCAGTTCTGTTATTAATAATCCTTATGTTATCGTGGACAAGCCAGGGCAGGTTATTGGAGCCACCACTCCTACTGCAGGTGTGTGTTTGAACGGAACAATATTCGTGCAATCCCCAAGATTTGATCTTTTTTAAAGGTGAAATCCTAATGTGACTTAGTAGCCATATAATGAGAGAATGAAATCTTCAACCATAACAAGAGGAGGGAATACATAAAGAGTGTGTATATATACATATATATATATATATATATTTTTTTTTTTTCCAGTGCTGTTTCTCTGAGGGAAGATTTACTTCTTGTAAAAGTTATATTTTTAGGAATTTACTTAAGTTTTTTTTTTTTTAATTTCTTAAGATTCATAGTGAACCATAATTAATTTTCTAAAAAAGAAAAAAAAAGTGGATTTTTTTTCTCATTTAGAAGGCATTCTTTTTAGGCAATGTGATTAACTTTTCCAAATTAAGCTTTAGAGCAAGAATAGCTTTGTGAGCCATATATATTTTTCCCCAATGAAATAAAAAAGTGATCTTTACTTTTCAGTGAATAAGATAAAACTTGCATGTGGGAGGGAAACTGAACCCTGTGGTTATTTAAAACAAAAAACTAAAAACAAAAAAAAAAACTCTAATAGGAAGAATAAGAAGTCTTTGGATTCCCCGTGTTTATCATCATAACCTCATATAAATACAGAGAGCTTTTCAGGTTTCTTTGAAGTACTTTCACTAACATTTTATTTATTCCCTTCAATTAAACTGTTTAAACACATGCGCCTCTGTGTAAACTTTCCTGTAGCTTTCACTTCTAATAGAAATATCGAAAAAAGAAATAAGAGAAATGACTATTAAGTAATGAGACTGATTTTTTTCTAACATGTTTGATTTTAACACAGATTAATGTGTGTTGGGCCTTTCCAACTATTTTTTTAGAAAGTTATGTTCTTTAACAATGATTATAATTGTGGGACTCCTTTAAAAAATGCTACTTTCAGAGATTCCCTTTTGAGTACACTTAAGGATGCCAAGTAGGTGTCTTTTGGGGATGTTTAGTTTTAGGAATCAGCCAAAGTCTCTGCAGGCAAGTTTGGTAAATGGAGGAGGTGACCAAGTACCATTTTTAGTCTTCACTTACTGTTGACTGTAGATAATGTGACTTATTTTGATCAGACCCTAAAGGCAGTTGTACTGATGGAGTATAAAGTGTTTAATGTTGTCAGCATTTTGGAGTAGGTATAACCTTCCAGTGGAACTACTTTGAAGGAAGTAGCATTCAGTTGAATGCATACATTTTGGCACATTGTGAAATAGCCAACACCATTATGTTACAGTATCTCTTTCTATGTAAGTGCAGAATATATAATGTCTACTTAACTTTACTTATTCTTCTACACTTGCTTACTAGCTTCTTGTCCCTTTGTAGGTTGGTGAAGCGGTCAGCTTCACAGGATGAATCCTTAAGTGTTTTTTTCTATAATAATATCATGGTTGTGAGTTTTCAGCCCTTCAAAATGAACAATAAATAGTGGGGAGAAGAGGAGGGTGGTGGAAAATGGCTTTAAAATTCCATTTTGTAAATTTTACTTTGTTTATACTTTATTTTTAAATCAACCTTGCTTATCAGGAAGTCCTACCAGCAAGCTCTCTACTGCCTCTCAGGCCTCCCAAGGAACAGGTTCCCCGATTCCTAAAATTCATGGAAGTAGTTTTGTAACATCTGCTGTCAAGGTAATGCTCTTATTGCACTTTGCTAGTTTCTAAATGTGGTACATTCAAGTTGAGCCAGAATTTGCAAGTGATAATGCAGATTTCATAAAGCAGAATCTTCAAGCTAAGAAGTGTCATAAAGATCAAGTAAGTACTTCAGACTCCCCTACCTTACCTATGATTTTTTTTTGACAGCTTTGTTATACGTTTTTCTTTACAAAGTAATAATTCGTATCTTTCCACAGTGTATTTTCCCCCTCCCCACCTTCTTCAGGGTAAGAAGTCCTTTGAAATTTACAATTCCAAATATGATCTGACTTGTTCAGATCATAGTGCTAGATATCTGCTCACTGTTCCACAGAGACAGTCACTGCTGTTGGCTTAGTTATTCAGCTTATTTGTTATTGTCTTGGCTACCTTAAGGCTAGAGCCTCTGAGCTATAAACTCCTGTTTGAGAATTCCTGAGAATTCAAAGATCACCTGTTACATGACTGGTGCTAACACAGCGTTTCTTATATCTAGGCACTTAATGGTGATGATATTGAGTAGTTTCCTGATCCAGGGCAAGGTTTCTCTCTAATGCAGTGTAATCTGTGAGCGCTGTGTTCTATGAATGCCTCAGTTGTAAGAATTCCACGAAGGTCTTAATTCTCTACCAGTGTATTTTTGCATGTTTGTTGATGACATTTTCATTACATAGTTAAGCAGTGTTCTTAACTTTGTTTCTTGCCCCCAACATTTATTTATGGAAAATTGCCTCTGAGACTTGCCTTTTGTATTTGAGGATTAGAGACAAATGACAGTAATTTTGAATTTTGACCTTTGCTGTCTTTGTATTTGCTAATTGTTCAAGTTCTTTTCATTGTATTGTTTTTAAAATTTTTAGTGAAAAATTTCTCCCTGCGTCCTGGGTATTTATTCCAGAGTAAGGATAACAGTTCAAGTTGCAAGTACTGTTACAAGGGTGTGGTATACTGCAACACTGTCACTGCCTGTTACATTCATTTGTTTATTTAGTGCCTAGACTTTAGGGATAGAAAAGAAATAGAATACAGTACCTATCCTTTAGTAGCATCTGGCAGGGGACTGGACATGAAACCAATGAGTCAACCAGATATTAGTGGTAGTATGATAGGAGTCTTTCCGGTTTCCAGTGGGCACAGATGAGTAGGCTCTTGCCAGTTTATAGCCTTACTTTGAATTGTCTTTTCAAGCAATAGTAAAATGCAGGTGTAGGGACTCGGAAGACCCCAAAGAGTTTTGGGCTTTTTGTTTGTTTTTGTTGCTAGGGAATGTCACAGGTTTATATTAAATATGTGACTAGAGTGAAATCACTCACTTTATCCTAATTGTACAATATGTATTTTTACAAACACAGCAGGAGGATTCTTTGTTCGCATCTATGCCACCTCTTTGCCCAATTGGGAGTCACCCTAAAGTTCAAAGCCCCAAACCTATAACTGGAGGACTTGGAGCTTTCACAAAAGTAAGTATTCATGAGAGGATTATCCCACAAGTGGATAAGCTCTTGTTACAGAATCTTTTTGTGGCATGTTGGAGTTGATTGATGCTACTACCCCACAACATGGAACTTTTTAGTATGTCTCATCTCTAAGACTGGATCCTACTTCTGAGACATGCTTCCATTTATTTAGTGGTGTTCACAGGGCAGCCCTTGGAGTCTAGCAAGATGGGAACTTTCTGGTGCCGTTTTGCCACCAATATCTAAAACAAATGACGAGGTTGGTTTGCAGATACACTGGATCAAGTCCACATCCTACTTTTGGTCCCTTTAATAGCTATTATGGGCTATACTTAAGCAGTATTTTTACACTTCTAGTGGAGTCATTGTTTACATACAGGGCTTCATTCATTCATTAATTCCTGCAGACAGAATAAATTCAAATATTAGTAGCGTTTTTCATGGGCTGTTTATTCATTGTCATTATCATGTTTGTTGCAAGGTAATCATCAAACAGGAACCTGGTGAAGCCTCTCATGTACCAACAACAGGAGCTGCCAGCCAGTCACCACTCCCTCAGTATGTGACTGTGAAAGGGGGTCACATGATAGCTGTGTCCCCTCAAAAACAAGTCCTAACTGCTGGAGAAGGGACTGCCCAGTCACCAAAGATTCAGCCCTCTAAGGTTTGTGTAGGGTAAGGATGGGGAAGTCAACGTGTCAGTGAACGTTGTTTGCCTAAGTAATGGACACGTGCTGAAAAGGGTGACGGTGTTGATGGTCCCGGGAGAACCTGTGGATGTAAGCCCTGTAGGAAAAGCAGATAAGTCGGTGTTTAACCCACCTGTTCTTGTCATAGTCATTAACAAGAGCAGGGACATGGTTTATAGAGGGCCCAGGGACAGTTCAAGAGGTGAAGGGATGCCGTGTTATCTCTCTGGCAGTGAAGATGATTGACGTCATGGACACAACTTTACACTTGATTCAAGTCTAACTGACAGGATCGAGGTCCACTGTTTTACCTGTTTATTTCTGATAGGAGACTGCTATAGTTTGCACCTCTGATGTCTTGACTGTGTGATCTGTTAAATGATTCTTGGCTCTTTAGAGAGTTTATTTTCTTTATAATTTGGAGGTTTGGGGAATTTACATATTGAGAGAACTCTAAAACAGAGATACATGTTTCCCTGCATCCGTTGTACTTAGGAGTGCCAAAGTATATCATGCTCTTATTTGTACATTATCTGTAATCCTCAAACAACCTTGCAAGGTGGATATTTTCACTGCTATTTTACAAATGAGGAAATTGTGGCTCTGAGAGGTTTAGCAACATCCTTGAGAGCATACAGCTAATAAATGACAGAGAATTTGAACCCAGGTCTAGTTGACTCCAAAATTCCCCATTCCAGAACTATTAAAATTTGTGAGCCATTGTCTGTAACCTAAGCATGCTTTTAGAACATCCAGAGTTAAATTATCTTATTTTTAGGGCAGATATATCCTAAAGCTATTAAGAGTACTATGTGAAGCGCTTGCTCTTCAACTTTAAAATAGGTTTTAGATATTTTGGTTAGTCTAGATGGCTGCATATAGATCGAGTTAAAAATTCATTGTCTTATAGGTGGTTCTAAAATCTGTAAGAGTTCATTAACCACTTTCCCAAACTTATCTGCTCATAAGACTCAACTGATGATTAAAAATATAGAGATACTAAGGCCCCCATCTCAGAACTTCTTGGTGACCCCAGGAATCTGGATTTTTAACAAACTCTCCTACTGACTCATATGATTAGGCAAATTTAGGAACCATGGAACTGCAGCATCAAATTTGACTTTGGGGCTTCCATAGCCAGAATCACTAAAACAGGCAACCCCCAACTACTTCCTGATGCTCCCTCTGTTGTTTTGGCTTCAGGGCTAAGCATTTTGTTCAAGTCCTTTCGTGAATCGGTTATTGTCATCTGGTCTTCGTACTCAGACACATCCTGTATGTTGTTTAAAATCTATTTTGCTTCACCTAGAAATACATGGTATTACTGATTTAGGCTTTTGAATCATGATAGCATTTCTATTTATGCTCAGAAGCTCTGAAAAGTTTCTGCTTTTTGCCACTTTTGCATTTTGCAAATCTACTCACCCAGTAATACTGAACAACTGTATTGGCTTTCTTGTCACATTGCCACCTACCTAATGGCAAGGTAGGACCAAGAGAAAATGGGTGGGTTTGTGCTAGAATGCCTTAAGTGTAAAGGTACCTGATAAGAAAAGCCACAGTAGAGTGTGAAAAAACTACAGAGAAGCAGAACATGAGACAAGACATCTATCCCAGAAATTTAGTACATGCTTTAGACTTGAGATAAAGAGCTGTCTGCAAGTACAGGGTGTCCCTGGTTATTGCTGAGGTGCAGTCAGAGAAAGTATGCCAGAAAACAGAAGTGTGAACAGAATGGTACTGTTTCACTTTCCACACAACTTTGGCACAATAGAAATACAGCTTATCTTTTTCATAAAAGTAGAGAGCGGTGCTGCTTTTGACATGAAAAGAGACAGCTGAGGAATTGGTGGTTCATATGGGAAGGAAGCAGTGTGGTGTAGTTAAAAGAGCATGAGCTTGTTACGCATCTCAGATCTCAGCCACTCATTACTTGTGTGAGCTGGGCAAATTTATCTCTCTCAGCCTTGTTTTTTCATCTAGTAAAAGGAAATAATACCCTTTGCCTTTCAGCGCTGTAGGAGAATTAGAGATCATTGTATATAGAGGACCTAGTACAGAGCAGGTGCTAAATAAGTGATAGCAGCTAAAGTTATGTGAGGACGAGTCCTACGTATATATGCGTGAGTACCATGTAGTAGTGACTGTCACTGAGAACTAAATCGTAAGTGGCTGTATTTTTCAGCATCTAGAGGGAGAAATCACATATACAGAGTCCTCACCTTCAGGTTGCTAAAGTAGATTCTGACTTGCAAAGGTATGTACAGGGCACAGGGAGGGCAGGAATAGAAACACCAAATCAAAGCATGAATCAAAATTAAGTATTTATAACAGTACAGAACAAAGGTGAAACTAGAAGGAAATTTGGAATGCGGAGAGCAGTGCTGTGGGAGGGGAAGAGGAGAACAGTTGGTAGGTGATTTCAGGTTCTAGGCCAAAATGTATTTAAAAAAAAAAAACAGACTAATTTGGGGTTACAGTGTCCTACTTAAGAGACTTCTTTGTGGTGTCATAGACAGCTGTGCATAGGGTTTTCCCCAGTAGAATGCCAGACTTCCTCATTCTCCTCAGTGTTTTAGAATAAAGGGGGGTTGTTTATCTTGTGAGCAGTTTGCTCTTGGTGGACAAGCTCTGCTAGTAAAAACTGCCCTCCTGTGGCCAGCATGGTTTTGTTTTATTTGGCTCTCGGAGGGATTAGGCGTGTCATATTCTGGACATTTTGAAGCAGTTGAGTGTGAGGATAGAGGTTGGCACAAGGAGGGAAAAGCAAGTCAGATGCATGGGATTGGAGGAAAGAAATTAAAATAGGTACATGTATGTATTATTTTCCTTTTTTAAATTGAAGTATAGTTTGTGTATAATATTATATGTTACCAGTGTACTGTATAGTGATTCACAATATTTAAAGGTTACATTCCATTTCTACTTATAAAATATTGACTGTATTCCCTGTGTTGTACAGTATACCCTTGTAGCTTATTTTATACCTAATAGTTTGTACCTCTTAATCCCCTACCCCTATATTGCCCCTCCTCCCTTTCCTTTCCCCACTGATAACCACTATTTTGTTCTCTGTATCTGTGAGTCTGCTTCTTTTTTGTTATATTCACTAGTTTGTTGTATTTTTTTTTAGATTCCACATATAAGTGATATCACATGTATATATTATTTTCCTTTAAGATCTTTGCTTTCTTTATTAATTTAGGAACATGAAAATAGATTATGTGTAATTTAGCTTATGCAAGGGATTATTAAGTGTGATATATTTAGGAAATGTAAAGACAGACGTCTTAGAAAAAAGTTCAACTACTATAACAAATTCCCAAACCAGGAGCTTAAATAAGTTTACTTCTCTCACACATAAAAGACTGGTAGGCGGTCCTGGTGTGTTGGTTCCACAGTCATCAAGAATCTAGACTCCATCTCGTTGCTCTGTCATTTTCAAAATTTGGTTTTCAGCTTGTGGGCTGTGATAGCCACTTCATCTCATGCCACCATGTTCACATTTCTGGCCAGCAGGAAAAGGGAAGGGAAGAGGGTTTGGGGAGAGCAGAGCCAAAAATTTGCACTCATCACTTCTGTTCACATCCCTTTAGCCAGAAATGAGATGTCAGACCTAGGTGTGAAGGAGTTGGGAAATATAGTCAGTATTCTGTGTGGCCATGTCCCTAGCTGAAAATCGGGGGTTCTGTTACTATGAGAGAGAAGCAAAGAATACATATTGGGGTTCAGCTGGCAGTTTCTGCCATACCTTAAAAATAATTTTCTGGATTAAGAAACTTTTTTTTAATCAATGCAGAGAAAAATTCTTGATTAGTAAGAAGAGTTTGTGTAACTCCACATCTCTAGGGGGAATGAGTGTGCCCAGCTCTGTAGCTACAGTAACGCTCCATGTTGCCTATATAATGAGGCTCATACAGTCAGAATAAAGAGATTTGGATAATCATCAGGGATTGTTTTACCCAGGACAGGGTAGCTGGGAGTTTTCTCTTCTCCATTCTAGATGAACTTATTTCTCCCCCCCACCCATTGGTTCTTTGATTGTTTTGTTTTTTCCTTTCTTTCCCTCCTTCCTTAAACTTACATAAAAGTGCAGAGACTATTGTAATGAATCCTACATGCCCATTATTCCGTTTCAGCAGTTACCAGCATTTTGCTAATCTTCTCCTCCTAGAATATTTTAAAGCAAATACGAGATGTTATCTATATATTTTGATTTCTGTTTGATTAACTGGACCTTAAGATCAAGGTCCTCTGCCCTGGCCAAATGCTGAAGATAGTGACAGATGTTTATCCTTTGGCTTTCTGTCCTGAGTCTCCACGTAGTCTCATAGATCACCATTCTTTAGTTCATAGTAACAAGTGTTGTGCTGGCTGCAGCTTTCATTTACTGTGTACATCATGCTGGCTAGGCACTTTATAAACTTATTTTCATTTATGCCTCATGATCTTATGAGATATTTTATAGATGAGGTATCTAAAGCTAAAGCTCAAAGGGGTTAATAACTGTGCAGCTACTAACTGATGGAGCAAAACTGGGAAAGCAGGTCTGACTGCTTATAAAAACCTATACTCTTTCCTCTGTGATACACTGGTTTATAACAATTGATTAGGGGACCATTTTCTTTACATCAGCCATATCATCCAAGCACATGACAAGTGTATTTTACTATATTCACATTCTTTGAAAAGGAACCATGTATGATTTAGTGATTATTTAACTTAAAAATCCCATTCATCAGTTGTTATATGGTTTGTCATTTTGTTCTACCTTAAGTAATGCTATTATTTTTTTAATTTGGGAAGATTCTAAAATTTCAGTAAATACAGAGAATAATATAATCAGTATCCACATATCCTCCACTGTGAATTAACATGTTCATATTTTTTATTTATTTATTTATTTATTTATTTATTTATTTTTGACTGTGTTGGGTCTTCGTTTCTGTGCGAGGGCTCTCTCTAGTTGCGGCGAGCGGGGGCCACTCTTCATCGCGGTGCGCGGGTCTCTCACTATCTCAGCCTCTCTTGTAGCGGAGCACAGGCTCCAGACGCGCAGGCTCAGTAGTTGTGGCTCACGGGCCTAGTTGCTCCGCGGCATGTGGGATCATCCCAGACCAGGCCTCGAACCCATGTCCCCTACATT
Organism: Balaenoptera physalus; assembly: GCF_965194825.1. NCBI lineage: Eukaryota > Metazoa > Chordata > Mammalia > Artiodactyla > Balaenopteridae > Balaenoptera > Balaenoptera physalus. The sequence continues at coordinate 62,807,506 of NC_138891.1, forward strand.
GGCAGGCAGACTCTCAACCACTGCGCCACCAGGGAAGCCCAAGATGTTCGTATTTAATTCAACATTTTTTTCTCCAAATAAAATATGACTGATAAAGTTGCAGTCCACTTTGTTCTTCCCCAAAACAACAGTCATGAATTTGGATGTGTAGCTTGACAGTCCATACGTTTTATTACATAAGTAATAGCCATAAGTAACATGTAGTGTTGTGAATTTTGAAGATTTACATAAAAGATATTTATACTCGTATTTTTCTGCAACTCCCCTTTCACTCAATATTTGTATTTGCAAAGTCTGTTGATGTTGATATATATATAGTTCCAGTTCATTCATTGTAACTAACAAATGTTATTCCATCGGTCAGTCTTATACCACAGTTTATCTATTCCTCTGTCTATAGACATTAAGCATATTTCATTTTGTAGACATTAAAGTTACTTACAATTTTTTGTAATTACAAATAATGCTACCTTGGACTTTCTGTGTATGTTCCCTTGAGCACATGTCTGAGATTTCTCTGGGATATATCCCTACCAGTAGAGGGTGAATTTTCAATTTTAGTAGATATCCTAGTACTTCTCTGGAGTGGCTGCACAAATTTACCTTTCTACCAGCAGTGAACAAAAGTTCCTGTTTCCCCATATCCTCTAGCCAATTCTTGGTATTATCAGGCTTTAAAATTTTCCCCTCCAATCTGATGGTTGAAAAGTACTTTCTTCTTTATCTTTTTTGCCTTTAGAAAGCAGATCTTTTCTCATTCTTAAAAAAGAATGTAAAAGTCTTTTTATCTAGTTTCTGGTGAGAAGTTCTTTTTATGAAATAAAGAATTGGGGAGTGTGAAACACTGCCCCAATTTTCCATGAATTAAGTTGTTTCTTCTAATTGAACATTGTACTATTGACCTTGTTTTAAAAGAGCTCCGAAGTATTCTTTTACTTGAAAGAATTTACGGTATTTTCAGAACTAGGTATTTCTAACTTTCATTCTTTGGGTGCTGGGATCTTTTTTTTTTTTTTTAATTGAATAAAATGTTTTTCTAGCTTACACTTCTTCTTTTTTAATGAAATGTCTACCTTTAAGGAAAGGAAAGATTAGAAGGTATAGAAAAAGATAACTTTTCTTAAAAATAAGTTGGAAGAGGTGTCACATGTTTTACCATATAATAAATGACGTGAATTGTTAGATGTTCTAGTGATGAAGAAATACTGCCTCAGATGGGGATAACACAGAAGGGATTACTGAAGAGGTGATATTTAAAAGTATGTAGTGGAGTTTATAGTTCATATATGAGAATGTTTATTGCAGTTTTTTCATAATGTGAAGTTTAAAATTACCTAAATAGTCACACAGTAGTGAAATATTTACTTAGATTATGGTATATCTATTCTAATACATTATTTTTTGGTCATCTCAAAATGTTTTTGAAAAATAACGGTGGAAATGGTTGTAACATGATGTTAAATTTAAAAATTATAAAACAATATGTATCCTAATCTTTGTTTCAAAATGTACATTTAAAAGAATCAGAAGTAAATACTACATTAAAAATATTAAGAGATTATTTCTGATGAGTATTTTTTAAAAAAACACACATATTACTTTTTATAATTAAAATAGGTTATGGATAGTAGCTGGGGTTGAGACAAAAGCTGTAACATTTTATTGTAATAACATCCAGACGGTGAGAAATACTGCTGTTCACATCATAGGTAGCATTCCTAGATGATTGAATTAGACTCCATGTGTTGTATCTAGGGGTTTGCTTTTGTTCTTTGCTAGAACAGAGTGACTGTGCTGCTTTAAGACCTCTCAAGGGACTATGAGAAGAAGCACTGCTGGGTTCTCCTCTGTTTTGAACAGGTTGTTGGGGTGCCAGTTGGGTCTACCCTACCTTCGGCAGTGAAGCAGGCAGTGGCAATCAGTGGCGGCCAGATCCTCGTAGCCAAGGCCAGCTCGTCTGTCGCCAAAGCAGTTGGTCCAAAGCAAGTTGTGACCCAAGGAGTTGCCAAGGCAATTGTGAGTGGAGGTGGAGGAACCATTGTCGCTCAGCCGGTGCAAGCGTTAACCAAGGCTCAGGTCACTGCTGCTGGCCCTCAGAAGAGCGGATCCCAGGGTTCAGGTAACTGATACTAATCGGGGGCCCTTTCAGCAGCAGCCCCTTCCAAAATGCTCTGTGCTAGTGATTTTATTTGCGATTTGGTTCTCTCTAGGAAAACCTAGTGTGTTGATGTTATAAGGAGTATATAAAAACATGTTAATCTTTTTCATGTAACGTTTTACATAGAGGCCTGTGAGGCTTTTGCTCTAAGTTGTGCGTGCGCGTGTGTGGGTATGAGCAGGAATAGTAAAAATAGAGGGTATTTCTTGATACTGCTCTCAAGTCTGAAGAATAATTCTCATTTGTCCTTATTTCCATGTTGCGTTCTATTTCAGACTTACAGTCTTGGTATGGTCATTTGCCAGCAGCATTTTGAGATACTTGACTAAGGCATTCTCTACTAAACAAAAGTTTAAACACTTTGAATGTGTTTTAGTCCTTAATGTGTTGTTTCTGTGAGTGCATGAAGAAATATACCTCAGGCATTTGATATTTACTAATTTTTAAAGGTCTTGATGAGGCTAAAGAACAGTAGCAGTGAGTTGGGAGGGTAGAAGGGTAGTGGAGGTCCAAAATAAAGATTTCAGAGGTGAAGAATTGCTGCTGCTGACAAAGTTCTTTTGTGGCATTAAAAATGAGTGTTTGAGATGGACCAGAAGAAGTGATCTTTGGAGTTTAGAAGATACAGCAGCTGAGAAGGCAGAGAATTAAATAAGTCATCTATAGTGTTGTCACTGAGAATGACAGCCCTTAGCATAGAGCACAATACTTTGAGTCCAGAGTCCGCCTTCAGCTAATGAGGGGAAGTGACTTGGGAGTTCAGTAAATGAGAACAGAAAAGAGAGGGAGATGGTATAGCTAAGTAGGAGCCTGAAAAGAGGCAGGGCTTTTTTTTCTCCCCCTCTGGAATGAGTGGTGATAATGGTCTGAAAGTCAAACTGGAGAGCAAAAATGTTCCTTTCTTGGTCCTAGCCCTCTGATATTGAGGTAAGACAGAAAACAGCCCGTAGTTAGCGGCGGGGGGTTGGGGGGGGCGGTTCTGGGGAAGTCTTATCTTCAGAGGACTGATGGGTTTAATTACCACAAAAAGAGATAATGTTCAAGGAGGCTGACGTTCTAGAGGGTGTAGTGATCACAGCAGGAATTCCTGGAGTGGGGTGCATGGTGAAAGAGTCAGGGAAGGAAGAAAGCATGAGGAGATGGGTTGAGATCAAGGACCGTGAGCCGTGTGGAGATGGGACTCCGGGTGCGGGTGGCAGAGAGGTCTGCAGTCCTGGCCTGGCTGCGATGCACAGTGGTGTAAGATGAGATTAGTTCTGGTCATGATGAAGAGGGATGGCCCTCAGTTTAATATCAGTCCCTGATATTGGGTGCAGCTTCTAGGGTTCCCGCCTCCCAAAGCTCTGCACAGTGAAGTGGTCCTGAGGGGGACTACTGTAGCAGGCGGGAGGAGGCTGAGAGTCCTTTCCCTGCGGGACTCACGTGGTTCCGTAGGCTTCAGTTCCTGGAGATTCGAATACAAAGTAACTGCAGAAAGTTTTCATGTTTAGAGGTTTCACAGCCATGTGCATCGAGAAGTAAATTCTAAGCGGTAAGTGAAAGCTGTTTGACATAGGTGAGACTTTTAAAAGATGAATTATAGTTTCATAGTATATGTGCCAGTTGTTTTTAGTTCTTAGAAAGTGAGGAAGACTAGAAGTCTTGTTTCAAATCAGTAGATTCATCGTCACTAGAAATTGACTATAAAGGGGCTTTAAACAAATGAGAAGCAAATGTGTGTTCATCCATAGAGAGGGTGATTGTTTTATTGATTGTCTAAACAACACTACTTTTGAGAGTTAAGAGTCACTATTAATAATTATAGTGGGACATAGGTATAAATTGTAATGGCTTTGGGCAAACCAGGACATATGGTCACTCTATTTATATACAGATATAAGTTTCTTTATAGTTTGTAGCAGGCTCTTCTAGTATGTAAGTATTTTAATTAGCAAGATAATGAAAAATGTCAGCCTTTAAAGCATTGTGCATCTAGGAAGCAAACTGTAGAGTTTATTGTTTGTTAGTGTTTTTGAATAAGTATTTTACTACTCTGTGTATGTTTTAATTTTAGAGATAGCATTGCCCTCAGCTCCAGTTTATCTTAATGTTTTTCCTCTTTCTTTTTTTCCCTGTATTCCCTTTACCATTTTAGTAATGGCAACGTTGCAGCTACCAGCCACTAATTTGGCCAACTTGGCAAATTTGCCTCCTGGCACTAAACTCTACCTTACAACGAACAGCAAGAACCCTTCAGGAAAAGGCAAACTTCTGCTGATCCCTCAAGGAGCCATCCTGCGGGCTACCAACAATTCTAGTTAGTCCATCATTAAATCATTTGGTTCTTGGGTCTCTGGGTACGTTCATCTCATCCACCTGAGGGGCAGTTCTTACCTGTTTCAGGAAGCATTTTCATAGCTCTGTTTGCTCAAATGGATTTAAAACATACACACATTTTAACTGGAAGTGGGTTTAAATAATCATAGTCTTAGGAGGTGACACTGTTGTCTTGGACTTATCTGCTCAGAGTCTGGGTTTGGGAACAAATTACAGTGAAGAGGTATGGCTATTGAGGTTGTGTTGGGAGAAAGCTGTATATGTGAGCTGGAAATAAAGAAGAGTTCTTCCTGTCAGTGGTATCTGAAAACTGGTGACACCTGAGAAGATTGCTGGAAGCCTGTTTTTATTTTGAAGGGGATGGGAGTAGGATTGGAATCAAGTGTCTCTGCTTGCCATTATTTAGATGTGCGTCTTAAGTTTGCTAGGTTTGGAGATGGCAAGAGAAATACAGGCTCAGCCTTAGTGTGTAAGACGTAAAGCCCCAAGGAAATGAGGTGGTTTATCTAGGCTTATATAAACTTTTGCTTTGACGTATAGAGAAAAACAATTTGGGTAGTGTTGAAAAGGAAAGGGTAAGAGGAATTATTTCCATCTGAGTCAGAAGTATAGTTGGTACAGCAGTTAGGTTCATTTGAAATTAGTCACTTGCCAAAATGCAGTGTTGTAATTGTAATCAAGCAAGGGCTCGTGTGCCTGTGGTACAGAAAACCATTTCTGACAGTGGGAGTTTGCAGCAAAGTAAGGGTTAATTGCAGGGCAGCAAGCAAGGGAGTGGGAAACAAGTCTCAGATCCACTCCAACTTGGTCTTTGAGTTCAGGGTTTTTAAAGGGGAGCAACAAAGAAGCTGGGGTTAATCATCATCTTGTGATGTTTCTTAATCATAGTTTTGGGAGTCAGGATGTCTCTGGTTTACATTTCTCTGGTCAGGTGGTCCATGGCTCCGGGGTCTATTAGCTTATCTTGCCCTAGGGAAACAATCTTGAGTTTTTACCTTAGCGATGTTACCTACAACAGCAATTTTAGTACATTAATGACGTTAACAACGGCAGGTTTAGCCATCTGACTCTGGTTGATTAATGTTCAGTTAGCACAGAAGTGAGGTCAGAGGGGACAAGAAAGGGAATAAAGTTTTGGATAGAGAGATGAATCATAAACTCAGCAGGGGAATTTGGTTTTAGGGGGGACTCAGTTTCAAAAGCTAGTCAGCCGTTTTGTTTACTGACTGTAATGGGCGATTTCCACTCTTACCCTGGTGTTTTTTCCTCATACCTAAGCAGTGGTGTATCAGAAATTTAGATATGTAAGAGAAAGACAATGTAAGTCTTCAAAAATTCATCCAGAGAGCTACTTAGAGTTTAGTTTATATATATAATGTCACCAAAAGGGAAGTAAAAAGGGTACAAAGGCTTTAAAGTGGAATTTGAAAAGCAAAAAAAGACCTGGAGTCATTATAAATATGAGGAAAGTCTTGGTTTTTTCCAGAGCAGGGGGGAGATGGAAAAGAGAGAGTACTGCAAAATTACACTAAATTCCAGCAGTTTCACTGAAATTGAATCAGATGCCAGAAAGTTTGGGAGCACTTCTCTGAGCACATTTAAGTGTTGGTTAAAAACACTTGGTTAGGGCTTCCCTGGTGGCGCAGTGGTTAAGAATCTGCCTGCCAGTGCAGGGGACACAGGTTCGAGCCCTGGTCCGGGAAGATCCCACATGCCGTGGAGCAACTAAGCCCATGCGCCACAACTACTAAGCCTGTGCTCTAGAGCCCGCGAGCCACAACTACTGAAGCCCACGCGCCTAGAGCCCGTGCTCTGCAACAAGAGAAGCCACCACAGTGAGAAGCCCGTGCACCACAACTGAGAGTAGCCCCTGCTCGCCACAACTAGAGAAAGCCCGCGAGCAACTACGAAGACCCAACGCAGCCAAAAATAAATAAATAAATAAATTAAAAACAAACAAACAAAAAAAACACTTGGTTAGAAAATGTATCTGACTGTCGATCTCTCACAACTAAGCTAAAACACTTGCAAAGATAAGTTCTTCATTGTAGTACAGTACTCAGAGCTGAACTAGTCGACCATCATTCAGTCAAACGTAAATATATTTCAGTCTTCAGCGTTAGGAAGTTCTCACTCTTGTCACGGACTTGTATATTACAAAAAAAGGAGGAAAGAAGGAAAGGGAAGGAGTGGAGCCCTAAGGGAAACATCTCTCTGGGCTCATCTGTTTTTTCTCTTAAGCCTTCTCTTAATACTTTGTCATTGGTTGTGTTTTCAGACCTCCAGTCTGGCTCGGCTGCCAGTAGCGGTGGTGGCGGCAGTGGCAGTGGAGGAGGAACCGGAGGAGCCCAAAGCCCTGCCGGCCCCGGAGGGATATCCCAGCACCTGACGTACACATCTTACATCCTCAAGCAAACCCCTCAGGTCTGGTCATTTGTGACTGGTATCTTTTAAATCAGTTATTTAATGACTGCCTTTAATTATAGTGGATTTACCTTTACAGCTCTGGGATCAGGCGTCAATACTAACATTTTAGTCATGTTATAAATCTGTATTATTTTGGGTTTGCTTTGTTTTGAGAGAAAAGCGAGTGGAGATTCAGAAGGACTTACGTAACTTATCCAAGATCTCTCCGCTAAGCCTAGTGGTAGGGTTTGGATTTAAACCCAGATCTTTCTGAAAGATCTTTGCTATGCTGTTGCCTCTCATGGATTTGGAATAGTATTAATGTGCAGTTGAAAATTTTCTCCTAGACGTAACCAGAGAGATAGTATCAAGTTATGGTTTGGAGTTCCATTGGATTCAAGATTAGGAACAGGTGTCTGCCTTCTTTCTTTCCCCTTGTCGCTGGTCTTGGCTCCTCTCTAAGGAAGGGAATGGAATTTTGGTTCTAGATGTTCTTAGTGAGAGAGTGGATAGTTATCAGTCTGAAGGATTAAATCCAGCTATGAGGGGACTAGATTGTAAAACTTGAGCTTCCAACAGCCTGCTCTGTAACTCCAGTTCGAAGTTTGAGAAGTGGGGATAACTGTTGGTAGTGACACTGAGAGCAGAGCTATTCTTTTTAATCATTTTGATGAGTTGTAGAATTGAAGGGTAGCATTGTCGCTTATAATATGGGACCTTGTGATTTAAAGAATCAGAGCAAGTCATTTGAACTTAACAAATTACTGATCAGGTCTTTATTTGTTTGTAATTTAGGGCACGTTTTTAGTTGGCCAGCCATCACCCCAGACATCTGGAAAACAGCTGACTACGGGGTCAGTGGTCCAAGGAACACTGGGAGTCAGCACATCCTCTGCACAAGGACAGCAAACATTAAAAGTCATCTCTGGACAAAAAACCACTTTGTTTACCCAGGTAAATACACACACAGACACACACACACATGCAAATATTTACAGCTTGTCTCTTTCCACAAAGAAATTATTGTGACCTAAGAAAATAAGCAATAAAATAGTATAGAAAAATAAGAAGAAAATCTTAAGATTTGGGAAAATATAAGTAGAATGAGAAGATAAGACCAGAGAGTTGTTTAGATATGCAAACAGTAATGTCCTGTATATTTAATAAAATTTGCCAAAGCAAAATGAGAACAATGATCAGTTATAAAATTCACACCATTTGTGAGAGGAAAAAAAAATAACCACATAATATTTTCTTAGAAGAAACAAAGATTTTCTAGACACTTCATTCTAAAATTTCTCTGGAGGGACTTCATATAGGAGATTCTGAATAGTGTTATAGGTGATTTCAGCCACAATATCCATATAGTAAGTAAATGCTATAGGGAGTTTGGTGTATGTTTCTACAGCTTCTTTAGTATAGGCGGAAGAATAATGACAGGGAATTTTAACTGGGCGAGGGATATCATAATCATCTGCAGGAGAATCTATAGCTAAATCTCAAAAACTTACCAAATGAAACAAAGTGTAGAAGGATACAGACTGTGGATATCAACAAATAATGCACTATTTATGACTGAATGTAGATCAGCAGTTCTCAAAGCATGAAATGATATTGGATTTTTGTCAAATGCTTTTACTGTGTCTATTGAGAGGATCATATGGTTTTTCTTTTTTAGTTTGTTAATAAGGTGAATTACATTGATTGTTCAAATATTAAACCAACCCTGCGTTCCTAGAATAAACCCTACTTGGTTGTGATATGTTATCCTCTTTTAATGTATTGTTGAATTGAATTTGAATTTCTTTTTTTTAATACTAATCTTTTATTTATTTATTTATTTTTATATTTATTTTTGGCTGTGTTGGGTCTTCGTTTCTGTGCGAGGGCTTCCTCTAGTTGCGGCAGGCGGGGGCCCCTCTTCATCACGGTGCGCGGGCCTCTTCACTATCGCGGCCTCTCTTGTTGCAGAGCACAGGCTCCAGACGCGCAGGCTCAGTAGTTGTGGCTCACGGGCCTAGTTGCTCTGCAGCATGTGGCATCTTCCCAGACCAGGGCTCGAACCCGTGTCCCCTGCATCAGCAGGCAGATTCTCAACCACTGCGCCACCAGGGAAGCCCTGAATTTGAATTTTTGCAAGGGATATTGGTCAGTAGTTTTCATTGTAATTTCTCTCTGGTTTTGGTATCAGAGTAATGCTGGCCTCATAAAATGAGTTGGAAACTTCTCCCTCCTCTTCACTTTTTGGGAGGAAGAGTTTATGTCGACTTGGTATTATTTCTTCCTTACTGTTCAGAATACACCAGTGAAGCCGTAATGGCCTGCAGTTTTCCTAATTGGGAAGGTTTTTAACTACAATTTCAATTTATTTAATAGATATATTGATAAGACTGACTATTCACATTATTTTGTCTTAAGGAGGTTTGGTAGTTTATATCTTTAAAGGAATTTTTTTTTATTACATCTAAGTAGTCGAATTTCTTGGAACAAACTTGTTCATAATTTTCCCTTATCCTTTAATGTCTGTGGAATCTTTGGTAATGTCCCCTTTTTCATTCTTGACTTTGGTAATTATGTATCTTCTCTTTTTTTCTTGATCAGTCTAGCTAGAAGGTTTATCAACTTTATTGATCTTTTCAAATTACCAGCATTTGGTTTCCTTGAGTACTAAATTCCCTTTGGTCAGATGCTCTTTGCTGTTTTAAACAGGTATGAGGCCCCAGAATTCTTTAGGCAGTTCTTTAAAATCTTAGCTAATTTCTTCTAATCCGCTCATGTTGCAGCCAGTGCAGTGACTTTCTTTCTGTTCTGCCACAGCTAAGATGTTTGCTGTTGCCTTTTATTAAGGTATAATTTACATAGAATAATGCACAGATCACAAATGTCTGCTCAGGGAATTTGGACAAATGTGTATGCTCTTGCAAGCACTATCCCAGTCATGATATAGAGCATTTCCATCACTCTAAAACATACCCTCATTTCTCTTTCCAGTTTTTTTCTATCACCATTTTTCTGTCTCTGTCACCATAGATTAGATTTTTTTAAAAAAATTATTTATTTTATTTATTTATTTTTGGCTGAGTTGGGGCTTTGTGGCTGCACGCGGGCTTTCTCTAGTTGCAGTGAGCAGGGGCTGCTCTTCGTTGTGGTGCACAGGCTTCTTATTGTGGTGGCTTCTCTTGTTGCAGAGCACGGGCTCTAGGCACGCGGGCTTCAGTAGTTGTGGCACGCAGGCTCAGTAGTTGTGGCGCACGGGCTTAGTTGCTCCACAGTATGTGGGATCTTCCCAAACCAGGGATCGAACCCGTGTCCCCTGCATTGGCAGGTGGATTCTCAACCACTGCGCCACCAGGGAAGCCCCATAGATTAGCTTTTGTCTGTTCTTGAACTTCGTATCAACAAAATTATATAGTATATAGTCTTTTATGTTAGATTCTATTGTTGAACAGAATGTTACTGAGATTTACCCATGTGTGTATTGATCATTCTTTATTTTTGTTATTTTTCTTTATTTTTGGCTGTGTTGGGTCTTTGTTGCTGTGCGCGGGCTTTCTCTAGTTGCAGCAGGCAGGGGCTACTCTTTGTTGCGGTGCACGGGCTTCTCATTGCAGTGGCTTCTCTTGTTGCAGAGCACAGGCTCTAGGTGTGCGGGCTTCAGTAGTTGTGGCACGTGGGCTTGGTAGTTGTGGCTCATGGGCTCTAGAGCGCAGGCTCAGTAGTTGTGGCACATGGTCTTAGTTGCTCCGTGGCATGTGAGATCTTCCCGGACCAGGGCTCGAACCCGCGTCCCCTGCATTGACAGGCAGATTCTTAACCACTGTGCCACCAGGGAAGTCCCCTTCATATAGTTTTAATTAGCAAGACTTTCTTGGGGATGCACTGTTTGGGGGGTGTATGTAGGTAAGGATTAAATTGTGCCTGTTAACCAGGGTAACTTATTACTCCAATCCATTTTATTTCTGCAGGCGGCCCCGGGGGCACAGGCATCTCTAATGAAAATATCTGATAGCACATTGAAGTCTGTGCCAGCCACCTCACAACTCTCAAAGCCTGGAACCACAATGCTGAGAGTAGCAGGAGGAGTTATTACAACTGCCAGTTCCCCAGCTGTAGCCCTCTCAGCAAATGGTCCTGCGCAACAGGTGAGAAGTAGCATGATAGTGGAAAACCATAATGAAGCATAAAAGCAGTAAAAATGTAAGATATTCATCAGGCACACTACTGGGCCATATTACTTTTTTAAAAATTCAAATATAATTCACATACCATAAAATTCACCATTTTATTTTATTTTAATTTAGTTTATTTATTTATTTTTGGCTGCGTTGTGTCTTCCTTGCTGCTCGCGGGCTTTCTCTAGTTGCGGCGAGCGGGGGCTACTCTTCGTTGTGGTGTGCAGGCTTCTCACTGCGGTGGCTTCTCTTGTTGCAGAACACAGGCTCTAGGCAACTGGGCTTCAGTAATTGCAGCATGCAGGCTCAGTAGTTGTGGCGCACGGGCTTAGTTGCTCCGCAGCATGTGGGATCTTCCCAGACCAGGGCTTGAACCCATGTCCCCAGTACTGGCAGGCGGATTCTTAACCACTGCGCCACCAGGGAAGCTGTATAGTGAGTTTTTAATAAAGCTCATATTATTCCATTTTTACATTCTGAGATTATGTCCTCTTATGGGGGGAGTGTTGAAATATCCTTTTATGAAGTGATATAATAGGTGGTGAATTTTTTTAATGTGGTAATCCTATGATACCTCCTTGCTTTAAAATTTAAAAAATTTCCTGGTCCGTGAAATGTGAAAGCGTAGGAACCACCAAACTAGAGAAGCAGTCTTTTTAAATGGCATGACATTGAATAGGTAGCTAATAATAGCTAATAGCTAATATTTATTGGATATGCTACACGGCAGTCACTGTTCTAAGTTACAGTACTTTCTTCTTAATATCTATTATTTCTGGTCCTGTGGGTTAGCAGTCGGAAGGAACAGCTCCCAGTTCATCGTCTACTGTGACTTCTGTAATGAAAACTTCTGGGCAGCAGCAAGTGTGTGTGAGCCCAGCCACCATGGGACCCTGCAAGGCTGCTGCCCCCTCTGTCATCAGTGCTACGTCTCTGGTGTCCACACCAAACCCCATCTCTGGAAAGGCCACAGTATCAGGTCAGTTGTACCATAATATTATTTCTCGCTCCCTTCTTTGGGCTAGAGTATTTGTGGAAGGTCTTACATAATAACAGTTTTTAATAATAAATTGTTAAAAATCATTAATTCGGCAGCATTTTCCATATAGCTGCCTTTTAGATGAATTACTCTTATTTAAAATCTAGGTGTAAATTTTCAAGTCTGAAAGGTTTTTAAGGATTGAATAACAATTCTTAACTGATATAATAAAACATTAGCCATCTGGAACTCTTCTGGGTATTTATCAGCAGTTTTGCATGGAACTCATGGTAAAACATCATACGTCTCTTTTTGCTTTCATAAACAAAGTATATAAAATTAAGTTAGCATTGTTGACTCCAAGACATGATTTTTTTTTTAATAAATTTATTTTATTTATTTATTTTTGACTGTGTTGGGTCTTCGTTGCTGTGCGCGGGCTTTCTCTAGTTGTGGCGAGCGGGTGCTACTCTTCGTTGCGGTGCGCGGGCTTCTCATTGCGGTGGCTTCTCGTTGTGGAGCACAGGCTCTAGACGCGAGGGCTTCAGTAGTTGTGGCACGCAGGCTCAGTAGTTGTGGTGCACGGGCTTAGTTGCTCCGCAGCATGTGGGATCTTCCTGGACCAGGGCTCGAACCCATGTCCCCTGCATTGGCAGGCGGATTCTCAACCACTGTGCCACCAGGGAAGCCCCAAGACATGATTTTTAACAGTAGTTATTATATTGGGTAGTGTTAGAATGACATGCTTGAGCTTTGGTAAGATGTATCCTTTCTCTGTGCCCACCCTGAATGGCCCTGGAAGAGTGTGCGTTTTACTTCTTTGGGTAACATAGAGCACAAATCCTGGAGCCAGATTGCCTAATACCTACCTCATAAAGTTGAGACGGTTAAATGAGTTAATATAAAAATGCTTAGGATACCGTCTGACATGTAGTTGCCATTATATAAATAATTGCTGCCGTTATCAATTTTAGTGTCATCGTTGTTGTTAGTCCACATTCCCTTATCTGCAATTCTGAAATCCAAAAAGCTGTGAAAACCAAAGGTTTGTTTATTGTTGTTTTTCCCCATAATGAATTTTAGGGCGAAATCTGACCTCCGTTGACAGGCTGTTTATACTACTTAATATGAGTATTCATCTTTTGCCACAAATATTAATGTGTTTGATTACATTGTACTGTCCCAGATGTCAGGGGCTGATATAATATACAGCATTACTTCTCAAACTTGAAAGGTCAACTTTGTTTTACTATAATCTAGTACAGACAGATACTTCTGTAAAATACAATAAAAATATCACAACAAAGTCAAACTGTTACAAAACTTTTGAACACTCAGTATCTGTATTGCCTTGTTGCAGATTAATTATAGTTTACCAACTGGCACTGGTATACAGAAAAAAACTGAGTATCGCTAATATATATATGATCTATATATCATACACACATGTATATACAGACACATACACAAACATAAATACATACACACACATACCTTAGTACCTTTGCATAAAGATTGTGCATATTCTTCCCTGTTACTGCATGTAGTTTGGTAAAATAAAAGCACAGGCTTGTGAGCTTTTTGGTCTATAAATAAACCATCTTAACGACTCTTGGGTATTTAAAAAAAAAAAAAAAGATTGTGGATATTCTTGTGGTTCTTCTTATCACTAGATTCCATACATGAGTCTAAATCAAGCCCCTACGTTTTGTTTGCTTTTTGCGTAGAGACCAAAAGATTAAGGCTGGTTTATTTTTCCCATGATTTCTACCTCCCAGTTAAAATCGACCAAGTTTTTATATGGGGAGTGCTTGTTCTCTGCTAACTGAATGTTTAGAGGTACTGTGTTAGCACTGGAGTAGAAATTGTAGAAATAGAAGGAATTACTATTTTAAGAAATGAATGCCCTCCTTTTTTCTGATTTTTAAATGAAGTCTCTTGCTTTAAGTTCTAGTTTCCTGAAATACTGCTGATGAAACTTTCTGTATATTATTTTCATAAAAGAATCAAACTGTTTTCTACTGACCATTTTGTGTGTGTGTGTGTGTGTGTGTATATCCTTTTTTTTTTAATTGAGGTATAACCTTTAATTTTTCAATTAAATTTTTTGTGTGCATTACAAACTGTTTTGAACAAGGTTGCCATTGTGACTAGAGCAGAGTAAGCAAGGGAAAGAGAACTAGGAGGTAAAGTCAGAGTGCTGGGGGCCAAATCACATAGGGCCTTTGTAGGTCATTGTAAGAACACTGATTTTTACTTCAAGAGAACCCATTGGGGGGTCTTCAGCTAAGGAGTAACACGAGCTGCCTTTTCCTTTTAACAGGTCACTGGCTACAGCATTTAGACTAAACTATGGGGCACAAGGTGGAAGCAGGGAATAGACCAAGAAGTAGACACTAAGAAAGAAACTTTGATGATGTATTAGGGAGCCCTGGCAACATGAGACTAAACGGAGTTCCAGAAAGAAAACAGAAAATAATGGGAAAGAAATGATCCAAGAAATGAAACAGTTTATCCCCAAATTGAAGGGCATGAACTTCCAGGTTCAAGAGGCACAGTGTCCAGCACAATGAGTGAAAGGTGGCTCACATGAAGGCACAGTTCATGAAATCAGAACACCAGTGACAAGGAGAAGATCTGAAAAGCTGTCAGAAAAATAAACAGAAAAGTTTAGAAATTACATTATCATTGGGCTTCTCGGTAGCAGTGCTGGAAGCTAGAATATTGCTTTTCAAAATTCTACGGGGGAATTCTTGTAGTCTAGAATTCTGTAGTTGGCCAGATCTTTACTGAGTATGAGGGTAGAAATATTTTCTGACAGACAACGTTTCAAATGTATTTTCTATGACCTTGTCTCAAAACATAACTAAAATACATGTTTCACCAGAGTGAAGAGGTGTAGACCAAGAAAGAGGACAAAAATAGAGAGGAAGGCAAAGGGAATTCCCAGGGTAACTGTGAAAGGGCGCTCCCCGAATGAAGGCTTTGCAGCAGGCCTAGAAAGCAACAGTCCAAATTGGAGCATATCAGAGAGTCCCAGGAAGGATAGCTCTTATTTTAAAAATGGAACTGTAAATTATTTAGGAGGTTTGACCATGTGAAGAACTGTATAAAGGGTGATTTATAGCGTTTTTGAAGGACATGGGAAGACTTTAGTAAGATGTTGAAGGAGAACTAAATAAGCAAATGAAAAAGAAGGAAATTATTAACTCCAGAAAATGAGATCGAGTCATAGCATCATGATATTCTTTGGATCGATAGAGACCAATATTGGAGGAGAGGGAAGAGAGGGTATAAATGCCTTACAATGCTTATCTACCTTAATAGTAAGTCAGTGTGTAACATCAAAATGAATCAAGGCCTACAGTATACACATTCTTTTAAAAAATGCTGAGATAAATATTAAAACACCAAAAGGGTTAAAAGTGTATGCTACTGGGGAACCAGATGAAGACAGGGAGGTGGAGCAGAGGATGGCTATTTTTAGTGATATGCCTTTTAGCACTTTTTAACTTTTCAACTGATGAGCATGTAATGTTTTGATAGAAATAAGAATTTTAAAAATACGAAGAAATCAGGTCATTGTTGTACTCTTGGAGGGCACATCTCAGTTAAGGAATTACTACTTGACTGATCTTAACACTCATCTATTCCAAAGAACGATTTTCTTGTTTATTTAAGGCTTTGTTCTTGAAAGTGTTTAAGACTATTCCTTCTCTTAACTCAAGCTAACTGCATTCCAGTGCCTTAAAGTATCTTTAGCCTCTGTGGCTGTTTTTTTAAAAAAAATATTTAATTAATTAATTAATTTATTTATTTGGCTGCATCAGGTCTTAGTTGCAGCAGGCAGACTCCTTAGTTGCATAATGCGAAATCGTAGCTGCAGCATACATGTGGGATCTAGCTCCCCGACCAGGGATCGAACCCGGGCCCCCTGCATTAGGAGCTCGGAATCTCAACCACTGCGCCACCAGGGAAGTCCTGTCTGTCGCTGTTTTTAAGTAGTTGTTATAATATGTGTTTGTGTTGTATCTTGTGTACTCTCTTTTTGTCACTTTTTTTACTGGCCCTCTGAATGTCTAGAATAGTTTTATAATGGAAATGGGAGTATGGAAATTCTTTTAAAGCAAAGTGGGAGAGGATGACCCTTTCTAAAATAAGTGGAGAATATCTGGTTTGAAAAATAAAGGCTGCACAGAGATAGGAAATTATAAGATATGGTGAGTAGACAGACTGAAGTATTAGATATGTAAGGTTGTTGTAAAGGAGATGCAGATAAATTAGGACCAGATTAAAATGGACTCTGAATGCTTTGACTAATTTTGGAAACATTCTCTAGGCAATCCAGAGCCAGAGAAGGTTTTTAAGTAGGAAAATGACAGTTATCCAAATCAAAATACAAAATTTTACATCCAGTTTGTACATATCACAGCTATATACAAAACAAATAAATTGTCATAAAAAACAAACATGGAAAAGAACTCTCTCAAAATGATGATACTGGTTGTCTCTGCAGTAGGACTCTGGATGACTTTTCTCTTTCCTATTATTTCCACTTTTCCAAAAATTTGTGTATTACTTTATGATAGCAGGGTAAACATGAATCATTATTGTCGCATCATTGCTTCATTGAGAAATCAGCTGCATCCATTGCCTCATGCTTCCAGCTCTTTCTTTGTTGAAAGGGTAAATGTCCTAAGAATGTCCTCCTGTGAGAAAATATGAATGCTGAAGAGGGCATGAACTTCAAGGAAGCATCTGATCTTCAGCTTGGCCTTATCTTCCAACTTATTTTAGGATTGTTAAAGATTCACTCCAGTCAGTCCAATCCCCAGCAGGCTGTCCTGACAATCCCTAGCCAGCTCAAACCACTCAGTGTAAACACATCTGGAGGTGTGCAGACGATACTGATGCCTGTGAATAAAGGTGAGTTCTTCACCTGTGGGTGTGCTTGTCTCTGGGTCTGTCTGGTGGGAAAGTCTGTATTCCGTCACTTGGTGGCCGCTCCTCCCTTTTTCAGCCTGCCCTTGAGCTGTCACCATACTCCCTGGCACCACCTCTAGGACTGAAAGTCAAACCCAAATGATCCACTGACTTCTAAACAACTGCCCATTTCTTAAGTTGAGTGGGGGGGGGGTACATTTTAAGTATTTATAAGAGTGCAGGTTAATTGGATTTTTATTTTCTGAGTTTAGTGACAAGCCCCCATTTCCGCAGTTGAAGATACCAGCTCATTTACCCTGGTAGTAATAGTAAACAGCCGCCTTGTCAATCACTGTATTAAAAAAGGACCATATCTGTTGTACTGAAATTGTTTTTGTGCTAGTAGTCTACAGAGGGGCTACCACCTGGGAGTTAGATCATTTTCATTAAAATAATTTCTATATTACTTATATCCTCTCCTCCTTTTTTGCCTGTTAGTGGTTCAGTCATTTCCTACCAGCAAATCGCCTGCCATTCTGCCTGTAGCTGCCCCAACTCCAGTTGTCCCCAGCTCTGCTCCAGCAACTGTTACAAAAGGTATGTAGTTTCCCACAGTATATTTGCCCAGAAGTTTTGTGCAAGACATTACTGTAATATGACTCCCTTGAATTTCAGCATCCATGAATCAGTCACTTCAAAAATATGTAGAGTGTTTATATATAGACTTGACATTAAGGGAAATACAGAGATGTGTAAAGCATCATTTCTGCCCTCCAAGAACTTATAATCAGGTTGAAGAGAGTTGCAGTAGACAGCAAGCAATGACTGATACATGCAGGGTAAGTGATCTGGAAAATGAATGCTGAAGTATTTCAATCTAGGATGTCTGGTCAGGGAAGCTGGGGGTGTGGAGGTGGGTAGCACTTTTGTGTAGCACTTTGTATGGGACACGGATTATAACCTGGACTTTAGAGTGAAGCATTTTTAGCTGTGGAGGGGTCAAGGGGCATGCCAGATTAAGGGAACAGTAGAGACAAAGACTCAGAGGGTTTGTTTGGGGGAGTAGACCAATTAAAGGTATTCATCTGGGGTATGTAGTTGCAGTAAAGGAGCTGTAGGTAGGGCCAGACCTTGGCAGCTGGCAGTGGGGAC
The DNA here is from genome assembly GCF_965194825.1 of Balaenoptera physalus. Classification (NCBI taxonomy): domain Eukaryota; kingdom Metazoa; phylum Chordata; class Mammalia; order Artiodactyla; family Balaenopteridae; genus Balaenoptera; species Balaenoptera physalus. Next base: position 62,825,612 of record NC_138891.1, read on the forward strand.
ATTTCTGACTGTTGAGTAGATGGAGATAGTGCAGTGGGTTAACAACATATTTTGACATGTGTAACATCTACAGTAATGATAGCTACCATGTGTAAGAGCCTATAATGTACTAGGCACCATGCTAGCTGCTTTATATATATATCACTAATTATCACAGTACTTTAGGACAGCTATTACGCCCATTTTGCAAATGAGGAAACTGAAGTTTGGAGATACTAAGTCCATACTTCCCAAGTCTAGAAAACTAGAAAGCAGTGAAGTCAGAATTTGAAATACTTTTCAGGCATGCCAGGATCTCTCATAATAGTCTTGTGAAGAGATGGATTTGGAACTTAGAGCATGGCCATCTAAAGCAAGGGTTGGCTGACTGCAGTCTGCTGCTCATTTTTTAATGAGCACATGGCCATGCCCATTCATTTACATATTGTCCATGGGTACACTGCAACCTCAAGAGTTGAGTAGTTCTAGCTGAGCTCATATGACCCACAAAACCTAAAATATTTACTGATTAGTTCCTTATAGGAAAAGTTAGCTAGTCCTGATGAAAGAATTGATACTAATCTAGACCACCGTTTCTTCTCAGCAGTAGGTATATATCATAGGCCTTCCTCATACAGATTCTGATTCAATTAATTTTGGACTGGGGCCAGAGCATCTCTGTTTTGATGTTAATTGAGGAAAATTTTGTGTAGTGAAGTGCAAAGATACTAAGCATACCATTTGATGAGTTTTGACAAATGCATAAACCCAAGTAACCAATATTGCATTCAAGCTATAGAAATTTCCATCACCTTGTGCCCCCTTCCAGGCAATTCCCATCCCGTATAGGCAACCACTGTTCTGATTTCTATTATGATAGATTAGTTGTCTCTATTTTTAAACTTTATGTGAATGGAAGTACATACATTCTTTTGTGTCTGATTTCATTCACTCACTGCAATGTTTTTGAGATTCAACCGTGTTGTTGGTGAGTAGTATTCCACATTGTAGGGATGGATGGATATACCATAATTTGTTTATCCTTTCTCCTGTTAGTGGAGATTAGGGTTATTTCCAGTTTGGGGCTATTATTTGTAAGTCTCAGCATATGTTTTCATTTCTCCAGTAGAATAGCTATCCCAACCTGAATATGCTGATTATATAATTTTGTAATTGTTTGAGTGCCAGATTAAAGTGAGTATACTTGCAGGAATTCCCTGGAGGTCCAGTGATTAGGGCTAGGTGCTTTCACCGCCATGGCCTGGGTTTAATCCCTGGTTGGGAAACTAGGAACCTGCAAGCCATGCAGTGTGGCCAAATAAATAAATAAATAAAGTGACTATACTTGCACCTATAGAACTGGAGTATCTGAACTTTTTCTGAGGCCTTTCTTTTGTTTTTTGAAGTCTTGGAATCACTAGGGGTTGGGGGAAGATGTATTGCTAACAGTGAAATTAGCAAGGTCACTCAATACAAGTCTATATACATACTAAAGCCATTTTGATTTCTATATAGAAATTAACTGCTGACAACCCAGTAAACATTTCTGAGAGAAATTTAAAAGATCTAAATAAATGGAAGGATATACCCTTATAAATATAATAAATTATAAATAATTATAAATATATTATTTAATTATATTAATTTACTGAAAGACCTGATATGTTATTAATCCTCCCCCCAAATGACATAGATTCAATACAGTCCCAGTCAGAATCCCTACATTGTTGTTTTTGTGCTTGTGCAGAAATTGACAAGCTAAATCTAAAATGTATATGGGAATGCAAGGCCTAGAGTAGCTAAGACAGTCTTGAAGAATGAAAAGCCAGGGGACTTGGGCCACCAGATATATATATACTATAAAGCTACAGTAATTGAGATAGTGTAGTATTGGTTTAAGAATAGACAGAATATAGGGGTGGGGCAGTGGGAGGTACAAACTGTTGGTTGTAAGATAAGCTCAAAGGATGTATTGTACAACACAGGGAATATAGCCAATATTTTGTAATAACTGCAAATGGAAAATAACCTTTAAAAATTGTTTAAAAATAAAATTTTTTAAAAGAAACAGAATAATTGAACAGAAAAAAGAGCCCAGAAATAGACTCATGCATATATAGTCAACTGATGTATGACAAACTCAGTAGGGAAAGGGTGTTCTTTTCAATAAATAGAGCTGAGTTAATTGGATATATCCATTTGGGGAAACAACAAAACTTGGCCCCTGCCTTACACCATAAACAGAAATTAATTTAAATTGGATCACAGACTAAATGTGAAGGTAAAACAATAAAGCTTCTAAAAGAATATGAGAATATCTTCATGACCTTGGGCAAAGAACACACAAGAAAGCTAGCCGTAAAAGAAAAGATTGATAAATTAGACTTTATTAACTCTAGGAACCTCATTTTATTAGAGGGACAAAATTAAGAGTGAAAGTCAAGCCACATCCTGGAAGATAATTTGCAATTGATATATCTGACAAAGGAGTTCTGTTCAGAATATACACAGACCTAAAAATCAATATGAAAAAGACTGACACTAATTTTTTTTAAAGAGCAAGAAATGTAAACAGGTACTTCACAGAAGAGGATATTGAAATATCTCATAAGGAAATGAAAAGTTGTTCAACCTCATCAGTCATCAAGGGAATGCAAGTTAAAACCGTAGTGAGATACTATTCTATCACCAAAATGAAAAGAACTGACATTACTAAGTGTTGGCAAAGATGTGAAGCAACTGGAACTCACAAACACTGCTCATGGGACTACAAATGGATATAATTACTTTGGAAATCAGTTTGGCAGTTTCTAATAAAGTTAAACATATATCTGCCCTATCATCAGATACACTTCTAGGAAACGCATATATCTGCCCTATCAGCAGATACACTGCTAGGAAACACATGTGTATGTCCAACCAAAGACATATACAAGCATGTCCATTACATTGTTATTTTTAATAGCTAAAAAGATGCTGACACAAAAGGGTAGCACAGTATGATTCCAGTTATATGAAATTTAAAGTGGACAAAAGGTGGTTATCTTTGGCAGGAAAGAATGCCAAAAGCGTAAGGGGGCCAGGTTGAGGACTGGAAATATGCTATTTTGATTGGAGTGATGGGTACATGGATGAATACGTAGGTAAAATTTATCAAACTGTACCCTTAGTATTTGTGCATTTTATGCAAGTTATGTTATGCATCAATAAAAAAGAGAAAGATGCACTAGTAGATCTCATTTGTAGACCCTTGCTTTTATGAAACTTGAAGGATGTTGAGTAGGAAAATGACACTAACATGGTCCTTTAGGCAATTTTTCTGGTGCTCATGTACAAAATGGGTTGTTAGGGAAGAGATTGAAGGCAGGGACGCTGATACAGAAGCAGCGAGTGTGTGTTCACAGTATTTTGATCAAAGAAGACTGTGAAAGTAAAGGAAGACAATACTCCTGAGACATTGCTCTCTTCCATCAGTAGATTTGGTGATATTAGAAGCTGCATGTGATTAGCTTGGATTTTTCCAAGCACAACAGATCTGATTTTTGCTTTTTGCCCTGTGTCTTAGAACACTAAGATAATGCTAAAAGTTGATAAACTTAGCTGGAGAGATGATAAGCAAAAGGATATTAGAACTTAGAACAGGCCAGCATTGTATTTTAATGTGGCATTGTTCAAGTGTGTCTGTGTGTGTGAGAGAGAGATATCTCACATAGCACTGTGGTTAGCCCTCTAAGGAATATCTAAAAAGCCACTTTGTTGCCCCGCCTTGTCATGAGACCCAGGCTAACAGTTCTCCCCTTGTCTGCTGATCCTGTGATGATAGGCGCCGTCTCAGCGCCCTGGCCATGTCTCTGCAGCAGCTGCTGTGGCAGTGTCCTCACTGAGTTTCCATGCAAGAGCTTTTGTTTCTGCCCGCACGTGTCCTTCCGTCATTGAACCCTAACAGCTCTCTCATTGTTGCTCTTCCCTTGTAGTGAAGACTGAACCAGAAACACCTGTGCCAAGCTGCCCCTCTCAGGATGGTCACACAGCAGTGAAAACAGAAGAAAGTTCTGAGCTGGGAAACTATGTCATTAAGTAATTATTTCAGTCCTCTCTAAGGGAGTTGTGCTTTCAGTGTTTATGGTACTTTTAAAAAACCATCCCTGAGACAGCTGCATATGTGTAGAGTTGTGTGTATGAGTTAAGCCCTTTGATGGGTGGAAACCTGTCCGTGTGTGGTGAACAAGTATTACCATTTGCTGCACAGCTCAGGAGTGTTCATTTAACCCCTTGACGTGACCTCCGAGCAGCACTTGATTTGTTGCCTCAAAAGCCTCTGGTGCGATTACAGATCCCCCTCCATTTGAGCTTACCAACACGAAGTTTCTTTGCTGAATCTTTGGGTATGAAATTTTTCATGATGTAATTACCCAGGTGTGTATGCATTTTGTGTCGGAGTATCTACACACCTGCCTAATCTTAAACAGCTGCCTTTTCATGGCCCATACAGACTCAGTGCTTCTTCTAAAAATACTCCCTGAGATTTTCTAATTTCCAAATTGGGAACCCACCTCTGACTGCATATTTTGAAGTATCTCAAACTGCTGGGAATGGTAGAAACTTAGCCACTTTCACGTGACAGGTGACAGCATGAACTGTAATAACCCTACGATAGGCATTGTATGATAGAATTCCCTACTCTAGTGACAGTCACATTGCAAAAAGATTACGTGGCTATTTAATTTTAAAATATAGATAAAATGAAATGTCAGGTTTGCATAATTTGTCATTCTTGGGGTTTCATCTTAGTGTTGACTTTTTAAGCATTGAATGCTCTTCATTTATAAAGGTGGCTATGCATAGAAGGAAGGACATACCAATATAGTTGGTTTAAGTTTTAATTCCCTTGGAAAGGAGAAGTATATACATAAATTCATGTGTGTTATATGCACATACACACACACACAGTTAGAAACTGCTCTGTGTATTCCCTACCTTAATTTTCTTTTCTTTATCCTTCTCAGGATAGACCATTTAGAGACTATCCAGCAACTCTTAACAGCAGTAGTAAAGAAGATCCCTTTAATCACTGCAAAAAGTAAGACAATACTGAATATGTGGGTGCATTTTTTTTTTAAAGCTGTGAAGTACTTGGGATATTGAGTCAGCTCGAATCACTTGGTGTTGTAATCAATACTGACATGATAGTTGTCATAGAGGGTTTTAGCTACAGCTGTAGCTCATTTGCAGGGTTTTAGAATTCAGAATATCTTGGTCAGTTAGTCTTACTATTTTCACGGTTTGATCTGCAGAAGGAATTTTTTTAATCTTTCATCTTAACACTCACTCTGTAGAAATGAAATGCACGACTGTCAAGACCTCCTGCAGTGAAGTCTCCTCTATCCCTGCCCATTGTCAGCAAGACTGAGCAGTTTGCTTCTCAGCCCCAATTGCTCTGACAGAATCAACAGCCCTCACCAAGGGCATGACCGACAGCCTGTGGACACTTAGGCGTCGGCTCTCGGGCAAGATCACCCGCGAACATTTAGAGGGAAGGGATGAAGCAGATTATCATTTACATTCATGGGAATATGAAAACAATAGGCCAAGTACAGACTACCTTATTTTTTTCGAGCTGTAATAGCAAAGAAATTATTTCTTTTTTTCCCCTCAAAGGGGTCATTTTGAGGTAGCTCAAAGTAAACTCAGTGGTTTTTCTAGCCCAGCAGGAAAAAAAATTTTTTAATCTTTTTAAAAAAATTCAGATACAAATACAGAATATTAGAGCTGAAAGGCAGTTCAGGAACCATCTTTCCCAGTGGTCTCATTTTACAGTTAAGAAAACTGAAGCCCAGAGAGATGATATAGGTTGCCCAAGGCAGCTTAGTGAATGGCAAGGCCAAGGCTAGATCTCAGGTCTCCTGTTCCCAGCGGAGTGCCATTTCCACTTATTTTAATAGGTAGTCTACTGCCATGAAGCTTTCTCTACCAGAGAAGCTGCTTTCCCAGGGAGGGCTGTTGTTTTGAGAACACACGAATGAGTGTGTTATGTTGCATCTGAACTTGCCTGTTGAGGAACATAGCCAATAAAGAGGTCTAAAGAAACTTTTGGACATGCTTCCAGCAAATAAGATTTTATTTAAATCATAACTTTATTCAGAGTTTGCTGGATATGTGCATTCTAGGTGAAGATGCCAGCTGTTTTTCTGCAAAATCTGTGGAGCAGTATTATGGCTGGAACATTGGGAAAAGGAGAGCTGCTGAGGTAATCCCATGTTTGCTGCAGGCCACCACTGAGAGCCTATTAGAGAAAATAACCAAAACACATGTGCATTCTGGCTGCTTCCATAAACCTTGTCACATGGAGCAATGATAAATTTTGCAGCATGTTTCGTTACATTTTTTTTTTTTTAACTTTATTTTTTGGCTGTGTCGGGTCTTCATTGCCGCACACAGGCTCTTCATTGTGGCGCCAGGCTTCTCTCTAGTTGTGGCATGTGGGTTTTCTCTCTCTAGTTGTGGCGCGCAGGCTCTGTAGTTTGTGGTGCTCGAGCTCAGTAGTTGCGGCGTGCGGGCTTAGTTGCCCCATGGCATGTGGGATCTTAGCTCCCCTACCAGGGATCGAACTTGCGTCCCCTGCATTGGAAGGCAGATTGCTTTACCACTGGACCACCAGGGAAGTCCCTTGTTAAATATTTGATGGTAGAACTTTTTCCTTAGTTAAAATCTCATTCTCCAAAGACATGTAGCTAGCCTTTGAAAGATCTACTTTTTCCTGCATTGGTAAAAATTTCTAAAAAATTTTAGAGAATTATATTAAAGTTAAGTCAAGTATTTATTACTCAGTGTGGTAGCAACTATGCCAGACAGTAAGGTTATAAGAGGAAGTAGCAGGTACAAAGGCATGCTTAGGAAGCTTTGAGAAAGTCAGTGTGATGAGTTTGGGTAAGGCTGGGAAGGGTGGGGAAGTGGGAGAGATCACAGGTTAAGACCAGGTGAAACACCTTATAGGCCAAACCTAGGAATTTCAGTTTTATTTTATAAGCATTAGGTAAGAGTTCTTTTACTTTTTTTTAAAAACTGAGGAGTAACACCATCAGATTTTTTTTTCCTTGGAAAAAAATGATTCTAACAAGTTAGCATGGTAGTTTAGAGTTGGGTGATTTATTTGAACACGCTAAGTTGAAGAATTCTCCCCCTCCCCCCTCAATTTGTTTAAGTGGCAAAGAGCGATGACAATGCGAAAAGTCTTACAAGAAATACTGGAAAAGAATCCAAGATTTCATCACCTGACTCCGCTTAAAACCAAGCACATCGCTCACTGGTGTCGCTGCCATGGCTACACCCCACCTGACCCCGAAAGCCTGAGGAGCGACGGGGACTCGATCGAGGATGTGCTGACCCAGATTGACAGCGAGCCAGGTGAGCACTGGTGGGACTCGGAGCACCATCGGCAGCCGAGAGGTGTTTCCTTGGAGCCCACGGTCACCTCTCAGCCTCCATGGTTTTCGGGCCACGTCAGCCCCAGCAGTTTTCAGTGCTCTTTCCTTCAGCTGAGGTGAAGGGACCTGAGGACTCCAAGAGCTGCCTCAGAGAACAGGAGCCCACCCTGGGTGTCCCGCCCACCCCCCAGGATGGTCCCTACAGAACTATTTGTGCCCAAGTGTCCCGAGTGTTGTGCCCCAGCCAGGAATGTTCTGGCCCGTGACGTGCAACAGGAACACACTGTTCATTCAGGAGCCCCCTTCCTCAGCATCATTTCTCCTTTGAAGACCTTCTTGATCTAACTCCTTTCCTCGTGGCAGAAGTGACTTCTTCCTTTGTGACCTTATAGCCACCCTCACACAGACGAGTCTTCTCCCTGAAGATGGGGACGATATCTTATTTGTTACTTTATCTCCAAAACCTAGCCTGGAAGTGCACTGTGCTGGAGGCACAGGTTTAAACAACTAATAATGTTGCAGATAAAATGAATTGTTTTATGATAAAGACACAAATAACTGAGCTATATGTGGGCAGGGGTGCAGGGGAGCTGGGTATACAAGACCTACGAGGAAAATATTTGGAGTTTCACCTTAGTGAATAAGGAGTGTTTTCTCCTCTCAACCCCATTTCTGTAGAAAAACAGATGCTCCACCTCCCAGTCTGAGGGAACCTGGAGCACAGGGAGGGTCTGGGGGGGATCCCTTAAGACTTAGCACAAGTCCCATTTTCTCCATGAAGCTTTCCCCAGAGCCCTAACGCAGGGTGGCCTCTCCTTTCTCTGACCTCCAGTGGTGTTTAATATCAGAACCTTGAGGGTTTGTCAGATTTATATCTAAGCTTTTTGGAGAGCAGAGACCATGTCGATTACTTCTGTGCTTCACCCGTAGTGTATGTAAAGCACAATACTTACCTGTACTAGGCTCTCTGTTAATACGACTGATTGATCTGTGAGCATCCTGCCAATAAAACAGAGAAAGCCAGGAGCTGGATGCTCTACCTCCACCCTGCTGGCTGCCCTTAACTCCCATCTTGTCCCAGTCTGGACCTCACTTATTTATCTGTAAAGTGAAAGGGATGCACTAGAAGATTCCCAGAGCCCCTGCTGGCTTTAAACTTCTAATACTCTTTGTTGGGCTTTGTATAAATCAACTTATTAAAGACTGGATGCATGGTATACACTAAAATGTTAGTAGTACTTATCTCTAAGCAGAACATGGATGATTTTTAATTGCTTCATTGTGCATTTCTAAATTCTCCAGATTTAAAATTTGAAAAAAAATTAGTGGAGTGGGAGGATGGCCTCGTTTTTGGTGGCATAAGTATGAATTATGTGCTGTTTTGACTTAGAGTGTCCTTAACAGCACATATGTTTTAACACAAGATGCCTGTCTTGGTGCTTGTCTCCCTTATGAATTACTAGTTCTCATAATTATAGATCCATTGAATTTTAGAACCAGAAAGAAGGTCAGCTCCCTTGATACTTACCCTTCTTCTCTGGGTCTCAGGCTATTGGTCCCTCGGAGATGGAAAGTCCCTTTCTTTTGTCACCACAGCTGTCATAAGACTGATTACCTCTCATTTAGAGTGCCCGTCATCATTCTCCTCTGCTGACAACCTCTGCCGGAAACTGGAGGACCTGCAGCAGTTTCAGAAAAGAGAGCCAGAGAATGAGGAGGAGGTGGACATCCTCAACCTCTCAGAGCCGTTAAAGATAAACATCAAAAAAGAACAGGACGAGAAACAGGAAGAAATGAAATTCTACCTGCCACCAACACCAGGCTCTGAATTTATTGGTGACATCACGCAGAAGGTAGGGGACTAAGGCCTATGCTGCTGGATCCCTAACCAGGTGCAAGGTGCTCAGACGTTCAGCCTTAGAAACTGATACCAGACTTTCTGGTGAAGCAGGTGTATGACTTCCTTCTGCCTGGTAAACCTGGGCTCTGCTCTCTGGGCACCTGCCTTCCTACATCAGGGCCCTTGGGCAGGAAAATGAATTACATGTATAGCAAGGCTGCTCGTTGAACATGAAACTGAAGCAAAGGCAGCTAGATGTAGGCAGTTTTTTACTTTTCATCTCCTCTTTTCTCATTTGCCTCAGTAGAAGCACCTTTCCCTCATGAGGCATGTCATAATGAGCTCTCCCTGACACTGTAATAGCTCCCAAGTGCCCTGCCAGGGTGTGGACGTGGCACTCAGTGCCCTTATGGTACAGGAGAGAATTATCTACCTACCTCCAGTGGAACGCAGCCTCGCTTCAGCATCTGCCTGCTGCACGGCTGCTTGGGATCCAAGTGATGAAAGACTAGTTTTTTTTCACCTACAGAAGGAGATGACAAATGGGGCCATTTCCAAGCATATCTTCATCACCTATTGCAAATAGGGCCTCAGAGTCTGATTCCAGGCTTTCCAATATGTTGCTCCCACTGTCAGAATTCATGGCAAATCCTACATTCTCTCATGAAGGAGATTTGGGGGTAAGAGCAGGATTATAATAGCATTTTAACAATCCCTTAGAAACATGGAGTGGTAGGATAACAGATTTTCTGGTTGTTATATTCTGTGTTACTTCTCCATGAGTTTTGTCCAGAATGTTTGTGGAGTTATTCTTCCACCCGGACATCATCTTGGGTATCAGAAGCGTGCTTGTTTTTCACGTAGACATAGGAACAAATGGCTTTCTTCTGCTCTTCCAGATTGGGATCACCCTGCAGCCTGTGGCGCTGCAGAGGAATGTGTATGCGTCGGTGGTGGAGGACATGATTTTGAAGGTGGGTGCCTGTGGGCAGCAGAGGGGCCGTGAGCTGCCGTCAGGGGCTGAAGCGCTGAGGGGCCAGCCAGGCAGGACAGCCTGGATGCCAGGCTGCTTTGAGTAAGACAAGGACAGAAGTGGAACAGAGATGACAGGCTTTACGATTTCTCAGCTTATTCGGGCTTAAAGTTTTCTCTTTTTTTTCCTTCTGATTTTTAAATGAATTAAATTGTAGTTCTACAAGAGTTTCTGTACTGATGTCACTCTAATGATATCTTTCAGTGCCATTTCAAGTGCTTTTTAAGTAGCCTGAGGTGAGAGTCAGAGGTCTCAGTGCTTAAGGAGGTGACTCACATATCACAACAACAGAAACAGCCACAACTGTCCCATCCCTCGGTGAGAGGATGACAAAACCAGGTTCCTTACCCAGCCGGACCCTAGCTCAGTAGTTCCTTTCCTGGTAGATCTCCTCCAGGAGCAGGGATACCTCACAAATAGCCCTCACCTGTTCTCCTTAAAAATAATGTCTGATTAATGAAAATTACCCCCTTCATAATTTCTCAGAATCATAGCCTCTGTAATTGTGGGCTATTATTTGTGGTCTATTATTCGAACCTTTAATTTTTCCTTAAGGACTTTTGATCCTTAGATACAGCTGTTTCCAAGTTTAGGGTATGGGATGGGGTCAGCTGCATCCCTTCTTGCCAGCAAGCAGGTGGCCCTTTTGAGAGTAACAGCATCTTCTGTTGTAGGCTACAGAGCAGCTGGTCAGTGACATCCTGAGACAGGCTTTGGCGGTTGGATACCAGGCAGCATCTCACAACAGGTACCGTTACCTCTTTAGTTGGTGGTGTCAGGCTGACAGATATTTCTTCACAGTTTAGTTGCCCATCATGATGTTTTAGACCTAAGTCAGTTCAGTAGGAGGTGTCAGTGCTTGGGACATTCTCAGAGGCAGACAGACTTGGGGGTCTGCTTGGTTGTTTTGAGACAGTCTCGTGGTTGTGAGAGGTCTGTATCTTCCCCGTCTCTACTGCATAGACCCTATTCAGTAGGACTCTGATATGTTACAGGGCTGAACAAATACCAATTCGTTGCCATTGAAGATAATAGCAGTGTTTCTTTCGTGTCAGATTTAGGGCCAGGCACTTTGTTGTTCATTTCAGAACTCATACTCCCTTTTTAGAAATCAGGAAACTGGGCTCTGAAAGGTAATCTTGCCTGGCTTTCCCAGCAAATACATGATAGAACATAGATTTAAACTTAGATCTCACTGGCTTTATACCCACAGGCTCACCAGTGCTCTTTGCAGCCTAATTGTCATTGATTGGGACGCTGAATTTTGCTCTTTTCCTGGGCCCTGAAAGAATGATAGACAGGCATTCCTTTCAAAGGAAACAAATTTATTTTATTCTGTTGTGCTTAAAGGCTGTCATAAATTTATATAACTTTAACAGAATACCTGAGGACATGAAGAGACCTAAATCAGAGGAATATGATTAGGTCAGACTTGACAGGAATGTAACACATCAGGCAGTGTAGAGAGGTCTTTACAAAAAGTGGGGAACAAAGGAGTTCTAGTAATGCCGCTTCTTACCCTGCTGGAGATCCAGGAGTGGGCGGAGTGCCTCTGCAGCCCCTGCTCGCCTCTATGGTCCCAACTGTGAAGACACAGAGTGACCTGAGTGCTTTTGATAAGAACATTGAACATCACACTTGGCCTGCCATAACTCCATCTCCCATCTTTCCAAGAGATGGGCTCTGTGGTGCATTGAGTCAGCTTTCATTCGGCTGAGACTGAGTTACAGCAATAACATTCTGTTCTGCTTTACTTCCTTTCTCTTTTCTCAATCCCCAGTCTTTTTTTTCTTCTTCTTCTTAATCAATCATTCAACCACCTTCTTGAAATCCATCTCATGCCTGTGGTAGGAAGTCATATTTGAGCCCTAAATAGGGCTGACCGGGAAGAGGGTAGGCCACATCTCCACCAGAGTCAAAGGAATTAGTGGGAAAGAAGAGGGGGAGAGAGAAGGCACCTGGCCGCTCCCCATCCCCAGAGTGGCCCTAAACCATGCCTATCACTCACCATCGTCCCCATCTACTAGAGCCTGTGCATGGGATGGTCCTTTCGGTAACTTAATGGATTAAATTATTTAGATATTTGAGAGAATCACTAACATCTTTGTGTTTTGGACCAGGATTCCCAAAGAAATTACAGTGAGTAACATTCACCAGGCCATTTGCAACACTCCTTTTCTGGACTTCCTCACAAACAAACACATGGGGATATTGAATGAAGATCAGTGAACAGAATGAAGATGCGCCTAGGAAAGCAGGATTCGAAGTCTTGAACGGTGATGACTCTTCTGTTTGTTCGGGAGAGAAGGTCGTTTTCTGTGTGCCTCAGAGTATGACGGCCACTCAGCCACTGCCTCCACTTAGTAACACCAGTGTTCAGTCCCAGGTCAGATCCTTTTAGGAGAGAAGTTTGTTTCCCGATTCTAGAGTGAAGCCATGAGTGGATGCATGCTCTGTCAGCTTGTATCTGTTCCCTCTCTGTGCAGGCTCCATCAGGGTCTCAGAGCAGGGTCAGGCCCCATGTATCAGGCCCTTCTGTCCTCTGCGTGTTTTCCAGGGGGCACCTTGGGCCTGAGTCTCCCTCCAGGAGGCGGAAAATGAGTCTGGCAAGCTAGAGATTTCACCCATTCTGTGGGCTGGGGTTACAGGCACCCTGCCCAGTTACCCTGATAACATTCTGGAGGAGGGCTGGGCTTCGGCACTCAGACCCCGAGGATCGGCTCAGGAAGTAGTGATGCTGTGTGGAAGACACACAAGCCTGGGAGGCTGCAGACTGAGAACGCTTCTGTCATGGAACACAGGAGCATTACCACAGCCAGTCTCAGAGCATCGGCACGGGATGGACAGACCCCAGCATAGGTCAGGAAAAGGTTCGACTACAACCGAGAGCTCTTAGCCATAGACAGCACCCACAAAGCCCAGGCACTTGGCAGACTCAGGCCAGCTTTGAGTGTGTGCCGGGCAGAGAGCTGGTTCCTCACCATTGGCGTGGTCTGCAGGAGCTTCTGCTGCTGAATCCACGTTGAGTGGCCGGAGGGGAGCAGCCCCTTGGACAGTTCATCCTATCCAGTGGATTTGGTGTCTTGTTCTTCTCTGTCAAGGAGTTTTTCCCAAGAAGAAAAGTGTTTTAAACACTTGTGAGTGCCTTAAAGGTAGAGAAAGGACTGTCAAAGCCAAGACACAGGGATGTCAGTGCTCAGCAGTGAGAACAGATTGTGTCATAAGCAGAGGCCATCTCAGTGGGAGGCAGAAGTGGACGGAAAAAGGAAAGTTAGCCGCGCCCTGCATGATGTCCAGTTTCATTACAGACACTTTACCCCAATCTTCCTGACAGTCTGTGTAGAAGTAAAGAATTTATTCTCAGCAGTTAGGAATCTGCTCCAAGAAAAACTGAAAGCTGTGAGTCAGAGCCAAAGAAACTTATCCAAGCAACATAATTCATGTTTTCATGAATCCTCTAGATGTTTGAGTCAGGAGAAGGCAGGGAGGCAACTACGAGAAATCTGCCCTTCTTTTTTCAGCATCTGAGGACTGCAGCTGCAGAGGGAAATTACTCAGTAAGGCAGAGGGCGTGCCCTGGCTTAGTAATAGAACAGTTTAGTAGTAAAGGCTCAGATATTCCAGACATAAAATACTCCAGGCAGGGTTAATGGGCAAGTGTAGACTCACTCAGCAGTGGACTGCGACTCAGAGCTAAAGGGTGAAGGTTTGACCCAAATGAGAACAGAGCCAGTTACTACAGGTGTGAAAGCCTCAAGAAATTATCTTTTTGCAGAAGAAATAGTAAGCGATTTAACAGTCCCCATATATGTTAATGTTGCAAATGTATTTGTATCATAATATGTAACATAATTGTGTAACAAAAATATCTACAATAAATCTTTCAGTATTTGTGATGGGTTTTTCTGAGTTTGGAGCACTACACTTTGGTAGGGTTTTTCTTACATTAGGTCAAAAAGAGCTGGGATGAGGCAAAGGTATAGGTGTTTGTGTACTTGAATTAATTCTTCCACTTCTTTCCAAAAAGAATTTGCAGCTACTTAAAATAAGGATTACAGTTATATAAAAATCTGAAAAAGTTTTGGAAAAATGCATGTTGGTCCTGGCCATAGTGGTTTCTGACAGCTTGGAGCAAAGGAAAACTACCTGATTGAGCTCAGAGCCTCCTCAAAGCCAAGGCAGAGTAAAACAGCTACTGTTGTCCAATCAAGAAGCACAGTGGTTCGTCTGGCAAGAATGGGTCTGTGCTGAGGCCAGAAAGAAGTTACTCCTGTAACCCAGTCCTGCTGGGACCATCTGCCATCACAGTGGCTAAAAAATTACAGCAAGTGCAGAAATATTTCAGAAATGACTATTATTTATATCCACCCTTAATAAGAACTAAAAGCTTTGAAAGCTTTGGTTCTTCAAAGGTAAGAAGTTCTTTGGGGAGGAGGCCCTGTGATACAATCCAAGTATGTAGCTTTCTTGGGACCAGGCTTCACTTAGTGTCAACCTTTAGGGAGTTGAATGGTCTGGAGGAAGGAGAATAGGGGCATTGATTAGGCCCTCTTCTTGAATGTTACTTGTGTCAGCCACGGTTTTGACAGGAGCCACGGGACAGACAGTGTCACAGTACCTTAATCGGGGGCTCCCTCTTAACTGACTGAAGGCACCTGTGTGAGTGAGGCCAGCAGAGCTGATCCTGCTCAAAGGGTCCCCCGTTGGCCCAGGGTGGGCTGCATGGCCAAGGTTCTCTCAAAAGCTGCTTTTTGGAGTTCGGTAAAAAATCCTGGAGTTATTACAAGGATGAAAGTATTAGCATTTGTAATGGGTTTTTCTGAGTTCGACTCACTACGGAGCCGTCAGTCTTGGTCTAAATGACTGTGGGTGAAAGGACCCAGGGGCTTCCCTGTGGTTGGGCCTCCTCACGGCTGGTCCAGGCTGCTACTGCAGTGCTAACTTTGGTCATGGAATAATTAATTTGAACTCTTTCCTTTGGCTAAAATTACCTAACAAGCAGATTAAACTGCTTTTTAATTTAATATAAAAATGCTAATTATATAGAAACTTTTAGCAAATATTCTAAGGTGTAAAAAATTTTTTAATTATCCATAGTTCCCCGTCTCAAAGATAGCCACCATCAGTATTCCAGCGCGTTCCTTTCGGTCTTCGTCTGTTTGTGTCATACACATGACCTAGGTGAGTTGGGACCGCGTGGTTGAGGCTGTTATCATCTCAGTTGCTTCTGAAGGCGACTCCGGTAACATAATGTTAAGGCCTTATTAAGACCTAGTGGGAGGAAGCTGCTGCTTCAGAATCCAGATCTAATAATTAGTGAAGTCTAGTACGGAAGGCTGTTGGGTTGGGGTGTTTTTGAAAAGCTGTTTGTTCCTGGGTGTGCAGGATGCCTTCCAGAGGTCAGGCCTCTCCCAGGCGGTGGTGCTCCCACCGCTGCTGCGGTGCCAACACTGCCAGCATGGGAGCCTGCTTTACCCCAGCTCAGTGAATGGGCTCTTGGGACAGGCTCTGGGGGAGGGATGGGCACGGCTGGCTATGCGGTGTGACACAGGCAGGGGCTACTGAGAGGGCCTGTGAGTGGCATCAGATGGACCAAAGCTGCAGATGGGAGTAAAGCAGGCTCCCGGGAAGGGGTGCTTGGGCAGGAGAGAATAAGTACAGCAGCTGTGCTTTGTTGGCCATTTACTGTACTAAGCACGCTGCACATAAACACATTCTCTTGGGGGGGTGGGGAGGGGCGTGGCATTACCCATACTTTGCAGATAAGGAAACAGACGCTTAAACTGCTCCCGGCTAGTGAGTGGAGAAGCCAAGATGATTTGAGCCCAAGACTAGCTTCAAAGACAGTCTTTTTACCCTAGGCTCCTGGCAGGGTTGGGGGGATATGGGTAAGTAAGTGTAAAAGAGGAAGTTCGTGGGTTCTGTTAAATATTACTACATACGACACCAGTGCGACTGCAGCCAGGGTCAGCGTTCTCAGAATCTACACGCCTCCAAGGGAGAGCAGCAGTATCCATGGCACACTCAGTCCTCTAGGGGGGGTAAAGGAAGACATGAGAAGGCGCTCGTGTTTATAATTAATTTAAAGAAATAAGTTAAACTGAAACAGTATGTTTGCGTTTTAGTAAAATCTGAGATTGTAACCATTAATCTGTTTGCTTCTCACAGAATGCCCAGCACGCAGTCTCTTTTCCCTTAGAAGCATCTAACATGCAAAACCAATGAAGTCTGAAATAATAGAACCCTTTGTGTAAGCATATGGTTTTGCTTTTCCCTTTAAAATGATTCCCTCAGAGCATTTCCTTTGCTGGAACGTGCCAGAGCTGGGAGCTAGCACCTCTGAGGGGACTGACGGCCCCTCGCAGCCTGAGCTGGAAACACGGCCCCGCCTCCGCTCTGAGCTGCTTCTAAAACCTGAATGCCACCTCCTGTGGTGAAAGTAAATGCTCACCTGGCTAAGCCACCTGAGGCTGGAAAGGGGTAAAGATCCAAAGGGAAATCCTTGAGCTTCCTTACCAAAACTGTCCTTCGCTTGTGCCTCTAATCTCTAAAAGGAACACAAACTCCTTCAACTGTTTCGAGGGCTGCTGTGCAAAGAGGGGACCGGGCTAGCTCCAGGTGGCTGCACTGGCTGGAATTTGTCGAGAAAGTCAGGAGGGCCTTCCAAAAACAGAATGAGCTGCCTCAACAGCTAGTGAGCTCCCTGTAATGAGATGACGTTTTCAGGTCTTTCAGGGAATGAAGCTAATGCCACCCTTCTCCCAAAGAAGTTCCCAGTTCTTAGTATAGTAGTTCCCATCTAGTCATCAATACGTTAAGGGAACAAAACTGGAGTCAGTAATACTAAGGTGAATGTCATTCACTCAGTACTTCACTCATGCCAAGAAATGTTTTGTTAAAACCAGGGTCGTCTTGGCCATAAAGAAATTGTCTTTAAAACTGAAACCCTATGATGATTGATATTCTGCTGCTTTGGGAAACTCCTTCCTGGTTACTTAGCATCATCATGAGTCACATGCAGGTGATAACCTAAGAAAGATTTCTTCTACAGCCTGAACATGTGGGGCCGTTGGTGGGACTATCCAAGGACACCACCTTGGGTTACCATAGGTTATAAAATTATCGTGCAGCCTGCAAAAACAATAACGTGGACATTACTGGATCTTTCGAGGACCTGTTATGTCCATATTCCTCAGCCCCCAGCGACCAATTCAGTTCACAGAATTGATCAAGTTCTTCAGATGTAAAAAATGAAGGGTGGCCAAAAGAGGCAATTAAAAAAGATCTGAAGCCTTCCGCACACGTCTCTGAGGCCCAGAGCTGAGCTGGGTGGTGCTGTGTCCCTGTGTGCCTCTGCTCTGCCCGCGGCCTCATGCAGCTTGGAGAGGAAGCAGTGCCCCACGGTGAGAACGGAGGACCCTACCCCTCTGACAGCAGGGGCCGTCTGGTCCTGAGACCTCACCCCAGTCCCCGGGCAGTGGGTTCTGATCTTCTGTGGCTGCTCGCTTTTCTCCGTGGGCAATCACATGTTGAGGATCCGGGGAGCTGAGGCCTGAAAGATGGCTGAGGGGTTAGGGGCGAACTTCTTCCTCACCTCAGGGACCTGGAAAATGAAATGTGGCCACAGATCAGTGGGCCTTTCCCTCGACTTTCCCCCTCCCCGCAGCTCCAGGAAAACAATCCCCTCCTCTTCGTCCTCGAGAGTTGGGACTGCTAACCTGAAGGGTCTGCAGTGGGCGGGGTTCCTGCGTTAGTGGACATTGGCCAGATGGAGCACGTGGACCTTCATTTCTCCCTGAAGCCTCCTTTGGGTTGAGTCAGGAAGCTGAACAGCCCCACCCCCCTTCCAGCTCCTCCTTACACGAACGCCGGGGCTTAGACAGCTTGTCACTAGGGGTCAGTGGTCAAGGGTAAGATTGGGATTTAGAAGGGAGGGGACACCCTGCTCCCCAGAGAAGTCAGCACTAGGGGGACACACACGTGGCTAACGACAAAGCAGCACCTTGGCTTTCTGTTCGCGAGGAACAATTGGGTGCTCAGACACGACTGTCCCTGGCATAATGCCATCCTACACCATCCAAACCTGACTCCTAGTCCCTAACCTGGAAAAAAAGCCTTTGTCCTCACACCCCCTGCCGCCAGGCACCCAGCCCCTCGCCCTGCAGCACCAGCTTCGGACTCACCTGGAAGCCAGCCCTGGGGCTGCTGTCCCATCCAGAGCTGTGGGTTGTGATGACTGCGGCGGGTTTCACCTTTGTGGATCTCGATGGCTTCACTCCAGTCCAAGCCTGGAATTCCTGTCTGGAACAGAACACATCACAACCTTGCACAGGGTCACCCATCCCTTCCCCTGACCCTTCAGAGGCCTCGGCCCTTGCCCCGTGCTTCTGGAATATTCCTGACCAATGTCCACTGCTGAGATGCTGCTCTGGCTGCAGATGTTCCTTTCTCCCCTTACAAAGGCAGAACTAGCAGAGGAAGTGTACCCCAGACAGCTCCACCGGAAATTTTCTCTCCCGTTGCTGGTGAGCAATAGGCGCAGGCGGCACGGGGAGTAAGCAGAGAGCTCAGTCAACAACTGGATCCTACTCATCCAGAACCGCGAGCTCCTGGCGTGTGCTGGGCCTCAGAGACAGCACGTTCCAGCCCTGCCCTCCAGGGCTCCCTATCTTGCCTCCGGGCCACTTGAAGGGGCCCTAGAGGCCCAGAACCAGCGAAAGTCGCTTGCCTGCAGCCCACATCTCTGGTGGCCCTTATGTCCAGAGGAGGTGCCAGACTGGACAGCACACTGCACGGTCCTCCATACCTGGTTACAACTGAGGAAGAAAATGAGGCTCAGTATTATGTTTAGTTTTTAATAACTTGTCTTATTAACTCCTGCAAAAGAGTATAAATCATAGTGACCATCTCAAGAAACTAAAGACATCCTGGTGCTGTGGCTTTTGTATGGCGCCATGCCCACTGGCACTGATGCGCGGGAGCAGGGAGGGATGGTGGTCTGCACAGGGGGGTAGGTGTTGGCTACCTGGAGGGAAGTGACAAGGCTGGCACGGCCTAGTTCCAAGTGCTCAGAGTAGCATTCTTTTGACAAAGACTTAATTCCTCAATTCCTCTTTAAAAAAAAAAGACCTATTTTAATTCTATCAACTCCCCTACTAAATGGCAGAGACCTCCTGTGCCCACAGGAACCGCTGGCCAAGGTGATGTTCTGAGGAAAAGGGTCCAGATGGCCAGAGGCAGCACCCACATTTGGGCTGGGTCCATGCCTATCTCACCTCATCCACAGCCCTGGCCAGGTTTCAGGCCTTGAGATCAACAAAGCAGCCTTTTCTCCTTAGCAGCACAGCTGGGCACCACTGGGCAAGACACGTGTGCAGGGAGCAGCTGTGTCTGTGGTCAGCACTTGGGTACCAGGAGGCGAATTGGGCCAAGGCCCTATTGGATAACTTTTGCTTCCAAAGCTGCAAGGTTTCAAAGACCAGCTGCCCGAGCCATCTGCTACTCTTGTTTCTCCTGGGGAAGCAGGTCCTCCCCTGGGTGTGCCCTTCTGTTCCCACACTGAGCTGAGCCTTGGGTCTGGCAGCCCAAGCCCGCTGCCCCAGGGTGGCTGCAGGGGTCCCAGAGCAGGAAGTGACCAGAGCCAGGGGCTAGAGCAGTGCCTATGGCTGCTTGTGGGGCAGGCCTGGTGCTGGAGCCCAGGTGAGAGGGGGGCCCGCAGTGGGGATGGAGAAGGGATGTTGAAGACAGACTCGGCAGGGCCTGGTGACTGCCCAGGAGATGAGGAGGGCAGGCTAATGGCCTGCCGAGGAGATAATACAGGACTAGCTGAGTCCACTGTGCCTCCCCTCACCAAGCAGTTTCCACCACGGTCCACCTCATGTGAGCCTCAGCTGGACCTTGAGGGCCGCAGTCCCTCCTGCTGAGGGGCAGGGAGCCACCCAGGGCACTGCCGAGCGCCCAGACTGAGGATCCTGAGGCCTGGGTTCTCAGGCCAACATGGCTTCAAACAAATCCCTGAACTTCTCTAAGCCTTCCCGATGGGGACTTGGAAAAGTGGGAGTCAAGTCTGACACTTTGACTGTTGGCCCTTTAGCTGACACACCCAGGAAGGAAAGAGGGATGACTGGGCCAGGGGTGCTGATACACCGAATTCTGGAGGGGAGGCTCTGGGAGGAGCTGGTCATGAGGAAGGACCCAGGCTGGCAGTGGGCAGGACCCGCTGCCCATCTGGCCGAGTGAGTGACGCAGGTCAGTTCTCACCTGGAGACCAAGGGCCAGGCGAGGCAGGACCTGCTGGGGTGGAGAGGAGTATCCCTGGGCTCTCTGGATCTGTTCATTTCCTTTGTTTTGTAAATTTCTTTAAATAGTTCGCTTAGGTAATGTGCATCTTTCAAGAAGGTAGGCGGGATGGAGTTGCTCATTCCAGTAGTAGAGCTGGGAGATGGAGGGTCCCTGAGGTCGGCTCGCACGGTGCTGGGGGAGCCAAGTTCAGCAGTGGTCCTGTGTCTCTGCCAGGTGACCCAGGCAGCTAAGCTCTTGCTATTTCTGCTTTACAGATGAGGAAAGGGTCAGAGGCGCCAAGTGACCCACCAAGTTTATATACCAGGAAGGAGAGCTCTAGTGAGTCCCAACTCTTGCCCAGCTCAGTACTTTTCCACCACTGCCAGACACAGGTCAAGCAACTACCTGATTCAGAGGAGGCAGCATCTTAGCGGATGATAACCTATTGGGGGCACAGATTTGGTCTCTGAGGCAAGACACACTTGGGTTCTGCTCTGCTCTGCTCTGCGTGACCTCGTGCCAGCCACTCAAGTTCCTCGTCTATACAATGGGGACAGCAACTTATTCCAGGGCGTTATTGTGAAGTCTTGGGGAGATAATCTGTGGGAAGTCCTAAGCCTGGTGCCTGGTACGTGTCAAGCAGAGAGTAATAACTAGTACCTTTAGTATCACTGGAGCTGGAAGGACCCAGCAGGACATTCAAACCTGCCATCTGCTCAGCAAGGGTGAGGGACGGCTTCTAAAAGTCCAGCCTTTGCTTGGACACTTCCAGTGAGCAGGAGATCAGCACCACGTGACCTTACCCATTGCAGTCAGTTCTACTTATTAGAAAGCGCTTCCTTCCCTAAGCTGAAGCTATCTCCCTGCAAGTTCCGCCCCCGTCTGTGCCTGGAACATCAGCCACTTGAAGGCGCTGCACACCCAGGACCTCTGGCCTTCCAGAGCTGTCACCATTCAAGGCCCCTCCAGCTGGTTCAGGGCCCCGTCGTGCAGCAGTTGGCATCGTCCACTGCCTGGCTGGGGCCCCAGTGCTGTGGCTCAGTGTCTGCCCTGCCCCTGACACCCCTGGCTGCATTTCTGCAGCTCAGCTTGAGCACACGTCCCTGAACACAAGACCCACCCTGAAACGGCCACTCCCCATCGAGTTCCTTAAAACCTGCATGCCCATGAAGGAACCTCTGGGGAGATGGAATGTTCCACGTGTCTGAATTATGGTGGTGATGCCCAGGTGTATACAAAAGTCATCCAGCTGTACACTTATAATGGATGAATTTTACTATATGGAAATTATACCTCAATACAGTTGATTTTAAAAGTAATAAAATTGAAGCGGAAAGTTCATACCTTTTGGCCCTTAATTCCACAGGTAGGAATTCATACTAAAGAAATTACTGTATAAGCAAAGCTTAAGCTACAAGAATGCTGATCAAAGGAGATTTTTTTCTCTAAAATTTTTTGTTAAAGGTAATACATGTACTTTTTTTTTTAGAGCAGTGGTTCAGGGAATTCCCTGGTGGTCCAGTGGTTAGAACTCTGTGCTTCTATTGCAGGGGGCATGGGTTCCATCCCTAGTCGGGGAACTAAGATCCTGCAAGCCATGTGGTGCAGCCAAAAGAAAAAAACAGAAAAACAAAGCAGTGGTTCAAAAGGGCAGAGTGAAAAGTCCCTCAGTCTCCTTCCACCCCTGGCAGCATCCACAACTTCTTCCCCTTCTTCCTCTCCCTAAAGGTTACCATTTTCTCACACATCCATGCAGAGACATCCTACGCTTATTTCAGCAGATATGTATGCATCAATAACCCCTTTAAAAACACAAATAGTAGCAGATGTATCGTTCTGCATCTTTTTTGACATCTTCTATTATCAGTACATTCTGGGCTTCCCAGTAGCCCATCCTATGGCAGAGCTATAATTAACCAGTCCCCTACATCAGTAGGACAATGGAACTGTTTCCATTTTCTGCTGTACGTTGTTGACACGTACCTTATACTTCTTAGCTCCCACCCCATGTTCAAGGTTACCTGTAGGGAAAATTTCTGCAAGTGAAGTAACTAGATCAAAGGAACAGTGTTTTTAATAGCCCCAAATTAGAAACACCCTAAATATTTAACAACATGAGAGTAGATTAATATTTGGACATATATATCAATATATGGATAATGTATATCCATAAGATAAAATACTGCACATCCATTAAAATTCATGTTGTAGAAGAGCATCTAGTAACACGGAATGACATCCACGATACGTGAAAGAAAAAAAAAAACGTGTACAGTTACAAATCTAACTATGCAAGAATTATAAACAGATATGCACTCAAATGCATGTTAAGGATTAGAAAGAACTACAAATTTGGGATAGGATTAAGGGCATACTCATTTTCTATGCTGTAATTTCCGTAATTTCCAATTTTTCTGATCACTGTTGTAATAAGGAGAGAGAAAGCCCTCAGTTGCCCAGGGGCAGAACATAGGCCTGTCCTCAGTGATAGCCAGGTCAGCTGCCCTCAGTCACTCAGTGGCATCTCTAGGGGACCACCCACTTGGAAGCTCTGCATTTGGTCCTCTCCACCAATGCCCCCACAGAAGGTGCTGCCTCAGGCAGTTGGCCCGCGAGCACCGCTCCTATGGCTAGGCCCACCTGGTGGAAGTTAAGGGGAAGCGCATTTTAACTCGGTCGAAGGCAGGCTTTCTGACAGGACTGCCCGAGAGGGCAGCGAGTGAGGTAGCGAGCTCGCCGCCACGGAGGTGCTCGCTCACTCCGAGTCTGATCGGGGAGCATCGAAGGAGACGCTGGCAGTGCCAGGAACCAAAGGGGATGACCTCGAAGGCCGCCCGCAGCTCTCGAAGTCGTGTGGGATGGGGGCTCCAGGCGCCTCCTCCCTCCCGCCCACCCTGGTCCTCCAGGCTCCCCAGCTCAATCTCCTGGGACCAGGGGGTCTGCGTACGATGCGCTCTCCTGCCCCCAGCCTCATACCTGTACGATGTGGTCGCCGCTGCAGCCGCATCTGCGTCGCCGACGGGGAGCACGTAGACCCCCCGGCTGTAGGACGCAGGGGGCTTGATCCTGCGGCCGCCCGCTCCCGGCTCGCGCCCCAGTGTTCCATCTCTGGGCCCCGCGGGAGCGGTCCACACGCCGAAGTCCCGCTGGTACTGAGTAAGCGGCACGTCCCGGCCGGGGTCCCGCGCGCCTGCGGGGGACGGACCCCTGCGCGAGGTGGCACCGCCCAGGCCCGGCTCCTCGCTCTCGAGGTCGGAGTAGCTGTGCAGGGTCAGTGGCACGGCCACGTCGGACCGGTCCAGCTGGTTCCAGCGCCGCGCCAGGCAGCAGAGGCGGCTGATGCAGGGCCACGCCATGCCGGCCCCGGCGCCTGGCGCTCGCTGGACTCCCAGCTCTCCGGGCCGCTCCGCCCCCGCCCGCGGCCCCGCCCCCGCGGCCCTCCCGGCGCCGCCGCAGCCCCGCCCCCCGGCCTGGGGTGGCCACCCAGGGAGCGGAGGGCTGGGCGACAGCCCTGCGAGGCCAGGGCCGCCTGTGCAGGGTTGGAGCGGGGCGCCGGTGAGGGAAGAGGGTAAGGCTGGCGGGGTGCAGAAACGGGGCTGGGGTTGGAGGAACTGAAACCGCCCGGAGGCACAAGTGTCCAACTTGAAGAATGTCTAATTTAATCCAAAGTTCCCTAAATGCTATCTTATAATTTAGACCTGGCTTCGCAGAGGCCGAGGACCGGATGGCGACAATTCCTAGTTGATCGCCCTCCGCCAGCACCCAGGCTGCAGCCCGCCTCCCGGAGGGTCTGTTGGACCCCGCCGACAGGGGACAAGCCGTGGCTACCAGATTACCAGATTTGCGCGAGGCTGCAGCGCAGAGCTCGTGGGCACACAGGGGGAGACGCGCGATGAGGGGATCACAGGGAAGACTTGGGGCCGTGCTTCCCATAGAACGTGGGTTTGAATCAGCCGTTATGATGCCAAATTTGGGACATCCAATTCAGCTTCCACTGAGAATTGGCATTAGCCTTCAATTGATATTTCCTGAGGCCTAAAATCCCTAATTTTAAAGCATGGCCATAAAGGCTTGCTTATAAAGCTGCCACAAATCTTTGGCCACTATGCTATAAAAGTTTCTCTCCCTCCTGTGCAGAGCTAAGTACAGGTAATCCTCCAGGCTATAGGTCAGTCTGTTTAATGCAGGACAGGGTATCAAACAGCTCCCTGGCCACACGCAAAGGCTTCCTGAATATTTGACACTAGCCCTCAGTATGCACTGCAGACCAATTACTAGTAAAACTGTTGAGACAGCATTAATTACCCAGTGCTCCATCTCAAGCATATACTTGGACAGTATCCAGCCTGCACCTCAGAGGGAGGACTGCAGTACAGCCCTGGCCATCAGAATACAGATTCCTCTCCCAAACCACTGCCTATCTTAGCTCAAAGGCACAGCAAAGTAACACGACGACTGCCCGAAGTGGCAGCAGTTCAGCTGCCTTGGCCAGGCCATGGCCCAAGAGGCAGCAGCAGAGGAGCCTGCGTACTGTGAAGACACTGGGAGATTACACACCTGCTCAGGGTACACTGGCTTTGTGTGACTTATGTGTGCCAGGCCCTGCCTGGGTCAGCCACCTGGGAGACTGGTGACTAAAACACTCCATTCTGCAGAAAAAAAAAAGCAGTCCTTCTTGTTTTGATTTCTTCATTCACTAAACAGTCAAAAAGCACTTACAATGTGCCTGGAATAATGCTGGGTGCCTTCAGGAGGTTTACAGTGAAGTGGGTGACAGACGTGGAAACCAGTGTAATAGAGCTGGCCTTCCAACAGCGGAGAGAGGGCCAGGGGCCTGGACTCGCCGCCCGTAGTGAGGGAGGGTAGTGGGGTCGGGTGGGAATGCAGGGTCCAGGGGCCAAGGGTTCAGCCACGGGCAGCAGAGGCTGGGCCACGGAGGGCCTTGGTAGCCACACTAGGGAGTTTGCATAGGCGACAACAGGAAATGACTAAAGTGTTTTTAGCACTCTGTGGCCTTGTGGAGAAGTACAGGACATTTTAGAGAGCAGCTGGAGAACAATCATTAACAACAGTCCAGGTTAGAGACAAGGGACTGAACTTAAGGCACTGGGAGTGGAGAGAAGGGGCTGGATTCTAGAAATGAGAGGTGAGAGAGGGAAATCTAGAATGACCCCAGGTTTCCGGCTTAAGCCAGGAGTGATATTTGATGTGCCTGCATAGTGGGGTCCGAGGACCTGGAACTATGCCTGGAACATAGTTCCATACTGTCTACAAAGTAGACATATGTACTGAGTGACAGCTTAGAGGTATTCAGTGGGTCGAGAGCTCAGAAGACATCCTCACAGAGATAACTGAAGCCACAGAAATGGAGAGAGACGAGACAGCTAAGAGTGCACTCCTGGGACCCCACACTTCAGAGGACAGTGGAGGTGGCACAGGCTGAGAGGCACGCTAGCCAGGGAAAGCACGGCCTTGGAGTGCTCACGTGTCAGCAGAGAAGCCAAGATGAGAAAGCAAGATACCCCAGCGGGCAAACAGGAGAGTAGGGACAGTTGCCAAAGCCATGGACAGTCAGGCTTGTGCTTCTGGAGCTGGGCGCTGACCTCCCAAGGCCTCTCACAGGTAGGTAACTTGACCTTCCAAACGTTCCTTCTCTAAACATCACAAAGCAGAGAGAGCAGACATGTCTTTGTTGCCTGTTTTCCGGATCTGCCCACAGACGACATGAATTTCATTTTGGACTCCATATGGAATGTCCATGTGATCTCAGCCTCCCATCCCATCTCTGAAAAACACTTCTTGTCTCATCTGTAAGTCACAGGGTTCTTAGCATAACTACATATTCAGAAATGTCAAAGCACAGCAGTGTGACCTTGGGCAGTTCCCACACATGACCGCCCTGGTTCCTTACTGGCAAAATGAGGGCTGGGTTAACAAAAATTCTCTCTCCTTAAAGTGACATTAGTTTAGACTATTCTAAACTAGAACAGAGTCCCCTGCCTGGCAAGAATGGCTGGTACTTTGCAGCAGAGAAGAGTCTGGCTTGGTGGGAAAAAGATGAAGAACCACCATAACTGGACAATCCCTATGTGCTGGGCACATGCTGCCATTCAGCTCTCAACACCGTGTGAGGTGAGCACGGCTCCCTTCCTTGTCATGAAGCCAGGCGCTCTGTGTCCGCCACCAGGCAAGCCCGGCCCTCTCCAGCGCAAGGTGCAAAATGTGGTATAACCTTTTGAGATCAACCAAAAGACTCAAAAACTCTACTATAAATCCTTTCAAGAAAAACTTTTAAATTCTCAAATCACATTTCCTAGAAATAATTCTCAATCACGAGGACAAGTGAGTTCCACTACAGTGAAGCTATGATGATGACCTCTGTCTGCTATGTCAGTAAGATGCTCCACTTCAAAGAATGTACATTTTCCAACATAAGATGCTATTAGGCTCAGATTCAAGTCTGAATTTATCCAAGATACTTCCTTCTAATTCTTAATTTAGCTACAATTTTAACCTAGAAAGCAAAACCTAAAAATAGCTTTCTGTATATGCCACTCACTGCCACGAAACATTACCTACCTTTTTGGGAAAATTTAGAAAATACTGCAGCTGTTATTTCAGACCCATGCCAGAGAGAAGATGCTCTTAACTTTTACCTGTCAACCAAGCAAGGAAAGGGGTAGGTAAGTAAGAGTAAATATTTAGCAGAGGTGCTAGAAGGCCAACATTAAAAAACAAGCGCCTCTGAGTTCCAATCAGACCTTTCCATGTACTCAAACTATGTTAAATATAACAACGAACAGCAAGATTCCAGGGCAGCATTAGTGCTCTTCAAAAGAGACATATACCCGCTGTTTACAAACTAGAGATATAAACCTTTATTTCACAACTTTGTCATAATTCATTTTCTAATGAGACATGTACTGGGGACATAGTTTAAAATACTGGGAAAGCTAGATGCTCAGTGTCTTCCAGGCAGGAGCAAAGATGTGGTCACTCCAGGGCCGATGCATTCCTAGGGCTTCAGGCAGCATAGACCAGTCGTACCAGTATTGTCCAACCCCAGTTTTACTTAGAGCCACCTCCTTTTTTGGGGCCGTTAGTCCTCATTTCATGCCAAATTTTCACTAGAGGCTCCCTGTTCTTCCAAATGAGTTCATGACCATAAGTAATATACCATCTGGGGAAAAGAAAAACAAACCAAGTCCAACATTCAAACAGTATGACATACAAATGCCAAGTACTATGATGATATCAAGCTGACATTTTAAAAACTGAATGCCACTGTCATTTACTATCCAGCATATTAAAATAGCTGATTAATTTATTTAATGTAGATCAATGACTTACCTTTAATATATAGAATACATAAAAGATGGAAATAGGATGGGACCATGTGTGACTGCTCCAAAACTGTAAGTACTTCACACACACTACTTTTAATTCACCACAACCCTGCAAATCAAGTATCACTTTTCTGATTTACAAACATGAAGAAATCAAGTCTGAAAGAAAGTCATTTGCCCAAGGCGCTAACAGCTTCTAAGTGGTCAATCAAGCACTCACTTGCAGGTCAGAGTGATTCTAAGCCTGGACTCTTTTTATTATGTCAAGTGTAAGAAATGTCAGAATTAGAATTAACTAATAATGATGGCTATACTAATTTAAATGCCTCTCCTTCCTCACCTTCAGCCTGGCTACACAAAAGGATCCAAATTCTGCCCACCTTTTAAAATACAGCTCCAATCCCCATCCTCCTGTTAAACAATGCCTAAAAGCAGCCTGAAGCAATGAGCCGAGGAAGCTGAAACACTGAGAGGTTTAGCAATTTAACTTGCTCAGGCTGCACAACTAGGAATCACCAAACTGACACTAGAACCCAAACCTGACCCTGTAACCTGCGCTCTAACCGCGGGGCTGCACTTCAGCCTCTCGGGAGCACCTGCTTAAGCTGAGGAACACACAGGGAGTGAGATCAGAAGTCCACAGGCCCGGGTCTGCATGACCAGGAGCTCTACCCGAGGGCAGCACAGGCTGCAGGAGGAGCTCAAAGGCACCTGCCTCCCCGGGGAGCTTCCCTGGAGGAGGGGGATTTGAATGGCTATTTTAAAAAGCTTTTGTTATTGAAACTTTTATTTTTGCCCTGGTTTCCCCAAACAGATTTCATGTTCCCTGAGGCAGAAACTAGATTTTGTTGATCTTTCATCTTAGACACCTGACTGAAAAAATGCTCTATTCAACTTAATTGATATCAGAATGGCAGTTTAATGTTTTAACATTTTTTAAATGTTTGGAGCATGTATTTTTTTTATTACAAAGGGCTTGAATTGTACCTGAATCTTAATTCTCACTAAATATAGTTAAAATTTAATCATAAAAAGTCACCATTAAAATTTTGAAAAATGATCAGTAAATTTGCAGAAAGAAAAAAAGCATTTTAAAAACATGCAAATTGGGCTTCCCTGGTGGCGCAGTGGTTGAGAGTCTGCCTGCTAATGCAGGGGACACGGGTTCGAGCCCTGGTCTGGGAAGATCCCACATGCCGCGGAGCAACTAGGCCCGTGAGCCACAACTACTGAGCCTGCGCGTCTGGAGCCTGTGCTCCGCAACAAGAGAGGCCGCGATAGTGAGAGGCCCGCGCACCACGATGAAGAGTGGCCCCCGCTTGCCACAACTAGAGAAAGCCCTCGCACAGAAACGAAGACCCAACACAGCCAAAAATAAATAAATAATAATTAAAGGTGCTAATAATTTAAAAAAAAAAAAAAACATGCAAATTAATTAACAGGCATGTAACAAAATTCTTTTGGGCTTAGAGTCAAGTTCTCTGGTGAACTTAAAACAAGAGAAAAAGGATCACCCTATGATTCAAATGCAATTAAAAACTCTTACAAGAAATGAAACACTTGTCGGGAACTCTCCATTAGTAAAGTGTCTTCTCAAATCTTTTTAACCTACTTATTTCAAGCAAAGAGTCAAACACTTTAATCTTACAGGTACATTGTTTTGATTATACTCGTAAGTTCAAATGTAATTGGTCATTCGGTTAAATTAAAATTAGGAAAATATTTCAAGCTGACTAATTTTTGAGGTATCTTTTTTTGTTTGGTTTTGGTAGCAGCTTCACAGTCTAGTGCTCAGTCTGAAACTCCAGCTCTGCAATGACTCACCGTGCGACCTTGGATAACTCCCTTCTTTAAGCAGTTTCCTTTCTGTAAGCTGGACTACCTCACAGGATGTTAAGAGTATTAAATTACTCCTTAGCGTAGGCACACAGCAAATACTCAATATACATTAGCTATCATTACTGCAGCAGTACAAGGTGAAGACCATAAAATGTGGTCAGGGACATAAAGTCAAAGCAATGTGCAGGAGGTTACCAACAGATCTTTACCTTTTCTAACATCTTTAATCTAGACTGAGGAATCTTTACCATTAAAGATGTTAGAAAAGATGAATTCTAGATATGACCAAGATCCAGTAAATGAAAGGAGTTGAAATTAGAAACAGCAAAGAGAAAGGATTCCTCTGCCTTTCAGATTCTGGACTTTAAAATGCATTTGATCCAGTTTTCAGAACAGAAAAAGGTCATCTAATTATAGTTGAGAGGAATAAAAAACTGCTGGGGAAAAGATCCTTTAAGTATACATGGAAGGAGCCAGGTAAATTTAGAGTTCATAAAACAAAACCCCTTTTTCATCATCAGTCTTTATGTTTCTCATACTGTAATACCAGGTCAGTTTTTACTATTTATAATGGGCTGCTGTTAAAGCTCGAACTCAAACATGCTATTCTTTAATCATCACTGAAAATTATAAATGGCATAATGGCATTTAGTTCCACTGCCTACTGGGCAAAACTGCTCCACTTAGAATAGATTTTTCTACTTTTTTTTTTTTAATTAAAAAACTAAGGTTTCCCACTGTTGTGAAATAAAGTAAAAACCAAATAAGGGTAAAAGGCAACATTATGCAAGAAAAGAGAGGCCATCAGGGATCCAGCATATCAGACAGACAACAGCTCTGCTGAAGGGCCTCTCACAGTCAGATGGACTCCAGGAGCCCTGAGGAAGTCCTATGACGGCGTCGCTACAGCACTACTATGTTTTAGGCAAGAGTCCACTGCCTGAAGCACAAGTGCGAGATCTTGTAACCACAAGGTAACTGTAATCACTGTGGTGTGACAGA
Organism: Balaenoptera physalus; assembly: GCF_965194825.1. Classification (NCBI taxonomy): domain Eukaryota; kingdom Metazoa; phylum Chordata; class Mammalia; order Artiodactyla; family Balaenopteridae; genus Balaenoptera; species Balaenoptera physalus. The sequence continues at coordinate 62,856,356 of NC_138891.1, forward strand.
GGTGGGGAGGGCTTTGGATCTGGGTTTAAATCTCTGCTCTGCTACTTAAGAGCTGTTTGACCTGGGGAAGATCACTTCTGAGCCTCAGTTTCCATCAGTGAAACAGAGGTAATAATTATATAACGCAAGGTAACTAGCTCAGTGCCTGCAACATAACAGATGCTCAATAAGTAGTCAACACGAGTTTATGACATCTGGCCTATACTCCAGTCATGCAGCAGGCACCTGCACACTCATCGCAAGCAGAGGACCAGTTCCCCCCACTCAGGGTGTCTGCCCAGCACTGGTGAGGTCAGTGGTAGCCAGGTAGGGGAGCAGGGTAGGGACTGGGCAGGGGAGATGTGGCTTGAGAGTGGGGAAAGGAATACAGCACAGACTAGGGGGCTGGGCAACAGCCTCCAAGAAGGACTAGGAATTTTGACAGTCATGAGTTCAGGTGACTTGAGGTTAAGGGGAGGGTAAAGGCACAGATGGTCTCCCTCTACAAATGACCGAGGCAGGGGCAGGGCCAACAGTCTCACGTTCCCATCTCATATGGTGAAGCTGCTCAAGACCAAAGCAAACCATGTTGCGATTTCCTTGCCCTCCCAACCCCACCTGCCCTGCTTCCATCACAGAAGTAACTGCCTTATTCTGCCTTCCTTAGGAGTGGGGGGAGGGAGATGAGCTGAGAAAGCAGTGTAACAGTCAATCATACTCAAACTTACATTCCAAAGAGAGCTCCCCCAAGATGTGCAGCATGATCAAAAAATTTCCATCCCAGGATCATTCCTGCTGTATCCATGGCAATAATGGCTTTTAGGGCCTGAAAGCCAGCAAAAGAGAACAGAACTGATACAACTTTGATTCCTCCAGCATTGACATTTCTAATTTAAGGGCAAGAATTCAGTCAATGTAAAAATATCACCACTGTCCCCAGCACTTCACTTCATAAAAATACTCACATTCCCTGCCGTGAACGTGAACATTGGAAGGAAGATAATGGCGAGCCTCCCTTCTGGGATCTTAGTGCAGACAGCTGCAAGGACAGTCATGATTGCGCCCGACTGCAAATTAACACATTGGGGAAAAAGTGAAACTCTCATTGTGCAACTGCTTAGTGACTACAATGTCTAACGTAGAAATACTTTTTCCAGAAAGCTTACAAGCCACACATTTATAGGTGAGCACAAAGTTAAAAAGCTTTCCATTACTAACGTACAAAATATCAGGCAAAGGGACTCCAAGTCCGTGATACGGTAACCACCTGGCAAGGACTGAACTACAGGCAATAAGATGTAACAACCAGCATGTCAGCAGTTAATGAACTTCAGGGACAGTTATGTGTGTCACATGCATCATTTCATTTAATGACTAAAAAAGGACTTCTAAAACTTCAACAAAATTCCTCGAGGGACTTCCCTGGTGGCGCAGTTGTTAAGAATCTGCCTGCCAATGCAGGGGACATAGGTTCGAGCCCTGGTCCAGAAGATTCCACATGCACGGAGCAACTAAGCCCGTGTGCTGTAACTACTGAGCCTGCGCTCTAGAGCCCGTAAGCCACAACTACTGAGCCCGTGTGCCACAACTACTGAAGCCCGTGCGCCTAGAGCCTGTGCTCCACAACAAGAGAAGCCACCACAATGAGAAGCCCGCGCACCGCGATGAAGAGTAGCCCCCAGTCGCTGCAACTAGAGAAAGCCCACGTGCAGCAATGAACACCCAACACAACCAAATAAATAAATAAATAAAATTTAAAAAAAAACAAAAACAAAAACTCCTCGAACCAGAGAGTGAGCATGAATTTGCCCAAAGAAACCAACATGTGTGGAATTTCTCCCAAATTTAATGCTTTACCATAAATTACGTGAAATTTGTATCCTACTTCATTATAACACTAAACATTTTCCTTAAAACGTTTGACAAATGTTCTGCTCCAGGAAAGCATGCCAAATTTATCCCATGGCTCTGCATGACCCCCCCCCCAACAGCATCCTCCCAGGGACACACATGCATCCGCCTGCTTGAGAAGCACTTTCCCCAACAGCCTTGTATTTGAGAATAAAAATCAAAACTTAAAAACCTTATGACCAGTAAGTCAACCATTTCTTGTTATAATTGAAATTATAACTGCTGTATAGTATTATCGTCTATTGTGTTTTTCCACATTGCTACATAACCTTCATAATTTAAATTGATAATGGCTATGAAATATCTCCTGGATAAATTATGATAATTTAACTAAACTTTCTTAATGTTACACGTGTTCCTAATTCCTCTAAATGATACAATACTTGAGAAATTGGATCATAATCCCTTGTTTACATTAAATCTCACGATAATCATTCACTCAAATACTTGAGTCCTACCAGGCACTATGCTAGATGTTGGGGATACGGAGGGGAACAAAATTGACAGTCCCTGCCTTAATGGAGCTTACAGACTGGCATGAAAGACATAAATGAGTAAAAACCACAAAATATAATCAGTTATGATGGGGAAGCACAGCAACTGCCAAACCGTTTTCCAAAGTGGTTTTAGTGTTTTACTTTCCTACCAGCAGTGTATGAGATTTCCAGTTCCTCCACATCCTCACCAACACTTGGTATGGTCAGTCTTTTAAATCTGTAATATAGGTTTATAGTGATACCTCAGTGTGGTTTTTATTTTCATTTTCCTAACAACTAATGATGTTCATCTTTTCATTTGCTTATTTGCTATCCATACATCTTCTTTCAAGTGTCTGTTCAAACCTTCTGCCCATTCTTTTTGAATTTTTCTTTATATAGTCTGGACACAAGTCCTTTGTCAGACTTCTGACATGCAAATATTTTCTTTTAGCATGTATCTTGTCTTTTAACAGTATCTTTAGAAGTGTAAGTTTTTAACTTACATGAAGTCTGATTTATTAATTTGTGCTTTTTGGTCTCTCAACTACAAAATCTTTGCCTAAAATAAGGTCACAAAGAGTTTTTTCCTATGTTTTGTTCTGTAAGTTTTTATTTTAGGTTTTACATTTAGGTCTGTTTCACTTTGAAAAAAACTCCAAAATACTCCTGAACCAGACTCACCAATTTTTAACATTCTGCCACATTTCACTTATCATTTTTTCTTTATATCCGTACTTTTTTTCCTGAACCATTTGAGAGTAGGCTGCATATGTCATACCCTTTTACCCCTAAATACTTCAGTGTATATTTCCTAAGAACTTGAATATCTTTATATATCCTACAATACAGTTCTCAATTTCAAGAAATTTTATACTGATATATTATACTTTCATTTAATCTATAAACATATTCCAGTTTTATCAATTGCTCCACTAATGCCCTTGCAGCTGTTTTTCCCCACGGATTGCATTTAGTTGCCATGTCTCTTTGGTCTCCTAAAAGCTGGACCATTTCCACAGCCATTTTTTAAAAAGGGGGTCCATTTTCATTAAAAGCCTCTGACTAAAAATGGTGAAAATAAAGAATCTCTGCATGGGGTAGGCTAAACATTTGTCTAAAAAGCAAGTTGTGGGAATTCCCTGGTGGTCCAGTGGTTAGGACTCTGCATTTCCACTGCCGGGGGCCCAGGTTCAATCCCTGGCTGGGGAACTAAGATCCCGCAAGCCACATGGTACGACCAAAACATAAAAAAATAAAATGTCATTTGAAAAAATAAAGCAAGTTGCAATTTATTCAGACACATATATGTTTAAATTTGTGTAGATAAAGGTCACTTGGAGAAAATTTTAGAAGGAAAATGGAACTGCTTCCTATGGTTAAAATAATGTATAATAAGTACAATAAGTTATAGTCACAAAGAAACTGGCTTTACATAGAAATGCACAGCTAATGAGAATTTTCTTTAATATTTAAATTTCTGTAAATGAGGACTTTAGATGGAGAATATAATCATCTATGGAGAAGCAATTTAGAGGGTACAGGATTTTAGTGCTCTTCTTTCAATTCAGCTAACCAAATTATATTTGTTTCATTTTGGGGAAAAGTATAATTTTATTGGTTTTTTTCTCTCAGAAAATAAGGTCTCAACTTGATTTCTTCTGGGTTTTGTTGAGTTGAATTTTTAGGTTTTATTTAAAAATCTAGGATATTCAAGTTGCACACCTTAAAGCCTGAAAGGTGAAGGGTTACTCTTTACTCTAACTTTCAAATTCTCAGTGACACTGACATCCACTCTGCTTAATACACTCTGCTTAATACACTCTGCTTAATACAGTATATGCTGGTAGCTTATAGTGGCAGATGTTGAAGTTCTAGCTAAAACAAATCTTTCAGAACAAATATAAATTTGGCCAGTATAACATGTTGCACCCTAGAGGAACCATGACCCAGCAAGTTTTGTGGGGAATCCCATCTTCTGAGGTAGTGCTGATATCCTTCCTTGAAAGCTGCTGTGATACATTAAGGACGTGGAGTGGGGAAACCAGCAAAAGAGTGAACAAATTATGGAGGCTGTGTGTGCATGTGTGTGTGTCTTCACAAGGCAGCGATTGCCCTGTGAAGGGAAGTCAGGATTTCTGAAGAACCTCGTGTGTTACTATTGCAGACTTATATAGGAGCCAGTTTGGTAAATATACAATAACAGACAGCTGATCTTAAATAGAGACTACAGAATTCTGACTCCTAACCTCCACTGCAAAATTAACATGTATCTCCAACACCCAGCCTATCCCTTTTAATATGTAGCTGACTTTGTTTCCTTGTTCTTTCATTTTTTTAGCCTAAGCCCTGGGTTGTCTTTGTCCACTTGCCTGAACTCATGTCTTAGGTTCTCCTTCTGAGGAATATTAATGCTGTCCTTCCACCTTGTAGCTTCCCCAACCCATTCCTAGGAATGCAGCATGAGCTGGTTTCCCTGTTTAGGCTGACTGGCAACCATATATTAAAGGGCTGCGGACTTCGGGGATGCCTGGGACTCATAAGTCTTTAAAGTTTTAGTAACTCCTAAAATGTAAGATAATCCTTTATTCTGAAGCAACTCTTCACACAGAAGACCCTAAACAGTTGGCGATTAAGAGAGGTAGATGCTATATTCCAGAAATAGCCTTTTTAATATAAAAAAGTAGGGACCTTTCCTTTTAATTATAGGGGCAATCAGAGTCAATTATAGGAGCACCTTTTAGAAATTTTTCTCTTAGGTGTTTTTTAAACATCCTATTTTGAAATAATTTAAATCTTACAGAAAAGTTTGCAGGAATAGTACAAAGGACTCCCAAGTCTTTAAACATAAAAAATAAAAGTTGGGTTTACTGAAGTATAAGTGACATACAAAAAACTGCACATGTTTAAAGTTTATAATTAAGTTTTGACATATAAATACCTATGAAACCATGGCCACACTCAAGATTAGGAGTGTGGCCAAAAAGTTCATCATCCCCAAAAGTTCCCTGGTGCTCCTCTGCAGTGCGTCCCTCCTGCTCCTCCCCCATTCCTAGGCTACAACTTCTCTACTTTGTTAAGATAGATTCACTTTGAGTTTTATATTGATGGAATCACACAGCATATACTCCATTTTGTTGTTGTCTGGCTTCCTTTACTCTGTATAGTTATTTTGAAATTCACCCATGTGGTTGTATCAATAATTTATTCCCTTACCTGGGTGAATAACATTCCATTGTATGGTTATACCATAATATGTATATTCATTCACCTGATGGACATTTGAGTTTTTTCTAGTTTTGGCTGTTACCAAAAAAGCTGTGAACATCTGTGTACAACCCTTTGTGTTCTTTCATTTCTCTTGGGTAAACACCTAGGAGTGAAATGGCCAGATCATATGGTAAATAGATGATTATCTCCATCTAAAGCACTCATTACAGAAATTTAAATATTAAAGAAAATTCTCATTAGCTGTGCATTTCTATGTAAAGTCAGTTTTTTTGTTATTAAATTTTATTTATTTTAATTTCATTTTTCCTCTGACTTTATTTTTTAACATCTTTACTGGAGTATAATTGCTTTACAATGGTGTGTTAGTTTCTGCTGTATAACAAAGTGAATCAGCTATACATATACATACATCCCCATACCTCCTCCCTCTTGCGTCTCCCTCCCACCCTCCCTGTCCCACCCCTCTAGGTGGACACAAAGCACTGAGCTGACCTCCCTGTGCTATGCAGCTCCTTCCCACTAGCTGTCTATTTTACATTTGGTAGTGTATATATAGTCAGTTTCTTTGTGACTATAATTTATTGTACTTATCATATTATTTTACAGATAGGACGCAGTTCCATTATCCTTCTAAAATTTTCTCAAAGTGACCTTTATCTACGCAGATTTAAATATATTTATGTGTCTGAATAAGTTGCAACTTGCTTTTTAGACAAATGTTTGGCATACCCCATGCAGAGATTCTTTATTTTCACCTTTTCTAGTAGGAGGCTTTTTAAGAATATAATAAAAATGAACCCTTCCTCCTCAGCAAAATTCATACATATTTTAGACACAATTTCAGAGACTCATGAACCCAAACCCATGTAGACCCAAGAGGTCTGGTTCTTTGATTAGAGATAAAGATCTTTTATTCGCCCCTAATAATTTGTTTATGTATACTGGTTATGAACTTGTAATCAATATGCACATATAATATTTTTATTTATTTCATAAGTAAACAATTTTCATTAAGTACTTTTCTTTATCAATATATAATCTTCATGTATCTATCATATAAATTTTTTTTTAACACTATGAATTTTAAATGAATTTGCTCTAAGAGGCCTTCTGCTTCCACAAGCTACATATAGCTAAAAACCCTGGGCATTATATGTAAAACAAATGTAAGATGACTCTAAAAGACTGAGAAAGGAAAGCAGCCCAGCTAGGAACCTTAGGATCCAAGGAATGACACAGTGGTGAGTTCCCCAGGTTTTCTTTTGGCCTCATGCTGCTCAGACTGGGCTCTGGAGAAGCTCACAACCTGGAAACACCAATGAACTCAGACAACATAGGCCTGTACCAAAAAATGCTCTCTCTAGCCAAAGGACCAAGAAAGCATAGCCTAGCAAGACACAAAACTTTTAGACAATAACCACTTTACTCCAGCCAAACACCACAGAAACAACTGTGGCCCGATCCCCATCAGCAAAAGCTGAGTGGACAGCCTGGACTTCCAGCCTTACAGACTGTAATGAGGCGTCCCACCGTCCCTGACAGGGTGGTGTCAGTGGAGGTCACACAGGCAGCAGTAATAAGGCACTCTTCCTCCTCCTAGCCAGGGCTGTATCAGTAGAGGTCTCCTGAGGAGCCCAAACTCCCCGCCCTGCAGCAACAAGAGCTCTTCCCCACCAGTGTCAAAGGAGACTGAGTGGGGAACCTGGACTGCCTCACTCACCTGGCAGTAGCAATCACAGCACTGTCAGAGGTGGCCTGCTAAACAGTAGATTTAATTAAGATTAAAGTCTCATAACATAATATCCAAAATGTCCAGGTTCCATTTAAAAATCACTCATCAGGGAATTCCCTGGTAGTCCAGTGGTTAGGCCTCGGCACTTTCAATGCCACGGCCGAGGTTCGATCCCTCGTCAGGGAACTAAGATCCTGCAAGCTGTGAGGCGTGGCCAAATAAATAAATAAAATAAAAATAAAAATCACTCATCATACCAAGAACCAGAAAAATCTCAACTTGAATGAGAAAAGACAATTAACAGATACCAACATCAAGATGACACAGATGTTAGAATTATCTAATAAGCATTTTAAAACAGCCATCATAAAAATGGTTCAACAAGCAATTACAAACATGCTTGAAACAAGTAAAAAACAGAACAGAAATAGAAAGGCTCAAAGAAATAGGAGATATCAAGAACAATGTAAACTTTAGAATGAAAAATACAATAACCTAAATAAAAACACGGAATGGCTTGAGCAAAATGGAAAGGACAGAAAATAATCAGTTACCTTGAGACAGAATAGCAATTACCCAATCTGAACAACAGAGAAAAAACAGTCTTCAAAAAAAGTTAATGGAGTTTCAGAGACCCATGAGATACTAACAAACTATCTAACATCATGTCATCAGAGTCCCAGAAGGAGAAAAGAAAAAGGGTGAGGCTGAAAAAGTATCTGAAGAAATGGCTGAACATTTCCCAAAAGACATAAACCTATAGATTCAAGAAACCGAGTGAACCACAAACAAGATAAACACAGATATCCATGACAAGACATATAGTCAAACTTCTGAAACTAAAGACAAAGGAAAAAGTCTAGAAAGTAGTAAAAGAAATGACACCTTACCTATAGGGGAAAAGCTATTTGAACAACAAAGAATTTCTCTTCAGAGACTATGGAGGCCAAAAAAAGTGGCACATTTTTCAACTGCTGAAAGAACTGTCAGCCTGGAATTTTATATCCAATGAAAATATCCTTCAGAAATGAAGGGTAGAAAAGGAAATCAAAACATTCTCAGAAAAAAAACTTGCTCTAAGAATCTGTCACCAGCAGGCCTAACTGGCTAGTGGCTAAGGAATGGCTAAGAGAAGTTTTCTAAACAATTAAATGATATAAGGAGGAAATCCTGGAACATCAGAAAGAAAGAACAATGGAAAAAGTAAAAATTGGGTGTAAATACAATAGACTGTCCTCCTCTCTTGGAATTTTCTAACTTATGTTTAATGGTTGAAGCAAAAATTATAACAGTGATATTCTAAATGTATGTAGAGGAAACATTTAAGACGATTATAATTTGGGGAAGGTATGCAGACAAAAAGCAAGGTAAGGCTCACTTCACTCAAACTGGTAAAATGATACCACCAGTAGACTGTGGTAAGTGATATATATAGACTGTAGTACCCAGAAGCAGCCACTAAAAAGTTATACAAAGAGATATACTCCAGAACACTATAGATAAAACAAAATGGAATTCCAAATGAATCTGCACTAGTGATCATTTTATTTCACTTGCAACCTTGTAAGAAAGAGACTGAAGGTACTTTCCTAAGCACAAGAATTCAGTTTATGTACAAGTTAGACCAGTGATAAGTTAAATCAATGAAGTTACAGCAAGCAGGTTATCATGTTGGTGAGCAAATTCAGCCTATGATAAACTATTTACAAACACAACCATACAAAATCTATGGGATGCAGTAAAAGCAGTCCTTAGAGGGAAGTTCATAGCAATACAGGCCTTCTTTAAGATATAAGAAAAATCTCAAATAATCTCAAATCTAACCCATCACCTAAAACAATTAGAAAAAGAACAAAAACCTAATAAAGTCAGCAGAAGGAAGGAGACATTAAAGATCAGAGAGGAAATAAATAAAACAAAGATTAAAAAAACAATAGGACAAAACCCAATAAAATCAAGAGCTGGTTCTTTTAAAGGGTAAACAATTGACAAACCTCTGGCCAGGTTCACCAAGAGGAAAGGAAAGAAGACCTAAATAAACAAAATATGAAAGAGGAGAAATCACAACTGATACCACAGAAATACAAAAAACCATAAGAGAATACTATGAACGATTATATGCCAACAAACTTGACAATCCAGAAGAAATGGACAACTTTTTAGAAACATACAGCACACCAAACCTGAATCAAGAAGAAATAGATAACTTGAACAGATCACTAGACATGAAATAGAATCTGTAACTAAAAAACCTCCCTGCAGGCAGAAGTCCAGGACCAGATGGCTTCACTGGGTAATTCTACTAAACATACAAAGAAGAACGTGTACTGCTCCCTCTCAAACTCTTCCAAAAGACTTAAGAGGAAAGAACACTCCCAAAGACATGCTATAAAGCCACCATCACCCTGATACCAAAACCAGACAAAGACACTACCAAAAAAGAAGATTACAGGTCAATATCTTTGATGAATACAGACACAAAAATTCTCAACAAAATATTAGCAAACCGAATCCAACAACACATAAAAAAGGTCATATACCACGACCAAACTGGATTCATCCTAGGGTCACAAGGATGGTTTAACATAAGCAAATCAACCAATGTGATACACCACCACAACAAAAGAAAGGACAAAAACCACATGATCATCTCAATAGATGCAGAAAAAGCATTTGATAAAATTAAACACCCATTTGTGATTAAAAAACCTTACAAAAATGAGTATAGAGGGAACATATCTCAACATAATAAAAGGTATTTATGACAAACCCACAGCCAATATAATACTCAACTGTGAAAAGCTGAAAGCATTCCTGCTAAAATCTGGAACAAGACAAGGATGCCCACTCTCACCACTTCTCTTCAACATAGTATTGGAAGTCCTAGCCACAGCAATCAGACAAGAAATAAAAGGTATTCAAATTGGTAGGGAAGAGGTAAAACTGTCATTATATGTAGATGACATGATACTATATATAGAAAACCCTAAAGACTCCACACAAAAACTACTAGAACTGATAAACGAACTCAGCAATGTAGCAGGATACAAGATTAACATACAGAAATCGGTTGCATTTCTTTACAATAACAATGAAATAGCAGAAAGGGAATGTAAACAAACAATCCCTTTTAAAATTGCATAAAAAAATAAATAAAGGACTTAGGAATAAACCTCACCAAGGAGGTGAAAGACTTAACATGCTGAGAACTACAAAACATTAATAGAGGAAATTAAAGATGATTCAAAGAAATGGAAAGATATCTCATGTTCTTGGACTGGAAGAATTAATACTGTTAAAATGGCAATACTATCCAAAGCAATCTACAGATTTAATTTGATCCCTATCAAATTACACATGACATTTTTCACGGAACTAGAACAAATAATCCTAAAATTTACATACAACCATAAAAGACCCAGAATTGCCAAAGCAATCCTGAGGAAAAAGAACAAAGCAGGAGGCATAACCCTCCCAGATTTCAGACAGTACTACAAAGCTACAGAAATCAAAACAGTGTAGTACTGGCACAAAAAGAGACATACAGCTCAATGGAACAAAACAGGAAGCCCAGAAAAAAACCCACACACCTACAGTCAACCTTCAACAAAGGAGGCAAGAATATAACATGGGAAAAAGACAGTCTCTTCAGCAAGTGGTGCTGGGTAAGTTGGAGAGCTGCACGTAAATCAATAAAGTTAGAACACACCCTCACACCATGCACAGAAATAAACTCAAAATGACTTAAAGACTTAAACATAAGATATTATACCATAAAACTCCTAGAAGAGATCATAGGCAAAACATTCTCTAACATAAATCGTACCAATGTTTTCTTAGGTCAGGCTCCCAAGGCAATAGAAATAAAAACAAAAATAAACAAATGGGACCTAATCAAACTTACAAGCTTTTGCACAGCAAAGGAAACCATAAACAAAATGAAAAGACAACCTAAGGAATGGGAGAAAATATTTGCAAATGATGCGACCGACGAGGGCTTAATTTCCAAAATATACAAACAGCTCATACAATTCAATAACAACAACAAAAAAACAACCCAATCGAAAAATGGGCAGAAGACCTAAACAGACTTTTCTTCAAAGGAGAAATACAAATGGCCAATAGACACATGAAAAGATGCTCAACATCGCTAATTATTAGAGAAATGCAAATCAAAACTACAATGAGGTACCACCTCACACCGGTCATAAAGGCCATCATTAAAAAGTCTACAAATAACAAATGCTGGAGAGGGTGTGGAGAAAAGGGAATCCTCTTATACTGTTGGTGGGAATGTAGATTGGTGCAGCCACTATGGAAAATAGTATGGAGGTTCCTCAAAAAACTAAAAATAGAGTTGCCATATGATCCAGCAATCCCACTCTTTGGCACACACCCAGACAAAACTAATTCGAAAAGGTACATGCACCACTATGTTCATAACAGCACTATTTACAATAGCCAAGACATGGAAACAACCTAAATGTCCATCGACAGGGGAATGGATAAAGATGTGGTGTGTACACACACACACACACACACACACACACACACACACACAGGAATATTACTCAGCCATCAAAAAGAATGAAATAATGCCATTTGCAGCAACATGGATGGACCTAGCGATTATCATACTAAGTAAGTCAGAAGGAGAAAGACAAATATCATATAACTTATATGTGGAATCTAAAATATGATACAGATCAACATATCTATGAAACAAAAACAGACTAACAGATACAGAGAACAAACTTGTGGTTGCCAAGGGGAAGGCAGGGTACGGGAGGGAAGGAATGGGAGTTTGGGATTAGCAGAGGCAAACTATTATATATAGGATAAACAACAAGGTTATACTGTATAGCACAGGAAATGAATATAATAATAACCAGTAACTAGTAAGAAATTCAATTTTTAAATGAGATTGATATGCATAGCTCTAACTAAACTCCTTACCAAAATCTAGTCAGTATTCTCGCTCCCTTGTGCCACTGATAATTGACAAATATTCTTTAACAATCTTCATCTTTCAAAGGCAGTAAGACCAATACTTTATATTTTCTATCACAATTTTGTCAACAGTATTTTTTTTCCAGATTTCTCATTAAAAATACCATATACCTGGTGATTTAGTTTTCCTTCATTTTAACCAAGAATGAATGAAAGTATTTGAGGATAATAATTTTATCCTGCCATGGCTCTATAGGATTTTGATGACTGAATAGAAACCACCACTTCCACCTTTCTTACTACATGTTCCTTACTATGCTAAGCACTCTAAACACACTTGCATTGCAAATGAGAAATAGGTATGTTATCCCCATTTTATATGGGGAAGCAGGTTCAGAGAGGTTAAGTAATAAGTCCTGGAAATCATGAGTAAGTGGCAGAGCTGGGATTCAAACTCAGTCTAATTCCAAATGCCATGCCGCCACACTCTATTCATGAACTCCAGTTTCCTATCTGTAAAATGGGAATACCACTTGTCTGAGGGCACATCAAAATGCCTTCCCAGATCCTCCGAAGTAATGAGAAAAGTCTTCCCACCCTCAGAACCCCCAATGTCCTCCAGAGACTACTCAGCCCTTTCAGTGTATATTAGATGTGTATAATGTTTTCTCCCCAACTAAACTAAACTTGAAAGTCAGAGACCATTTCTGATTGATCCTAGTGGTCTTCACTGCCTTCACAAAACAGGTGCTTAGTTGGCAAATGAGGTAGAATTTGAGATATATAAATTATATTGACATCAAATTTTATATAGAAAACAAACATTCCACGAAGAAAAAAATGGGGGGGGGGGATTAAGTTAAGAAAGCATAAAGGTCATAGGACAAGATACAGGCCTCATTGGGAAAATTAAGTAGACACAAATCTGAGGAACACACAAATTATGGAATGGTTATTTTACATAAGGATTCTTTTCCAAAACTGAACCTTCTTACAGTTTCTTTAAATGTGAAATTCCCTATTTGAATACACTGAAGTGCACTGAATACATTTAAGTGTATTTAACTATGCACAAATTGAATGTGTAGTTTTTAAAGAAATATTATGTAAAGATTTCCATGTGCCTAGAAATCTGTCATTAAACTCAAAAGAAAACACAATTGTAATTTTTTAAAATCATCCAGAACATAACTGAGGGCAGGAATTCTGATATCTTGCTCACTGGATGTATCCTCAGCCTCCAGTAAGTACAGTGCCTAGCAGTCTAATCTGCATAGCACTCAAATATTGACTAAAGAGGAGGACACAGTATCAGATTCAAATCTCTAATTACTTAGAATTTTCCAATGCTAGATTAGGCTCTCCAGTTTCTGGGGATTGCATATCCACTATTTTGACTACTCCTCATGATATATACTCTGTGCCAGTTAAGTATATATAAATGACCAATGGTTAAAAGCGATAGCCTGAAATTTACAAGGCTTTACAAATGTATAAATTCTAAATTAGATGTAGATTAGTTAATAGTATTGTTTAAATATTAATATTTTGGCGTTGATAGTTGTACTGTGGTTCTGTAGTTAACAGTAGGGTTAAGAGTATATAGGAACTCTTTGTACTAATTTTGCAACTTTCTTGTAATTCTAAAATTATTTCAAAATGAAGCGAAAAATTTTAGTTAGAAATACTTACTGCACCAAGTGATGGTCCATATCTTCCTGTGGCAACTTTACACACATAACTAACGAAATTGGAAATAACACCTAAGAAATAAATCACATTTCAGTAATTTTAGTGAGGTATAAAAATGGCTTCCATTTCTGACCTCCACCCCACAGAGACTAACAGTGTTGGGTTTCTACCCAGGTCACTACAAGGTGCAGGCATAAATACTTATCCTGCCTGTCGCTTCAGATATATTATAGGGAAAGCAAAGTCTGACCCACTGTACCACTTACTGAGTAACGTAGGGTCATTCACTTTACCTTGTAGTTATCATTTTCCTCATCTACACTGTATGAAGAAAGACTAGTTCCCAAACTCACCAACTGTCTGGGAATTCTCTGGACTGCGCTCTAAACACTAAATCAGAACCTCTGGAGTGGGACCAGGGAGTCTATATTTTACTCAGCTTGCCAAATGAATGTGTTGCAGATCTAGACTAGATGATCCTTTACAGGTCCCTTTGGCACCAATGTCATCTGAACTGAGTATGGCTAATTTTAAAAAACAACTTTCTATAAAGCAGGAATTAATGGCACTTGAAACAGACCCTTTGTACCTACAACAACATTAGTGCTCAGGGAAAGAACTACACACCTTATTAGGCCAAAGATACTGCTCAGCTTCTGTTTTGAGGACTAGATGCACGTGAGTATTTAATTAACACTGATTAAGTACCCACTCGGGGCCTTGTGGTAGGTGCTTTTATTTTATCCCTTCTACAACCCCATGTCATATGAGAGTAAGTAGTATTATCCTCAGAGAGGTATAGTCTTTTCTGCAACATCACACAGCTGGTAAGCAGAAACAGGATCTGAACCTAGGCCTTCCATCTCCAAGCTCAGTGTCTTTTCACTACACATATCTGCCAGATATACTGTTTTTAAATGAAGGGATTTTAGGAATGAATTTTTACACTTTATGGTTATAATTAAGTACATTTTGCAAACAGAAAGTAAAAAAAAATTTTTTTTGAGATAAGTAAAATATAATCAACCAACTGCCAATTTAGCAGCATCTAGGAACCTGGAATCCTGCACTATCATTTACTAGTGAAATAAGGAAATGATGCTACCTCCAGGATGACTTGAGTGGTTCCATGCTAATATATGCTTGCAACAAAGAACGAACTCATTCTTGACAATCTTATTGGATAGCTAATCGAAAGTTTTCTGAAAACTGAACACACTTGGGAAATGAGCGTAAGGTTATTTAACACAGATCCAGATAATTGAGGCATCCCGGAACTCTGGGAACCACTAATCTATAAAATGGTGGGCCTGAGCTAAAGAAACCAAGGCCTAGGGAGATAAAAATGACATGCTTAAACACTACACCAGTTTGTATCCTTCTCTATATACAACCTGAGAAACAAATACATACTGAGCACTTACGGTATATAGAATATGGCTATAATCATTCCCTTTGTCCCTTCTCCAGATAGGGGAGAACACTTATACTCTGAAAGGTCCTAAGATGAAAGCTTATTACCTGCAGATAAGTACACTGCCATGAACTGCTCCTGACCGAGAATGTTCACTATGCTGGAGGAGAAGCTCCACAAGACATACATATTTGCTGCCATGTGAAACAAGGAGAAATGACTGAACGTTGACAGCAACATTGGAGAACAAAGGACCTCTACAAGAGAAGGAAAAAGTCTTGTAATTGTGGAACACACAGCCAGTAAAAATGATCCATTTTAGACTTTTTCATTATTATTATGACACAAACATGCGAAACAAACCAGAGCTAGTTAAAAGATTGGATAAGATGGTTTAAGACAGCTTTTTACCACTTGAAAAATGCTATCTTAAATCTCTTTTCTACTTAGTAAGCAACCAATAAAGATTCTCAGGTCAATGAAAGCAACTTGTCCTATAGAAAAAGTTAGTTAGAAAAAGAATTAGTAAATTATTTCAATTACGGAAATAAAATTGTATATAATAGTCTCTTCAAAGAGTAAACTTGTAGCGATCATGGATCTTAAGTCACTAAAAAATATTTAGATATCTGCTATGCGCAAGGTACATTTTAGGTGCCTCGACACAGCTGTAACAGAAATGAGGTTCCTGTCCTCCAAGAGTTTACAGCCTATCCTCCAGATTTTGCTTACAATTATTGACAAGTAAATCATCTTTTTTATAGCACTTCAATTACCATAAAGCATATTTCTTCCATTTTACCTCTACCTCAAAATAAAATCACACAAGTTACACTTACTTGAGGCTGGACTGGATGTGAAATATCTGATCATCGTCCGCTGTAGAGAAGGTACTCTCCACAAACAAAATACAAAAACATTTGCAGCTATGATACCTACAAAATAAACATTTATAATTTAGGGAAGTTAAAAATAAAAGCAAAGAAAGTCTGATCAAAAGTCCACCCGAGGGACTTCCCTGGCAGTCCAGTGGTTGAGACTTCGCCTTCCAATGCAGGGGGGTGCGAGTTCAATCCCTGGTCGGGGAGCTGGGATGCCGCATGCCTCGCAGCCAAAAAACCAAAACACATAAAACAGAGGCAGTGTTGTAGCAAGTTCAATAAAGACTTTAAAAGTGGTCCACATCAAAAAAAAAACAAAAACAAAAATCTTAAAAAAAAAAAAAAAAGTCCACCCAAATAAGATTTTCTACCACATTATTTAAGAGTATTATATACTTGGGGGGGGGGGTGCGGGGAAGTAAACTAAGAAAAGTAAGTGAAATCAATGTTTCTGAGTATCAAAACTGTCACAGATTGGTAAAGTCAGAAAATTCCTGGAAAATGCTCTAGGAGCTAACTTCCTTCACTCAGATCCAAATTTTACTCCTTCAGAACAGTTCACTCTTCTCAATAAATAATCAGATCTATAATTATTGCTTGAAAATGGCCAAGGCAAAGACAGAAGTAATGTACAGAATTAGGTTCTTTGGCCAAGAGTCAAAAAGCTACATAACATCGCTTCTTTTTCCACAGGGAATGGTATGCTTCTTTAACTTCTGGACAGCTTGTGGAAACACCTATGGATCATCTATATGGGGACTTCCCCGGTGATCCAGCGGTTAAGACTCCGCGCGTCCACTGCAGGGGGCGCGGGTTCAATCCCTGGTCAGGGAACTAGGATCCCAGGATCCCACATGCTGCTCGGCACAGCCAAAAAATTTTAAAAATTAAAAAAAAAAAAGTCATCTGTGAAGATGAAGATCCACATGTCTGAGAAAAAAACTCATAAGATAAGAATTCAGGAATAGTCTGGAAGACTTTTGAAACTGCTTTTGAAAATATGTCTACATGTGGGAGTTGGATGACTTTTATTTTTCTGCAAGAACTGATGTTGCTAGAACTACCACTAAATTGAGTAAGTTTGTTTACTGATAAAATGTGACTAAATAGTTAATTCTAGGGAAGAAATTAAGTTATTCTTAAAAACTGCAAACTTTAAAAAGATACATTAATTTTAGGTACCACAACTCCTTACACATAGTAGGCACTCATCTACTTGAATTAAAGAAATTTAAACATGTATTCACTCATCCTGTCTCTTTAGGCAACAGGCAACTAGCCCTTTCAACTTCTTCAATGAAAATAAGGACTGATTCCAGCAACATTCTGGTAAAATAATTTATTTTAGAAGATATTCACTGTACAGTCCCTGCCAGCTGCTACATCTTGGAGTTTTCCTTTGGCTCCCGCATTTGTGCACTCTGTAAGACTCTCAGCTATCCACTGGCATTCCTAGTCTCTCTAGTTTTTGCTCTCCCACTTAAGAGTTAGAATCTATGAAAAATGGTAGTTTCCTTTCCAAAGACATTCTTTCCCATTTTAATATCTGAAATCAGGATGCATCTTACAATTGGTATTGTGTCCAATGAACTGGTAGTATCTTTCTTCATAGCACACTAAATGGTGTTTTACTGCATTTAACTGAACTGATCCTATCAATTTTATCAGATGCCCTGCTAGTGAGGTCTGTGACTATGATTATGACAGCTATTTTACCATCTTTCTTTTTAAAAATTTTTTTTTATCTTCCTTTTTTAAAAAATTTCTTTCTTTTATTTTTGACTGTGTTGGGTCTTCGCTGCTGCGCACGGGCTTTCTCTAGTTGTGGCGAGCGGGGGCTACTCTTCGTTGCAGTGCGCGGGCTTCTTATCGCGGTGGCTTCTCGTGTTGTGGAGCATGGGCTCTATGCGCACGGGCTTCAGTAGTTGTGACATGCGGGCTCAGCAGTTGTGGCACACAGGCTTAGTTGCCCTGTGGCATGTGGGATCTTCCCAGACCAGGGCTCGAACCCGTGACCCTGCATTGGCAGGTGGATTCTTAACCACTGCGCCACCAGGGAAGCCCTATTTTACCATCTTTAGTAAGTAACTACAACTCTTTCCAAGATGATGTGAGGAACAGTATTTATTTTTTTAAAAATGGGGGAAAGGGATCATAAACAAGGCAAGTAAGAGCACTGTGTGTACATCCCAATGAGGAATCTGGAACCCTGGGCAGGGAAGGTGGGCAGAGCCTCCTCAGCTGCAGAACAGACCTCAGGGGTTTATCATAACAGGAAGTGAGCAGTGATTAGTATTGCCTGGGGTTCTTTAGTTTCTTTTGCCGAGTTAAACATCTTTACTCACCCAGAGACTCTTAGGTCTAGATTGTTATACACAGTGTTTGGTATCTCAGGGTAAAAAAGACTTGAGAATAGTTTGGCCCAGATTTCCATGGTCATAAAGATAAGTCAGGGCTTTGCAGTTTGCTCCAGTTATGGTTCACTGCAAAGAAAGCAAGATGGGGCCCCATCCTGCCTGCCGAAAAATGGCAACTACTCTGCCTACTCTGCCAGTTCCACAGGCCACTTCCTGAAACCAGTGACATACAGCACCCAATTCCAAAAACTGCAAGCACTACAGCACTGTAGAGAAGTAGAGAGCATCTCTGGCTGAAGAGATTACAACCAGGGAAAAGACCTGAAGGGAAAGATAACCAAGGATATCAAGGTTCACAGTAGCCAAAGAGTTAACATTGCCAAGTTTTCAACCGAAATGTAAGAGGCGTTTTTGGTAAATTTGACAGAATATTGGTACTGGAACACGCTGCGGTCAAACCCCTCACTTCATAGACCAGTGATCTTCGATTAGGCAAAACCCATCAGTAAACAACTGAACGTATATACCCAAATTATGTACATGAACAACTATAATTCATTATAAAATACACTAACAAAAAAGAGAGAAAGTAAAATGCAGATATTTTCTTCCCTGGTTATCCCATTTTGAAGGCCAATTATAGATGAGAAAACTGAGGCTCTAAGAGGTACAAGTTTTCAGAGAGCCAAATTCAGTGGTTAAGCCAGAATTCCTAATGTAGTGCTCTTTCTACTAGACACAGAGACATGGGTAGCCAAGGGGCTTTCTTTTGATCTTGGTCACTCTAGAACTTCAGATACCAGACAAAGGGCTCCTTATATGGGGAACAGCATAGGTTGGTCCCCAGAGGCAAGTGACCAGGAGGTATGACAATCGTAGGCCTACTGAGGAAGCATTGCACACTGTCTGAAGGTAAGTTGCACACTGTCTGAAGGTAAGGGTGAAGGAGCCCAGCAGGACTGACTCTGTCCTATTTACACTATAACCTGGGCAAGAGGCCTAATCTCTCAGCCTCAGTTTCCTCGTCTGTAAAATGGGGGTAATAAAATCAACCTCAAAGAGTTGAGTGATGATTAAATGAGAAAGCATGATTACATGTAGTGGTCACACAGAGATGACTCAATACATGAAAAATATGGTAGAAAGGGAATGGCCTTTTCAGGTCTGAATCCTAGGCATGTCACTTAGAAGCTTTGTGGCCTGTGGCATTTCACCGCCTTCATTTCAGTTTCCTCATTTGTAAAATGAGGATAATACTTGCTATACATCATAAAGGTTGTAGTGAGGCTTAAATAGATTGTAGATGCACCTAGTATGTAGATGCTCAAAGAAAATGGTTCCCTCCCCTCCTTCCTTCTCCTTTGAGAGGTAGAACTGCTTAGGGTCTCTGTTTGTATCTCCATTTAGGAGGAGTGTTACTTGCCTCCTCCTGACTCAATCATGTCTTGGACCAGCTTGGCACTATTGATTTAGGAAGGTCGCTGCTGCCTCAGTGCCTACCTTTACCAAAAGTGATGCACTGGATTCTATCAGCAAGAATAATGGAGTAAAGACCACCAAAAGTTCTGTCCTTCATAAAAGCAATGAAAAAATTGGCAAAAAATGTTAGAATCTACTTTTTCAGAACTCTGGTAACTAGCCAAAGGCTTGCTGCAACCCAGCATTTTTTTAAGAAAAATGGATAAATCTTGATAAGAACAGTGAGCTTTGAGGCATTTTAACTTGCCCTAGTGCCACCCCCCCGCTTTCCAGATATGTTAGCCATGAAAATACACTTTCCCTGGCAGCCCCCAGAGATAACAGAATGGAGCTGAATCTCTTTCAAAGCCTTGTTCCCAAAGAATTATCGTCATCTGACCTATCTGATAATAGTTTCTTGGAAGACCCCAGTTGCAAGGATGTCTGTATTTGACCTGCCTGGGAGCTTAAGTACAAAACTCATTTCCCCAGGGGGCGTTTGTCAAAAGCAATTACAGGCAAGTGTTTAAGTTTGCAGCTGCCTGAGGTGATAGGATAATAGAGACTAAACAAAAATCTTAAAACGAAAATATGAGGAATGATATGTTCATAGGGGCTTACAAAACCTCCAACATATTTCTGGGATCTAGAAAGCCACAAGAAGAAGACAAAGTAGACTTTAAGACAGTATTTGTTACTAGAGACAAAGAATGCTATTATATAATGAAAAATGGGTCAAAAAAAAATCTTGATATCCATGAAGAAGATATAACAATTACAAACATATATGCTTCTAACAGTAGAAACCCAAAATATATGAAGTAAAAACTGACAGAACTTAAGGGAAAAATAAATGACTCAGTAATAGCTGGGAGACTTCAATACCTCATTTGTAATAATGGATAAAATTAGATTATCAGCAAAGATGTAGAAGACCTGAATACTATAAACAAACTAGACCTAACAGACATCTATAGAATATGCCACTCAAGAGAATACAGTCTTCTCAAGTGCATGTGGAACATTATCCAGGATAGACCATATGTTCAGCCACAAAACAAGTCTCAATAAATTTTCAACCTGAAAATTTCAAAACTGTAATTATAAACAGTAGGTTCTCTGACAACAATGGAATAAAATTACAAGTCAATAATACATTTGTAAAATTCACAAATATGTGGAATTAACGCACCCCTAAATAACCAATGGGTCAAAGAAGAAATAGCAAGGAAAATTCGGAAGTACTTTGAGATGGATGAAGACAAAAATATAACATACCTGCTATGAACTGAATTGTGTCCCCCAAAGATTCATATGTTGATGCCTTAACCCCTAGTGGGATGTATTTGGGAATGGGGCCTTAGGAGGTACTTAGATTTAGAGGAGGCTGAGGTGGGGCCTTCATGATGGGATTAGTGTCCTTATAACAGAGATACCAGAGAGCTTGCTCTTGCTCTCTCTACCTGCCATATGAAGACACAGCAAGGTGGCAGTCTACAAGCTAAGAAAGTTCTCACCAGAAACCGACCATGCTGGCACGTTGATCTTTAACTTCTAGCCCCCAGAATTGTGAGAAAATTAATTTCCATTGTTTAAGCCACCTGATCTATGGTATTTTGTTATGGCAGATCAAGCTAACTAAGACAATACTAAAACTTACAGGATACAGCAAAAATAGGGCTGTGAATGCCTACACTAAAAAAGATCTCTAAGCAATAACCTAAGGTTCCACTTTAATAAACTAGGGGAAAAAAAAGAGCAAAGTAAACCTAAAGCAAGCAGAAGGGAATAATAAAGAGTTTGGATAAATGAAGTAGAGAATAGAAAAACAGAAAAATCAATGAAACTGAAAGTTGGTTCTTTGAAATGATCAACAAAATTGACAAACCTTTAGCTAGACTGACAAAGAAAAGAAGAAAAGACTCAAAATCACTAAAATCAGGAAAGAAAGCAGAATGATACCACTTACCTTACAGAAATAAAAAGAATTCTAAGGATACTATGAACAATTGTATACCAACAAATGAGAACTTAGATGAAACTGACAAATTCCTAGAAAGACACAAAACACTGAAACTGACTGAAGAAGGAATACAGAATCTGAATAGGCCTTTTTTATAGGTAAAGAGATTGAATTAATAATCAAAAAACTTCCCATAAAGAAAAGCCCAAGACCAGATGGCTTTACCAGTATATTACTTCCCTAGAGCTGCTATAATAAATTACCACAAACTCGGTGGCTTAAAAGAACAGAAATGTATTCTCTTACAGTTCTGGAGGCTAGAAATTTGAAATCAAATTTGAAATCAAATGGTCAGCTGCGTCACGCTTCCTTATGAAGACTCTAGGGAAGAGGAGTCCTTCTTTCCTTCTTCCTAGATTCTGGTAGCTCTTGGCATTGCTTGGCTTATAGCAGCATCACTCCAGTCTCTGCCTCCATCTCTTCACAGGGCCTGCTTTTCAGCATGTGTCTTTTTGTCCTATTCTCTTGTTATAAGGACACAAATCATTGGATTTAGGGCCTACCTTAATCTAGTATGATCTCACTATTTCAATTAAGATAATACTGAGTTTCTGGGTTACCTTATTTCAAATAACACTCTGAGTTTCTGGGTGGACATGAATTCTGGGAAACACTATTCAACTTACTACAACTGATGAATTATAGCAAACATAAAGGAGAATCAACATCAATTCTTTTCAAACTCTTCCAAAAAACAGAAGAGAAAGAAACATTTCTCAACTCATTCTATGCAGCCAGTATTACCTTGACATCAAAACCAGACAAAGACATCACAAGAAAACTACCAATATCCGTTATGAACACAGATGGAAAATCCTCAAGAAAATACTACGAAATCAAATCCAGCAGAATATAAGAAATTATAAACAATGACCAAGTGGAATTTATTCAGAAAGGCAAAACTGGTTCAACATATAATAATCAATGTAATACTCCATATTAACAAAGTTGGAAGACTCACAATTCCCAGTTTGAAAACTTAAAGTACAAAGCTACAGTACTCAAGCCAGTATGTCATAAGGATACACATACAGACCAATGGAATAGAACTGAGAGTTCAGAAGCACATCCATACATCTATGTCAACTGGTTTTTTTTTTTTTTACTGTGGTCCCAAGACAATTCAATGGGAAAAGAATAGTCTTTTTAACAAATGGTGCCAGAGCAAGTAGATATCCACCAGCAAAAGAATGAACATGGACACCTTCCTCAAACTGAATACAAACGTTAATTCAAAATGAATCAAAGACCTAAATGTAAAAGCTAAAACTATAAAACTCTTAGAAGAAAACATAGGTGTAAATTTTTGTGACCATGGATTAGGCCACAGTTTCCTTTATATAACACTTAAAGCAGAATAAAATAAAAAATGGATAAAATGGATTTCATTAAAAAGTTCATGCTGCAAAGAACACTATTAAAGTGATGACAGCCCATAGAATAGGAAAAAAATATTCGCAAATCATATATCTAATAAAGGTCTAGTATCCAGAATATATAAAGAACTCTTACAACTCAACAAAAAGACAACTCAAAAAATGGACAAAGTGGGACTTCCCTGGTGGTCCAGTGGTTAGGACTCTGCACTTCCACTGCAGGGGGCGTGGGTTCGACCCCTGGTCAGGGAACTAAGATCCCACATGACATGTGGCGCAGCCAAAATAAAAAAAAAGGACAAAGGATTTAAACAGACATTTCTCCAAAGAATAAATGGACAACAGCACATGAAAAGATGCTCAGCATTACTAGTCATTAGGGAAACGCAGTCAAAACCATGAGATACCACTTGCCACACATTAGGATGGCTATTATTAAAAAAAAGAAAAAAAGGAAAATAACAAGTATTGGCAAGGATATGGAGAAACTGGAACTCCTGTATTGATACATTGCTGGTGGGAATGTAAAATGGTGCAACTACTGTGAAAAACAATTCAACAGTTTCTCAAAAAGTTAAACACAGAATTACCATATGATGCAGCAATTCCATTTCTAAATATATACTACAGAGAATTGAAAGCAGGGACTTAAAACAGACTTACACTGCATGTTCTTAGCAGCATTATTCACAATAGCCAAAAGGTGAAACAAACCAAATGCCCATCAACAGATGACTGGATAAACAAAATGCAGTGTATACATACAATGCAATATTATTCTGCCTTAATAAAATGGGAAAAAGACAGTCTCTTCAGCAAGTGATGTTGGGAATGTGGGACAGCCGTGTGTAAACTGATGAAGTCAGAACACTCTCACCACACACAAAAATAAACTCAAAATGGCTTAAAGGCTTAAACGTAAGACATGACACCATAAAACTCCTAGAAGAGATCACAGGCAAAACATTCTCTGACATAAATCATACCAATGTTTTCTCAGGTCAGTCTCCCAAGGCAATAGAAATAAAAACAAAAATAAACAAATGAGACCTAATCCAACTTACAAGCTTTTGCACAGCAAAGGAAACCATAAACAAAACGAAAAGACAACCTACAGAATGTGAGAAAACATGTGCAAACAATGCAACTGACAAGAGCTTAACTTTCAAAATATACAAACAGTTCATACAACTCAACAACAAAAAAACAAACAACCCAGGGGCTTCCCTGATGGTCCAGTGGTTAGGATGCAGTGGTTTCACTGCCGAGGGCCGGGGTTTAATCACTGATCAGGGAACTAAGAGCCCACAAGCCACGTGGCGGGGACAAAAAAAAAAAAAAAATCAAACAAAAAGCAGAAGACCTAAATAGACATCTCTCCAAAGAAGACATACAGGTGGCCAACAGACACATGAAAGGATGCTCAACATCACTAATTATTAGAGAAATGCAAATCAAAACTAAAACTACACCGGGAGCTTCAAGATGGCGGAAGAGTAAGACGCGGAGATCACCTTCCTCTCCACAAATACATCAGAAATAAATCTACATATGCAACAGCTCGTATACAACACCTACTGAACGCTGACAGAAGACCTCAGACCTCCCAAAAGGCAAGAAACTCCCCATGTACCTGGGTAGGGCAAAAGAAAAAAGAAAAAACAAAGACAAAAGAATAGGGATGGGACCTGCATCAGTAGGAGGGAGCTGTGAAGGAGGAAAGGTTTCCACACACTAGGAAGCCCCTTCGCAGGCAGAGACTGCGGGTGGCAGAGCTTCGGAGCCACAGAGGAGAGAGCAGCAACAGGGGTGCGGAAGGCACAGCGGAGAGATTCCCACACAGGATCAGTGCCGACCAGCACTCACCAGCCCGAGAGGCTTGTCTGCTCACACGCCAGGGCGGGTGGGGACTGGGAGCTGAGGTTTGGGCTTCACAGTTCGGATCCCAGGGAGAGGACTGGGGTTGGCTGCATGAACACAGCCTGAAGGGGGCTAGTGCGCCATGGCTAGCTGGGAGGGACTCCGGGAAAAAGTCTGGACCTGCAGAAGAGGCAAGAGACTTTTTCTTCCCTCTTTGTTTCCTGGTGCATGAGGAGAGGGGATTAAAAGCGCCACTTAAAGGAGCTCCAGAGACAGGCGCGAGCCGTGGCTATCAACGCAGACCCCAGAGACGGGCATAGGACGCTAAGGCTGCTGCTGCCGCCACCAAGAAGCCTGTGTGCAAGCACAGGTCATTCTCCACACCTCTGCTCCCGGGACCCTGTGCAGCCCGCCACTGCCAGGGTCCCGTGATCCAGGGACAACTTGCCGGGGAGAACACACCGTGCGCCTCAGGCTGGTGCAACGTCATGCCGGCCTCTGCCGCCGCAGGCTCGCCCCGCATCCGTATCCTTCCCTCCCTCCCCCCGGCCTGAGTGAGCCAGAGCCCCTGAATCAGCTGCTCCTTTAACCGTGTCCTGTCTGAGCGAAGAAAAGACGCCCTCAGGTGACCTACACGCAGAGGCGGGTCCAAATCAAAAGCTGAACCCAGGAGCTGTGCAAACAAAGAAGAGAAAGGGAAATATCTCCCAGCAGCCTCAGGAGCAGCGGATTAAATCTCCACAATCAACTTGATGTACCCTGCATCTGTGGAATACCTGAACAGACAACAAATCATCCCAAATTGAGGAGGTGGACTTTGCGAGCAAAAGATATATTTTTTTCCCCCTTTTTCTCTTTTTGTGAGTGTGTATGTGTATGCTTCTGTGTGTGATTTTGTCTGTATAGCTTTGCTTTTACCATTTGTCCTAGGGTTCTGTCAGTCCGATTTTTGTTCTTACTTTAAAAAATTTTTTTCTTAATAATTATTTTTTTTTATTTTAATAACTTTATTTTATTTTACGTTATTTTATTTTATCTCCTTTCTTTCTATTTTTTCTCCCTTTTATTCTGAGTCGTGTGGATGAAAGGCTCTTGGTGTTCCAGCCAGGCGTCAGGGCTGTGCCTCTGAGGTGGGAGAGCCAACTTCAAGACACTGGTCCATAAGAGACCTCCCAGCTACACGTAATATCAAACGGCGAAAATCTCCCAGAGATCTCCATCTCAACGCCAAGACCCAGCTTCACTCAACGACCAGCAAGCTACAGTGCTGGACACCCTATGCCAAACAACTAGCAAGACAGGAACACAGGAAAATAAGAACTTATCCAGGGGAGAGGAACCAAGATGGTGGAGTACAAGGACATGCTCTCACTCCCTCTTGCAAGAACACCAGAATCACAACTAGCTGCTGGACAATCATCGACAGGAAGACACTGGAACTCACCAAAAAAGATACCCCACATCGAAAGACAAAGGAGAAGCCACAATGAGAAGGTAGGAGGGGCACAATCAGAGTAAAATCAATTCCCATAACTGCTGGGTGGGTGACTCACAGACTGGCGAACACTTATACCACAGAAGTCCACGCCGTGGAGTGAAGGTTCTGAGCCCCACGTCAGGCTTCCCAACCTGGGAGTCTGGCAACGGGAGGAGGAATTCATAGAGAATCAGACTTTGAAGCTTAGTGGGAATTGATCGCAGGACTTCGACAGGACTGGGGGAAACAGAGACCCCACTCTTGGAGGGCGCACACAAAATAGTGTGCGCATCGGGACCCAGGGGAAGGAGCAGTGACCCCGGGGGAGACTGAACCAGACCTACCTGCTGGTGTTGGAGGGTCTCCTGCAGAGGCGGGGGGTGGCTATGTTTCACCGTGGGGACAAGGACATTGGCAGCGGAGGTTCTGGGAAGTGCTCTTTGGCCTGAGCCCTCCCAGAGTCTGTCATTAGCCCCACCAAAGATCCCAGGCAGGCTCCAGTGTTGGGTTGCCTCAGGCAAAACAACCAACAGGGAGGGAACCCAGCCCCACCCATCAACAGTTAAGTGGATTAAAGTTTTACGGAGCTCTGACCACCACAGCAACAGTCAGCTCTACCCACCACCAGAGCCTCCCATCAAGCCTCTTAGATAGCCTCAACCACCAGAGGGCAGACAGCAGAAGCAAGAAAAACTATAATCCTGCAGCCTGTGGAACAAAAACCACATTCACAGAAAGACAAGATGAAAAGGCAGAGGGCTATATATCAGATGAAGGAACAAGAAAAAACCCCAGAAAAACAACTAAATGAAGTGGAGATAGGCAACCTTCCAGAAAAAGAATTCAGAATAACGATAGTGAAGATGATCCAGGACCTCGGAATAAGAATGGAGGCAAAGATCGAGAAGATGCAAGAAATGTTTAACAAAGACCTACAAGAATTAAAGAACAAACAAACAGAGATGAACAACACAATAACTGAAATGAAAACTACACTAGAAGGAATCAATAGCAGAATAACTGAGGCAGAAGAACAGATAAGTGACCTGGAAGACAGAATGGTAGAATTCACTGCTGCGGAACACACTAAAGAAAAAAGAATGAAAAGAAATGAAGACAGCCTAAGAGACCTCTGGGACAACATTAAATGCAACAACATTCGCATTATAGGGGTCCCAGAAGGAGAAGAGAGAGAGAAAGGACCACGGAAAATATTTGAAGCGATTATCATCAAAAACTTCCCTAACGTGGGAAAGGAAATAGCCACCGAAGTCCAGGAAGAGCAGCGAGTCCCACACAGGATAAACCCAAGCAGAAACACACCGAGACACATAGTAATCAAACTGGCAAAAATTAAAGACAAAGAAAAATTATTGAAAGCAGCAAGGGAAAAACGACAAATAACATACAAGGGAACTCCCATAAGGTTAACAGCTGATTTCTCAGCAGAAACTCTACAAGCCAGAAGAAAGTGGCATGATATACTTAAAGTGATGAAAGGGAAGAACCTACAACCAAGATTACTCTACCCAGCAAGGATCTCATTCAGATTTGACGGAGAAATCAAAAGCTTTACAGACAAGCAAAAGCTAAGAGAATTCAGCACCACCAAACCAGCTCTACATCAAATGTTAAATGAACTTATCTAAGTGGGAAACACAAGAGAAGAAAAGGACCTACAAAAACAAACCCAAAACAATTAAGAAAATGGTCATAGGAACATACATATCTATAATTACCTTAAACGTGAATGGATTAAATGTTCCAACCAAAAGACACAGGCTTGCTGAATGGATACAAAAACAAGACCCATCTATATGCTGTCTACAAGAGACCCACTTCAGACCTAGGGACACATACAGACTGAAAGTGAGGGGATGGAAAAAGATATTCCATGCAAATGGAAATCAAAAGAAAGCTGGAGCAGCAATACTCATATCAGATATATAGATTTTAACATAAAGAATGTTACAAGAGTCAAGGAAAGACACTACATAATGATCAAGGGATCAATCCAAGAAGAAGATATAACAATTATAAATATATATGCACCCAACATAGGAGCACCTCAATACATAAGGCAACTGCTGACAGCTATAAAAGAGGAAATCAACAGTAACACAATAATAGTGGGGGACTTTAACACCTCACTTACATCAATGGCCAGATCATCCAAAATGAAAATAAATAAGGAAACAGAAGCTTTAAATGACACAATAGACCAGATAGATTTAATTGATATTTATAGGACATTCCATCCAAAAACAACAGATTACACTTTCTTCTCAAGTGCACATGGACCATTCTCCAGGATAGATCACATCTTGGGTCACAAATCAAGCCTCAATAAATTTCAGAAAATTGAAATCATATCAAGCATCTTTTCTGACCACAACGCTATGAGATTAGAAATCAATTACAGGGAGGGAAAAAAACGTAAAAAACACAAATGCATGGAGGCTAAACAATACGTTACTAAATAACCAAGAGATCACTGAAGAAATCAAAGAGGAAATCAAAAAATACCTAGAGACAAATGACAATGAAAACACGACGATCCAAAACCTACGGGATGCAGCAAAAGCAGTTCTAAGAGGGAAGTTGAAAGCTATACAAGCCTACCTCAAGAAACAAGAAAAATCTCAAGTAAACAATCTAACCTTACACCTAAAGGAACCAGAGAAAGAAGAACAAACAAAACCCAAAGTTAGCAGAAGGAAAGAAATCATAGAGATCAGAGCGGAAATAAATGAAATAGAAACAAAGAAAACAATAGCAAAGATCAATAAAACTAAAAGCTGGTTCTTTGAGAAGATAAACAAAATTGATAAGCCATTAGACAGACTCATCAAGGAAAAGAGAGAGAGGACTCAAATCAATAAAATTAGAAGTGAAAAAGGAGAAGTTACAACAGACACCGCAGAAATACAAAGCATCCTAAGAGACTACTACAACCAACTCTATGCCAATAAAATGGACAACCTGGAAGAAATGGACAAATTCTTAGAAAGGTATAACCTTCCAAGACTGAATCAGGAAGAAACAGAAAATATGAACAGACCAATCACAAGTAATGAAATTGAAACTGTGATTAAAAATCTTCCAACAAACAAAAGACCAGGACCAGATGGCTTCACAGGTGAATTCTATCAAACATTTAGAGAAGAGCTAACACCCATCCTTCTCAAACTCTTCCAAAAAACTGCAGAGGAAGGAACACTCCCAAACTCATTCTATGAGGCCACCATCACCCTGATACCAAAACCAGACAAAGATACTACAAAAAAAGAAAATTACAGACCAATATCACTGATGAATATAGATGCAAAAATCCTCAACAAAATACTGGCAAACAGAATCCAACAACACATTAAAAGGATCATACACCACGATCAAGTGGGATTTATCCCAGGGATGCAAGGATTCTTCAATATACGCAAATCAATCAATGTGATACACCACATTAACAAATTGAAAAATAAAAACCATATGATCATCTCAATAGATGCAGAAAAAGCTTTTGACAAAATTCAACACCCATATACGATAAAAACGCTCCAGAAAGTGGGCATAGAGGGAACCTACCTCAACATAATAAAGGCCATATACGACAAACCCACAGCAAACATCATTCTCAATGGTGAAAAACTGGAAGCATTTCCTCTAAGATCAGGAACAAGACAAGGATGTCCACTCTCACCACTATTATTCAACATAGTTTTGGAAGTCCTAGCCACGGCAACCAGGGAAGAATAAGAAATAAAAGGAATACAAATTGGAAAAGAAGAAGTAAAACTGTCACTGTTTGCAGATGACATGATACTATACATAGAGAATCCTAAAAATGCCACCAGAAAACTACTAGAGCTAATCAATGAATTTGGTAAAGTTGCAGGATACAAAATTAATGCACAGAAATCTCTTGCATTCTTATACACCAATGATGAAATATCTGAAAGAGAAATTATGGAAACACTCCCATTTACCACTGCAACAAAAAGAATAAAATACCTAGGAATAAACCTACCTGGGGAGACAAAAGACCTGTATGCAGAAAACTATAAGACACTGATGAAAGAAATTAAAGATGATACCAACAGGTGGAGAGATATACCATGTTCTTTGATTGCAAGAATCAATATTGTGAAAATGACTACACTACCCAAAGCAATCTACAGATTCAATGCAATCCCTATCAAATTACCAATGGCATTTTTTATGGAACTAGAACAAATCATCTTAAAATTTGTATGGAGACACAAAAGACCCCGAATAGCCAAAGCAGTCTTGAGGGAAAAAAACGGAGCTGGAGGAATCAGACTCCCTGACTTCAGACTATACTACAAAGCTACAGTAATCAAGACAATATGGTACTGGCACAAAAACAGAAACGTAGATCAATGGAACAAGACAGAAAGCCCAGAGATAAACCCATGCACCTATGGTCAACTAATCTATGACAAAGGAGGCAAAGATATACAATGGAGAAAAGACAGTCTCTTCAATAAGTGGTGCTGGGAAAACTGGACAGCTACATGTAAAAGAATGAAATTAGAACACTCCCTAACACCATACACAAAAATAAACTCAAAATGGATTCGAGACCTAAATGTAAGACCGGACACTATAAAACTCTTAGAGGAAAACATAGGAAGAACGCTCTTTGACATCAATCGCAGCAAGATCTTTTTTGATCCACCTCCTTGAGTAATGGAAATAAAAACAAAAATAAACAAATGGGACCTAATGACACTTAAAAGCTTTTGCACAGCAAAGGAAACTACAAACAAGATGAAAAGACAACACTCAGAATGGGAGAAAATATTTGCAAACGAATCAATGGACAAAGGATTAATCTCCAAAATATATAAACAGCTCATTCAGCGCAATATTAAAGAAACAAACAACCCAATCCAAAAAAGGGCAGAAGACCTAAACAGACATTTCTCCAAGGAAGACATACAGATGGCGAAGAAGCACATGAAAAGCTGCTCAACATCACTAATTATTAGAGAAATGCAAATCAAAACGACAATGAGGTAACCCCTCACACCAGTTAGAATGAGCATCATCAGAAAATCTACAAACAACAAATGCTGGAGAGGGTGTGGAGAAAAGGGAACCCTCTTGCACTGTTGGTGGGAATGTAAATTGATACAGCCACTATGGAGAACAGTATGGAGGTTCCTTAAAAAACTAAAAATAGATTTACCATATGATCCAGCAATCCCACTACTGGGCATATGCCCAGAGAAAACTATAATTCAAAAAGACACATGCACCCCAATGTTCATTGCAGCACTATTTACAATAGCCAGGTCATGGAAGCAGCCTAAATGCCCATCAACAGATGACTGGTTAATATATACAATGGAATATTACTCAGCCATAAAAAGGAACGAAATTGAGTCATCTGCTGAGACGTGGATGGATCTAGAGACTGTCATACAGAATGAAGTAAGTCAGAAAGAGAAAAACAAATATCGTATATTAACGCATGTATGTGGAACCTAGAAAAATGGTACAGATGAGCCGGTTTGCAAGGCAGAAGTTGAGACACAGATGTGGAGAACAGACATATGGACACCTAGGGGGGAAAACTGCGGTGGGGTGGGGATGGTGGTGTGCTGAATTGGTCGATTGGGATTGACATATATACACTGATGTGTATAAAACTGATGACTAACAAGAACCTGCAGTATAAAAAAAACAAACAAAACAACTAATACTAAACTTTCATTGGGTTATTTGTATGGAAATATGTTAATATAAATGTTTCAGAAATTACATGAAATTTCTAAAAATCTTACATGTTCTGGTATAATGTTATGTCACAATTCTAGTTATTACTTTAAAATGTATATCTCAGAAATAACTAAATTTCCTTGTCAATTGCATTATTATGAACTTTCATCAAATCTTGAACCGTGGTCATTTTTAAGTCTTTCGTCATATACAGACAGTTCTGGGTGTACTGTGATGCTTTTGCAAATATGTGCCTATAAAAGGGTTTCATCTTCAAGGAATTCATGGAAAAGTCTCCAACAAGTACAGGTTTCTGGTAACTGACTGTACTGCTAAACTGAATGAATAAGCATTTTCAGAACTCTAATGAAAAACTGATGAACTAATAAAAGTGCTAACAAGAGATCAAGATGAAAAAAAAAATTAATTACATGGGACTGAGTGAACTGATGAGGATGATTATAATTTTTCTGACTTTCTGTTTGAATTAAAAAAAAAAAAAATCCCACAAGGACTCAGAGGCAAAGAATATACAAATCAATTTTCACTGCAAAGTAAAGGAGCTGTTAGAGTGGAGGATTACTGAACTGAATGTCAATATTATGACATAGCATGAGTGTGTTTCGTGTTTGGTAATTGCAATCATTGTTGATTTTGTTGTGGTCATCCATTTACAATGCTTGGTGTCAGTCTATTTATCTCTTGTAAAAATAAAATACAGTGTGTGTGTGTGGAAAAAAAAAAAAAAGACAGGAACACAACCCCATCCATTAGCAGAGCGGCTGCCTAAAATCATAATAAGGCCACAGACACCCCAAAACACACCACCAGACGTGGACCTGCCCACCAGAAAGACAAGATCCAGCCTCATCCACCACAACACAGGCACTAGTCCCCTCCACCAGGAAGCCTACATAACCCACTGAACCAGCCTTAGCCACTGGGAACAGACACCAAAAACAAGAGGAACTACGAACCTGCAGCCTGTGAAAAGGAGATCCCAAACACAGTAAGATAAGCAAAATGAGAAGACAGAAAAACACACAGCAGATGAAGGAGCAAGGTAAAAACCCACCAGACCTAACAAATGAAGAGGACATAGGCAGTCTACCTGAAAAAGAATTCAGAATAATGATAGTAAAGATGATGAAAAATCTTGGAAATATAATAGAGGAAATACAAGAAACGTTTAACAAGGACCTAGAAGAACTAAAGAGTAAACAAACAATGATGAACAACACAATAAATGAAATTAAAAATTCTCTACAAGGGATCAATAGCAGAATAACTGAGGCAGAAGAACGGATAAGTGACCTGGAAGATAAAATAGTGGAAATAACTACTGACGAGCAGAATAAAGAAAAAAGAATGAAAAGAACCGAGGACAGTCTCAGAGACCTCTGGGACAACATTAAACGCGCCAACATTCGAATTACAGGGGTCCCAGAAGAAAAAGAGAAAGAGAAAGGGACTGAGAAAATATCTGAATAGATTATAGGTGAAAACTTCCCTAATATGGGAAAGGAAATAGTTAATCAAGTTCAGGAAGCACAGAGAGTCCCACACAGGATAAATCCAAGCAGAAACACACCAAGACACATATTAATCAAACTATCAAAAATTAAATACAAAGAAAAAATATTAAAAGCAGCAAGGGAAAAACGACAAATGACACACAAGGGAATCCCCATAAGGTTAACAGCTGATCTTTCAGCAGAAACTCTGCAAGCCAGAAGGGAGTGGCAGGACATATTTAAAGTGATGAAGGAGAAAAACCTACAACCAAGATTACTCTACCCAGCAAGGATCTCATTCAGATTTGATGGAGAAATTAAAACCTTTACAGACAAGCAAAAGCTAAGAGAATTCAGCGCCACCAAACCAGCTTTACAACAAATGCTAAAGGAACTTCTCTAGGCAGGAAACACAAGAGAAGGGAAAGACCTACAATAACAAACCCAAAACAATTAAGAAAATGGGAATAGGAACATACATATCAATAATTACCTTAAATGTAAATGGATTAAATGCTCCAACCAAAAGACATAGACTGGCTGAATGGATATAAAAACAAGACCCATATATATGCTGTCTACAAGAGACCCACTTCAGACCCAGGGACACATACAGACTGAAAGTGAGGAGATGGAAAGAGATATTCCATGCAAATGGAAATCAGAAGAAAGCTGGAGTAGCAATTCTCATATCAGACAAAATAGACTTTAAAATAAAGACTATTACAAGAGACAAAGAAGGACACTACATAATGATCAAGGGATCGATCCAAGAAGAAGATATAACAATTGTAAATATTTATGCACCCAACATAGGAGCACCTCAATAAATAAGGCAAATGCTAACAGCCATAAAAGGGGAAATCAACAGTAACACAATAATAGTAGGGGACTTTAACACCCCACTTTCACCAATGGACAGATCATCCAAAATGAAAATAAATAAGGAAACACAAGCTTTAAAAGATACATTAAACAAGATGGACTTAATTGATATCTATAGGACATTCCATCCAAAAACAACAGAATACACATTCTTTTCAAGTGCTCATGGAACATTCTCCAGGATAGATCATATCTTGGGTCACAAATCAAGCCTTGGTAAATTTAAGAAAACTGAAATCATATCAGGTATCTTTTCTGACCACAATGCTATGAGACTAGATATCAATTACAGGAAAAAATCTGTAAAAAATACCAGCACATGGAGGCTAAACAATACACTACTTAATAACCAAGAGATTACTGAAGAAATGAAAGGAAATCAAAAAATACCTAGAAACAAATGACAATGAAAACACGATGACCCAAAACCTATGGATGCAGCAAAAGCAGTTCTAAGAGGGAAGTTTACAGCAATAAAATCCTACCTTAAGAAACAAGAAACATCTCAAATAAACAACCTAACCTTACACCTAAAGCAATTAGAGAAAGAAGAACAAAAAAACCCTAAAGTTAGCAGAAGGAAAGAAATCATAAAGATCAGATCAGAAATAAATGAAAAAGAAATGAAGGAAACAATAGCAAAGATTAATAAAACTAAAAGCTGGTTCTTTGAGAAGATAAACAAAATTGATAAACCATTAGTCAGACTTATGAAGAAAAAAAGGGAGAATACTCAAATCAACAGAATTAGAAATGAAAAAGGAGAAGTAACAACTGACACTGCAGAAATACAAAGGATCATAAGACATTACTACAAGCAACTCTATGCCAATAAAATGGACAACCTGGAAGAAGTGGACAAATTCTTAGAAATGCACAACCTTCCGAGACTGAACCAGGAAGAAATAGAAAATATGAACAGACCAATCACAAGCACTGAAATTGAAACTGTGATTAAAAATGTTCCAACAGACAAAAGCCCAGGACCAGATGGCTTCACAGGCGAATTCTATCAAACACTTAGAGAAGAGCTAACACCTATCCTTCTCAAACTCTTCCAAAATATAGCAGAGGGAGGAACACTCCCAAACTCATTCTATGAGGCCACCATCACCCTGATACCAAAACCAGACAAAGATGTCACAAAGAGGGGCTTCCCCGGTGGCGCAGTGGTTGAGAATCTGCCTGCCAATGCAGGGGGCATGGGTTCGAGCCCTGGTCTGGCAAGATCCCACATGCTGCGGAGCAACTAGGCCCATGAGCCACAACTACTAAGCCAGCGCATCTGGAGCCTGTGCTCCGCAACAAGAGAGGCCACGATAGTGAGACGCCCGCGCACCGCGATGAAGAGTGGCCCCCGCTTGCCGCAACTAGAGAAAGTCCTCGCACAGAAACGAAGACCCAACACAGCCAAAGATAAAATAAAATAAAATAAAAAATAAAAATAAAGTAACTTTCAAAAAAAAAAAAAAAGATATCACAAAGAAAGAAAACTACAGGCCAATATCACTGATGAACATAGACGCAAAAATCCTCAACAAAATACTAGCAAACAGACTCCAGCAGCACATTAAAAGGATCATACACCATGATCAAGTGGGGTTTATCCCAGGAATGCAAGGATTCTTCAGTATATGCAAATCAATCAACGTGATACACCATATTAACAAATTGAAGGAGAAAAACCATATGATCATCTCAATAGATGCAGAGAAAGCTTTCAACAAAATTCAACACCCATTTATGATAAAAACCCTGCAGAAAGTAGGCATAGAGGGAACTTTCCTCAACATAATAAAGGTCATATATGACAAACCCACAGCCAACATCGTCCTCAATGGTGAAAAACTGATACCATTTCCACTAAGATCAGGAACAAGACAAGGTTGCCCACTCTCACCGCTATTATTCAACATAGTTTTGGAAGTTTTAGCCACAGCAATCAGAGAAGAAAAAGAAATAAAAGGAATCCAAATCGGAAAAGAAGAAGTAAAGCTGTCACTGTTTGCAGATGGTATGATACTATACATAAAGAATCCTAAAGATGCTACCAGAAAACTACTAAAGCTAATCAATGAATTTGGTAAAGTAGCAAGATACAAAATTAATGCACAGAAATCTCTTGCATTTCTATACACTAATGATGAAAAATCTGAAAGTGATATTAAGAAAACACTCTCGTTTACCACTGCAACAAAAAGAATAAAATATCTAGGAATAAACCTACCTAAGGAGACAAAAGACCTATATGCAGAAAATTATAAGACACTGACGAAAGAAATTAAAGATGATACAAATAGATGGAGAGATATACCATGTTCTTGGATTGGAAAAATCAACATTGTGAAAATGACTCTACTACCCAAAGCAATCTACAGATTCAATGCAATCCCTATCAAACTACCACTGGCATTTTTCACAGAACTAGAACAAACAATTTCACAATTTGTATGGAACTGCAAAAGACCCCAAATAGCCAAAGCAATCTTGAGAAAGAAAAACGGAGCTGGAGGAATCAGGCTCCCTGACTTCAGACTATACTACAAAGCTACAGTAATCAAGACAGGATGGTACTGGCACAAAAACAGAAATATAGATCAATGGAACAGGATAGAAAGCCCAGAGATAAACCCACGCACATATGGTCACCTTATCTTTGATAAAGGAGGCAAGCATATACAGTGGAGAAAAGACAGCCCCTTCAATAAGTGGTGCTGGGAAAACTGGACAGGTACATGTAAAAGTATGAAATTAGAACACTCCTTAACACCATACACAAAAATAAACTCAAAATGGATTAAAGACCTAAATGTAAGGCCAGACACTATCAAACTCTTAGAGGAAAACGTAGGCAGAACACTCTATGACATAAATCACAGCAAGATCCTTTTTGACCCACCTCCTAGAGAAATGGAAATAAAAACAAAAATAAACAAATGGGACCTAATGAAACCTAAAAGCTTTTGCACAGCAAAGGAAACCATAAACAAGACCAAAAGACAACCCTCAGAATGGGAGAAAATATTTGCAAATGAAGCAACTGACAAAGGATTAATCTCTGGGCTTCCCTGGTGGCGCAGTGGTTGAGAGTCTGCCTGCCAATGCAGGGTACACGGGTTCGAGCCCTGGTCTGGGAAGATCCCACATGCCGCGGAGCAACTTGGCCCGTGAGCCACAACTACTGAGTCTGCGCGTCTGGAGCCTGTGCTCCGCAACAAGAGAGGCTGCAACAGTGAAAGGCCCGCGCACCACAATGAGGAGTGGCCCCCACTCGCCGCAACTGGAGAGAGCCCTCGCACAGAAACAAAGACCTAACGCAGCCAAGAATGAAATAAATAAATAAATTTAGGAAAAAAAAAGGATGAATCTCCAAAATTTACAAGCAGCTCATGCAGCTCAATATCAAAAAAACAAACAACCCAATCCAAAAATGGGCAGAAGACCTAAATAGACATTTCTCCAAAGAAGACATACAGATTGTCAACAAACACATGAAAGAACACTCAACATCATTAATCATTAGAGAAATGCAAATCAAAACTACAATGAGACATCATCTCACACTGGTCAGAATGGCCATCATCAAAAAATCTACAAACAATAAATGCTGGAGAGGGTATGGAGAAAAGGGAACCCTCTTGCACTGTTGGTGGGAATGTAAACTGATACAGCCACTATGGAGAACAGTATGGAGGTTCCTTAAAAAACTAAAAATAGAACTACCATACGACCCAACAATCCCACTACTGGACATATACCCTGAGAAAACCATAGTTCAAAAAGAGTCATGTACGAAAATGTTCATTGCAGCTCTATTTACAATAGCCAGGACATGGAAGCAACCTAAGTGTCCATCAACAGATGAATGGATAAAGAAGATGTGGCACATATATACAATGGAATATTACTCAGACATAAAAAGAAATGAAATGGAGGTATTTGTAGTGAGGTGGATGGACCCAGAGACTGTCATACAGCGTGAAGTAAGTCAGAAAGAGAAAAACAAATACCGTATGCTAACACATATATATGGAATCTAAGGGAAAAAAAAAAAAGGTCATGAAGAACCTAGGGGCAAGACAGGAATAAAGACACAGACCTACTAGAGAATGGACTTGAGGATATGGGGAGGGGGAAGGGTAAGCTGTGACGAAGTGAGAGAGTGGAATGGACATATATACACTACCAAACGTAAAATAGATAGCTAGCTAGTGGCAAGCAGCCGCATAGCACAGGGAGATCAGCTCGGTGCTTTGTGACCACCTAGAGGGGTGGGATAGGGAGGGTGGGAGGGAGGGAGATGCAAGAGGGAAGAGATATGGGAACGTATGTATATGTATAACTGATTCACTTTGTTATAAAGCAGAAACTAACACACCATTGTAAAGCAATTATATTCCAATAAAGACGTTAAAATAAGTAGACAAATAAAAAATAAAAAAACTAAAACTACAATGAGGTACCACCTCACACTGGTCAGAATGGCCATCATTATAAAGTCTACAAATAACAAATGCTGGAGAGGGTGTGGAGAAAAGGCAACTCTCTTATACTGTTCGTGGGAATGTAAGATTTTGCAGCCACTGTGGAAAACAGTATGGAGGTTCCTCAGAAAACTAAAAACAGAATTACCATATGATCCAGCAATCCCACTCCTGGGCACATATCCAGACAAAACTGTAACTCAAAAAGATACATGCACCCCCTATGTTCATAGCAGCACTATTCACAATAGCCAAGACATGGAAACAACCTGAATGTCCATCGATGGATGAATGGATAAAGAAGACGTGGCACATATATGCAATGGAATACTACTCAGCCATAAAAAAGAATGAAATAATGCCATTTGCAGCAACATGGATGCAACTAGAGATTATCATACTAAATGAAGTAAGTCAGAAAGAGAAAGACAAATATATGATATCACTTACACGTGGAATCTAAAATATGACACAAATGAACCTATCTATGAAACAGAAACAGACAGACATAGAGAACAGACCTGTGGTTGCCAAGGGGGAG
Organism: Balaenoptera physalus; assembly: GCF_965194825.1. NCBI lineage: Eukaryota > Metazoa > Chordata > Mammalia > Artiodactyla > Balaenopteridae > Balaenoptera > Balaenoptera physalus. The sequence goes on from NC_138891.1 coordinate 62,896,342, forward strand.
GAAGCTGGGGGAGGGATGGAATGGGAGGCTGGGGTTAGCAGATGTGAGCTTTTATATATAGAATGGATAAACAACAAGGTCCTATTGTATAGCACAAAGAACTATATTCATTATTCTATGATAAACCATAATGGAGAAGAATATTTTAAAAAATGAATGTATATATATAACTGAATCACTTTGCTGTATAGCAGAAATTAACATAACATTGTAAATCAACTATACTTCAATTTAAAAAAAAATGGAAAAAACAATGCAATATTATTCAGCCTTAAAAAAGAATGAAATTCTGATATGTGCTAAAATGTGGATGAACCTGGAAAACAGTATGCTAAACAACAGAAGCCAGAGACAAAAACATATTTTATAATTCCACTTACATGAAGTGTAGGCAAACTCACAGAAACAGAAAGTAGAATGGTGGTTACCAAAGGCTAAGGGGTAGGGGAAATGGGAAGTTATTGTTTAATGGGTACAGAGTTTGTTTGGAATGCTGAAAAGTTCTAGAAATGGACAGTGATGACGGTTGCACAACACTGTGAATGTACTTAATGCCACTGAATTGCACACTTTATGGTATGGCTAAAATGATAGATTTTATGTTATGTATATTTTACCACAATAAAAAAATACCAAAAAAATTGTAGTTGATGATATATTAGAAAAAGACAAGCAATAAATAACAAATGGAATCCTCATACACTGCCTAAGGGAATATTAAATGGTGCAGCCACTTTAGAAAACAATTTGGCATTCTTCAGAAGGAAAACAGGGAAAAGTGGATATTCACACTCAAAAGAATAAACCTGGACTCTTACCTTACACCCTACACAAAAATTAACTAAAAACTGATTAGAGGCCTAAAGGTAAGACCAAAAACTTTAAAACTCCTAGAAGAAAACAGGGAAAAAGCCTCATAACATTGGATTTGGCAATGATTTCTTGGCTATGACACCAAAAGAGCAAAAATAGACAAATGGGACATCAAACCTAAAAGCTTTTGTGCAAAGGACACAATCAACAGAGTGAAAGGCAACCTACAGAATAAGAGAACATATTTGCAAGTCATCTATCTGATAAAGGGTTAATATCTAGAACATATAAAGAATTCCTACAACTCAACAACAAAATTCAACCTGATTAAAGTGAGCAAAGAACTTGAACATTTATCCAAAGATGATATTCAAATGGCCAACCAACATATGAAAAGATGAGCAACACAGCTTATTAGAGAAATGCAAATCAAAATCACAATGTGTCACCTCACACCCATTAGGATGGCACCCTTTTTTTAAAAAACCATAAACAGAAAATATCAAGTGCTGGCAAGGATGCAAAGAAATCAGAACCGTTGTAGGATTGTAAAATGGTGCAAACACTATGGAAAACAGTATGGAGCTTCCTCAAATAATTAAAAATAGAACTACCATATAGTTCAGCAATCCTACTTCTGGGTATATATCCAAAAGAATTGAAAGCAGGGACACAAAGAGATTTGCACGCCCATGTTCCTAGCAGCACTACTAACAATAGCCAAGAGGTGGAAGCAACCCAAATGGCCACTGAAGAATGAAAGGATAAACAAAATGTGGTGTATACACACAAAGGAATTAATTATTCAGCCTTAAAAAAGGACGGAAATCTTGTCACATGTTACAACATGGATGACCCTTGAGGACATTATGTTAAGTGAAATAAACCAGTCAAAAAAGACAAGTACTGTATGATTCCACTTATATGAGGTATCTAAAGTAGTGAAATTTATAGAAACAAAAAGTGGCATGATAGTTACCAGGAGCTGGGGAAGGGGAAAAAAGGGAAATTGTTGTATAATGGGTATAGAGTTTCAGTTTTACAAGACGAAGAGAGTTCTGGAGGTGTTTCATAACAATGTGAATATACTTAACTCTACTAAACTATACAGTTAAAAATGGTTTAAATGGTGCATTTTATGTGTTTTCTACCACAGTTTTTAAAAAGTTAAACAGAGTACCATATGACCCAACAATTCCACTTCTAGGTATATTAGCAAGAGAAATGAAAACATATGTCCACACAAAACATATATATGAAAATTCATAGCAGCATTATCATAATATTAAGCCAAAAAGTAGAAACAAATGTCCACCAACAGATGAATGAATAAAATGTGATGTATCCGTATGATGGAATATTATCTAGCCATAAAAAGAAATATATATTGACACGTGCCACTATGGATGAACTCTGAAAACATTACACTAAGTGAAAGAAGCAGCCACAAAAGGCCTCATATTTCTGTGATTCCATTTTTATGAAGTGTCCAGAACAGGCAAATCCACAGAGAAAGAAAGTGGGTGTCTAGGGCTGAGGGGAGGAGGGGAATAGGGAGTGACTGCTTATGGCTATGGGGTTTCTTTCTGGGTAATGAAAATGTTCTGGGAGTAGGTGATGGTGATAGTAGCACAACCTTGTAAATATAATAAAAACCACTGAATTGTATAGTAAACCCTTGAACAACATGAGTTTGAACTGCACAAGTCCACCTTACGAAGATTTTTTTTTTTAAAGTAAGTACTATGGTACTACATGAGCCATGGTTGGTTGAATCCACGGATGCCTAACAGTGGACAGAGTGCTGACTATAAAGTTATACACAGATATTCAACTGTGTGGAGGGTCAGCACCCCTAACCTCTGCATTGTTCAAGGGTCAACTGTGCTTTTAAATGATGAATTTTAGGACAGGTGAATTATACCCTGATTTAAAAAAAAAAAAAAAAGATACACTGATTTGGGAAGCACTACTGGGGGTTCAGTAACTTCAGTCTATTTTCCTCCTCCAAGGAAGGGGGTACAACCTCTTTCTCTCTTTTCCTAAAAAAGAAAAAAAAAAAGACTATCCCAGTTGGAGTCTAATAGCTAAGTACAGCATCCCTTCTGTTTCTGAGGTGGGCCAGCTCACCCCTCCACAGCTCCTCTATCTGAACGAACCTGGCCAGTGCAGACAGTGACAAGCACACACACCCACAGCAGCCAAACAACTGAGTCCAAGCGGTCCTCAGGGTCCCTGGGAGCCAGGACTACAAGCACTGGGATCATTCCGTCGGCCTCACACAGTGGCTGTAATTTCTCCTCCTGGGGAGTATCCACAAAACAAGTTAAGGACTGATTCCACAGCTTCCTGAAATCGAGAGGAAATCCAAAGAGACTATCCATCTTCCATCCTCCTATGAAAGCAAGACTAAAGACAACCTAAATATTCATGAATAGAAGACTTGTTACAACAGTATTCATTTGCATGGACTACTGCAATGCCATTAAAAAGAATGATCCTGGGGTGCTGGTAATTTCCATTTCTTCATCTGCGTGCTAGTTATGTGGATGTGCTCAGTTTGTGAAAATTAGTTGTACATCTGACATGTGCATGTTCTTCTATGTATATTATACGTCAATAAAATATTTTTAAAAGCATACAATAGACCTACTTGTATCGATATGGAATGTCCTTTAAAATACCAAGTGAAAAAAATAAAGGTGTAGAGGAGTAGAGGAGGTGTGGAGGTGTAGAGGAGTATGCATCACATGCTACCGTTTGTGTTTAAACCATAGTTAGATACAGATATAAATGTCTATATATAAACAGGTGCTTTGGAAGAATACACAAGCAGCTAAAAAGGCAATGGTTATGGGGGTGGAACTGGACGTCTACAGTGAGAGAGATTTATTTTTTTATCTTATATATTCTCTATTTTAATGTTACCATGCACATTTATTCATTTTACAATGACAAACTATAAACCGAGTAGCCGAAAACGTCCCTCTTTCTTCACTGAATGCCAGCCTGCTGCCTTGGGACAATTTGCTGCAATTTGGTCTATGAATCAGCACTCAGATACCTCAGATGGGGGAAGGCAGTGTGGTTTATCAGAAAGGTAATTAGTGGTGGTTTGCTATAGCAGAAAGTGAATGGATGTAATAAAACGCATATTATTTGAACTAAGGAGTTTGTTTCCCATCTCCAGCCTTTCTAGCTGTGTGATCTCAGACAAGTTATTTAACCTCTCTGAGCCTCACTTACCCCATATGAACAATGAGGATACCAGTAACAGGGCTCTTAAGGACTTCCCTGGTGGCACAGTGGTTAAGAATCCACCAGCCAATGCAGGGGACACGGCCCTGGTCCGGGAAGATCCCACATGCCGCAGAGCAACTAAGTCCATGCGCCACAACTACTGAACCTGTGCTCTAGAGCCCGCGAGCCACAACTACTCAGCCCGCGTGCTGCAACTACTGAAGCCCACATGCCTAGAGCCCATGCTCCACAGCAAAGAGAAGCCACTGCAACGAGAAGCCCATGCACCGCAACGAAGAGTGGCCCCCGCTCGCCACAACTAGAGAAAGCCCACGCGCAGCAACAAAGACCCAACGCAGCCAAAATAAATAAATAAATAAATTTATTTTTTAAAAAGATTAATAATAAGGATTAACAATAATATGTGTGTCTGTAAAGTACCTAACATAGTACTTGAAGCCTAGCTGGCACTCAAGCATTAGTTTGGTTATCCTTTCCCCAGAAATAACTAAAACTATGACGAGTGCCTCATAGGCATCTCTAAAAGCTAGAAATGTAGGGGAAATACTCGCCTTGGGGGTTGCCTGGGACCTCTACTACAGGCTTAAAAGCCTTGCAGAGCAAGGCAATACAGGAGACTAGCTGAAATATAAAAGTACCAGGGACAAGCCTAATTTCGATGAATGCTACTTGATGCTCCCCCTTCATCCTACAAACAACAAGTGAACTTATAACAACTTTTTCAGAGCAATGTGAAGTTTGGGGAGATATGTCTGTGTAACAATTAAGACAAAAAAAAAAATCCCTAAACCAGATTAGAAAAAAAAAAAAAAGATTAAGGGATTAAGACCAGTTCTCTGGTAGATCTTGACAAAGTGATTTCCAGGGACAGACTGAGCTAGAAGAGTCAAAAACTAGGGACTCTAAAACTGCTATCAGCTCTAAGGAAGGGAGGTTTTTCACCTCACCACTGGATTCCACCTTAAAGATAAAGTAAATTACAGGTATCTCTTATGATTTGAACTGTTCTTATCCAAACCTAGGACTCAAAAGAGATATGGATAAATTTGAGATATCCTTTGGTACACCTCAAGCTCAGGCAACAAGTGCATTTGGATAAAACATTTTGCTGTCTGAACTTGCTATAACCAATATCTTGCCATCCAAATCCATGAGCACATTAGGTTCAGACAGCAGGGAATTCTTACATGAAATGTTTGCTGTAAAACTGCGAAATCTTTAACCTGCTACAGCTTTCAAGCTGCCAGTGTCTAGGTGTGAATACTACAGAGCAAAGAAGCACACTAGTCTCACAGAGCTTTCAAACTTTCTAGGTCAGTGGCCTAAGGACTTGTCAAGTTCTTTCAAAATACAAAAAGAAAAACACTCAGAGAACAGCTACAATACAAGGAAAATATGGCACAGAATGAATCTGTCACCCCATCCTCAATAAAAGCCAGGAGCTGAGCCAACCTCACTTAGAATCAGCCTAAAGGAAGCAATCGAGGGGCTAAGCAAGGTCAGTGGAATGAACTGCCACCTCTGAAAAGAGACAAGATATAACTAAAGCACAAGTTTATTAACCATTGAAATTTTGGTATATAGCTAACTGATTATAAAGCACCACCAACAAGTGTTGTGAGGCTAGATTCACTGCTACCAGAATAATTATTTCCTGAAGGAGGAGTCTGAGATGACACTGAACAGATCAAAGAGCATTTCCTCAGCCTTTAAAAGTCACTTAGCTAACCTGACAATAAGTATTTGAGGTCTTTAGCATGACCATTCACATTTATGTGGTTCGAAGTACTTTATACTCAAGCTGCTAGTTACACTGCAACGTCATCTAAGGGAAAGAATTTTGATTTTTACTTATCTCCAAATACCAACTTCTTTGAATAAACCATTTCCTGGCATGAAAAAGGTTTTAAATTCTGGTCCCAGGTTTCCTCAAATGTTAAATGACAAAATCTTCACAATCTTCAAAGAACACTAGGTATCAACTAATTGTGAGATACTTTGAAAATATCAAAAGAAATCAAAACTTTGCTACCCTAAGGAAAGGCTATTAATTTTCAGAAAACAAGCAAACAAACCAAAAATCCCAATTAATTCCAATGGAAACGTGTTATTACAGAGCTATTTTTGAAGTTATCATATTTATTAAGACCTCACTGACTAATCAATTATACAGTATGGCAATATACTTCGAAAAATCTCTATCTTTTGATTCAAGATCTCATCGACACTCATTCACTCAATAGATTTTAATTAAATGCCTTTATTGTGTGCCAGGTATGTGCTAGGAGCTGTAGCAAAATGAAAAATCTCATCATTGTCCTCAAAGATGATACATGTACAATTATATAAGGCAGGTTGTGTTATAAGTGATTAAAAAGTGCAATGAGTTCAGAAAAAAAGCACTTCCTGCAGGAAGCAATGTCTAAACCATAAGCTTGAAGACAGGATCAGGTTCCACCAAGGAGACAGAAAAATTAAACCTTCCAGACATAGTCTGAATGAAGAAACATAAGCACCTTTTCTCCACTTAAGTAGGTATAGAAAATTAAGAGTACCATTAAGTCTAACCATGTTTAAGGAAAAGCAGTATTTTGCTGTTTCTCTAGGAAGATTTTTTTCCCTATCTACACAATTGTTAAAGAATTTACAAATCCATTTCCCCAAATTTCTCAAAATAACTAAGTCCATAATATATTGCACAAGTGTTACCTTGAAGAGCCAGATCTGTCTCCCATAAAAATTTACAAAAAACAAATTATCATGGTGATATACATGTTATGCTTACATTTAAACAGGATTTTATAAACAGCATGGTGTAGAAAAGAGAAAACCGGCTTTAGGATGAGACAGACCTGGGTTTTGAAACTCAGCTCTTACTTACTAGCAGTGTGACCTTCGAAAAGTTCCTTCTCTGAAAGCCAGTTTCCTTATCTGTAAAAAGGGAGATAACTACCCTGTAAGCAACCCTGTGAGGTACAGAGAGAATATGTATAAAGCATGCTGCATAAAGAAGGTACTTAATCAATGTCCCCTTTAGTTACTTTAATGGGAAAGTAATAATTACTCATAACCTATTTCACAAGCTAGGATTTTACAACAAAGATAGATCATTTGATCAATATCATACTAGATCAAAATTAGAAAATAACTGACCCAGAGCCTCATGTATACCTTTATGCCACACTACTTTCAAACCATTACATTAGCCTGAAGGTACAGAAACTCTTGTCTTTTAAACCACTGATGAGCATGGTACAAAAGCCATTGACTATGACATACTGTACCTTTTGGTTTGATTTCTCTTCCCTTGAATGGCTAAAACGTGTAAGCTAACACAAACCTGTCACAGTCCGCTGGCCATCACTTAGGTTATTCCACCACTTGTTAATCTAAAACAGAAGAAAAATTGCATATCACCATATGGTAAATAATTTCAGGCTACGTAAATGAAAAGCAAGAAAGAAAATGCTTTGTGCATAAATGAAAGAGTCCTCATCTATAAAAATCTCTACTGAACAACAGACATAACAAATATGTGGTAGAGTGGAAAACACAGGTGTTTTATAGTCAGACAGCCTGCATTCTCTACACAAAGACACTGATAAGCTCTGTGACCTCAAATTACTTCTAAACTTCAGTTTCCTGATACATAAAATGGAGACAGTAACAGATATCTAGCAGTACCGCTGTGAGGAATATCAATAACATAAAGTACCTAGCACACTATCAAGTGATTTTTCACCAAGACCCAATCTAGTTTTAAAATTCTAACCAAGAATATTTTCTACTAAAATTGCCTTTTTTTTTTTTTAAAGGTATAATACTAGATTGAGGTTTAGAAAAAGACAGAATCCTAATCTTTTAGGGACACACCCTGACATTTTTATAGATGATATATGCCTAGAATTTGCTTTATAGTAATCAGTGGCGGGGAGGGAAGGGAAAGAAGGGGAACTAGATGAAACAAAGTTGGCTATGTGTGAATAATTGTTGACATTGGATGATAGGGGTTCATTATACTATTCTCTTCACTCTTTTTACTTTACCTTTGAAATTTTCCATGATTAAAGTTTTTTAATTAAAAAAAACTATGTTCTAACTATGAAACTGAAAAAGGTTTTGTATACTAATACAGAAAGAAACCCAAGGTAAAGAAAAAAAGTTACAGATCAACATGTATTTGATTCATGCACAACAATGATTCCATTTTTGTAATTCAGTTGACCCTTGAACAGCAGGGGTTTGAACTGCACTGGACTTATATGCAGATTTTTTTCAAAAAATATGTACTACAATATACTACACCATTCACAGTTGGTGGAATCCACAGATGTGGGACCGCTGTTACAGAGGCCCAACTATAAACTTACAGGCATATTTGCCACTGCGTGGAGGGTCAGCGCCCCAACCCCTGAGTTGTTCAAGGTCAACAACAATTAAATGTGTGTGAACTCTCAGACCTTACTCACTGCGTATGTAGTAGTGGGGCACGGGTTCCCAGGACTTTCACTTCCCATGTTATATTTACGTGTTATTTCAATTTTATTCAACGTGGATTTTACATTTTATCTCTTATCATTTAACTACTTTAAACAAATCCATCTTTGGATGAAGATTATGTATATTGCATGTGTCATTTTCACCATTCCAAGGAACAATTTGGGTAGCAAAACTTTATAGTGCAGAAGCCTGTAGCTTTCAAGGGATCCAGGACTGTGGAATAGGTCAGTGTTACTATCTTCTCAAACATATTGTACTGAATAAAAACCACTGCTCATTATTGCAGGCTTTACCTGCAAATATTACATCCATTGTTCTTCTGACATAAAGCTTCTCTAGAACTGGTAGGGCTCATGCTTCTTGTGTCTATGGGGAAACAAGGAGGAATGAATCCTTCTCCCTACTTAGAGGAACCTTCAACTATCATTAGGAAAAAGAAAACCCAAGGCTGTTCTCTCACTGGCCAGGAATAAGAAGTTCCTAGGAAGGAGAAAACTGAAGAGGATATCAACACTCTCTCCAAATTGGAAGAGCAGTGTGTCATAAAAAAATACGGAGATGCTTGAAAAATAAATGGACCTGGATCCACAAATTAGCCTATGGTCTCTCCTCAATAAGTACTGGCAAATGAAATAAAATATATGCTTTATCTAAAAGGCAACATTTTAAGAAAATCAGTTAGGTGGAAGGAAGGCCATCAACTTGCATATGAAATAATGAAAAGTTCTAAAAGCTCTATATTTGTACCCTTTTCTTGCATCTTGATCCCCTGAGCACAGTTAGAAAAAACATCAACAGTGGTTATTTATCAGAGATACATAAACATCATGTCACTGAGAAGCTTTTTAAAACCCACACAGTATCTCTACCTCTCAAGCATAAAACTCCCTGTGATTCTAATATGTACTCTAAAACAGTGGCCCTTAGTAGAGCTGGAAGAGGCTCCAAAACATTAATTTTTAACAACTATCTGTGGTGATTCTTGATATGTGGGTAGAGGGACAAACTTCTTGGAACACTGTTAAGTACAACGTTGCCAGACATACGAAACATTAATACTTACTACAATGAAATGACTCTAAAGAAGAATATTAACTGCAATGACTTCACATCTACTGATCTAATGTTGCCATTAACTAAAAACACTGCATAAATAACCAGACTTCAAAAACTGATCGACTAGAACAAAAAAAAGGCCATGTTTATCTTTACCTCCTTTCTGAAGTCTCCTTCCTTCTGTGGTCTTATGCTATCCAACCAATCAGCTTTTATACCATCAAAATAACTCTGGACCCTGGATTTCAGTGATTCATACTGCCAAATGGCAGCTGATCCAAATGCACAGCCTGTAAACTATATAAAACAAATATATTACAAAAAAATATTTTTTTTAATAGATCTACACATAGTTCCAAGGATGATATTTCATTTTCATTGCTTTTTATAAACATAAGGAACATCTGGCACACTGAAACTTACTAGGTGAAAAGAACACTTAATTGTTTCCCATTTTATTAACGTTACAGTACCCTGGGGCCTGTTTACAGTCAGAACTTTCCCAATAAAATTCAAAATATCAACTCAGTATCACTTGCATTGTTATACCAAATAAGAGACCCATGAGTTTCTTCTCCAGGGCTTACATAAATGAGCCATACTCTAACAGCAATTATTAAATTCATGTTCTATTGTAATCATGACCCCAGATCCTTTTGATCCCACTCCGCTTGTCTTTAAGGAGCCCAAATAGGACAAGTAGTATTGATACTTTAACACTACACCTGCAGCAAGGGAGGTAACTCCTAGTGACGTGAGCTCTTACCCCAACAGTAAAAAACAAAGGCTTTACAAGAGTCCTTATAGGATAGGGAGAAGGATAAAAGGCTGTTTCTTCTACAGGAGGAATCAAAGCACTTCTCTTGTATGTTTCACTACTTGTTCCTGTGTCTGATCTTCGAGGTTCAACCCTCCTGGGTGCTTTTCTGAATCCACATTTTTGCTGAATAAAAAAGTTAAACCTATAGGGGAAAATAACAGATTAGAAACAGAGCTGCAGGGATGCGGGTTCGATCCTTGATTGGGGAACTAAGATCCCACATGCCTCGGGGCAACTAAGCCCACGTGCCACAACTACTGAGATCACGCACCTCAATGAGAGAGCCTGCGTGCCGCAAACTACAGAGTCCTCATGCTCTGGAGCCCGCGCAACACAACTATAGAGCCCACGCGCCCTGGGGCCCGCGCACCTCAACTAGAGAGAGAAAACCCTCACACCGCAACTAGTAAGAAGCCCGAGTGCAGCAACAGAGACCAAGTGTGGTAATGAAAGATCCTGCGTGCCTCAATGAAGATCCCGTGTGCTGCAACTAAGGCCCGATGCAGCCAAAAAAAAATAAGGAAAATAAATAGGAAGGAAGGAAGGAAGGGAGGAAGAAACAGAGCTGCATCTTGCAAACATCAACCTCTACGAGCCTCCCCAACTGACGTGCATCATCACCATTTCAGTTTATTCTCACTACGCAGCCCCAAAGCCGCCAAGACTCCTACTCCCAGGTAGGATTCAGTCAAAACAATGAACTGTGCCCTTCAGGAAAAGGAGAGACATAAACTACAGCAGCTTTACAGGGCATCTGTTTGGGCCGTTACCGTGTATCAATCAACAAAATAATTTGTATCCATCCCCCACACAGTCTGCAATCCTGTAAAAAGCTGGAGAACTACAAGTTGTGGTTTGAATTACCACAGAAGAGCTTTATTTTTTTTTGAAGTTTGGCCAAACATTTAAATCAAATAATGATTTTCCTTTTATAAGTACTAACCATTACAAATTGGCAGATTTTCCCCACCTTGCCCCCTATTTACTTCACTACCAGTCTGGGGGACAACGAACTAGATGTTCTATAAAGGGTTTTCTTGTTTGAGTCCTTATAGCTTGACCTCCTCAAAACATCTGACGTTACTGATCACACCTGTAAGTGCCTGTAAGGTTGCACTCCCTGCTCTTCAAACTTGCTTTCCTAACGGCTTCCCCTTTCTCCTATCTTGTAAAGACAGATATGCTTAAAGGCTCTAATAGTTCCTTTACACATTCTCCATTCAAACTGAACCCATATAAATTTGTGAAGCATTTTTTTCTTTTGTAAAATGGTAATTTCCCCCAGGTAGACCATGTAGAGGCCCCTTCCTGTTTGTTCTCATTGTACTCTAATCATACTATATCCTTCTAGACTCATAAAACTCCTGTCTGCCAGTCAGACAGGTCTTCTCACCTTTGTAACCTGGGCCTTGAACTTTGGTTGAATAAAAGAAAAAGTTCATTTCTGTGGCCTGGATGACTTCTAAGCAGTAAATGATTCAAATATATGTCTCTAATCCCAGCCTCAATTTTCTTGTCTTGTATTTCCAACTATATATTGAATAAGTCTACTTGGATATGCTCCCCATTACTTTAAAACCAATATATTCAGAAGGGAATTCATCCCCCTCTACAAGCTCCATTTTCTGACTTCTTTATTCTTTCAGTGGGCCCACAGTTATCTTAATCACTAAGATTAAAAATCTAGAAGTAGGGGGCTTCCCTGGTGGTGCAGTGGTTGAGAATCTGCCTGCCAATGCAGGGGACACGGGTTCGAGCCCTGGTCTGGGAAGATCCCACATGCCACGGAGCAACTGGGCCCGTGAGCCACAACTACTGAGCCTGCGCGTCTGGAGCCTGTGCTCCGCAACAAGAGAGGCCGCGATAGTGAGAGGCCTGCGCACCGTGATGAAGAGTGGCCCCCGCTCGACACAACCAGAGAAAGCCCTTGCACAGAAACGAAGACCCAACACAGCCAAAAATAAATAAATTAATTAATTTAAAAAAAAATCTAGAAGTCATTATGGAGTTCTCTCTCCTTAATTCTTACCATCTAATTTAAAACCAAATCTGTCAAATATTTTTTTCACTCCTAATCTAGTCCCATACCCCATGCCTAAACTACAGCAACAGCTGACTTAAGTTCAAACATTTTAACATGTTTCATGTTCTTCTTTCCTCATATCACTCTTCCACAAACATTCAACACTTCCTCAAATGCCCTTAGAGGGCCAACATTCTCTCCCTAATTCCCACACAATCCCTTAGTTCATCCCTTTTGGCCTGGAATACCCTACCATTTCCTAACAGATCTCACTGCTTCTAATACTGCCCTACTCCAATTCATCCTCCACATTTTATTAAGCACAAATATATTATCATTCCCCTGCTTTAAATCCCACAGTAAATTTTTCATCACCCCACCAAACTCAGCAATGCTACTCCTTTGTTGCGGTACTTACTTCCCTTTAACTTTTTCGTGCCCTTCAAAATTCAGTTCATTTATTTCCTCCTCCAGGAAGCCTTCCTAAACTCTCGCAGGCTGGGTGTCTCCTTTGTACTCCTAGAGTCCTAAAGCATCCTGTACGTACTCTTATACTTGTCTCATTTATTGCCTGTACCATAACTAGATTATCACTTCTGTATTCATTTTATCTCCACCACCAAGGCCAGTTCCTAATAAAGAAAGGGTCAATAATTATGTTAGAAGAAAGAAGGGGTCAAGAATGATTATTGGTTTCATTCTGAATAACTAATAGGAAGGTGGTACTATTCACTAAGACAAGGAAAATCAGAGGCACCAAAATAGGAAACTGGAAAATGAGAGACGAATAATTCCATCTTGGGCACTGTTTAAAATGCTTGCAATCACAGCAGCTCAGTTCTAACAGGTAAAAATTGGAACTTAAATTTCCATCAACAGGGGAAAGGATAAACTGTGTTATATTCATACAATGGAATAATACAGTGGTCCCTCAGTATCCATGGGAGACTGGGTCTAGGACCCCCTGCAGATACCAAATTTGGGATGCTGAAATCCCTTATATAAAATGGCATAATACAGTGACATTCCCCATCCACAGTTGGTTGAATCCACGGATGAGGAACCTGAAGATATAGAGGGCCAACTGTACTAGTCAGTGAAAAACTACTGATCACACATCACGGATGAATCTCAAAAACACTGCTGAGTAAAAGAAGTCAAACACAAAAGAGCACATAATGTGTGTGATTCCATTAATGCATATCAAGCTGAAGAACAGGCAAAAATAATTTGTGGTGATCAAAATCAATAGTGGTGGACTTCCCTGGTGGCACAGTGGTTAAGAATCCACCTGCCAATGCAGGGGACATGGGTTCAAGCCCTGGTCCAGGAAGATCCCACATGCTGCGGAGCAACTAGGCCCGTGCGCCACAACTACTGAGCCCACGTTCTAGAGCCCGTGAGCCACAACTACTGAGCCCTCGTCCACAACTACTGAAGCCCGTGCACCCAGAGCCCGTGCTCTGCAACAAGAGAAGCCACCACAATGAGAAGCCCGTGCACCACAACGAAGAGTAGCCCCTGCTCGCCATAACTAGAGAAAGCCCACGCGCAGCAACGAAGACCCAACGTAGCCAAAAATAAATTAATTAATTAATTTTTAAAAAAATCAATAGTGGTTGCCTAAAGTGGGACTTGACTGGAAAGGGGCAAGAGGGAACTTGATGGAATGATGGGCAGTATCTTTGTTTTTAGGCGATGGTTGCACAGGTGTATACATTTGTCAGAACTAATGGGCTGTATGCTTAATACTTATATGTTTTACTACATGTAAATTATATTGCAATGAAGTATTTTTAGCATTGGCAGAACACCCAGGTGATGTCTAGTAGGCATTTGGAAACATGAAACTCAGAAACATGGTACAGCTACTGTTACTATTACTCGCCTAAAATGCCCTGTCTTCAACACTGAGTCCACGCCACAGTTCAGCTTCTCAGACATCACATGGTGAGGATGGGTGACGATGATAAAGTAATTCACCTTAAAACTTCTAATAATTTAGAATTTGTACTCACAAGTAAGTGCTACTTCTTTCAACAAAATCTATTTTGGAAAGCAGTGCACTTAGTCAAACAATGCCAATGTTGCTCTGAATGGCTCTGAACTTCAGAACCTGTTCCCAGTCTTATGAATATCCTTTAGCAAGTAACTGTTGAATGGCTAATTGCGAATCTATTTCTAGTTCTTGTTCTGTTGCCTGCTTTTTCTGCAGAGGCTAGGAAAGATAAATATCTTCACTTTTCCAGTCTCTCCTATGGCTAGGGATGGCCATATTACAGAGTTCTGACAAAATGAGACTTAATTGTTTAGAAACCTCTTGAAAAGGTTTTGCTTATCCGATAAAAATGGAGGTATCACTAATGTCACATCCCTCCCACTTCTCTTTGCCTTGAAAAAGGACGCAATTTTCTAGAGATGGGGCAGTCATCTTGAATGCCAAGAGAAAGGCCAAGGGCTTCAGAAACTAACCTTAACATTTTTTAAGCCACTAAGCAAAGACAATAGTCACCTACCTCCAATCATTTCATGCTAAATACTCCTCTCGTTTCTTTAAGCAACACTTAACTTACAGCCAAATGCATTCTTAACTGATAACAGCTTTAAAAGTGGCAGATGTTAATCCTTTCAATTGGATTTGATTTTTATTAAATATTCCAAAGTAATTTAGAGCTAGGTCTAGTAAATAAATTACAAGTAACACCACTTTGGGCCAAAAACCCCAAAGATGTGACATACAGTAATAGGAATACGTTTCCTTTAACTGTTTCCCTGTAAATGGTTACAAATTGTAACCCAGGGCCTCCCTGGTGGCAGCAGTGGTTAAGAATCCATCTGCCAATGCAGGGGGACACGGGTTTGAGCCCTGGTCCGGGAAGATCCCACATGCCACGGAGCAACTAAGCCCGTGCGCCACAAGTACTGAGCCTGCGCTCTAGTGCCGGGGAGCCACAACTACTGAGCCCGTGAGCCACAACTAGTGAAGCCCATGCGCCTAGAGCCCGTGCTCCGCAACAAGAGAAGCCACCGCAGTGAGAAGCCCGCGCACCGCCATGAAGCAGACCCCGCTCGCCGCAACTAGAGAAAGCCTGCGCACAGCAATGAAGACCCAATGCAGCCAAAAATAAATAAATAAAATAAATAAGTTTAAAAAAAAATTGTAACCCAATGTTGTTGGTTTCTGGTATTCTTTTTTTTTTTTTTTTTGCCACGTCTCATTGCTTACAAGATCTCAGCTCCCCAACCAGGATTGAACCTGGGTCATGGCAGTGAGAACCTGGAATCCTAACCAGTAGGCCACATTTTTTTCTTTTTAGACCAAGAAATATGAAGGATGAGATTTCTTTATATCTCCAACAGCTTAATACTCCAGGATATGTACTCAATCAGTTCTTCTACAGCTCATCAACTCATTTACAATTCTGAAGCACAATGCTTGAAAAGGAATAGAAATACACCAGGTTGGGAATCTGGATTTGACACAAAGCCAGACCTTTTGCCTAGAATAATATTTACCTTGAGAATCTCAACAGAAGTTAAGCGTGGGACTGAGGACACCAAGAACAAATTGGCCCCAGATGCAGTTCAGATGCAAAACACATGTTAGGAGCACATATACTGGGAATTAGAGTTAGACATACAGAACTTGTTGGACAGAATTAAGTACTATGACTTGGCTCACTGAACACCTATTCCTTTTACCTATGGTACATTCACATGCTGCAGGGACTGGAAAGCTAAAAACTATTTCCCAGGTATCCTTTTGGTTAGGATTCAAGATGTGGTCAGGGCCTGCTAATCAGATACATCAGCACAACACATGAAATCAGAACTGAGTTAAATAAGTGAGAAGGCAGCACACGAGGCATCAATTCTGCTAGTGAAAATAATGGTGGAGACAGCATAGTTCTTACTTTGGTTAGCAGATCCTGATCTGGTAGCAGCTTCCCCAGTTGTCTCATTTATTATTGCTTAAAAGAGTTGTTTAAAAGAAAAAGAATATCTGACAGTGACCTATGTGGCCCTATTTCCTATCGAGCCTTTTACAAAATAAGTTTGGCAAACCCTGTCCTAAACTGCTCGTTCATGAACCACTTTGAATAGCAGGAGCTACAGTCTAATCCCTCGTCCTTCCAACAATATTTCTACTTAAATTACAATGGTTATCTACAGGTTAATCCAATCTGACTAGAATTTTAAAAATAGGATTTGTAACCAAAGTATTCCAATACAAAAGTTTCACTACGACTGACAGTGAGCTTTTTTGGCTCATTCCTAGCATCCACACCTAAGGGTACCCTGGAATTTCCAGCCACTTGGTTTGGGGAGGCACACCAAGCTCCTGACTGGCTTAAGCCAACCTACACATCCCACATCCCTGGCAACTTTAAGGAATTCAAAGATGAACATGTATCCCAAGTTAGGCCAATCCAGTCCAGTGAAATTCAAATTTCAAGATTTTGTTTGTAATACTGGGGAAGAGAATCTTTTCTGCTGGACTTGAACCTAAAAGTATATAGCCCCAAGAGCTGCTGACAGCCATCTTACAACAAGGAGATAGCATACTGAGAGCATAAAGCCAACGTTTAGGAAGCAGAGCCAAGCCATGGAGGAAAACGGAGTCCTGGTGACAATCTGAAACACTGGATCTTGCCTCACCAGAAGCCAGGCTCACCTCTGGACTTTTTAACGGTATAAACCAATAAATTCCCCTAATTATTAAGGTCAATTAGAGCTGGGTTTTCTGTTGGTACAAGAATGCTTTTAGATGTAATAAGTACTTCATCACACATTATATGACAAGGTACATTCTCTGTCCTTAGGGAGCTTTTGTTTTACATTTCTTAAAAGTAAAACCAACCAGGAAAAGCATGATAAATGTCTCCAATTGCAAATGTTTGATATCATATTTAAAGGCCTAGGTTCTTAAGCTCTAACCATTCATATGGGTAGGTAATATGGAAAAATAAATGACCTGAAATAAGTCTGGAAAACAAAGGAAGCAACACAATAAAATGCATGGGGGTAGGATGGGAGGAAAGAGTCACAAGAGGTATATACCAACTCATGAGGACAGGCCTGCCTTTTTGCTCTGTGCTTTGGTCCTTCTGCCAATAACTAGTGATTTGTGAAAGCAATCTAACGTGCTCAAAGTGGGAAGATCTTATGAACGTTTGAGTTACCACCAACCACACAATTGTTATGGTTCCATTTTTTAATATCATCCCATAACTTTTAAATAGAAAAGTCATGCTGCAGGGACTGGAAAGCTAAAAACTATTTCCCAGGTATCCTTTTGGTTAGGATTCGAGATGTGATCAGGGCCTGCTAATCAGATACATCAGCACAACACATGAAATCAGAACTGAGTTAAGTGAGAAGGCAGCACACGAGGCATCAATTCTGCTAGTGAAAATAATGGTGGAGACAGCATAGTTCTTACTTTGGTTAGCAGATCCTGATCTGGTAGCAGCTTCCCCAGCTGTCTCATTTATTATTGCTTAAAAGAGTTGTTTAAAAAAAAAAAGAATATCTGACAGTGATATTCTGTCAGATATATATTCTATATATCTGTTGCCTTAGTGGTGAGTGAGATAACACAGTCTAGTGAATTGTTTTCAACAGTGTGAGGATAAAGACAATGCCACTTAGATATCGTGCAAGCCAGCACTAATGTCTATGTCACTATAGATTTGTGTGAATAGACTGAGTAGAAATGGCCTAATGTGCAAATGGAGACAAGACGTGTCCAAGCACACACACAATAGACTCATCCCACTTAAAAGAAAATAGTTGTATTTAGGGGAAGGGCCATAAACTCTTGCATGCCACAATTATTTTCTTAAAACTCATCTTGAGTTAATACATGGTGAATTAAACAGGGAAAATAATTGAATATACCTGATTTACTAATTTGTCAGGTATTTAACCTAAATATATCTTAAGATTGTTATCCCAATCTAAAAGATTTAAGCTCCGTGTAAGTGCTACAATCAACTATTTTCTTCTCTTAGCTAGTTCTATACAACTGACAAATTATGCAGGCTTCTTTCAGGCCTAAACTATTTTTCAACAGTGCTGCCAACAGTTTGATCATGGTAAAGTTTCTGAAAACCCTAAGTGAAATATTCTCCTTTTTCTGTAAAGAGCCAGACAATAAACATTTTAGTTTTCGTGAAGAACAACTTAAATCTCTGCGGCATATTGTTTCGTTTTGCAACCCTTTAAAAACATAGAAACCATTCTTGGCTGGTGGGCTGCCTTGGGCTTGCTACTGTTTTCAGAAATTTTGAGGAATATCACCACCTGCGGCTCTTGTAAGAAGAAAAAAAATGCAAATTCTCAGCCACACTTCAGGCCCATTACATTAAAATCACAAGGACTGAGCCCAGACCTCTGCTTTTTAACTGTATCCATGACTTCATTCCTCCACATACTAATTTTAGAACCACTAGAAGTGAAAGCAGACCTAATAAAGTTATATACAAGGAAACTCATGCTGCTTTCTAGAGGCAAGTAGACATATATTCTATTATATTTCAGGCTTACCTACAATCTCTTGTAATGTACATTTTTCAGTGTCACCACAAAAAATGTCAATTTCAAACTTTGCATATAAATGAAAAACTCTAAAAAACTGTGATGCTAATCTTCAACAGCACATGATTTTTTTCAAATGGCCTCATTAACCAAGTTGTTAGTTCTTTTCCTTTCCCTTCCTAACACATATCTTGAATATTTAACACCTGTTGCTTCCTAATAACTGTATTCACTTTTCCTCTCCCTCAAACCATGCAATTTCGACTGGGATTTGGAGTAAAGTGGAAATGGAATCAGGACCACTGAAATCAACCACCACCTCCACCTGACCTCATTCTCCATCTCCTCAGGAGTTTAAGATTAGTGCCTGAGGCCCCATGTTCCAGTGTATCATGAAATTAAGGTACAATATAAGCCAGTTTTCCACAAATCTCTGATCCTACACACATGCAGTGCTTGTTTAGAACTGCAGGTTCTTTACTCCCCGCCACCCCCTCCCCCCCAGCACCGGGCAAGATGACAGGAAGGACTGGTCTAGGGCCTGGGAAATGCAGTCTACAAACACTCCAGGTGATTTTAAAATTAAGGATGGCTCCACCATATTGAAGCCTCAATTATTTACCACTGGCTAATCCCCATACTGGTAAACACTTAATGTTCCTTGCTACTATCAGTCAGGTGGATTCCAGGCACACATCTAACCAAGTCAGAAACTGGCAGAGCTGAAATTCTGTTAAAGAACAGGAAGAAATTTCAGAGCCAAATACACATCAGAATCTTAGTTCAGGGATTTCTCTCTTCTTTCAAATTTAGAGTTGAATTACTCTAATGCAAAAGCAGCAAATACTGATAGACCGTACTCTTCACACAACTTCTACTCGGGAAAAATTGACTTTTCTTTCCAAGTCATCTAGAAACCAAATACTCCACTTCCCAATTTCTTTAACAGAAAAGCCTCTCCTACAACTCTGCAAGAGGCAAAGTGATGCCCTCCTCTGACTCCGTCTTCCCTTATAGAGTTCTCTAAACGATAAAGAAGGTAATTTGTAGTAAAACAAAGGTTTTATAAAGACTGACAGAATAAAATCTCAGCCCTGCCATTCTACCAGCTGTGTTAATTCTTTACTTGCTCGCGTGGTGATTATGAGGCGTGGTGCGCAATCAGCCCTCACAGACTACTTCTTCCCGACACGTCCCTCCGGATAGGAAAGGGGCCACCGCGGGCTCACGGAGAGCTGGGCCGGGGCTGGTCACTGTGCACCCGGGCAGGGTGGCGCGGCGAGAAGCAAAGATTGGACGGAGGCGAGGGGTAAAGGGGAAGGGAGAGAGGAGAGGCTGGTGAGAAGAGAGGGTGAGCCGGGGGGAGCATAAGAGACCCGCACGGCCTCCGCCCCTGAGGATGCGCTGCCGGAGCCGAGAGCACGAGAGGCGAGAAGCCCCGAGAGGCCACCATTACCTGCGCCCGAGCAGCCGCGGCTGGACCAGGGCCGCAGTGAGCTCCTCGCAGCTGCGGCCGCCCGCCGGCGGAGCCCACGCCTGACCACAACCCCAGCCTCTCTGCGCCAAGCCTCGCCACGCCATCTTCCCAACCTCTGCCCCACCATGGCCCGACTTACCAACCCCTGCCCGGAACCACTTCCGGGGCGAAAGGAAGAACCATAGAGTGCCGAGGGGCAGCCTAGCGCGCCCCCGTGCGGCCGATTCCCAGGCCGGACCAACCGGAGGGAGAGGGACCCGCCGGCCGGCAGCAGTCCGGCCGGCAGCAGTTCTCCCAGCAGCGCCCAGCCTGGACCTGGGAGGGGCGTGCGAAAGCGGCCAGGCCTGCATCCTACTGACCCAAAGGAAAAAGAGGGGGGGAAACGAATTTACTGAATGATGCCATGTACCTTTACCTAAGTTAGTGTTTAATCCTCGCAAAACGCTTAAGATAGATGTTATTACTGCTTTTTTTTTTTTTTTTTTTTTTACCGTGGTTCTGAGGCCCAGAGAGAAGTGAGTGGAGGAACCAATGTTACAACCCAGGTTTTCTTAAATTACTACTCTTTTTTCTCCCCACCATTTCACGTTATGATACACTGAAGAGGATGTGCCTTTAACAAAAAGTACAAGCGTGACGTGAAATTCTAGATTCTAGATAAAATTCAAACTTCATGATCAGCCCTTGCCTACCCGTCAGCTTTATTTCCTGCCACTCCATCCCTCCCTCTGACCCTAGCTGCAGTCATACTGAAACATACGCAGTTTCTGAAAGGCACTACTTTTCCAGTCCCTACTTCTCCCGAGTTCATATACCATCCTCACTGCCTGAAACACCTTTCCCCTTCTCTGCCTGCTAACCAATTTGTCCTCCAGACCAACTTGAATCGTCACCTCCTCTAGGAAGCTGTAGGAAAAAGTTTTCCTCCAACCTCTTAGGGTCCCTGGCCAGGTCTGAAAGGTAGTGACAAAGACATTAACAGGAGAAAAGCACACAAAGTTTATTGATTTTTTACATGTACATGGGAGTCTTTGCAAGAGAATGAAGACCAGAAGAAGTGACCAGAGCAGGAAGTTTTTATACCTTTTCTACAAAGAAACAATTTGTGAAGAATTGACAAGACAATGGGGCTTGGACTAGGAGTAGTCCAACTAGGGCTAGGTAGTCCTTATCTTCCTTAAGTAGGAAGATGAGAGTTAGGTTAACAAAGCTTGTTTGCAGATTACACCAGTGTCTCTTGTTGAACAATAATAATATTAATAATTAGTATTCATAATAATATCGCAGCTACAAAGAGCAAAGACCCTTTATTTAGGGTCTCAAGAACTGCAATTCAAAGACACAGATTAGGGTAAAACCAAAAGAGTGTTCCGGGGAAGAGAAGGAATCAGGGGCTTATAAAGGCAAAAGCCACAAGGTTGTTCAAGAATTAGAGGGTTCCCTGGTGGCCTAGCATTTAGGATTCTGGGCTTTTACTGCCGTGGCCCGGGTTCAATCCCTGGTCAGGGAACTGAGATCCCACAAGCCACACGGCCAAAAAAAAGAATTATGATGGACTCTCAGGCAATCCCTTAGGGCAATTTTCCTTAAGGGATAGGCTCTCACCAGTTATTCTAGGGTAAGGGTCAAATAAGTAGGTAGGCTGTCATGAGTTAATTTTAGGGTAAGTCGAATAATTATCTTGAGTTTCTGGAACACTGGATAGATATTCTGGATGACGGTGTTAAGACAGTAAGTGGTCAAAAGGCCAGATTCCATCCAGGCTGAGATGTGCATAAGTCACACTTCCTCAATGATCTCCCAGCTGTATTTTAGAGGGCTCTCTTAGCAACACCGACTCCATTTTGAGTTTACTTTTACACTGGTCTCTAGTCTTTGGGCTGATAAGAGTCTGTCTCCATGAAAGGAAACATTTATTTCCTGCCTTTAGAAAGAAAAGGGGGAGCTTTTTCTGCATTTACTGCTTCTTGATTGCCTTCAGCTCAAAATAACTTTTATGTCAAAGAGTCATACTTGGGGGTGACATTTTGGTTTCCTTTAAGGCTTTCCTCTTAGACCTTCACGCTGATTTAGATGACCTTCATCTGTGTTTTAATACTGCTTTATGCATATCAGTATGATAACACCACATTCATTCCATAAATACTTATTAAACACCTACAGTATGCCCAGCAATGTACTAGATCTGGGATATATTTTAGAAGACACTATCTCTGACCTCACAGAGATCCTACTCTACAGGGGAAGAAGGGACCAAGTAAATAAACAGGCAATTACAATACATCTGAAGAAGTGCTATGGTCAGAGAAGCAGAAGGCTCTCTGGGGGTTTAGAGGAGGGGGAAATAATGCAGTCAAGGCATAAGGAACGGGAGGCAGGGGAGAAGGCTTCCCAGAGAAACTGATGGTAGTTACCAGGAGAAGAGAAGGGCTGAAATGTTCTAGGTAGAGAAAGTAGCATTTGTGATGTCTTCCAGGGCATGACTTCTTTGAGAAACTAAAATAGATTAACTTTGGCTTTGTCATAGGTGTCAACTATGAGATTTGATTTTACCCTATTTGCAAGCTAATTAGTTTGGATGCTGGCAGAAAACAGGAGACTCCTGGGTCAGAAAGAAAAGACTTTATTACCCACAGCACAACAAGCATCATGTGCATCGTGTTTGCAGGGGCTCCCCTTGTTCTCCAAGCCCTAGAGTAGCAATGCCATGGGCCAGATGGATGCTGAACATGCAGTGGTATTGCAACTGAAGAACACTGAGCTTGGGGTATCTACCATTTTAATAGCATTTAAGAAACAACAAGGCCAAAATGGAGTCACCTGTGCTAAGCCCCACATCAGCAAAACAAGACTTAATACGTAACCTAATTGCATTTTCAGCCTCTTCCAGGAATGTGACCTTTAACCAGTCAATCTGGAATTACCTGGTCAGCACTAGTCAGGTAATCTGCCTGATAGACCCACAGCTTCCCCCCAATGAAGGTGACCTTGCCTGAAACAATCCACTCTTTTGCTAGAAGCTTTCTTTTTCCTCCCCCTTCTGCCTTTAATAAGCTTCCATTTCGGACGGGTCCTGAGAGCTCCTTTCTAACTGCTAAGATGGGATACTGTCCAATTCATGAATCAT
Source organism: Balaenoptera physalus (assembly GCF_965194825.1). Taxonomy (NCBI): domain Eukaryota; kingdom Metazoa; phylum Chordata; class Mammalia; order Artiodactyla; family Balaenopteridae; genus Balaenoptera; species Balaenoptera physalus. The sequence continues at coordinate 62,919,959 of NC_138891.1, forward strand.
TAAATAAAGATCTAATTGAGATCTTCAAATTTACTCAGTTGAACAAAAGTGGTAAGCAAGCAAACAACCTTGAGATAAAGGCATTTTCTTCCAGAGCAAAGGGGCATATTTGCTTATAGCCTTGCATCTTAGTCTACTTGGGCTGCCCTAAGAAAATACAATAGTCTGGGTGGGTTAAACAACAGAAATTTCTCTCACACAGTTCTGGAGGCTGGAAATCTGAGATCAAGGCAATAGCATGGTCAAGTTCTGGTGGGAGTTCTCTTCCTGGTTGCAGATGGCTGACTTACTGCTTCGTCTTCACGTGGCAGAGAGACACAGCAAGCTCCCTGGTGTCTCTTCTTTTAAGGGCACTAATCTCATCATGGAGGCCCTACCTTATGACCTCATCTACACCTAATTATCTCCCAAAGTCCCCATCTCCAAATACCATCACACTGGGGATTAGAGCCTCAACATACGAATTTTAGGGGGGGGGGTCACAATTCGGTCCATAACACCTTGGAAGATAGAGATTAGTACCACTTGACAGAGCAAGGGCATGCTTACTGCCCATTATAGAAGTTTCCAGTTCCCTAAACTCAGCATTCCTCTCCTATAATGCAACCCCCTCAGTGCGCAGGTGTCATTTAGCCTTCATTGCATTGTCCCGTGGGAAATGGAACCCAGGGAATCAACACAAAAATGTTGATATTCTGGCTAATGCTATTGCTCTAATAAGTTGTACTTCATCTTTGACCCAAGAGTCTGTGTTTTCTACCAGCATCCATAAAACTGTGTCAGGCTAACTTGTTCAGAGCCCTCACAGTTCTTGATAGGGATATGTGAATTTGTCATTTCCTAGGGAGAGCTTCTCTAGCTGCTAACAAGAATTTGGGTGTGGTCATACGGTTGATGGCTGAAGAGGAAGGAAGCTGGAAGTCACTAAAGATGAGAAAGCCTAGAAACTGAGAGTCCTGGATGTTGACTGGGCTACTCACATTAACTTGGTGTCACCAGGATGACAGCAGGACTTGGAGAGGAATCCTGAGACTTCAGTGAAAGAGAAGCAGTGACCAGAAGATTAATAGTGCTGAAGAACGGCTAGAAATAGAGGACAGAGTGTCAACAGAGGATAAATACAAGCTCCAGGTGATCTGTGGACAAGTGATCTGAAAGAATAATTAGGGCATGAGGAGGATGTGGTCCACCTCCAGAACCCAAGGATTCTGAGGTGGGGATGTGCTGGATGTTCTCTTCTTGCCCCTACAGATCACTCCTGTATCCTGCTCCAGGCCCCTCAAGACTAACCTTTATGGACCAGATCAATGGGCTCCCCTGCCCTCTGGCTTTCAGCTGGGCTCAGCCAATTGCAGGCACCAACAGGAGTTTGGAGCATGGGAGGAGAAAGGCACTTACTCCATCCACTCTCTTCCTCCTTGATCCACACGGGTTGGCCTCTGTGTTCTGTTATTAAGCTCTCCTCATTGCTTTGAGTGAGGCTGCTATTTCTGGCAAGAACCTGAACTGACAGAGGAAGAACAAGCAGCCTCCACTCAAAGTCTGCAGCAGAAGCAGGGTCCTCAGGGGACAGCCAGGAGTCAGGATGAGTGGAAAGGATCTATGGAGGTGTGCTGACTATAATCCAGGCACAGGGGTATGTATTATTATTTGCCATTTATTGTGCACTTAGTATGTACTAGGTACTGTGATGGGTATTTTGCATGCATTGTCATATTTAATTTAATCATAATATCAACCAAAAGAGTTAGCATTATTATCTCCACTTTGCAGGTGAGAAAACTGAGGCTATTGATAATCTGACACTTTAACTCATTTCTGTGAATTCAGATAACTTCTACCTTGTCATTTTGATGATTAAATGACTTTGTATGTGTCAGGTGGCGAGGTGCACATTGTTGAAACTCAACATATAGTAGCAAGACAGCAGAAGCAAGAAGAACTACAATCCTGCAGCCTGTGGAACAAAAACCACATTCACAGAAAGATAGACAAGATGAAAAGGCAGAGGCCTATGTACCAGATGAAGGAACAAGATAAAAACCCAGAAAAACAACTAAATGAAGTGGAGATAGGCAACCTTCCAGAAAAATAATTCAGAATAATGATAGTGAAGATGATACAGGACCTTGGAAAAAGAATGGAGGCAAAGATCGAGAAGATGTAAGAAATGTTTAACAAAGACCTAGAAGAATTAAAGAACAAACAAAGAGAGATAAACAATACAATAACTGAAATGAAAAATACACCAGAAGGATTCAATAGCAGAATAACTGAGGCAGAACGGATTAGTGACCTGGAAGACAGAATGGCGGAATTCACTGCCATGGAACATAATAAAGAAAAAAGAATGAAAAGAAATGAAGACAGCCTAACAGACCTCTGGGATAACATTAAACGCAACAACATTCGCATTATAGGGGTCCCAGAAGGAGAAGAGAGAGAGAGGATCAGAGAAAATATTTGAAGAGATTATAGTCGAAAACTTCCCTAACATGGGAAAGGAAATAGCCACCCAAGTCCAGGAAGCACAGAGAGTCCCAGGGAGGATAAACCCAAGGAGAAACACACCGAGACACATAGTAATCAAACTGACAAAAATTAAAGACAAAGAAAAATTATTGAAAGCAACAAGGGAAAAATGACAAATAACATACAAGGAAACTCCCATAAGGTTAACAGCTGATTTCTCAGCAGACACTCTACAAGCCAGAAGGGAGTGGCATGATATATTTAAAGTGATGAAAGGGAAGAACCTACAACCAAGATTACTCTACCTGGCAAGCAGCTCATTCAGATTCAACGGAGAAATCAAAAGCTTTACAGACAAGCAAAAGCTAAGAGAATTCACCACCACCAAACCAGCTCTACAACAAATGCTAAAGGAAAGTCTCTAATTGGGAAACACAAGAGAAGAAAAGGAACTACAAAAACAAACCCATAACAATTAAGAAAATGGTGAAAGGAACATACATATCGATAATTACCTTAAACGTGAATGGATTAAATGCTCCAACCAAAAGACGCAGGCTCGCTGAATGGATACAAAAACAGGACCCATATATAAGCTGTCTATAAGAGACCCACTTCAGACCTAGGGACACATACAGACTGAAAGCGAGGAGATGGAAAAAGATAGTCCATGCAAATGGAAATCAAAAGAAAGCTGGAGTAGCAACACTCATATCAGATAAAATAGACTTTAAAATAAAGACTGTTACAAGAGACAAGGAAGGACACTACATAATGATCAAGGGATCAATCCAAGAAGAAGATATAACAATTATAAATATTTATGCACCCAACATAGGAGCACCACAATACATAAGGCAACTGCTAACAGCTATAAAAGAGGAAGTCGACAGTAACACAATAATAGTGGGGGACTTTAACACCTCACTTACACCAATGGACAGATCATCCAAAATGAAAATTAATAAGGAAACACAAGCTTTAAATGACACAATAGACCAGATAGATTTAATTGATATTTATAGGACATTCCATCCAAAAACAGCAGATTACACTTTCTTCTCAAGTGCGCATGGAACATTCTCCAGGATAGATCACATCTTGGGTCACAAATCAAGCCTCAGTAAATTTAAGAAAATTGAAATCATATCAAGCATCCTTTCTGACCATAACGCTATGAGATTAGAAATAAATTACAGGGAAAAAAACGTAAAAAACACAAACACATGGAGGCTAAACAATACATTACTAAATAACCAAGAGATCACTGAAGAAATCAAAAAATACCTAGAGACAAATTACAACAAAAACACGACAATCCAAAACCTATGGGATGCAGCAAAAGCAGTTCTAAGAGGGACGTTTATAGCAATACAAGCCTACCTCAAGAAACAAGAAAAATCTCAAATAAACAATCTAACCTTACACCTAAAGGAATTAGAGAAAGAAGAATAAACAAAACCCAAAGTTAGCAGAAGGAAAGAAATCATACAGATCAGAGCAGAAATAAATGAAATAGAAACAAAGAAAACAATAGCAAAGATCAATAAAACTAAAAGCTGGTTCTTTGAGAAGATAAACAAAATTGGGAAACCATTAGCCAGACTCATCAAGAAAAAGAGAGAGAGGACTCAAATCAATAAAATTAGAAGTGAAAAAGGAGAAGTTACAATAGACACCGCAGAAATACAAAGCATCCTAAGAGACTACTACAACCAACTCTATGCCAATAAAATGGACAACCTGGAAGAAATGGACAAATTCTTAGAAAGGTATAACCTTCCAAGACTGAACCAGGAAGAAATAGAAAATATGAACAGACCAATCACAAGTAATGAAATTGAAACTGTGATTAAGTCTTCCAACAAACAAAAGTCCAGGACCAGATGGCTTCACAGGTGAATTCTATCAAACATTTAGAGAAGAGCTAACACCCATCTTCTCAAACTCTTCCAAAAAACCACAGAGGAACACTCTCAAACTCATTCTATGAGGCCACCATCACCCTGATACCAAAACCAGACAAAGATACTACAAAAAAAAAGAGAAAATTACAGACCAATATCACTGATGAATATAGATGCAAAAATCCTCAACAAAATACTAGCAAACAGAATCCAACAACACATTAAAAGGATCATACACCATGATCAAGTGGGATTTATCCCAGGGATGCAAGGATTCTACAATATACACAAATCAATCAATGTGATACACCATATTAACAAATTGAAGAAGAAAAACCATATGATCATCTCAATGGATGCAGAAAAAGCTTTTGACAGGGCTTCCCTGGTGGCGCAGTGGTTGAGAGTCTGCCTGCCAATGCAGGGGACACGGGTTCCAGCCCTGGTCTGGGAAGATCCCACATGCCGCGGAGCGACTAAGCCCGTGAGCCACAATTACTGAGCCTGCGTGTCTGGAGCCTGTGCTCCGCAACAGGAGAAGCCACGATGGTGAGAGGCCTGCGCACCGCGATGAAGAGTGGCCCCCACTTGCCGCAACTAGGGAAAGCCCTCGCACAGAAATGAAGACCCAACACAGCCATAAATAAATAAATAAATAAATAAAAATTAAAAAAAAAAAAGCTTTTGACAAAATTCAACACCCATTTATGACAAAAACTCTCCAAAAAGTGGGCATAGGGGGAAGTTACCTCAACATAATAAAGGCCATATATGACAAACCCACAGCAAACATCATTCTCAATGGTGAAAAACTGAAAACATTTCCTCTAAGATCAGGAACAAGACAAGGATGTCCACTCTCGCCACTGTTATTCAACATAGCTTTGGAAGTCCTAGCCACAGCAATCAGAGAAGAAAAAGAAATAAAAGGAATACAAATTGGAAGAGAAGAAGTAAAGCTGTCACTGTTTGCAGATGAGAATCCTAAAGATGCCACCAGAAAACTACTACAGCTAATCAATGAATTTGGTAAAGTTGCAGGATACAAAATTAATGCACAGAAATCCCTTGCATTCCTATACACTAATGATGAAAAATCTGAAAGAGAAATCCATTTGCCACTGCAACAAAAAGAATAAAATACCTAGGAATAAACCTACCTAGGGAGACAAAAGACCTGTATGCAGAAAACTATAAGACACTGATGAAAGAAATTAAAGATGATACAAACTGATGGAGAGATATACCATGTTTTTGGATTGGAAGAATCAATATTGTGAAAATGACTATGCTACCCAAAGCAATCTACAGATTCAATGCAATCCCTATCAAATTACCAATGGCATTTTTTATGGAACTAGAACAAAAAATCTTAAAATTTGTATGGAGACACAAAAGACCCCGAATAACCAGAGCAATCTTGAGGGAAAAAAGCGGAGTTGGAGGAATCAGGCTCCCTGACTTCAGACTATACTACAAAGCTACAGTAATCAAGACAATATGGTACTGGCACAAAAACAGAAATATAGATCAATGGAACAGGATAGAAAGCCCAAAGATAAACCCACGCACCTATGGTCAACTAATCTATGACAAAGGAGGCAAGGATATACAATGGAGAAAAGACAGCCTCTTCAAAAAGTGGTGCTGGGAAAACTGGACAGCTACATGTAAAAGAATGAAATTAGAACGCTCCTTAACACCATACACAAAAACAAACTCAAAATGGATTAGAGACCTAAATGTAAGACTGGACACTATAAAACTCTTAGAGGAAAACATAGGAAGAACACTCTTTGACATAAATCACAGTAAGATCTTTTTTGATCCACCTCCTAGAGTAATGGAAATAAAAACAAAAATAAACAAATGGGACCTAATGACACTTAAAAGCTTTTGCACAGCAAAGGAAACTACAAACAAGATGAAAAGACAGCCCTCAGAATGGGAGAAAATATTTGCAAATGAATCAATGGACAAAGGATTTATCTCCAAAATATATAAACAGCTCTTGCAGGTCAATATTAAAAAAACAAACAACCCAATCCAAAAATGGGCAGAAGACCTAAATAGACATTTCTCCAAAGAAGACACACAGATGGCGAAGAAGCACATGAAAAGCTGCTCAACAACACTAATTATTAGAGAAATGCAAATCAAAACTACAATGAGGTATCACCTCACACCAGTTAGAATGGGCATCATCAGAAAATCTACAAACAACAAATGCTGGAGAGGGTGTGGAGAAAAGGGAACCCTCTTGCACTGTTGGTGGGAATGTAAATTGATACAGCCACTATGGAGAACAGTATGGAGGTTCCTTAAAAAACTAAAAATAGAACTACCATATGACCCAGCAATCCCGCTACTGGGCATATACCCAGAGAAAACCATAATTAAAAAAGACACATGCACCCCAATGTTCATTGCAGCACTATTTACAATAGCCAGGTCATGGAAGCAACCTAAATGCCCATTGACAGGCGAATGGATAAAGAAGATGTGGTACCTATATACAATGGAATATTACTCAGCCATAAAATGGAACAAAGTTGGGTCATTTGTAGAGACGTGGATGGATCTAGAGACTGTCATACAGAGTGAAGTAAGTCAGAAAGAGAAAAACAAATATCGTATATTAATGCATATATGTGGGACCTAGAAAAATGGTAAAGATGAACTGGTTTGCAGGGCAGAAATAGAGACACAGATGTAGAGAACAAACGTATGGACACCAAGGGGGAAAGTGGAGGGGGGGGGTTGATGGTGGTGATGTGATGAATTGAGAGATTGGGATTGACATGTATACACTGATGTGTATAAAATTGATGACTAATAAGAACCTGCTGTATAAAAAAGTAAATTAAATAAAATTCAAAAATTCAAGAAAAAAAAAAAGCTATCGGAGCAGTTTACTAGGTGTAATAACAGGAGGCTTTTCTTTTCTCCCCACTACCACCTCTGGACTCATGGGCTTATGAGATATATTACAACACTGTCCTCTGATTCAAAGCTTGTACTGCATCCTGTAAGATAGAAGCCCATTCTTAAAAAAAAAACCAAAACAACAACAACAAAAACATATAACAGCTATCATCGTGAGATTATAATCAGAAACTGAAGTGGAAGCCCATCCACAGGGAAAGGGCGCCTCTCGTCATCATTTTCATTTTAGGGCCATAAATGAAGATGTAGTGCTTATGTGTGTGTGTGCATGGGGGAAAGAGATCTCCATCAGCATCAGCTGAGCACTTATCATGTACCAGGCTCTATGCTGAACACTGGCATTCACAACAGTCCTAAGGGAGAACTCTTATTATCATTCCATTTGACAGATGAGGAAATAGAGGCACACAAGAGTTTTACTGATAGCAAAACTGAGATTTCAACCAAGGTCGAAGCCCATGTGAAAGAAAGCTTCCTGGAAAAGTTGGCCTTTGAAAGGAGTAACATGCAGGGGGTCAGGCAGGATCAAAGACAGGAGGCTGGATGGGGGTGGGGGTGGGTGTTAGAGGGTGCTGCAAGCTTGAGATAGTGGCTCCAATGCATGTTTTTCACACCACGAAGCAATTCTGACATGATCTACCTGGAGATTCCACAGGTTATGGGCTAAGTCCCACAGGACTGCTCCCATTCCTCACTTCTGATGCCAGTCACAAATTCAGGGTATCACCCGTGCTTCTGACCAACAGGCTATAGGCACTCCTGTCGCTTGGGAAATTCCAAGGGTTTGAGGAGCTTTGTGCCCGGAACAAGGGACAGAGACCAAATGCATTTCTTATTATACCGCAGGGGCTCTAACAGGGAGAGAATTGACAGAGGATTAGGAGAGTGAGGCAAGAAGTAGTGGAATTAAGGCCCACTTTATTTTCTCCACACTAGAGCCTGCCTGGGTCACAAAAGGCTGCCAGCCCTGGGAGGGGATCACCCAGGCAAGAGAACCCTAGGCTTTCTGCTGCTTTCTGGGACCCTGCTTGCCCAGAGGGCCCCACTCTGGACTCCGCAGGCCCTGGGTATGGTTCCACACAGAAAATGAGGTGTCTGTGAGAAAGCTTCAAGATTTCTAAAAGCCTATAAGAGAATATTACTCAGCCATAAAAACAAATGAAATATTGCCACTTGCAGCAACATGGATGGACCTAGAGATTATCATACTAAGCAAAGTCACATAGAGAAAGACATATATATGATATCACTAATATGTGGAATCTAAAAAAATGATACAAATGAACTTATTTACAAAACAGAAATAGACTCACAGATATAGAAAACAAACTCGTGGTTACCAACAGGGAAAGGGGGAGGAAGGGATAAATTAGGAGTTTGGGATTAACATATATACACAACTATATATAAAATAGATAAACAACAAGGACCTACTGTATAGCACAGGGAACAATATTCAATATCTTGTGATAACCTATAATGTGATAACCTTTTTTCACAAAAGAATCTAAAAAAGAATATATATATATATAGATATATATATATACACACATATATAACTGAATCATTTTGCTGTACACCTGAAACATTGTATGTCAACTATACTTCAATTTAAAAAAAGAAGAAAAAAAAAAAGCCTAGAAGAACTGTACATTTGCTTGCAAAAAGGCCAGAGGCTAATTAATACAAGTTTCCTCATTTCTGGCTGGAATTTTCCCAGCTCAGTGTAGCAGTTGTGGATGAAAAAATTAATAGTCGATCTAAGAAAGAAATGGAAAATTTTATTGGAACCAACCTGAGGATTCCAACCTGGGAGACAGTCTTTCAGAAAGCTCTGAGGACTGTTCCACCCATTAGAGGTCAAAGCACAGTTATGCAAGTCTTTGAGACAAATATACATCAAATGACGTATTACTGACAATTTACACAATCCAGATCTGCACGTATAAAGCGAGTAGTGGGTCATGTGTCATCATGGCCCCTTACGAGATTAAGAAGGAAGGTTATCTCCTAAGGAGGTCTGGTTAACGCAGATGCACGACACACACTAAAGGGGAGGGAGGAGGCCCAAACCGGCAAAGAAAATTTTTGTTTAAATTTGTTCTTGTCTTGCTGTAAAATATGAATTTTATTTCATCACAGTGATGACTGATATCCTACTAATTAGAAATGTTGGTTCATTCTGTCCACTGAAAAAACACACAACTTAAGAGCAGTGAGTTTCAGTTTTATTCAGGGACTGTACTGAGGACTGTAGCTCGGGAGACAGCCTCTCAGAGAGCCCTGAGGAACTGCTCCAAAGAGGTAGGGGAGGGGCCAGTATGTACATGAATTTTTTGGTGGAAAATACATGTAGTTAAGCATAAAAAAGGTTACTGCTAATCACAAAGTTAATGATTTTAGTGCTTATCTATCTATGCATAGGAAAATGCAAGAACCTGGGGGTCACTGAAATTCTTCCTGAGGTAAGCATCTTAACTATCTAGGGGCCTTTATACCCAAAATACAGAACACTTCGTCCTGTTTTTTCCATCCTGAATTCCCCTCAGAGTGCGTTGTCATGGGTGACTACACTACCCCTGGTAAGTGGGTTGCGACTTAACCCTTTGTATAAGGGGATGATGAGTGACAGCCTTTGTTTGTTTGTTTGTTTTAATTTTTATTGGAGTATAGTTGATTTACAATGTTGTGTTAGTTTCAGGTGTATAGCAAAGTGAATCAGTTATACATATACATATATCCACGCTTTTTTTTTTTAGATTCTTTTCCCATACAGGCCATTACAAAGTACTGAGTAGAGTTCCCTGTGCTATACAGCAGGTTCTTATTAGTTATCTATTTTATATATAGTAGTGTGTATATGTCAATCCCAATCTCCCAATTTATCCCTTCCCCTGCCCTTATCCCCTGGTAACCATAAGTTTGTTTTCTACATCTGTGCTTTGTTCTATTTGTTTACAATTCATAGGTACATCTTTTAAATAACTCAAAGGAGAAAGGTAAGACATTTCTTTCTTAGAAGTCAGATTTACTGAGATATGATTTATACACAATAACATTCACCCTTTTAAGTATACAGTTCAATGATTTTTGACAAACACATACAGTTGTGTAACCATCACAATCAAGATACAGAACATTTCCATCATCCCAGAAAGTTCCCTTGTGTCCCTTTATAGTCAACCCATATCCCTACTCCTAGACCTTGCCACCAGTTATGTTTTATGTCCTATAGTTTTGTCTTTTCGAGTATCACAGAAATGGAATCAGATAGTATGTTTTGTTGTGAACATATATTTTCATCTTTTTTGGTTAAATACCAGGAGTGAGACAGCTGGGTTATATGGTATAATGTTAATTGTACCAGGAATTCCCAAACTGTTTTCCAGTGTGGTTGTACCATTTTACATTCCCATCAGCACTGTGTGAGAATTCCAGTACTTGGGCTCAGGGCTTTGTTTTCAGCAATTCAAATAGGTGTGTAGTGGTATCTCATTTTGATTTTAATTTGAATTTCCTTAACACAAGTTATTCTTTTTTAATAAGCAAGACTTGTCTGGAGACATGTTGTTTTAAACCTTGGGGCATCCTAATTTGCTGGCTTTGCCTGATACAGAGACTAGGGAAGATCTTTCCCTGCCCTGTGTTGGCAGGGATCTGCACTTCTTGCATCCAGTCAGTAGAGGGCAGGAGAGGACAGAAAATAAGCTCCCCCGTTTTCGGACTATCAGGGGCCAGCATACATAGTATTTGGATGCATTACTGTATTTATAGCTTTTCTCAAATGCCTCTCCCTCTGAACCTCTTTAGCTGCCACCTTGTGAGGCTTGACTCCCCAGATTAATCTTGTGAAGTGATTCAAGGCCAAACCTCTTCACTAACCTTGTAAAATCCTAAGTACTGAGCTACCAAAACTGAGCCACCTTTGTAGAGTCCTTAATACGTCTACTCTCCAATGTCACTCATCAGAGCCTGTGTTAGGGGGAACCACAGGCAGCTGAGTTGGTGAACCTCTGTTCTTCTTCAACTTTTCAGGAGCCAAAAGAGACTAAGGAAGGTCTTTGTGGGGGACAAGTCTCCAGACCGCCCCTGCCCCCTGCCACTGGCCACACGCCCTCCTCTCCAGGACCTGGGCTGGGGCAGTTCAGACGGGGCACGGCACAGATCTTCTGGGGCCGGGGCTGCCGAGTGCCCCCAAAGATGTACTCCAGCCTGAGCCCTGGGCTCCCCTCTGGCAGTGGGAACCAAAAGGTCCTGAGGAGGGTGGCAAACATCAGGAAGAGCTCCATCCGAGCCAACTGGTCCCCTAGGCTCACCCGATGCCCTGGAAGCAGAAGGAAAGGTCAGAGGGTGGCAGCTGTCCCTGTGCCTGTCCCGTCACACCCACCACCCATGACCCAGTGCTGTGTCCAGTACCTGCAGAGAATGGCAGGAAGGCCTCATTGACCAGGAAGTTTCCATCCTTGTCCAGGAAGTGGCCAGAGTTGAATTGTTGGGGGGTCTCCCGACACTTAGGGTCATATAGCACAGAGGCCAGGTTGGGCAAGATGATGGTACCCTGCAGAGAGGAGCTGGTATGGCTCAGGGAGCTCAGCTGGCCCAGCACCCAGCCCTGATGCTGGGCTGATATGAGCTCAGAGAACACTCGGTGTGCACAGGAGAGTTGCCTGGGACCAGGGGGCCTCAAAGAGGTTCAGCCGACAGGCCTTCACATCAGTGAAGTTGTTGGGCATTATGCTCTCCTGGCTAAGGGGCACCCACCTCCATCCTAAAGACTCCCGGCCCAGGCTAGAGACTCAGCTTCTGCCTCCTAGGAAGAGGGCCAGTGTCTATTGGGCATGAATGGAGGGGACCAAGTTCTGCACAGGGCAATGAATACTGGCGGTGTGTGTGTGTAAGTGTGTGTGTGTGTGTGTGAGAGAGAGAGAGAGAGAGGAGAAATGGAATGGCAGACAAACAAAGTGAAAGAAAGACTGAGTAACAAGGCAGAGAGAAGAAGAGACAGAAAACTTCAACCCTTAGGATTAGGGAGAGGAGAGAGTGACCTCTAACCCTAACCTAACCCAAGCCCTCACTCTACCTCAAAGAAGTGAATAACTGGAAAGAGAATCAGACTGAACAGATGGGAGCAGAAAGGAGCCAAAGGCTCCTGTTGGTGACTTCTGCTCCTTATCACGTGGGCCCTGGGCTGACCAGGAAGCCAAAGTGGAACCAGGATGGGGTTGGCTATGGACCCGGGACCTGGGAGTGCAGCTCCAGGTGTTCTGAGGAAGGCCTCATATCCTGTGGCTCAGTAACCAACACCAGATAATTAAACTGGTCACCCCTGTGGGGACTAGAGAACTGGCCACAGGATTCTCAGTTTTGACAAAGGCATCTTGAAATTAAAAATTAAAAGCTCAGCAGTTTGAAGCCTGCTCACCAAAGAGAAGCCAGTGAAGAATGCAGAAGTTCAGACAATGTAAATACTTTCAGAAGGCACTTTTCTTTTTTCTTCTTCTTCTTTTTTTTTTTTTAGTTGCTCTACTGTAGCCTTAAGGGAGGGGCCTGACCTTAGCCATCCAGACTGACAGGCACCCAGACCTCTTTACTCCGTGGCTTTAATCAGCGGGATTGGGAAGCACATGTTCTTGCTGCTGCCTGAGTGAGCTGTTTGTTTCCTAGTTACTGTCCTGGGAATTTCCCTCCATTTTCACTACCAGGGATGAAGTAACCTCTGCATTACAACAGTTCTTAATAATCACCTTCAGATGCAGAGGCTCCTGGCAAGATGCTCTTTTCCCTCCAGAATTATTTATATCCTGTTCTGGGTAATGTTCTGGACTCCTTGCAAAGTGATTAACTGATATTAATTCATGGGACAGGCTCAGACCATAGCCTACCCAGCACACAACAAGGGCAACCCTCCCTCTCCTCCAAACTATAGAGCCATCTGCCTGCTGGATACCTCCTGGGGATTCTATCCCAACTTCTTCCCAGTAAATGGCAGCTTGGAGTTTACAATCAAATAGAATGTCTGAAGAGAGACAGGCTTGAAGTGCCACCTCTGTATTAGGGACCAATGCTGTTGTCGCTGTCACTCGACTGATGGAATGGTTAAGAACCATTTAGGAATATGTGTAACATTTAATGATCTACTGTCAAGCTTTGATTCTACTTTCAGGAGATGTCTCTCGCCCAAGTTGGAAAAGCTCAATATTGATTCCAGGCTGTTAATGGTTTCCTGGAGCTCTTATCACAGAACACCTCCTAGAATCAAATTGGCAGGAATGGGCTATTAATAAGGAAATTTCTAATCCCAAACGACATAAAACAGAGCTGAACCTTAGTTCCCTCCTTTTTAACTTGACCTAATTTGCAACAACTCTTGGACAACCAGGGCCTGGGGCCTCCTACCAGGATAACAGCAAAATGAGTTGATGACATGGTCCTATCCTCACAATTAAGGAGACATTTGTCTAACCTCTGAACTTGATGGCCAAAAACTGTCAAGGACTGTTCAGTATTAGCCAATCTGGCAGACCAATGGACAATGCAAAACACCTCCTTCCAACGTGCTGATTCATTTACCTTCCTAAAGAGGCATTTTTGGAGCAATATGAACGGCAAGGAGTATGGTAGAGCAAAAAATTTGGAATCAGAGGGACATGAATTCGAAACTCAGTTAAGTACCTTACTAACTGTGTGTTTGGGGCACTTACTTGAGCTCTCTTAAGCTATCTGTTAAAAAAAAAAAAAAAAAGAATAACAGTAGCAACAGCATCTAAAGGACAGGGTTATTATGAAGAGAAAAATGCATGGAGACAGGAATCTCAAGTCTGATCAAATTAATAAGAATTTAATAATCACATCCTGGCAGGGCCCTTGCTGTCAAGCCTGCACTGAACCATGGTTGTAAGAGTTGAACAAAGATTCTCATGATGGAAAAAATTGGGCCCCCATACCTTCTATCCCCACTGTGTTCATGGTGTACCACCTGGTACCATTGAGGCTTCCACCAGAGACAGGCTGGAGCATCAGTGCTGAGCCAAAGTCCCTTTCTGAGGAAAGTCTTACACAGCGCACCTCCGTGCATAGGGCACCAAGATGAGTGACTCTGTTTCATCTTCATTAAAATGGCAACCTTGCCACCTACACACCTGTGCTACATTTCCTTTAAAATGACACCCCACTCCCAAAATGATTCTTGATGCCTGTCATTCACTCCCCATAAAACCATCTCCCCTTGAGGGTGGGCTGGCTCTAGTGACTCACTTCTAGCAAATAGAATATGGCAAAAGTGATGGGATATCACATCTGAGATTAGGATACAAAAAGACTGTAGCTTCTGTCTTCTCACTTGCTCTCTCTAATGGAGGTCAGCTGCTATGTTTTGAGCTGCCCTATGTAGAGGCCCAATGTTAAGGAACTGAGGGTGGCCTCCAGCCAACAGCCCAGGAGAAACTGAATCCTGAAGATAGCAATGCAAGTGCTCTTACAGTGGAACCTCCCCATGGAGCCTTCAGATAAGACTGCGGCCCCAGCCAACAACTTCATCATAACAACATGACAGACCTTGAATCAGAGGCGTCCAGCTAAGCTGCACCTAGATCCCTGACCCACAGAAACCCAGATCCCTAGCCCACAGAAGTGCTATTTTTGTAAGTTGCTAAGTTTGGGGGTAATTTATTACAAAGCAAGAGAGATAGACAACTAATTCAATAAATATCTTTTATCTAGGATCTGCATGGCAGTCAGTCATTGTGAGGACTGAATGCTGTAGTGGACTCAAAGCCCTTAGCACACAGTAAGGCTTGGCAAAGAGCAGGAATTATTATATTGTTATCCAGTTCATGTCAGAAACCTGCACAGAAACCTGTTTCAAGCTGAATCACCAGAGAGCTACAAACCTGAACTCTATTTTTTAACTCCATGCAGAAATGTATTCATGTTAAACTTTCACCGTTTAAAATGGGTTGAAGATAAGAAGAAGCTACCATATGAAAGAATATTTCTGTATCTTTAAACTCCTACTGAAGGCACCACCCAATACATTGTCCACTGGCCCTCAAAAAGGTATTATGATTGATGATCTTCATAATAACTTCTTGAAGGGTGATAAGCCAAAGTTTTCCTGATACAGGCATGCTTCCTTTTATGACATAATGAGAGCCATACCTAATTGGGATTTCCCTTTTTTGACTTGATCCAGGGAAGCTCAGACTCAAGTTTTATGTACATATACAGTGGCTGTTCTTGACCTAAACAGTTTGATTTACCTTTATTCCTCTATCTCTCCTTATTCAGTACTTGTTCTCTTGACCTAGTTATAAAATGAAAGAAACGAGACAGGCATTTCTACTAGAAATCAGTTCTAAGGATATAACACAAAATGCAGACCAAGCCTGAGGCACATAAATTGCAAATAGGCTAAATGTTCACCAATAAGGGTTAAGAATTACAAAACATCCATTTGGTGGAACATTATGCAGCCATTTAGAGCGATGTGGAACAGTGGTTTTCAAAATGTGGTCCCGGTACCCAAAGCATCCACACCACTTGGGAAACTGTTAGAAAGGCAGATTCTCAGCCCTCACCCCCAATACTCTGGGAATGGCTCCCAGCAATGTACATTTTAGCAAGCCCTGCATGTGATTCTGGTGTACCTAGAAGTTTGGGAACCAGTAATGTAGAAGAATCAGAATGATATGTTAAGTGAAATGAAGGATTCAGAGTTATATATTCAGCATAATCACAGCTATGTAAAATATATGCGGACAAAAAAGATTGGAAAGAGGTGCGTTAAAATGTCTGCAGGGGTTACTTCTGAACAATACAGAACATTTAAAAATATCCCTAATTGAGTGTATTCTTTCACAATCATAACTCTCCATCCGGAATGACATAGATAGAGATGAATGGATGGATGGATGGACGGATGATTGACTGAGAGTTGGCAGACAGGCAGAAGCTGTAGCAGGTGGCTGTGCTGGGCAGGCAGCCCAGCGAAGGGTGCTTTCTGCAGGCACTGGATCGGGCATGAGGTCACACTGGGGCCACCTACCTTGGGCACGGGGTGGCCGTACACACGGGTGGAGGTCACGCACTGGCGCACGGCACCTGCAGTCACGACGCTGCTGAGGCGCTGCACCTCGTGGAGGACGGCGCGGGTGTAGGGCAGTCGCTCGCGGTCCTCGTAGCGGACGGCCCGGGAGGTGCCCAGCACCGCATACAGCTCCCGCTGCACCCTCTCTGCAGGCGGCTCCGCGTGGGTCCCGGGAGGGGCTGCAGCCCGACCTCCCCACCACGCCCCACCGTCCTCGTCCCCACCCAGAGACAGTCGCCGAGGTTCATCGCCCCTAGGTTGCCCTACCCTCCTCAGCCACCCCTGGTCCCAACAGTGGCAGCCCCTCTCTGAGGCAGAGCTTGTGAACAAGATTTGGCGGGATTTGCTCCTCCAAGGGGGACTTGAGGGAAGGGCTAGGACCCAGATTTGAGCACCCACTATGTGCCAAGTGTTCTATATACAAAGAGTCCTATGGGGTAGGAACTGTTGTCTCCACTTTACAGACAAGAAAACTGAGGCTGTGACAGGACAGGTACTTTTCTGAAGGTCACAAAACTAGTGGAACCAGGATTTGAACTTAGGTCATGGCCAGTTTGTCCCTGAGAGAACTCTAGCCACCTTTTTTTCCTTTGTGATCTTGAGTGGACATTGACACAGGGCCTGGCACTTAGTAGGTGCTGGATCATTACTGAATGGGTGAAATCATGTTGCCTCATTTCACACTGTTCCTAAGTGGTTGAATTACTTACCCAGGATCCCTCAGTAAGTAGCAGGGTGGGACTAGAAGTCCCCACCCCCCAGCCCCTCCATCTGATTCAAAGCCATGAACACCTCCTACACCACAGCAGTGAGAGCAGGACCCACCCCTGGGGCCACAGACCAAAGACAGTGATGGGGACAGGTTCCTCCAGCCCAGAAGCCCACAGCAGGGGTAATGGGCATGGGGCAGTCAGCAGGGTGTAACCACGGCCCCCTTACCCTGGATGGCTCCATGCTGGACCATGTAGATGAGTGCCCAGCACAGGGTAGTGGCCGTGGTGTCAGTGCCTCCCAGAAACAGGTCGACCACCACCTGGATCAGGTTTTCTTCATTGAATGTGGAGACAGGGTCGTCCGTGGCCTGGTGGGTGGGGGATGAGCGGTGGGGAGAGCAGCTCCGAGTCTGAAGCTCTCCTCTCACAGAGCCCTGGCATCTCCCTGACTGAGCCTGGCCTGTCCCTAAACTTGTGGGACCAGAACTCCTCTGGGGTCAGAAGGGCCTGAGTCCCAGGACTGCACTGACTTTTGAGGGGGGAACTGCCCTGACATCAGCCAGGTCCCCTGCTTCCCACCCTACCCATGTCTGCAGGAGCCAGCGCTGGCCTGGGAAAAGATAGGGAGGGAAAAACCCGAACAGCTGCTGCTTCAGCGTGCTCTGAAAAACTGAGGCCAGGATGAGGAACTGAGGCCGTGGCCTTGAAATGAGATGCAGCCGGGAAGACAGCCCCCTCCGTCCCTCCCTCCCTCCCTCCGCAGCTGTTTCAGGCCCACCTTAGTGATCTGGGCCAGGTAGCAGCTGATGAAGTCCTTGGGGGCCTCAGGTGTCCTGAGTTTGTGTCTGTTGATCTCCCGGCAGATATAGCCCCGCACAGCCTTCTGGTACCTAAACATCTCCTGGTGGGGGCCTGGGAGGCGGCGGAAGGCCCAGGGGAACAGATCATACAGCTGTGGGGGAAGAGGCCCGCCCAGGGGCTGCTCAGGTGCTGACCCTGAGTCAGGGCAGCTCAGAATGGTGCTGAGGGCACCAAAGTGGTCTGGGACCTCTGACATGGGCATCCCAGGACTGCTCGTCATCTGGAAACTCTCCACACTCCTAAAGTAATCTAGACAGTAATGAAAGCAGTAGTAGCGGAGATTGGATCCAGGGCTCAGCTAGGATGTCGCAGGCCCAGATAGCTGTATTTAAGGGGATTTAACTTGTCTCTTACTCCCTGCCCACACTTCCATGCTCAATCACAATAAAGGAACTTTGATGCTGTGAATCGTCATTTTGCTGAGCAGAGGCTGCCTGAAGAACCCAGAATCAGGCCCCGTGGCCTTCCTCCTGCCTACCTGACACCCTCCCTGCTATGCCCTGGCTGAGGCCCCTGCCTGCCCTGGGCCACCAGCTGTCCAATGGTCGGCACACCTGCCTCCCCGAGGGCCAGCTTACCCTGCGCCAAATGGTGCTGACAAAGGCCAGGCCAAAGTCGATGGCTTGAATCAGTTCCTGGAAGAAGGGATCCTCCAAGAGGAAGTGGCAGCCAAACACGAGGGCCCCAATGACTCTGGCCGTGGACGTGACAATGTGTACCCGAGGGTCGAAGGGTCTACCTGAGAGCAGAGGGGCAGGGCTCAGGGTGAGGAGGCGAAAAGAGCACTGCCCTGAGTGTTCATCCAGTCTGTATACGGTCACTCATTGCATCACTCATTCATTCCCAGTCTTCAGTCATTCACTCAGCAAATGCTTACGGAGCAACTTCTATGAGCCAGGCTTGGTGACAGGCACTGGGTTTGCAGGGAGAGGTGTGGGAGACAGACCCATTTAAACACACTAGAACGTGGGGCAGGTATGTCCCAGCTGGGAACAAAGGATGCAGGGGCCAGCTGTGCCTGGGATTTGGGGAGGGCTTCTTAGGCAGGTGATGTCAGCCAGGTCTGAAAGGAGCAGTGGTTTCTCACAGGGAGGGAAGGGGTGTGGATTAGGACATTCCAGAGGGGGAACAGCATGTGCAAAGGGTCTGTGGTGTAAAAGGCTCGAGGTGTTGAGGGAGGACATTTCCCCACCTGTAGAGAAGGGCTTCAGGCTTCTCAATGGACTGGACGTTCCTGGGCCTGTGTCTGCCCACTTGCCCACCTTACAGAAACTCCTGATTTATTGATGTAGCACAAATCCCCTACTGGATCCGCAAAGGGTCCACGCCTTTATACACACATTCCCCCCCCACCCCGAGGGCTCAGCCTCCTTGCAGAAGTGTGGTTGTTTGTTGTGGAGGGATTAGGGTGGGCCTGCCCCAGCCCGCTCCTTACCCTGCTCCTGGTGGAAGGCCTCTGCCAGCTCTGCCGCCTCCCCCTGCAACTGCAGCTCCAGTGCCAGCTTGCCTAGGCCTAGCTCCCGAAGCATTGCAGAAGCGTCTCTGCTGCCTCCACGTGTGCCCATTGCTGCAGATGACCCCTGGGCCCGGGTTGGGGGACAGTCAGCAGCCCGTCCCAGCCTCCCAGGCCAGGGCCACCTGGCTCTCACCCAGGCAGGGAGAGCAGACCGCTGGGCAGCCTTCCCAATCAGCTCGGGGCTGGTGCTCTGACCGAGGGGCATTTGGGGGTTGTGTGGTCCGTGAGCCTGGTGCCATCAAGGTGGGCTCAGCTATGCCCTCCTCCCAAGCTGCCAACCTGATTTTGCCTTTAAGAATCCCCACAAGAAGTGGAGGAGGAGATAAAGAAGGGAAGGGAGGACGGAGCCTGGAGGGGAGGAGGCGGGGGGAAGGGCATGTGCTGAGCCAGGCGCTGTCCTGGGCACTCTTGGCTGTGGGGCTCACTTAATCTCCCCCACATCCCGGGAGGCGAGAGCAGTCACTATCCCCATCTAACAGATGAGCACACTGAGGGACGAAAGCGAGGCTGCCTCGCCCGGTCACAGAGCTGGTTCCTTCCCATGCTCGCCCCTCCCCTCGCACAGCTGCATTTGAGGAGACCCGAGCCCTCCTGGCAGATTCCTCCCTGCTAACAGTTCTGGGTCACCCCAGCGGACTCCTGAGTGCGGTCTCCATCCAGCCACCCCGTTCCCCGCAGACAGGGCAGCCTTGCCTCTTTCTCCAAACAGGTCCCGGAAGAGCTGGGTGAGGGGCCGGCCTGAGAACTGCTCCGAGTTGGAGACCAGGGCTTCCTTCACCACCCGGAAGCCGCTCAGCACCACCACAGGCGTCGGGCCCACCCACACGGTGAACACGTTGCCGTGAGCCTGGGCCAGCTGCGGAGAGACAGGGTCCCAGGGCTGCAGAGAAAGCTCAGCTGGCCCCATTCCTGGGCACCTTCCTCTTGGCATGAATCTCCACCTTCTCGCACCCAACACTTACCTCAGGTGCACCTTCTCAGTGCACCCGCCACCCCATTCGTCAGACAAGCCAAACCCTGGGTTCCCACAGCCAGCACTAGTGCCAGCTGGGGTCACATCACAGGCTCCCTGAGCACGTAGAATAGTCAGGGCCCAGCACTTACACACACAGCATCTGGTTTGGACCCCAACGATCCTGGGAGGTGGGTATGCTCTACCCATTTTACAGATGATAGTCAATTATAACGATACTTTCTTCAGGGCTCAGTGTCCAGTGTGGCCTTTACATAGATTACTTTAGTGCACTTTCAGTATAAGTGTGCGAGGTAGGTATCATTATCTCTAGTTTATGAAAACAGAGGCCAGGGAATTCCCTGGCGGTCCAGTGGTTAGGACTTGACGCTCTCACTGCCAGGGGCGTGGGTTCAATCCCTGGTCAGGGAATGAAGATCCCATAAGCTTCACAGTGTGGCCAGAAAAAGAAAAAGAAAAAGAAAAACAGAAAGAAAATGGAGGCCAAAAAAGAAAGCAAAAGACCAGGGCTCCACACCCGGGTCTTCCGACTCTCAGTGCAGTGCTTTTCCTACTACATGAGGATCCTGGGGATCATGGTCATCTAGAATCTTCAACCAGAATTTTATAAAATAGTTAGTCAACATTGATGAGAGCTGAGCATTGTCATGGGGAAGGGAATTGTCTCCTGCCCTCCAATTCTCAGCAATAATTCAGCTCTGGCCCGGATTTCAAACCCCCCACTCAGGGCAACAAAACCCTCCCACTGGTGGGATCCACCCACCTTAGAAGGGGGCCTGGTGTAGCAGTGCTACTTGAGTGTGCCCTCGGGGGTCCCATTCTCCCCAGTTGCCATCCCAAGTGGCTTTTCAGAAAATTCCTTCCAGCCACAAACAGGGCTCTCCTGGAGCAGAGTCCTGTTAAAGAGTTTTCTCCACCTCATTACATTGGCAGTGGAGCTCTGCCGCAGAATCCTCTTGGGTGACCTCTGTGCAAAGTTTTTTTTTTTCTTTTAAATATTTATTTATTTATTTATTTGGTCGCTCCAGGTCTTAGTTGTGGCATGTGAACTCTTAGTTGTGGCATGTGGGATCTAGTTCCCTGACCAGGGATCGAACCCACGCCCCCTGCATTGGGAGCGTGGAGCCTTAGCCACTGGACCGCCAGGGACGTCCCTGTGCAAAGTTTTTACATTCAATGTTTGCAATCTCCCAACAACCCTGCATTTGACAGATGAGGAAACTGAGGCTCAAGGTCATAGAGCAAGTGAGTGGCAGGTGCAGGATTCACCCCCCCCACGCGTGTCTGAGCCCAGTTCCTTGCTTCTAGTGTCCCTGGGCTGAGAGGGAGGGTCCGTGTGCCCACCCCTCCAGAGGGCACAGGACGTCCAACTCAGGACGGATTCCCTACCTGGAGAAGTGTCTCTGGGTGCAGCTGAAAGCTTAGTTGCCATAGGTTTCCAAGGATGGGGAAGGGGAAAGGACCAGGAGGAAGGCGGCTCCTTTCCCAGTAGATGGTGCCAAGTTTCAGGAGCAGGAAGGAGACAGCCAGTAAAGCCAGCCCGCTAAGCAGGGAGAACATCTCGGGCCTGCACGTCCCTCACCCCTTTGCCTCCAGCCCTGGGCTGCCAGTACGCTCCAGCCTTCTCTTTAGCTCTGTCCGGCCACCCTCCTCTCCAGCGCCGTCTGACCTCCGCTGTTATCCCAGCACAATCAGGCAGTGTCATGTTGGGAGGCAATCCCAGGAGTCTTCTCACAGTGAAGTAAATCCACTTGGTCACGCCAGTCACACCCAGGCCCGGCTACTCAGCAGGGCCACAGGGCCCCGGCCTGGGACAGGTTGGGAGAGCTTCATTCCCAGAGCAGCCTCACCTCTGACCCATGGAGCTCAACCCCAGTCAAGGTCCTCTCGGCCTCTTCCTGCGAGTCTCAGCCGACCGCCTAGGTCAGCTCGGCGGGGATGGGGCAACCACTGGCAGCGGCGGTGTCTCCCCTCGGGATACGCTATTCTGGCTCAGCATGATGCAGACCGGGCTCATCTTTCCTGCTCCCCTCTGCCCAGGTGCTAAACAGTCTCTCTGGAGGCCTCACCAGCCTCCCAGTCACCCCCATCCCCGCTCCAGCCTCTGGTCAGCTTGGACTCTTCACCTGCCCGGGATCCTCGTGTTTGTCAGTTGTCACATTCTGTAGCCTTTGCTTTTATCTCAGCTGTCCTGGAGCCAGATTGCTGAGTCAAAATCCTAGTTCTCCCCTTACTAGATGAGGACCTTGGGCAAGTTATTCAGCCTCCCCCTGCCTTGGTTTTCTCATTTGTACAATGGTGATGATAATTTTAGGCACTGCCTCGGAGAGTTGCTGTACCAGGTGTGGCGGGAGATAAATGGTACACTCAAGTTGAGTAAATTGAAGATTGGTTAAGAGAGATTTACAAAGGTGTGTGGGCAGGAGTTAGTGGAACCACAAGGCATGGTGCAGTGCTCCAGGGTAGCCACGCGGGGGAGCCCTGCCCACTCAAGGCTGAGAGAGGAGAGGGGCATCGATTAACGAGTGTGGAGTTTCAGTTCAGAATGATGGAAAAGCTCTGGAGATGGATGAGGGTGATGGCTACACAACAATGTGAACGCACTTAATGCCTCTCAACTGTCCACTTAAAAATGATTAAAATGTGGGAAATTCCCTGGTGGTCCAGTGGTTAGGACTCCTTTCTTGCACTGCAGGGGGCCCAGGTTGGATCCCTGGTCGGGGAACTAAGATCCTGCAAGCTGCACGGTGTGGCCAAAAAAAAAAAAAAGATTAAAATGGTAAGCTTTATACTGTGTATATTTTACCACAATTTTTTTAAAAGCCAAGGGACAGAGACATCAGCAGAGGAGCCTGGAGCCCCTAGTTTGGTGGAGACCCACCAGTGACTTCGGTGGATCATTGACAAGAGCTCTGGCCTTCATTAGTGAGATGCAGCTGGTTTATGGCAATCCTGCAGAAAATAAATACCTCATCCTCACTCTGCTCTACCCTCTGATGTCTGTAATGTAATGTGCCTCCCATTGGTCAAATCCAATTAGAAGCTGGAGGGCAAGAAATCCCGTAGAAAATGTAAAATGGTGCAGCTGCTTTGGGAACAATCTAGCAGTTCCTCAAATGGTTAATCATAGAATTAGCACATGATCCAGCGGTTCCAATCCTAGGTGTATACCCAAGAGGAATGAAAACACACGTTCACACCAAAACGTGTCCACAAGTGTTCACAGCAGCATCATTCGTAACAGCCAAAAATGATGAATGGTCCATCCACTGATGAACAGCTCTCAGACTTCACTCTGCATATGGAAACCCTGCACTAGTCTCTCCATCCACACAGCCAGTCCTTCCCCATCTCTATGCCTTTGCTCATGTAGTTCCCTCTGCCTGGAGGCCCGCCCCCTGCCTCCTCCTCTAGAAGTTCCATCTGTCTTCAAGGCCTCTCTCAGCTGGATGTGATGACAAGGATCCTCCCCTCACAGGGCTGTTGGGAGGATGAGCTGAGACAACGTGAGATGAAAGTGCTTGTGGATAATGTACATGCTGGTACAAATACTGTTACTGCTGCAGTTTCCACAAAACTGCTGGCCCAAAAGGCTTTTTATAAGTTGCCTTCCCCTCTCCAACACGTCATGTTCCTTCTTCCTCAAATTGTTGCTTAAGAGCCTACACTTCTCGAAATGCTTCTCTAGCCAACCTCACCGGTCTCTATCCACTACCTCCAAACACCCCAACCGTCTCCCACAGTGGTCCTGGCCTTGTTCTTGCCTTGGCTCTGTTAACTACATGGGTGTCCACTCCATCTCTTCCACGATATGACAAGGTCCTAAGGGCAGGTGTCATGTCTCCCTTTCTTTGGGTTTCTCCAACAGTGTCACCCGATCGCTCAGAGTCCCAAGGTGCCATTAGGTAACGTGGACTTACTAACAGAAGGACCTGGTGGCCCCCCAGGCCAGTCCCATGGCTCACTTTCCTCTGTGTGAGCACACCAGTGTCCGCTGCATGAGAGCTCCTCCATGGTGGTCCTTCCACACACGTCTAGACTTCTGCTTTACCCACTTCTCTCCCCCACTGCAGTGTGGAGACCTTGGAATATCTCACATGTAACCTAGTACACCGTTGCAGCCTTTGAGTTAACTCAGATGGTTTTGGTGGTTTGGGCGCATGAGGATGGTATTCTGGGGATGGCTGGGGTGGGTGGTGCTGGCAGTCATGAGGGTTTTAGTAGAGGCTTTTGCACAGATGCAGGGAATTGGGCAGTGGCTGTGATGGTGACTCTGGTTTGGGAGATTGTCGTAGGATAGAAAGATGGGTCGGTCATCTGTCTTGTGACCCACTGACAACATTTCATTCGGGTCCAGCTACATTCTGGGTATCTTGGCTAGGTAGGAATGTTTCTCAGAGCCTCCTCAAAATCAGATATAGCATTTGAAGCCTTTTCTTTAAGACACAGAAATTTATTCCCCTAATGGGAGACTTGCCTGGTCAACATTCCTAAGTGTGTTGAACTTTGACAAACTTCCTCCCCTCCCTCTGGCTCCTGAGGGTGGGATGTGGCTCCTGGAAGAGAGACACACACAGCACACAGGGCCAGACTGCAATCAGATTCCAGGGATGGCAGGTCCAGGACCTGGAACAGAGGCCCCAGGGCACTAGCCCCCTCCTCGTTGCTTGGCCAAGGCCCTCAGTGTTACACTGTGAGGTGTGGGCTCCCCAATAAGATGGTGGACGTGGGCCACATGGTTCCAACCTAGAGGGACGTCCCCATGCAGAGTGTCTGATCCTGTGGTAGCCCACCCTCAAGTCGTACCTTCATAGATGGTCCCCTTATGATTCCAGCCACCATCACCACCCAGGCCATAGGGCTCCCTGTTTCCTTTTTAGAATTCTAAGCCAAGGGTGGACAAAGCTCAGACTCCTATCTCTTCTTCCTCTAGGAACAACTCAAATCAACTAAAGATGTCTTGGCTGAGCACCTGCCCTGTGTGAGGTATTTGCCCATCAAATTCCTAAACCAGTGCTTTCTATGACACTGTGATGGATGTTACTATAAGCAGGTAAGGTAGGGGATCCCCGGAGAAAGAAAACCAAGCAAGCCTGGCTTTCTGGACTTAAAAGAAGCCATTTTTGACCTAAGCCATTTTGTAACCTAAGCCTGGCCACAATGCTGGCCCTTGATTGTTAATAACTAACGATCTTAAGGGAACAAAAGAATGCAGAAACAAACAGCTGTTATCAGGCAAGAGAAGTAAAAATAGCAAAGGTAATATCGGTTGTCAAGACTCCCAGTTCTGTTACGACGGTAAACATTAGCCTGAAGGGCTCAACCACCAGATCAACTGGAACCTAAGGGATGATGATGTTGACCTTTTCTGACCCTCATGACTTCAATCAACTAAAGCTTGGACTCTGTAGACCGCCCAGGCCCCTTTATGAATATGCATCTGCACTTAGCTTAAAACGCCCCCAGTTTTGCTGTTTGGGGAGAAACTGCTTTGGGAAAGATCCCGGTGTTCTCCTTACCTGCTGCGAGTAATAAATCCTTCTCCTCTCCTGCTCTTTGGCTTGGTTGCATCTTTTGGCTCGACACCCACCAGGAGGCGAACCCAGTTTTTGGGTAACATTATTGCTTCTGTTTTACAGATGAAGAAAGCAAGGGTGAACTGATTTGCTCAAGAAAGTGGTAGGGCTACAATTCTAACCCAGATTTTCTGTCTCCAAGTTCAGTTTTCTCTTTCCACAGCTGCCTCTCAGCTGGGACAAGCCAACATACTCAAAAGGGAGTTTACTAAAGGCCAAGAGAAAAACAAAAGTGAGAAACCCTGAGCCAGTCATGTTTCCAGAGATTCTGATGCAGCTGTAGAGGCCTCCTTCACAGGGCCCAGGCTGGTCCCAGGTCTGGCTTTGCATCCCGTCTGATGCTGCAGCCAGGAGCTCCTTCTTCAGAACTGAGATGCCTTTTCCACTCCTCCTTTCTCTCCTCTCCCCCATCCAGGGGGACCCCCTTCTGTGGCCCCTGGAGAAACAGTGGCTATGGACAGCATATCACAGCCTCAACCAAGGGGCCTGTGCCCTAGGCAGGAGGTATTCTCCAAAATAGACTGCTCCCTGCAATGTGATGGATTCCAGATAAAAGGCTGCTTCCTCCCACCTCTAGATCTACCCAAACCTGGGCCTAATCCGTGCTCACTTCCACTCCACACCCACTCCAGCAAGGTTTGGGCTATCTGTAGCCCCACCCCTACCTCTCCCTCCACTCTGAAGGGGAGGAGACAAAAATAAGGAGGTATGGAGACCACTAGAGATAAAAGAAATAAGAAGAGGTGAGGGAGGAGAGGTCCCTAAATTTATCTCCGTACACATGAACAAAGAGAGGGACTTGTACTTCTTACATTTGTGTTGAATTTGCACAATGTGCCTTATGCCTCCTGGGAGTGAGTGGGAAAAAATACAGGTGGCCTCCGGACAGTTAGATGAAGTCCCCAAAGAACTGGAGCTATTTCTGGGGAAGATTGGGAGACCCACAGATCCCTAACTGAAGGAGGGTCAGACTCAGAGACCATACCCAGGCAACCGGGGCAACGGCCGGCCCTAAAGGACATGTCATGCTTTGCACATTATAACATTAATTGTGCCTCTTTCATTCTCCAAAGTATCCCAGTTTGACCACTCCCCATGAACACCCTACAGCCTCCGACTCCGAAAGTCTCCAGGCTTTGCAGGCGGGGAAATGATGATGTGATGTCTCACTGTAACGAGATCTCGAGATCTTGGCATTGAGAATTCTGCTGAGCGTTCCAGTTCCCACAGGGAGTGGCTCTCTTTCAACCTAAATTTGAGAGGGGGAGTGGGGCCACAAAAGACACTCCCACGTGCCACTGCTGTGCCCCAGGAGTAGGATCCCAGGGCTCAGGAGGAGGCTTGGTGTCTGAAGAGCGCGGCAGAGGGCAGCCAACACCCTCCCCACGCACACGGGCACACCCACACCCAACACCTTCTGCCTTCACGGAGCTCCGGGGGTAGTTGAATAATTCATCAAACCAGAACGATGTTTTCGTTATACTCAGCCTATTCCTCTTATGCAAACAAGATTTATGGAAGTTTTTCATTAAAAATATTAAATATATTTTAAACAGTCAAAAGGAAAGACCCAAAATCTTATGGAGGACACTGGAAGTAGACGGAGACAAATGTACTTACAGTGCCTGAGCTTAAGAATAAGAGTGGAGGGCTTCCCTGGTGGCGCAGCGGTTGAGAATCTGCCTGCCAATGCAGGGGACACGGGTTCGAGCCCTGGTCTGGGAAGATCCCACATGCTGCGGAGCAGCTAGGCCCGTGAGCCACAACTACTGAGCCTGTGCGTCTGGAGCCTGTGCTCCACAACAGGAGAGGCCGTGACAGTGAGAGGCCCGCGCACCGCGATGAAGAGTGGCCCCCGCTTGCCACAACTAGAGAAAGCCCTCGCACAGAAACGAAGACCCAAACACAGCCAAAGATAAAAATATAAATAAATAAAAATTAAAAAAAAAAAAAAGAATAAGAGTGGAGACACCACGTGTTCCAGAATCCCCATTGAGAAGCAGAGAATTTTCCCAATAGCAAATTCTGAAAGGGATTTACTGTGTGGACTATTATCTAGTAGACCAAGTTGTCAACAGAAATTTTCTGGAAGATGAGCAGCAGCTTTCCTCATGGGTCCATTTCTGAGAGTGACTCTAGTACTGACCAAGGACAAAGAATTGAAACCAGAGGAGCGACGGTCTTTCTGTAAGTACAAAATGGCTCGCCTAGGGTGGCGTGATTTACAGGGAGAATCCGATCATACCTAGGAATGGGTAGTATCACATCTCTTAGTCAAACATTGTTTTGCTTATCTAACTATGAATGCCAACAGTTGTATCACATGGTGGGTGGCCAGGACCGAGCACCTACAATCTTGACCAGCTGCCAGGCTCCCAAAGGAAATATCCACCAAGGATGCTCTAGGCAAAAACCCTTCCACAGATTGCTTCAAGGCTTTGCCCTCTGTGAGGCAGCTTGGTGGGTTAGTCTGGACAGTCTGGTGCAGAGAACTCCTGTGGCCGGTCTCAGAGAGGCCCAAGGCCCAGAGGCCTTTTTGGCCTTTTAGCACCAGCCCCGGGTTCACATCCTTATATTAGACCTTCAGACCTTTCCACACCCAAGGTGAGAACGCATGACCCCAAGGTAAAGAACACTGCCAATAGGAGGAAAGGGTGTCTGTACAACCCAGGCCAGAACGGGTCCAGGCACCTCCCCAGTCATGAGAGAGCCTGGCTGCTTGGAACAAGAGCGGAGAATCACGGAGGAGGAAGGAGGGAGAGAAAAAGAGACAGCTACAGAGAGCACATTGTTTCAGTCTCTCTTCTTTTTCAGCCGTGAGCTCCATGTGTCTGTTTTTGGTCTCCAGTGGCCAGCAGAGTGCCCAGCACTTAATAGGTGCTCCATAAATATTTTGGGAGGAAAGGAAAAAATCCAGAGGAAGCTAGAGTCCAGGTATTGGGAAACTGGGAGGGAAGAGATAGTTGGGTCAATAACATGGGAAGGAGAAGTGAGAGCTTGGAGGGAAGGCCTCTCTCATAGGCCCATGGGGGTGAGGTAGGGGAGGACCCCAAGTGGGCCCGTTGACACATTTTCTGTCATCAGTGGACAGAATGGCCCCAGGACCACAGCCCACTAGATTCTTTGTCAAGGACACAAAAGGTTCATCAGGACAGTGTCCCTCAGCCCCTAGAACTGTTCTGGGCAAGGTGAGTGTCTTGGCCCCAGCAACCGTGTGCCCACAGTCCTCCCTGGCGGGCACTGGGCCAGTCCTGGGTGGGTGATGGGGCTCCTCTTCAGGAAGGCGGCTGTGCCATAGCTGTGGGAGACCAATTCCAAGCTCTGACAGTTCTCACTTAGGCAGCAGCTGGCTTGGTCTTCCTATGCTGAGTCCACCGGAGGGGGTGGGTGGGAGTTTGCCAGAGCCCAGGTCAGAGACAGCAGCAGGATACGGAGAAGATCCCAGGAAAAGAGGTGACCCCCTGCCTCCAAATACACACCATCTCCCTCGTGGGAGCTAGGAGGGATGGACACAGTTCTGGAGCTATGCTTCAAATGAGGTTACCAGGACCCAGGTTTTTCAGGACATATTTGTTGATCCACATTAATCAGAACTGGAGCTGGAAGAAATCTTAGAGACCATCTGGTCCAGCACATGCATTTATTCCTGAAGCAACTGAGGCTGAGGTCATAAGATGCAAGAGAACCACTAGAAGTCTAGAATCAAACTGTCTGGGTTTGAATTCTATGTAATTTACCACGTACTGGACGTGTGACCCGAGAGAACTTAATCTTCATGGACCTGTTTCTTCATCAGCAAAATGTGTTTAAGAACACCTACCTAGTACAATAATTGAGAAAATTAAATAAGGTCATATTGCAGGCGCCTCCACAGTGCTTGGCACACAGGTTCTCAGATAATATGAGTACTCTCTTTCCTTGTTGAAGGTGACAGCACTGATAGGTTAGAAAGCTTATTAGGTTTAAAACCTTAATTAAAATACAACAAATCAATACCTATTATGAAATAGACATGAGGATTTTATGGGACTAGTATTTTGTTTCTATACCTGTAAACAGGCTCCAACGGGTCACTAATTCCCTGCAGCAGAAGTGGCTAGATGTTCACCAAAGCTGTTTTGTCCTCAAAGCAGTTTTTGCCTCCTGGGCACACAGCTAGACATTGCCCAGCCTCCCTTGCAGCTAGGTGCAGCTACAGAAGTGAGCTCTAGCCAGTGGAATTTGAGTGGAAGTAATATATACTATGTTTAGGTCTGGCCCACAAAAACTTCCTGTTCAACATTCCATGCTCTTTCTTCCCTGGTTTACTAGCCCACACAGAGGATCTGGCTGAGGACTTCAAGCCTAGAGGTTGGCAGAATGACCAGAAGGAGAAAGCCTGGGTTCACGAGTGACTCTCACACCCCCTCCCAGCACCACACTGCTCTGTGACAGGGGTGGGGTCATTGTGATAAGCTGCTGAAAGCTTGGCTTGTTACAGCAGTTAGCACACTCTGACTATCTACTTGGACTCAGGGAATTATAAGCTGTGAGAGGACAGAATGGTGATGTGGAAATTGCCTTTAAAAATCAAATTTAGGGACTTCCCTGGTGGCGCAGTGGTTAAGAATCTGCCTACCATTGCAGGGGACACGGGTTCAAGCCCTGGTCCGGGAAGATCTCACATGCCACGGAGCAACTAAGCCCGTGCACCACAACTACTGAAGCCCATGTGCCTAGAGCCCACGAGCCACAACTACTGAGCCTGTGTGCCACAACTACTGAAGCCCGCGCGCCTAGAGCCCATGCTCCACAACAAGAGAAGCCACCGCGATGAGAAGCCCGCGTACCACAACGAAGAGTAGCCCCACTCGACACAACTAGAGAAAGCCCACGTGCAGCAAGGAAGACCCAACGCAGCCAAAAATAAATAAATAAATATTTTAAAAATCAAATTTAAAGACAACATGGAAAAATGAAAACTGAAACAACCTAAATATCCATCAAAATTGGATTGTTTAGAGACTTTCCTGGTGGCGCAGTGGATAAGATTCCATGTTCCCAATGCAGGGGGCCCGAGTTTGATCCCTGGTCAGGGAACTAGATCCCACATGAATGCTGCAACTAAGAGTTTGCATGCCACAACTAAGGAGCCTGCATGCTGCAACTAAGGAGCCCATGAGTCTCAACTAAGAAGCTTGCCTACCACAACTAAAACCCAGTGCAACCAAATAAAAAAAAAATTGGATTGTTCATATAAAAAGCATGTCAAAGTCATCTTCTCAGTGAGACTGGACAGCCTCTCTATAATTTTACCCTCTGGTGCCCTTCCCTGCTTTATTTTTTTTTTCCTGGTCCTTATCATTATCTAATATTCCATATATCTTACTGACTGCCTGTTCTCCCAATAGGATGTAAACTCCATGAGGGCAAGGATGTTCTCTGTTTATTCACTACTATACTGTCAGTTCTTAGAACAGTGTCTGCCTTATACTAGATGCGCAGTAAATACTTTTTGAATGAAACAGATAAGTGAATCTCTACAAGAAAATGCTATAAAACTATTAAAATCATGTTTCTGAAGAATATTTGACAAGAGAAAATGTTCATAATATATTAGTTGAGATCATACAAGTTGTATATGTAAGTTATCCTAATTTTATTTTTAATGACTTTTATTTTATTTTGGCTGTGCCATGAGGCTTGTGGGATCTTAGTTCCCCGGCCAGGGACTAAACCTGGGGCCATGGCAGTGAAAGTGCCAAGCCCTAACTACTGGACTGCCAGGGAAGTCCCTGAATTATATTTTAAATGAATAATGCTGTTATGTGTTTTTAAAAAATGCCTGGAAAAATATAGATCAAATTATTAACAGTGGTTGCCTTTTTTGTAGGGAGTGATTAAGATGCATTTCTACTCTCTACATTTTTATGTTTAAGTGTTATTTGGATTTCTAACAAAAATGCATACATAGTATTTTTGATAATTTTTTTAAAAAGAAAAAAATACATGTTTAGAAAAAACTATAAAGAATACAACCAGGCACGAAGAACCTAGGGGCAAGACGGGAATAAAGACGCAGACCTACTAGAGAATGGACTTGAGGACACGGGGAGGGGCAAGGGTAAGCTGGGACAAAGTGAGAGAGTGGCATGGACATATATACACTACCAAATGTAAAATAGATAGCAAGTGGGAAGCAGCTGCATAGCACAGGGAGATCACCTTGGTGCTTTGTGACCACCTAGAGGGGTGGGAAAGGGAGGGTGGGAGGGAGGGA
Source organism: Balaenoptera physalus (assembly GCF_965194825.1). Taxonomy (NCBI): domain Eukaryota; kingdom Metazoa; phylum Chordata; class Mammalia; order Artiodactyla; family Balaenopteridae; genus Balaenoptera; species Balaenoptera physalus. Next base: position 62,952,267 of record NC_138891.1, read on the forward strand.
GACGCAAGAGGGAAGAGATATGGGGATATATGTATATGTATAACTGATTCACTTTGTTACAAAGCAGAAACTAACACACCATTGTAAAACAATTGTACTCCAATAAAAACGTTAAAAAAAAAGAAAAAGAATACAACCAGGGACTTCCCTGGCGGTCCAATGGTTGAGACTCCGTGCTTTCACCGCAGGAGGCGAGGGTTCGATCCCTGGTCGGGGAACTAGGAACCCACATGCTGCGTGGTGCAGCCAAAAACAAACAAACAAACAAAAAACCTGTTTAAAAAAAAAGAAAAGAATACAACAAGATAACACTGGCTATTTTTGGGTGATGGATGCCTCAGCAGTGTTGTGAAACTACCCCAAAATGTAATGGCTTAAAAAAGTTTTATTTTGCTCAGGAATTTGGGGACAGCTCTGGCTGGCCAGTTCATCTCTGATTTACGTGGCTTCAGCTGGGATGTCTGGGGCTGGAGGTTTCACTTCCAAAATGGCTTCTTCACTCACATGTCTGATGTCTCGGTACTCCCTGGCCTCACTCCATCTCCATACACTCTCTCATCCTCCAGGAACCCTCCATGTGCTTTGTAAATCTCACGGTATGCTGGTCTCCAGATAGCTGCACTGCTGACATGGTGGTTGGCTTCCAAGAGGCAGGAAGTGTGAGCTGCTAGGCCACAAAAGGGCTTTGTGCAGAACTGGCACAGCACCACCATATTCTGTTGGTTAAAGTAGCCACAGAGCCCACGCAGATTCAAGGGGGTGGAGAAACAAGACTCCACCTCTTGATGGGAGAGTAGCAAGGTCACATTGCAGGAAAGCCCATGAGATGGGAGATGCTGTTGCAACCATGCTTGTAAAACACACTGCCATGGTAGGGTTCAGGCAATTTTGGGTTTCTTCACTGCATCTATCTGCATTTTCCAAATTTTGTGCAAAAAGCATGCATTACTTTTATAATAAGGAAAAAAAGTTATTTAGAAAATATGTCTCATGACCATGCAGGCAACCATCAGTGCAAGGTAAGGTTTCTGTGTGCCCCCCATCACCCCGTGACTCATTTCCTCTCAATGCTAGGCCCTATGTCTAGGTGATCAATCAGGAAAGGGGTAGGAAAGGAGCTGTCACATCACTAAGCCACACCTCAAATGCCGACCAGGGATTGCAGCCAGGCCCACGGCAGTGAAAGCGCGGAGTCCTAACCACTGGATTGCCAGGGAATTCCCGAGAAGTCAAATTCTTTTTTGTCATGACCACAAAGAAAAGTCTGCAACACTGGCTTCTATTAACAAATATTCATTGAGCATCCACGTATAAGGCATGATTCAAGAGTCAGCTAAGTAGTGTCATACTTATTAAGCACCTTCTATATGTAAAACGTAATACTTAAGCCAGGAGTTATAAGGTATACAAAATATACCTTATAATTAAAGGTATATTTAATAAGATGATTTACTGCCTTCAAGTTTATATTCATGGGCTGAAATATAAGGAAATAATCAACCATAATATGCAGAGCAAAAGGAAATAAACCTTAAAATAGATTTGTGAGCAAAGTGTTGTAGGAACCCAGAGGAACTTAGTTTTAAGAGAAAGGCTTTGTGGAGGACATAGCATCTGAACTGAGTTTAAGAAAAAAAAAAACATGGCTTTGTTTGACAAGAGAGGATCAAGGGATTCCAGGCTAAGAAAATAGCAAAGACTTACAGGTGTGAAAATATTGACTTGTTTTTGGAAATATTGAGTAGAAAAGGAGGGTTGGAGCCAAATAATGGATACCCTGACTGCCAAACTCAGGAATATAGGCCACTCTACAGGCAAATGTCCCCTGAAGATTTTTGGAGGATAAAGTATTTGATCCACTTGCATTTTGGTTTGCGTTTTGGCAGTGGTATATACAGTGGTTTGGAGAAGGACACTGAGGCAGGGAGACTAGCTATGAGGCTGTAACTACAATATTTAAAAAAAGAAAGGAGGTGAGTCTAAATTAGGGCAGAAGGAGAGAAGGGGGTGGTAGTGGTGATGCATAGGACCTGGAAGTGGCTAAATTTACTGGGAAGGGGCAGGAGAACTGAAATAACTCAAGGCTTCTAGCCTGAAAGACTTAAGGAAGTCAGAGGGGCTATTAATTAAGACAGGGAGCACTGATTTACAAGAAGCTGTTTGAGGGGCCTGGGAGATGCGCCCAGCAGGCAGCAGAGGTTGGTACTAAAGAGAGAGGTCAAGCTCACAGTTGAAGGTTTGTGTTGGTGGGAGTGAAAGAATCCAGGCAAGGAGAGCAAAGGGAGAGGGCAAAAGGCAGGGAAATGCCTCCTTTTAAGGGGACAAAGCAGGTTACAGGGGTGGGAGGAGACCCAAGAGATGAAAGAACAAAACTGAGGGAGGGGAAGTTAGTGTCACGTGCAGCAGTGAGCTTGACTAGGACAACCACGTAGGGCTCCTTCTGCTGACCTTGTTACTTTTTTTTTTTTTTAAATTTTTATTGGAGTATAATTGCTTTAGACTGTTGTGTTAATTTCTTGCTGTACAGCAAAGTGAATCAGTCATATGTGTGCTTATAGTCACTCTTTTTTAGATTTTCTTCCCATTTAGGTTACCACAGAACATTGCGTAGAGTTCCCTGTGCTATACAGTAGGTTCTCATTAGTTATCTATTTTATACATAGTAGTGTATATATGTCAGTTCCAATCCCCCAATTCATCCCACCCACTTCTTCCCCCCTTGGTAACCATAAGTTTGTTCTCTACATCTGTGACTCTATTTCTGCTTTGCAAGTAAGTTCATCTCTACCATCTTTCTAGATTCCACATATAAGCAGTATTATACGATATTTTTGTTACCCTTCTTGGAGGGTAAATCCAGTGCATCCAAAAAAGTGGTTGCTTACGTTGGTGCCGTCCAACAGAACTTTCCACAATGATGGGAATGTTCTATGTCTGCGCTGTCCAGTACAGTAGCCACAGGCCACATGTGGCTACAAGAGCACTTGAAATGTGACAACTGAGGAACTGAATTTTTTTTTTAATTTATTTTATTTATTTATTTTTGGCTGCAGTGGGTCTTCATTGCTGCACCCAGTCTAGTTGCGGCTAGTGGGGGCTACTTTTCGTTGCGGTGCACGGGCTTCTCATTGCGGTGGCTTCTCTTGTTGAGGAGCATGGGCTCTAGGCGCATGGGTTTCAGTAGTTGTGGCATGCAGGCTCAGTAGTTGTGGCTCACGGGCTCTAGAGCACAGGCTCAGTAGTTGTGGCGCACGGGCTTAGTTGCTCCGCAGCATGTGGGATCTTCCGGGACCAGGGCTTGAACCCGTGTCCCCTGCACTGGCAAGCGGATTCTTAACCACTGCGCCACCAGGGAAGCCCTGAATTTTTAACTTAACAGCCAAACCCCTGAATTTTCAAGACACCGGTTTACAAAAAGGGCTGGGTTTACGATATGATTTCTGATGACTCAGCAGAACCAATACCAAATAGTTTAATGCCGCTTTCTTGGCTGCATTCAACATGAGATATTGAGAAACTCTAGAATGAGTACCCTTTCGAATGGGCACTTAATTCTCAATGAGTTAATCTGAATGAATTGGCTGAAAGGGCCATTATATTGTTTGAATTGCTGAGAACCCTCAACGAACTTCATTTAAAATGTATTTCACCACAACCATCCATCTTACCACATCCCTTCCCACTCCCCCCGCTCTTATTAGCAGCACAGGCGCTTGATTTGATGACCATGCCCAGGAACACAGGCTGGAGGGACTAAGGCCCGCCGCAGCGATTCCAGGCAAGCGGGGCTCCACGCCCCTTGCAACCAACCAGCTCTGCTACTGGTCCCTCCCATCTGTCACTCCACAGCTGGATATTCAGATCCGAGGCTCCGGGACTCCGAAGCCATTCAAAGACGCTTGTTCCCCTCCCAGAGAATTATTTTATACACCGAGAGTTTTAGAAAATCCAAAATAATTTTATTCACTTTTTCAGATTTTTGCCTCCACAAGGTGTTCAGCAAACATGCTAAGGCGACAGAATGTCTAGTTGGTCACGACATGCAACGCTGACCATTGGACGGATGACAGCAGCGACCACGCCCACCTGAGCTACTGGCCCCAGAGCACAAACGGGGTTTGCGGGGAACACACCGAACCACACGGCACTCAGAACCTGAGGTAGGTCTCTTTACAGTACAAAAAACTTCTACACCAGTGTGAGACACTGATGAGCAAGAGCTGCTTTAAGTCGCAGACTCTGGAGAGAGGAAGAGACTCTGCGGCGACCACAGGGAGAAAGGGGAACAGACCCACAAAATCCTGAACCCTGTCACTGAACTGTGGGCTCGTGGGGCAAATGAAGGCAAAGGAAGAAGTACCACCGGGAAAAGCAGCAGTGGGCTCCAGGGTTCGGAACTGACGGGTTGAGGGGCCAGAGAGCTCTGTGCAGTGGCCAGCGTTAAGAACCTGAGGCAGTGGGACACTGGGAACAGACTCGATGCTTGTTGTGAAACAGCAGCGAAAAAGAGGAAAGCAGGAAGGACACTCCCCCCTCACCGAGGAACGTCTCGGCGACTCTCATTTCTGATGGAGGGAGCGAAGAGGGGTCTGGGACTTCGCCCCACCGCTCTCCCGACAGAAACAGTGAAGTGACAACAGGACAGAAAGCAGGAGCCCTGAGAATTCACGGTGCTCTGCATGGCCTCCAGTGGCCCCCGCTCCACCCCGCCCTGGAGTGGCTGCTGGGGAGGCGACAGGGGGGCCACTGGAGGGCCCGCTATTGCCACACGCCTTCCTTTTGGACACCCAGAAAACCCGGCACCATGAAACAACCAGCTGGGGAAGAACATATGCTACCCTTCCTATAGTCTAATAGTGAAACCAGATTCTAGTGCAGCAAACTGTACAAAAATGATAGAAAGGAATCTGCACTGTTCTTAGCACAGTGCTTATTTTAATATAAAATAAACGGCTTACATTTTCACTGGAAATATAGGCTATGTACAGAATTATATATAGATATAGCTACACGTATAAAGCTTCATTATAGGCCTCTGATACATATATAATAACGGTTCCCTGAACCTTTTAGAGTGCAATTAAGAACAAAAACTAAATTTTGTTTACATGAATATGGAATAAATACAATAATCAAAATATGACTCTCCCTAAAAGTGAAACACACAAGCCAATCCTGAATTGCTGTGCTAAAGATAAAATCGGGAAAGGCAAGGTTTCGGCAGGAGGACACGATGAGGGGCCCGCCCCAGGCAGGGAATGGCAATGCTCCAAAGAAAAGAGACTTGGGCGGCGGCGGGAGGAGTTAGCCCTTGACGGCGATCTTGTTCTCTGCAGCAGCGAACATGGCATAGAACCGGGAGCTGTCATTGGAAAGAAGGACCGATGGGGTGTCGAACTCCACCACCTGTAAAGGAAGGAGACGGTATCAGAATGTGACTCGGGGACACATGGGGTGATTTAGAGGATCCACTGCTCAGGAAGGGGGGCAAAGCCCAAAGTCCCCTGAGGATGGAATCAAGGTGGCAATTCAACTAGCCCTGTCATGCCCAAATGGGTTCTTTTTTTCTTTTTCAACTAACCAGGGTTTAGTTAAGAGAAAGGTTAGAGAGAAAAACCTCCAGACCTCCTTCACATACATCTCAATTCTTTCAGCCTTGGGTATGAAGGAATCAATCAACAAGGTCCTATAAGCTGCAGGGGGAAAAAATTGCAGCTCAAGTCAAAGGCATACCAGGCAAATGTCATCTTGTTGTGCAAGCTGATCTGAACCTATGGATAGAAAAGGAACAGCTCAGGATGCCTAGTTGGCAGGGGGAAAATAGGGAAGTGAGTATAAAGTCAGTATAATCAACTCAGACAATTATCCATTCCTATGATGGACTTCTAGGTAGCCACTGGAAATCATATTTCAGTAGAAAATGAATGATATGCTGGCAGAACCTGCCTCCCATGAGAGAGGACACATACTCTCCCAGCCTCCCCTGCTGCAGGGCAAAGGCATGGAATACAACTTTGGCCAAGGAGAGGAAGGGGACATCTCCTAGGGTGCTTCTAGGAAAGGTTGTCCTGCCCAAGAGACAGGCATAAGGACAAAGTGTTCTTCCTTAGGACTGGCTGTGTGAGGGTATGACGTTGGGTGCTAGAGCAGACATCCTGCACCATAAGGGGAAAGGTAGACACTGGCTCTATTGAGGGATAGGCAGATTATAAGCAGATCCATATGGGAGAGGGAACAAGAGGAAAGGGCATTTTAGGTAGATGGAACTGTATGAGTAAGACACAGAGGCGAAAAAGCTTAGGGGATTCAAGATTGTTTATAGCCAACAGCACTGCAAGGAAATAGCAGGTAACGAAGAAGGCTGGGGGGCCAGATTGTGGGAAAGCTGGGACCAGCAAGAAGTTGGGCACCACTACATGACTGTAAAAAGCAGACATATAGGGACTTCCCTGGTGGTGCAGAGGTTAAGAATCCGCCTTCCAATGCAGGGGACACGGGTTCACGCCCTGGTCCAGGAAGATCCCATATGCCGCAGAGCAACGAAGCCCGTGCGCCACAACTGCTGAGCCTGCGCTCTAGAGCCGCGAGCCACAACTACTGAAGCCCATGTGCCACAACTACTGAAGCCCACGTGCCTAGAGCCTGTGCTCCGCAACAAGAGAAGCCACCGCAATCAGAAGCCCGCGTGCTGCAACAAAGAGTAGCCCCCACTCGACGCAACGAGAGAAAGCCCGCGCGCAGCAACGAAGACCCAACGCAGCCAAAAATAAATAAATAAATAAACAAATTAATTAAAAAACAAAAAAACAACCAAAAAAAGCAGACATATAGTGGCTGGTCTCAATAGCTTTGGGAAATTCTTGTGCATGTGAGTGAATTACTAAGTACACGTGCTCTCTGACCTAAGTCAAAATGTTACTGTTTACAAGCAACAAAAGAACAGGTAGTAAAGCATGATGAGAACCCTATAAGAGTGCTCCCAGCTCAATCTCTTGACTGGGAGGGCTGCATCCCGCCCAAAAGGAGCCAGACTACAGTCATTATGGCTGCATCCCGCCCAAAAGGAGCCAGACTACAGTCATTATGGCTGCATCCCGCCCAAAAGGAGCCAGACTACAGTCATTATGGCTGCATCCCGCCCAAAAGGAGCCAGACTACAGTCATTATGGCTGCATCCCGCCCAAAAGGAGCCAGACTACAGTCATTATGGCTGCATCCCGCCCAAAAGGAGCCAGACTACAGTCATTATGGCTGCATCCCGCCCAAAAGGAGCCAGACTACAGTCATTATGGCTGCATCCCGCCCAAAAGGAGCCAGACTACAGTCATTAGGGCTGCTTATCTGAATGCTCAGAACTACTCTAAGAGGGCCATCTGCCCAATCCTGCCAGGGGCCAGTTTTCCTCCCAGACAAGGCCACGTGCCAAGCCAAGGTCCCCTGGGGGCTCAGTACCTGTCCCTGGGCCAGCACCATGATCCTATCAGAGCCCAGGACTGTATGTAGGCGATGGGCAATTGTCAGCATGGTGCAGTCGGCAAATGCTTCTCGGATGGTCTCTTGGATCAGCAAGTCTGTCTCCGTGTCCATGGCAGCTGTGGCTTCATCTAGAATCAAAATCTGCCGGGGGAGAGAAGAAAAAGAGGGATCCGACCAATTCCTTAAGCATTCTGGTTAATCTGGGTTTCACTAAAATGTATTTTATGATTTGAATTTTACACCATATGTTGTTTTTTCTAAATAGGTACACGCATATGTAAAAATACTGTTTTGTTTAGAACTGATATAACTTCAAACCCCTATGTTTGCTGTGATTTCCATGAATGAAAGGATATATGTGAAATACTGATCTAACAAAAAACTAGCCCCACTTGCTCTGTAACTCTAAACACGTACAGTAATCTTTCTGGACCTCCCTTTTCCAGTTTTAAAATGAGGGGACTGGATTTGATGACCTGGATATGTCTTGCAGTTTAAAAATGTTTTAAATCCATGGTTTCCAGTACTACAACTACTCAGTGGCTAGAAACAAGTTGCTCTTGGAAACTGAAGGCTCAGGGAAGTTAAAAATAAAAACAAACAAGCAAACAAAATATCCATATACCCAAATCGTGTCAAGGTTAATTTAGAAACATCTCTGGGCATACTCTTTAAGAAGTGCCACTGGGCTCGGAGCCAGGAATGCCTTTGGACCTCATGCCACAGGCAAAAGCTGTTCTCCCATCTTCCTGCGCTTCTCTGCTGATCCCCCTTCCCTGCCACCCACCAAACTGCCTTACCTTACAGTGACGGAGCAAGGCTCTAGCTATGCACAGGAGCTGCCGTTCCCCCACTGAGAAGTTATCCCCATTCTCCATCACTTCAGATTCAAGTTTCAGAGGTAGCTGAGCAATCTAGGGAGAAAGGAAGTAGAGATTAGAAGGGTAAAAAAAAAGGAAAAAAAAGTAAAATTTGAAAGTAGAAAAAAAAAAAGAAACTAAATTTGGTCAAAAATCCAGTGGCAAAAATAAATTATTCTGAAACAGATGAAAGAATTATTAGCCCAGAACCTAGCTCACCTAGAAAGAAGGTACAGGTGTGATGATCACGTAGTAGGACCACATTTTCTAGGCCATTCCATATTTCAGCTAAACTATTCTATTAGTCTCATATCATCAAAACGTCCCAGAAATTCCAGTATTTTCGTCCCCAAAGCCTGTCATTTTTGGTTCTGAAAATATGGTCACGCAATGAGAAATGGGGTAAACGAAATTACTCTCTTTCTGAAGTCCAAAGCTGTAGGCCCACGGCTCTCAAACCTTTCTTTCCATAAACTATAGAACCTATTCTTTGAGTGAACTTGTTTGAGGAAGCCCAATATAAAGGTGATGAAGGCAGAGCGGATCTAGTTGAATTAGCGGAAGAGATCCTGGGCTTGTGTGCAGGAGCACAAGAGACCCTTCTCCAGGCCAGGGGTATCTGCAGATTGTGGCCCCTGGAGGGGGGCTGCTGAGTTACCCTAAGAGGTCTGTGAATCCATACACACACTTTCTCAATAAGTGATATATCTCTTACACATATATAGATGCTTCAAAAAGATGTTGTACTGTTACAGTTAATAAGAATAGAACTTGATTTTAAAGCATTACTGAATTCTGAGTGGTTGTCATTAATATCTTCTCAATTAATGGATAGTAAAAAGGGCAATATGACCATGGGAGGGGGCTAAGGGGGGAGGTGAGGGTCGGGAGATAACAACCTTTATGCCCCTTCTGAAATGCCTGGGAAGCCCTGCTCTAAAATGCTCCTCCACAGACATCCTGGAGGTAGAGGGAAAGGCTGGGCTGGACAGCGGCAGCCAGAGCAGGCTGGAGAGTGACCACAGCACCACTGTGTTTCCAGTCCTGAAATGCCAGCAAAGCTCTCTGTCAGTTCTTTACTTACACATTCTTTCATGTGTGTCCTTTCTAGGGCATCCCAGATCTGGTCTTCAGTGTACTGGTTGAAGGGATCCAAATTTGACCTAGTGAGAAACATAACAGGAATTCTCAGGGATCCAACCTGTACGTGACCATGCTGCAAAGGCTGACTGTGGTAAAGGTCTAGACTTTGGGGCTCAAACCCCATCCAGCCACAGGGGGAGGCTGAGATGGGAGCGCTGCTGCCTGCCTGTCGCAGGAATGAGCCTCCCTTTCTTCTTTACAAAACTTTATTATTTTTATTATGTAAATGATACAAGTTAGTTATAGAAAAATTAGGAGATATAGACATACAAAGACAAAACAAAAACTAATGTATGTTTAATGACTTCTTATCAGACTCTCAGAAACAAACACTGTTAGCACTTTGGCATAGATCCTTCTAGATTTTTTTCTATGCATATACATGTTAAAATCTCTCTCTCATATGTATAAACTGAGAAAAACGCCCTCTTTCTTCTTGCTGTGCCAGGGTGAGAGCCCTGCCACTGAGCAGGGGTCTCAACAGCTAGCCGACCAGGAAAGGAGCCAATCCAGCAGGAAGGCAGAGGAGAAAGCTGAGCATAATGGGGTCAAGAGGAAGGATTTTACTGGCACCGAAAACTAGTTTGGGGACTATTCTTGCTTACTGTACTAACAGTATCCGCCTCAAGGACATCAAGATTGATACCAAAAGAACAGGTCTAGGTATTTCTGGAAGAGTTAAAGACAGGAGAAAAAGCTCTTTGTCATGGAGGATGAGGGTGAACAGGTGGTGATGAAACAGATATTGGGTGGAAAGTGGGCTGTTGCATTAATTTGGGGTGTCTTGTCTCGACCTAAACATCGCATTTGTGGGTCTAGTAATCTGAAAGGTATTAAGTATAATTTGCTTTGCTCATAAATTATGGTTGGCATATGGGAAATAGAAAAATCTTTGGGAGAACCTTAGCCCTGATCCACACTCGTCTCTGTGTCTGGGGAGACTAATCCCAGGCGTGCAAACACAAGCAGGTCATTATCGCAGAATTCTGCCCCAGAGGAGAGCGCAGGCAGGCACACGCCATCTCTGGACTCCTGGGCAACTCTCTAACCGGCCCTGCTCTCTTGTGCCCCTTTGCAAGTGTGCTTCCCCTGACTTAGAACATGCGACCTCTCCCCACCTTTTTACTTGAGAGGCACTGGTAAAACAAGGGCTCTGGAGCCAGACTGCCTGACTCCCTCACAGCTTCTATCAATGACAGCTGTGTGACCTTGACCAAGTTAGCCTAACTACTCTATGCTTCAGTTCCCTCAACTGTAAGACAGGGATGAAAGAGCACCTCCTGAAAAAGGTTTGTTTTGGGGACTACATTTCACATGTACAAAGCACTTACAGCAGTACCTGCGGCAGGACTGGCAGTGTGTACGTGAGAGCTACGATTACCGTGTTATTATTATCATTGTTCTTATGCCTTGGCTGTGATTCCTGCTTGTCCTTCAGCTCTCAGCTTAGATGGGGTCTTCAGGAAGTGTCTCCTGACCCTTCAAGCCTGGACTGGGGGTCCTCCTGCCTCACCCCTATAATGGCACTCGTCACTTTGTTCACTTGTCTCTCTCCTCCGTTGGATTAGAATCCTTGCCTGGATCTTATTCACTGTTGTAGCCCATGTATACTGTCTAATATTTTTTGTAAGAAAGAAGAACTTATTCCTCCCAACCTTATTTGAGTTCCTGATAACAGACATTAGTATGTCACAACTTAAGTATTTTCAGTAATAACAGAGGCAGAAAGCAGCATGGTGGAGGGCAGGTGTGTGCACACATGGGATCCGAGCAGACTGGCTTCGATCCCTGCTCTGCATGGGATCATCTGCATGACCTTGGACAAGTCAGTCCTCAGTCTCCTCATCTATAAAATGGGGAGATAGTGACATGACCTGGTAGGTTGCTGTGAACATTAGAGCTGTGTAGATACAGTGCCTGGAACATGGCAGACACTCGATAGCTGGTAGCTGTTAAACTGACAAGGGACGTGGTCATTTTAGATGCCTGGTTGCACTGCTTGGTGGTTTTGACTCTTATATTTGATGCATTTTTCAAGTGGACACAATAATCCCAGGATCCTGAATACCAGGATTCGAAATAGTTCTGATAAAGTCCTAGCCGTGAAAGGTCTAGATGGGGAAGACATTCTCTGCAGGCATGCCGTCTAGGAAGAGCCCTCTCACTTAAAGAATGATGGTCTAAAACTGAAATGGCAAAGCATGGGCCTAAGTCTAAGGAGAAGCTCGCCTGCTTCTAATCAGAAAGAGATGCTGAAAGTCCCTGATCTTCCTTGTCCCTCTAACCCTCTGGAGTCTGCCTGAGCTTGCCTCAGGGTTGATGAGATCTGTGTCTACGGCTCTCTCTCCAGCCGCCTTGTACACTGATACACCAACAGATCAGGGTGAAACCTGTGTTCTCCATCCCAAGTCTGAGGGATAAAAGGTTAATCACATTTTTGTTTGGTTTAACACAGACTGGTGGGAATTCCCATGGGGCAAGATTAGCACAATCCACCCCCCCCCCCAAAACAACAACAACAACAACAAAAAGATTAGCACAAGCCTCTGAGTGACATTTATCTAGATGGCAATGCAAGTTTTCACAATAAAATATTCTCTCTCCTTTTGTGTCTCATATGGACTTTCTCATATTTTACAGCAGGATTCCTGACCTTAGGGCTCACAACAGGTGTCTCACTTTTGAACCATAATGCTCAGAGCTCTTTTTTTTTCTTTCTTTCTTTTTTTTTTAAAAACAAGTTCCTCGGAGCTCTTTACAAGAGTCTTTGGAAGTCCTCATCAAACCTAGACAGAAGGGGCACCCGCCCAGTGGGAAATCACAACTGGTTCCATACAGGGGTCACGTCCTGCTTTGCCTGGTCTCTTGCTCCTCACCCTCCACCTTGGTCTCTGTACAGCTGCCCCACAGGACTGCACGCTGGAGAAGGGCCTCTGCCCATTACAGGGAGTCAACTCTGACCTCGGGCAGTAGGACCTGAAGTCGGTCCACGTGTGGTTTAGTGCCGGGCTGCTCTGGATCTGCATCCTGCTCTGTGATTCCCACTTAGCGTCACGGGACCCTATTGAGCTAGAATCTCCCCCTGTCGGACAGTTCTGCTAGGTCAGTTCCTGTTGTGTCTCCACGTGCCCAGGTTCCTATCTTGACAGGCTGCTCAGGCTCCCAAGTTTCGGGGCCCCACCTTGCTCTGGTTTTATCCGTGAGCTCCCTGATTATAAATATCTGCCTTTTGGGGTCTCTGAACACTGCCCAGTCGCCACTGCTGTGGTCTGTTTGCCAGAGGAAAATCCATATTACCTAAGGCTGGAATTCCCAGCACCAATAACTTGATAAATTGCCACCTATGGTTTGATGCCTCACTTTCTGGATTTCTGGTTTAGCCCATCTCCTACCTCTTAAATCTTCCCTTTCTCTACCTCTTCCTGGAAGGAATGTGTAATTCTAGGTTTTAGATTTTACCACTTGTTCAGATTCCTCCCACGTCTGCTGAGTTGAGTCCTTTGTACAGAGTTAAAGACCTCAACAAATATATGTTCAAGATTGAAGGGTCCATAATGTTGGTTTCCAGGAAAGGAATGTGTAGAGTTCCCCTAGACTTAGTCTAGGAAGTGTTCTTTAATACTGTACAGTGATGCCTAGTGTCATGGGTTGAAGAGTATCCCCCAAAAAGGTATGTTGAAATCTAACCCTCAGTACCTAAGAATGTGACCTTATCTGGAAATAGGGTCAGTGTAGATGGTATTGGTTAAGATGAGGTCATCCTGGAGTAATGAAGTAGGGTGGACCCTTAACCTAGTAGGACTGATGTCCTTATAAGAGAGCCACATAAAGACAGAGACACAGAATGAGACGGCCCATGTGACAACAGAGGCAGAGACTGGGATGATGAATCTACAAGCCAAGGACACCAAAGACTGTTGGCAAACCACTAGAATGTACTAGAGGCAAGGAAGGATCCTACCGGTTTCAGAGGGAGCATAGCCCTGTTGACAACTTGATGTCATACTTCTAGCCTCCAGAACTGTGAGAGAATACATTTCTGTGGTTTCAGGCCACCCAGTGTGTGGTACTTTGTTGCAGCATGCCAAGAATACAAATACATCTAGTAATTCATCAGATAGCTCTTACCAGACAAAGAGTAAGTACACAAGAGTGCAGTCCCCTGCTCACTGAGCAGCTGCCCCATCAGACTCGGCAGACACACAGACAGGCTTGGCATTCAACCCCGCCCAGGCCCATCACACCAGCTGAAGGAGACTCCCAAGACTAAGCAATGGGTTCTGGATATGTAAGGAATATTCACGTACACCAGCAGGTGGTAAACATACACATTAAGGCAGACCAGACTGATCTCAACAGGGAACTCAATCAGGAATGAAAAATATATATATATATACCCTCATTAGAGGGACCAGATGGTCCTGGTCTGACCCACAGATACAAATGAAAGCAAAGTTATGCATCCACTGCATCAAGTACTCAGCTGGGTAGATGGAGAGAAAGAAAAGCATCTGAGCATGAAGGCACTTATTTTTAACAGTCAGAACTCCTGGAGTCCTATGTTGCTCAAAGTGCATTTTCATCTTTGGTTCTTTATATGTTATTTTTAGCAATATTCGAAGTTTACCTATTGACTACTACTGAATAAGGTCAAGAGTATCTCCCGGGGTGTTTGAGGATACAGCAATCCCCTCCGGGCACACAGAAGACACCATGCTGAACCACGTCATCCTCTGTCGGTGGTGGGTGCCTCCCTGCAGCCTCAGCCTCAGGACAAGAGACTACGGGACCCTCAGACCTTCGTCTCTCAGGAAGTTAAAGGAAAACTCAAAATAGTTATTCAGAAACAAGGTGTGGCTTTTAGTTAAGAGTAGAGTACATGAAAAAGACTAAAGAGAACAGCAGAGGCTGTGTGAAAATTTTTTTCAAGAAGGGGTACAGAGGCTGTGCAAATCTGAAAGCAGATGAGATTTTGAGGATGTCGGAAAAAGAAAGGTAACTAATGGTCAAGACCCCTGCGGAAGCAGGCCCAACCCTAGTTTTTGGAGAAAGAGATTACCTCTCGAGGTAGTGATTAAGGGGGCTGTGGTGATAACTTCAGAGACAATACAGTGAGCGGAGTGAGGGAGAGCCCAGGCTCTCAGCCAGACAGCCCAGGTTCTTATCTTTGGGCAAATTATTTAACCACTCTGGGTTTTAGCTTCTTCATCTATAAAATAGGCTTAATAATAGTGCCTACCTCATTTGAGTTTTGAGTATTTGATGAATTAATACAATTTAAATGCTTAGGACAATTCACCGCATAATAAGTCCTCAATATGCTTAGCTACTACTATTGTTGTTGTTCTTTAAAGCAGCAATATCTGGCACCAAAGGACCTTTTTCTTTCTTTTTTTTTAAAGACAATTTTTTTAGAGCAGTTTTAGGTTCACAGCAAAATTGAGAAGAAGGTACAGAGATTTCCCATATACCCCCAGCCAGAAGGACTTCCACAAAAGTTAGATAACATCTAGTGTTCTTCATATAGTGATCCTAGACTTAGCATTACTTTCTGACATTGAGATTAGAAGCTTTGGGGGATTCTCCGGTTCCACTAAGGGACTAAGACGTCAAAAAAAGTAAAAGGGGGTCCCTTAAACAACAGAATAATTCAAAGACAAATGAAAGACCTTGAGATTCTAAGATTCTGCTTCAAATCTGGAGCAACTTCCATTCCCTCTAGAGCACTAGGTGCTTCTGCTTGAAGGTGTCTGGGCCCAGAATGAACCAAAGCAGAGTGGGTCAGTTGTGGGCTCAGTTGTTTTTGTTGTGATTTTGAATTGAGAGCTTGAAATATTCCTCAAAAGCAGAAAAAAAAAAAAAGTTAATGGGCAGTTGGAAAAGGAAAGAGAGCATCTGAACAGGAAGAACTGAGAACACTGCCTCTCGCTAACGAAGGGATGCCAGGCAGAGATGCTCCAGGTGATGAGAAGTGCTCACCCCCCACAAGGAGACTGAGACTCAGAGACACGCTAGAGCGACAGCTGAGGACAACTAGTCTCACTAAGGGGCAGATTAACCACCATCCAAGGCAGGCTGCAGACAGTCCACAAGGATGGAAAGCATTTGAGCAGGAGCTGGTTAGGGCAGAGACAAAGAGATAGGCTTTCTGAGACCAGGAAGCACGGGTCCTCTGGGGAAAGAAAAGTACTGCCAGGACCACGAAAGAAGGAAGGTCAACAAAAGTGTTAGGGCTGGATGAGAAGGGACCTCTCTTCCTGGAGCCAACCATCAGGGCAAAAGGCAGGGGAAAGGCACTGGCCACAGAAACACAGGCCCTACAATTCAAACCCAGACAGTTGGATGAGGGAGGGCTGGATGAGCTATTGGAATGGACTGAGGTTCTGGGTAACCTAGGGAGGACTGTGCCCCTAAATGATCCGGTCTATGATTTATTTATATTTGTATGCAGAACAATTCAGAAATGTTTAACTTGCAAAATTCTCTGAGTTCTGTTTGTTTGATTTTGGTTTTACCTTGACTTCCCTCTAAGAGCTCCTGATATGTTTGTTTTTTTTTTTTTTGTTTTTTTTTTTAACTATTTAATTATTTATTTATTTTTGGCTGTGTTGGGTCTTCGTCTCTGTGCGAGAGCCCCCTCCAGTTGCGGCGAGCGGGGGCCACTCTTCATCGCGGTGCGCGGGCCTCTCGCTATCGCGGCCTCTCCTGCCGCGGAGCACAGGCTCCAGACGCGCAGGCTCAGCAGCCGTGGCTCACGGGCCCAGCCGCTCCGCGGCATGTGGGATCCTCCCAGACCAGGGCTCGAACCCGTGTCCCCTGCATTGGCAGGCGGATTCTCAACCACTGCGCCACCAGGGAAGCCCCTCCTGATATGTTTTAACTGCATGTCGGTATCTCCAGGAGAGGTATGCACCCCCAATGCTGGTTAAAGGCAGTGGAGAGACAGTTTCCAAATTCAGAGTCTCCTGGAGGTAGCTGAGGAAGCAGCTGATCTACCCTGCCTTTGCCTTGGGAAACTCATTATAGGCCTTCTAATTTTCTAACAAAAGCAAAAGAACACCAAAAGCTGGATATTCTTTTAAAACTATGAGAAACCTGAGAGGATAAAGGGAAGACAGAAGGTCTGGGATTTAATTTGTCCTCACTACTGACTTAAAAAGTCAAAATTACAGCAGGCAGAAAGTGAAACTTATATGATTTCCTAGGTTTGCACAGCCGACTAACCAAACAGCGCTCCGAGCTCAATTACTAAAAACTCAGTCAACAGCACACCAGCCACTGAGCTTGTCCATCAAGTGGCAACATATCTCTGGAGCTGATAACAAATGGCCCCATCTCCCACGAAGGCTGTGCTTCCACAGTGTTCTACAAACAGCAGCCAGCAGGTCAATTCTTAACCATTAACTCCAGAAGCCCGAGTCACAGACCCAAATGAAGTGCTGTAAAAATTTGAAATGAATGCTGATACTTCTTGGTGGCAGCATATTCAAGGGAAGTCTAACGTTTAACATGCCTTATTTCCTAGTTCTCTTCTGTTTTTAAAATTTGTTATTATTTTTTACATCTTTATTGGAGTATAATTGCTTTACAATGGTGTGTTAGTTTCTGCTGTATAACAAAGTGAATCAGCTATACGTATACATATATCCCCATATCCCCTCCTTCTTGCGTCTCCCTCCCACCCTCCCTATCTCACCCCTCTAGGTGGTCACAAAGCACTGAGCTGATCTCCCTGTGCTATGCAGCTGCTTCCCACTAGCTATCTATTTTACATTTGGTACTGTATATATGTCAATGCCACTCTCTCACTTTGTCCCAGCTTACCCTTCCCCGTCCCCGTGCCCTCAAGTCCATTCTCTACGTCTGTGTCTTTATTCCTGTACTGCCCCTTGGTTCATCAGAACCATTTTTTTTTTTTTTTTTTTAGATTCCATATATATGTGTTAGCATACGGTATTTGTTTTTCTCTTTCTGACTTACTTCACTCTGTATGACAGACTAGGTCCATCTACCTCACTACAAATAACTCGATTTCGTTTCTTTTTATGGCTGAATAATATTCCACTGTATATATGTGCCACATCTTCTTTATCCATTCATCTGTCAATGGACACTTAGGTTGCTTCCATGTCCTGGCTATTGTAAATAGAGCTGCAATGAACACTGTGGTACATGTCTCTTTCTGAATTATGGTTTTCTCAGGGTATATGCCCAGTAGTGGGATTGCTGGGTCATATGGTAATTCTATTTTTAGTTTTTAAAGGAACCTCCATACTGCTCTCCATAGTGGCTGCATCAATTTACATTCCCACCAACAGTGCAAGAGGGTTCCCTTTTCTCCACACCCTCTCCAGCATTTATTGTTTGTAGATTTTTTTGATGATGGCCATTCTGACCAGTGTGAGATGATATCTCATTGTAGTTTTGATTTCCATTTCTCTAATGATTAGTGATGAGCATCCTTTCATGTGTTTGTTGGCAATCTGTGTATCTTCTTTGGAGACATGTCTATTTAGGTCTTCTGCCCATTTTTGGGTTGGGTTGTTTGTTTTTTTGATATTAAGCTGCATGAGCTGCTTGTATATTTGGGAGATTAATCCTTTGTCAGTTGCTTCCTTTGCAAATATTTTCTCCCATTCTGAGGGTTCTCTTTTCGTCTTGTTTATGGTTTCCTTTGTTGTGCAAAAGCTTTTAAGTTTCATTAGGTCCCATTTGTTTATTTTTGTTTTTATTTCCATTTCTCTAGGAGGTGGGTCAAAAAGGATCTTGTGGTGATTTATGTCAAAGAGTGTTTTTGCTATGTTTTCCTCTAAGAGTTTTATACTGTCTGGCCTTACATTTAGGTCTTTAATCCATTTTGAGCTTATTTTTGTGTATGGTGTTAGGAAGTGTTCTAATTTCATTCTTTTACATGTAGCTGTCCAGTTTTCCCAGCACCACTTATTGAAGAGGCTGTCTTTTCTCCATTGTACATTCTTGCCTCCTTTACCAAAGATAAGGTGACCATAGGTGCATGGGTTTATCTCTGGGCTTTCTATCCTGTTCCATTGATCTATATTTCTGTTTTTGTGCCAGTACCATATTGTCTTGATTACTGTAGCTTTGTAGTATAGTCTGAAGTCAGGGAGCCTGATTCCTCCAGCTCCGTTTTTCTTTCTCAGGATTGCTTTGGCTATTTGGGGTCTTTTGTGTTTCCATACAAAGTGTGAAAATTTTTGTTCTAGTTCTGTGAAAACTGCCATTGGTAGTTTGATAGGGATTGCATTCAATCTGTAGATTGCTTTGGGTAGTATAGTCATTTTCACAATATTGATTCTCCAATCCAAGGACATGGTATATCTCTCCATCTGTTTTTATCATCTTTAATTTCTTTCATCAGTGTCTTATAGTTTTCTGCATACAGGTCTTTTGTCTCTTTAGGTAGGTTTATTCCTAGGTATTTTATTCTTTTTGTTGCAGTGGTAAATGGGAGTGTTTCCTTAATTTCTCTTTCAGATTTTCCATCATTGGTGTATAGGAATGCAAGAGATTTCTGTGCATTAATTTTGTATCCTGCTACTTTACCAAATTCATTGATTAGCTCTAGTAGTTTTCTGGTAGCATCTTTAGGATTCTCTATATATAGTATCATGTCATCTGCAAACAGTGACAGTTTTTCTTCTTCCCTTCCAGTTTGGATTCCTTTTATTTTTTTATTTTCTGATTGCTGTGGCTAAAACTTCCAAAACTATGCTGAATAACAGTGGTGAGAGTGGGCAACCTTGTCTTGTTCCTGATCTTAGAGGAAACGGTTTCAGTTTTTCACCACTGAGAATGATGCTGGCTGTGGGTTTGTCATATATCCTAGTTCTCTTCTAAATGATGATTTAAAAAATTAAGAAAAATGGTTATTTTTCCTGAGTCAAAATTATAAGGTTAATTTTATTCTCAAAGGTATTCCTGTGGCCTCTAAAAATAGAGAGATTTATGGGAAGGAAGAGCAGATTTGGCAACACCTCTCAATTTCTTAATTTTAGAACTGAGTCTTCAATAAGTTTTAATTCTCTTTAATGTTGCTTGTTTGACCTTGTTATCTCAGTACCCAAAGGGAATGACATCCTCATCAACAGATCCAGTCTATGCTGTCCAAATTCATTAGTGTTTTAGAGAAATGCCAAAGTAAACACACCCAAGAGCATTCACCCCACATGAATGCAGGTGAGAAGTCAGTTTATCCACCAAACCTCCTTGAATCAGTGGGTTCAAATGCCACTTCTGAAGAAAAGGGGGGTGGTGTGGAGGCCTAGTTTTAAAGACAAGCCTGAACATTGCCTGTGGTTATTTGAAATTAAGTTGGTACCTTTTTTTTTTTTTGGAAACTGCTAAAAATTAAAGAGGGAATGGCAATATCACTTTTAGAGTGATTAAAAAAAAGGAGTCCTATCTAGGTCAACTGTATAGTTAAAGCTGTTTTTATTTAGACAGAATCAACTTAAATACAAATGGACTCAAATTATGGAAACACATTGTTTTTAGGAGGCAAAAGCTTCAGGCTAAAGGTAGAATAAAGCATAGGAAAAGATAACGGGGTTAAACATATTTCCTTCTTAGTTATTTTATCTTTGGCAATCTGGCAGATTTCAGAGACAGGCATCATTCTAGAGTAAGAACCAAAGGCGGGGGAAGATACTGGAAGATGAAAAAATGTGAGGAGTAATAATGCCTGAAGACCATCGTGAGAACTGTGACTTGGAGTGTACCTAGAAGAGAGTTCAGCATGGGGAGGACGATGATGGCTGCTACCATGTATAGGTACATGTTCGCCCTCTGCCAGCCTCTGTGCTTGTATAAAATTTGTACAAATTTATTCAATTTTCACAACAAGAGGGCTTAGTAGTATCCCCATTTCATGGAGGAGAAAACAAGCTTAGGAGTGGTTAACTTGTCTAAGACACAGAGCCCAGATCTCTCTGACTTCTTACCACCATGCTGCAGGGCCTCTGGGCCCCACTTAGCTAATGAGATGGCTCGCACACTGGAGCTGCCCCTTCTGCGATGGGGAGCACGTGGTGTCGTGGGAAAGCGCTAGATCAGAGGCCACTAGATCTCAGTCCCCGATGGGGGCCCTAACATGCCCACCTGGCCTGAAATGTGGCACGAAACACGTGGGCGCTGAGCTCCTCACCTGACAGTGCCGCTGAAGAGCACCGGCTCTTGGGGAATGATGGAGAGTTTGCTCCGGAGGTCAGCAAGGCCGATATCACTGATTCTCACTCTGTCGATCTTGATGCAGCCTCCAGATAACTCCACCAGACGGAAGAGGGCCATGCCCAGAGAAGACTTCCCTGATGAGTCAGAAGACGGGCAGGAAAAAAAAAAAAAAAAGAAGACGGGCAGAAAAGTCGTTCAATTAGCAAATTCTGTGAAGACAAAACTGGTTTATTCTCAGGGCAACATCATCTATTTTTCTATTTCTGTTCAATCATTATTTCAACTGATTAACTCAGATAATGTATAAAATGACAGCCAGAAACAAAAACAAAAACAAAAACCAATGAACTTTCCTGGGACTTCCCTGGCAGTCCAGTGGTTAAGAATCCATGCTTCCACTGCAGGGGGCACGGGTTTGATCCGTGGTTGGGGAACTAAGATCCCACATGCCACGTGGTGCAGCCAAAAAAAACCCCCAAAAAACAATTAACTTTCCTGGGCTACCAAGCATATACATTTACATCACACAGCTCCAGCCTGAGAAGGAGCGGGAGGGACCGTTATACTCTCATGAGAGTAAAATGGAAAAACGCCTCCTGTCTATCTACCATTCTGCAAGTCAGACCCATAGTTTAGATGCAGAACCACAGGTTTTTATCTGTTAGAGCAGTTTTCCTAGTTCTTGACCCTCCTCCCCTCCTCTGGCTCCATGTTCTGAAAGACCTCTCATGGCAGCCTTGTGACTGTCTATTCAGAGGTCAGTGAGGGCACAAATACCTGCCTCACCCCAAAGTTTGCAGCCACAGTCCTGCTGTTGAGATTTGACCCCCGTCAAACAACCTGTGGGAACCCAGAACGTCCATCTCCCTAAGGTAGGCGTCCTCAGGTCCATCTACCAGAAACGAGTTGGGAAACCTGAGTCCATGTAGCAGGACAGTTCTTGATGAGGCCTCTCTTCCTGGAACTGGCTTTTTCAGGACTGGAGGATCTGGTTAGTGGCCCCTCACCCAGGCAGAAGGGAGGAGGTGGAGGCCCTCCCCAGTGCCGTGGCAGTGGTTCAAGATTTAAGCTGAGGAAGGAATGGCGCTCAAATAAATAGGTTAAGTTGTTCCATTTCAACAAAAGATCTGAGACTAGACTACCTTTGTACTGATGGAACGTGCTGGTAAAAAAGGCAATGAGGTCCTCACGGTGGTTACAACCACGGCAGAGAGCCAGGGCCTATGACATAGTCTCAGAAGAAGCTTATTAGGATTACAGTTTAGACTTTGTAAATCGGGTTAGTTATAATTATTTTATTTTTGTTTATATCTCATCTGTCACTACTCATGGTTTAATAAAGTCTTGGTGAAAATTTTGGTCGGTCTTACCTGTGTTAAAGGGAAATCACAGGAAGGGAGGTCAGTCAGAGCTTTCAGGGGAGCAGTACACCCCTGGGGGCCAATGTAGCAGAGGGAATTCGAGGGAGAAAGCAAGGTAAGAGCCATGGGGACATTCCCCCTCCTTGGCTGGGCATTCTCTTTCCAATGCACAAGCCTAGAGGCAGTATCTTGTTTTGACATGAAATAATTCCTTCAAAGAGGAAGCAGCTTTTTCTTTTCTGCTTAGCAGGCTCTTTAAAGTAAATTGGCTAGAAAAGACTTTTTTTTTAATGGCAAGAAAAAAAAAGCTAAAAGAGTTTTGATGCCAAGGAAGCATGGAACTCAGAAAGCTAATGAGAAGTGACTCAGAGAGACCTCGTACACAAGGGTGAACAGGTTAGTGAAAGAAGACAAGACTCAATCTTGAAATGTTACTCAGGAAGGAAAGACGGAAAGAAACACATTATTCAAGTCTTGACTCTAGAAATCTAAGGGGCATATAGTAACACATTTCTAAGAATAAGAGTGAAATTAAATGCCTAAAATGAAGGCCTAGTCTCTATTTGCAACTGATGTCAGATCAAGAAAATAATTTCTGTCTTCAAAGGAACATAGGTTCCTTACTTAGAATGGTGTTGGCTTCTGATAAATATGAGGCTATACAGGCAACACATCACAAAGACCTTAAATTTTTTGTATATTTTGACTTCATAGAAATAAGGATGTTCACTGCAGTGCTATTCATAATAGTGAAAAACTGACAACAACCTCAATGCCCTTCAAGTGGAGCAGGGTTAATATAAATGATGGTACATCCATAAAATAGAATTTTATATCATGCTGCATAGAAATCATGTCATAGAATATTAATTGACATGGAAAATATTTGGTAATTTTAAAAGCAGGCCATGAAACAGTATGTATAAAAGGACCTCATTTCTGTAAACACACTTGTTGATAGAAAAAGCCTAACAAGATATCCACCAAAATGTCAGCAGTAATTATCTCTGGGTAATGGAGTTATGGGAGCCTTTCCCCTTTTGTACTTTGCTATATGTTCCAAGTGTTCTGCACTGAGAATGTATACTTTTATGATTAGAAAAAGCATTAAATATTATGAAAGCAGGGTTGAAAATAAGCCTAGAAAAGTGGTTTCAGAGACCGAGACACTACTGCTCATCTAACAGGATGAGACTGGTATTCAATAAACAGGAAATCATGGGCCCCAGACTCGATTCTGGTAGGTTCAAATGTTTCTCCAGAGAGGACATCCTTACCCGATCCCGTCCGTCCCACGATGCCAATCTTCTCCTTAGGTTTGATGGTGAAGGACACTTTCTTCAAGACCAGGGGGAGATTTTCTTGGTACCTCATCTCTGCATTCTCAAAGGTGACCTCTCCTTCCTGCGGCCAGTCAGGGGAGGGAGACTTGTTCTTAATTCTGGCAGGTGCTTCCAAGGAAAGAGTCTGGGGAGACAGAAGTGGCTGGTTCAGACTGACTATAGATTCTGGGGGAGCTGCAAGGCCTTGTCACAGAGAAGTAAAACCAGGACACCCGTAGCAACCACACAGAGAAAGCTGCCACTCTGTTCCCTTGCTGTGAAAGAGTCCCCCTGGCAGTGAATGCTCATCACCAGTAAACTAGACAGAGACAGAGTACAGTGGTCTCTACACTTAGCAGTTTACAATGGCTACTTATCAGCAGCTCGGGAAGGGCAGTGGCTTTCAAACTGCCTTCTGTCATAAGGAATTCTTCCACAAAACCTCCTTGGAGGGACTTCCCTGGTGGTGCAGTGGTTAAGAATCCGCCTGCCAATGCAGGGGACGTGGGTTCAAGCCCTGGTCCGGGAAGATCCCACATGCTGCGGAGCAACTAAGCCCGTGCGCCACAACTACTGAGCCTGCGCTCTACAGCCTGTGAGCCACAACTACTGAAGCCCACGTGCCTAGAGCCCGTGCTCCGCAATAAGAGAAGCCACCGCAGTGAGAAGCCCGCGCACGGCAATGAAGAGTAGACCCCACTCGCCTCAACTAGAGAAAGCCGCACAGCAACAAAGAACCAATGCAGCCAAAAAACCCAAAAAAACAAAAAAACACTTCCTTGGAGGCCAACGTGAGGCATGAGGCCTTCCATCCCTCTTCAAGCACAGCAGTTTTTATTGGAATTTTTTGAAAATATTCCCCTTGAAACAGGGTTCCATCATTTGAAAACCACTGGCCTGAACCCAAAGGAGGGAAAATACATTTATTGAACATTAATCAGACCCTGGCATCCTGCCTTCTCAGTCAGTCCAGGAGAGACAGACTCTACTCCAAACTCCACCACTGTTGGCTGCATGACTCAGACATATCACTTCTTCATCTTTGTCTTAGTTTCTCATCTGCAAATTGTGGGGAATAGATTAGATGATTTTGGAAATTCATTCCAGCTTTAAAATGCTGTGTTTAATACAACCATTGGGTAATTTTTGTCATCAACAGTCACACTTCACGATGCTTTAAAACTCTCTGGTGACTAGTCATGGAGCTTATAGCCTCACAGGGAAGTAATGGCCAAAGACTGCAGTGCTCTGGCAGGCGGGGGTGGAGACTGAAGTCTAAAACTCCGTGTTGGGACAGGCATCCAGGGTGGGGACTGGCAGTGGGGAGCCAGTCCTCAGGAATATGACTGATTTGTGCAGAGTATACTCTGTACCACGGCTGACCATCACCCTGACCTTTCCAGCAAGAGACTCACACCAACAGTGATATTAAACACTACACACCCACATGTACACCCACAAATTGTCCACAGACCAGAGCACTGGGCCAAGAGACTCATGTATAAACATGAAGAATAGCTTTTAGCAGATTTATCAGATAGCCATCCGCCATTCTTTCTGATAACAATTATTTATAAGTATGAGGAATATCCTACGACTGATGAGTTTCATTGCCAAAATAAATCAGCAGGGCATGTCTCTACTAGAAAATGCAGTTTACATAATGTACTCGTTCTCAGTGAAAGGCTAGTTTTTTAAAACTATGTTTGTAAGTCAACGTTCTAGTTGGAACTTAGAATGTATTCATTATCTATAAATAACGATATAAATGCTAATAAAGTCTCTGGGCAGTTCACAAAATAGGGAACTCCTGACAAATAGAATAAATGTGAGAATCCTAACTACTCAGGACTCTGCTTCTCTCCACAGAAAATTGCTTTCGAGTTCCAACTATGACACCAGAAAGACACTGCCCCATGGCAGGACTGCAAGGGTTACTGGGGAAAGGTGGGAAGAGCTAGATCATCTCAGTACCAACTCAATTAACTGGTTTCTGAACTGTGAATGCAGTTTAGAATTAGCTACGGAGCTTTTAAAACTTCAGAAGTCTGGGTCCTATCCCAGACCTATTGCATCAGAATCTTCAGAGATGAGGCCCGTGTTAGTCTTTGCCTCAAGCGCCGTATGGGATTCTGATGGCCTCCCTGGTTAAGAACAAGTAAACTAGACTAAGACTTGAAATAATACATGGTTTTAAATAGTGTAAGGAAAATGTTACATTAGCCAGCTTAACTGAATTAATGAGATTAGTAATACTTTGGGGACTGCCCTGGTGGTCCAGTGGGTAAGACTCCATGCTCCCAATGCAGGGGGCCCGGGTTTGATCCCTGGTCAGGGAACTAGATCCCACATGCACGCCGCAACTAAGAAGTCTGCATGCCACAACTAAGAAGCCCGCACACCGCAACTAAGACCCTGTGCAGCCAAAATAAATAAATGAATAAATAAATAAATAAAAGGAATGCTTTGGAAATTAGCTGATGAACATAGGTTCTCAATCAGGCACAATTCATAAATATATTTAGAAAATCTTAAGATATTCTCTTCTCCACTCCACACATGCTGGAGAGACCGCTGCCTCCCCTGTGGGACAAGATAAGGCAGAGAAAACAAGCATCCTCCTGGGACATTTACTCCAGGCTGTAAAAGGGTAAAATTGTTCCATGAAAAGTCAGATTGTAGCAAAAGGCCTGTAGTAGCCTGACCTTGATGTAGTGGTTGATCCTCTCAACTGAGGTGAAGCGAGCTTCTGTCTCAGATGCCAGTCTGACAGTAAACTGGAACAGTCCTGTTAACTGATAATGGAAAACAAGAATCCAAGAGAGAATTTACTATTAATACACACCAGGCCAACGTTAGAAAACCTCCTTCATCTAAGGGATCACAACTCAAGTTATAAGAACTAACTGGGCACAGGCAGCAGCTGGTTTTAGGGACCAAGTCATTCTCTAAATATTTAAGACAATGCCTAATAGCACCCAATCAACTGCAATTCTCAGTGAATGCAGGTGGCGCTGTGGTACTGCTGGCATTAACTTTCCTGTATCTGAGGGCTTTCTGCCTGTCTTTACATTTCCAGTAATTCAACTGTAGCTGAATAACTGCTGTGCTTCATACTTGTACCTACACCTGACGTAGCAGTCACAACAAATGAAGATTATATCAACCTGTGTGCAGCCGTGAGAATGCTTCCAGCAAGGTCAAATAAGAGAAATGAGGCTGGGCCAAAACTGAACACAGAGCCCCTGTGTGCCTCAGACTGAGAACTCTGAAACACAGTTTATATAACACAGATTCTCCCCCCACCTCTAATAATCAAGGAAGTCTGCAAAACATGGACAAATATCTTTGGGTATCTGTGAAGATACGTATCTCTTCTTAGGTTTCTTCTGGCTACTTATTTTTATCTTTCCAATATAGAAAAATGTCAAATGTATACAAGAATAGAGAGGAGAGTATAATGAACTCCCATGTATCAAACATCCATCTTAAAAAATTATCAGCTTACAGCCAATATTGTTTCATCTATACCACCCCATCCTTCCGTATTATCTGGAATCAAATCCCATATAGGCTATCATTTCACCCATAAATATTTCAGCTATATCTCTCTAAAATATAAAGACTCTTTAAAAACAACCATTGTCACATCTTAAAAAGTTAGTAACAATTCTTTAACATCTTCAAATATCTAGTCAGTGCTCAAGTTCCTAATTGTTCTTTGAACTATTTGAAGACCTTCAACCATCCCTAGGGGCCAGAAGGGTTTACATATGTAACAGTATTGGGAAAATCAGGGGCCTGAAAATAAAACACACAGAAGAAATGTATTGATATATATTTCTTAGAAGACTAGGAAGAGGCCAGAGGTGAAAGGGTAGTGAAGACAGAAACCTACAATTAAGAAACCATTTTCAGAATCATATTTATTTAAGAAAAAAATAGCACCTATTTCATAGACACATGCAACAGAGTTAAATCCTTTTATTCCTATACAGTCAACCTTCAGTATCCATGAGGGATTGGTTCCAGGACTCCCGCCAATAAAAAAAATCCACGGACGCTCAAGTCCCTTATATAAAATGGCATAGTATTTGCATATAACCTATACACATCCTCCTGTATCCTTTAAGTCATCTCTAGATTACTTATTATACCTAATACAATGTAAATACTTTGTAAATAGTTATCAATACAATGTAGAAAATAGTTGGGCAAAAATAAATAGTTGCCCACCTACAGTAAAGTCAGTTTTGCTTTTTGGAACTTTCTGGAAATTTTTCCCCCCAAATACTTTTTGATCTGCAGTTGGTTGAATCTATGGATGTGGAACATGTGGATGTGGAGGGCTGACTGTATACCAGTCCAGAGTGTTACTGCCAAAGCAGACGGGGAAAAGCTCTAGGAGTCGGAAGTAAAACAATGGCTTAGGGTAGAGCCCCCTACCAGCTCTCTCCTAGGCCAACATACGAGCAAGAGGACGCCCCCATCCCAGAGACTAACCTGGACAGCATAGGAGATGGCAAGCCCCGCGTAGGCCGGGGGAATCTGCCCGTGCATGAGAACAATCATCAGCCCGGTGGTGGTGATCAGGGCAATGCTGATCAGGTCCAGCCGCACTGCCAGCCACCGCATCGCACACGTGAACAAGAAGAAGGGACTCTGGTTGTTATCCAGTAGCTCCTGGTACCTGTGAGGAAGACAGAACACCTAATAGGCAAATAAAGTACCACACCACCCTGGTCATGGAAGATGCCAAAGCTCTGGTGAGTTATGGGTGGAGGGCTAATACTGAAGTACTACTGTTTGTAACCAGGAGCGTGAGATGGAAACTTAAGCAGTGCAGAGTATTCCAGGCTCCAAAGACAGGAGGACACGAGGGTTTTCTAGTTTTACCCTTTCAAAGAAACGTGTTAAAGATGCTAGGGAAAGATATCTACTTCAACAGCATAGGGAAAGCAGGAGGGAAGGAGACCAAATAAAGAGGCTGCTTAAGCTTTAGAAAAAGGTTTTAGGTCAGGGGTCATTTTCTCAAAGAAAGAGAGGTTACACAGGGAAACTGCAGAAATGGCACAAGACCAGAAAAAAAGAAAACCTTGGACCGAAAGTGGAAATTGTCCGCTGATACACTTGTTTCCCAAGGCCATGGAGCAAAGAACCAGGAGCAGTAATTTAAACCAGAGCAAAAAGACCTAGACAAACTTTGTCACTGCAGGAGCAAGACACCACTGTCACCAGGGGGCCTAGAGAGCAGATCACGCCCCACCTGAAGGTCTGGCACCTACACACAACTAGAACTCCAGAGTGGGAGATCTGGGTGGGCAAATGTGCTTTGCTTTAAAAAAAATCACTACCCTCCTTACAATAAGATATGTGCACTTTAGAGAAAATTAAGAAAATGCAATAAAAGAGGAAAATGTAAAATTCCAGTACTCTCACCACTCAGCTAAAACCAGAGTTAATATTCTGCTGCATTTACTCCCAGCATTTTTTTCAATGCACTCACATTTCTGTGGGTATGTACATACACACGTACACGGTCAGCATATTTTACTTTTTTTCACTAAAAGTTAGGATGCATTTTTCTGAATTGTTTAACTAGTTCGGATGCATTTTTCTGAATTGTTTAACTAAACCTTTCTATTTTAGAGTTCCTTTTTAACATTAATTACTTAATTTTTGGAATGAATAATATACCCTACAGGACAGAATATTCACAAGGTACAAAAGGTTTTATCATGAAAAGTTGGTCTTTCTCCTGCCCTCCTCCAGCTACTCAGTTCCCCTTTCCAGTGGCAACTATTAGTTTCTTATGTGTCCTTTCAGAGATATTCTAAATGTTACAGATACAGACACATAATTAAAAGGAGCACACAATACCCGCCCATCTGTACCTTGCTCTTTCACTAATATACCTTGGAGATCATTCATTATCAGCACCTAGAGAGCAGTCTCGTTTTTTTTAGAGGCCATATAATATTCTACCACATGGGGACAACACAGCTTATTTAACCAGTCCTCTACTGAATGACCTTTAGTCTAATTCAATCTCTTGTTAACACAAATCTCCACAATGACTATATATGTACATAAATTTCTCATACAAACAATACTCAACAGCTAAATAAAATGTCTGTCTAATGTCAACGAATGTCTTTTACTGTTCAAAAGATAAAAAAGTAAAAAAAAAAAAAATAATAATAATAAAAAAGCAAAACTCTGGGACTTCCCTGGTGCAGTGGTTAACAATCCACCTGCCAATGCAGGGGGCACAGATTCGATCCCTGGTCTGGGAAGATCCCACATGCTGCAGAGCAACTAAGCCCGTGCGCCACAACTACTGAGCCTGCGCCCTAGAGCCCGCGAGCTACAACTACTGAGCCTGCGCCCTACAGCCCGCGAGCCACAACTACTGAGCTTGCACCCTAGAGCCCGCGAGACACAACTACTGAGCCTGCATGCCACAACTACTGAAGCCCATGATCCTAGAGCCTGTGCTCCGCAACAAGAGAATCCACCACAACAAGAGAAGCCACCACAGACCTCCTTGGTGGCGCAGTGGTTAAGAATCTGCCTGCTAATGCAGGGGACATGGGTTCGAGCCCTGGTCTAGGAAGATCCCACATGCCACGGAGCAACTAAGCCCGTGTGCCACAACTACTGAGCCTGCGAGCCACAACTACTGAAGCCTGCGAGCCACAACTACTGAAGCCCGCGTGCCTAGAGCCCGTGCTCCGCAACAAGAGAAGCCACCACAATGAGAAGCCTGTGCACTGCAACGAAGAGTAGCCCCCGCTCACCGCAACTAGAGAAAGCCTGCGCGCAGCAACAAAGACCCAGTACAGCCAAAAATAAAATAAATACATTTATAAAATAACAATTAAAAAAATAAAAGTAACCATTCCAAAAACAGTAAAAAAAACAAAACAAAACAAAGACCCAGTACAGCAACAAAGACCCAGTACAGCCAAAAATAAAATAAATACATTTATAAAATAACAATTAAAAAAATAAAAGTAACCATTCCAAAAACAGTAAAAAAACAAAACAAAACAAGAGAAGCCACTGCGATGAGAAGCACGTGCACCACAACAAAGAGTAACCCCCGCTCTCCACAACTAGAGAAAGCCCACGCGCAGCAGAGAAGACCCAACGCAGCAGCCAAAAATAAATAAATAAAATAAATTAATTAAAAAAAAAAAAAGCAAAACTCCATCAAATATAGCCATTCAGAACTGAAAGCTAACAGACTCCAAATCTGTGTTTTTGTCTCCCCATTTGCTCAGAAGGGAGTTCCACCAAGCAAGTGAATCTTAACCAGAGATCATTAAATTACTAATACTCTTAGTAATGAGCTTTATAATCCAGAATTCTGACCTTGAAAGGCTTCTTAAACTCTCATTAAATGCTGAGATGCTGGCTCCCCATTGAGCCCTCGGGCCCCCATTGAACTAACCTGTGCAGAAATTCCTGCCCTTTGTTGTAGGCGTGGATGGTGGCAAGGCCCTGTATGCTGGATGTGATGTGGGAGAGGAAAGGTGACTGCGTGATATTGTCCAGACGCTTCAGCTCTCGGATCAGAACCCTGGAGAGAGAATGTGTTCTGTGTCAGAGGGGTAGACTAGCAACTCTGGCTTCATCCTTTGCCCTGGAAGACATGAAGACTTCCTGTTTACCTGGAGACAATGTGCAGAACTGAAAAGAGGATGATGAGGGGCCCCACTGCCACAAGGAACCACGGGAAAACTCCCGCGATCATTCCAACACAGAAGAACACAAGGATGACGTTCTGGATGAACATCTCAGCCTGGAACGGCAGGCGCACATCGACTGGGGAAACCGTAAAGGAACATGTGTCAGATGCTGGGATCCACAAACAGGGAAAATGGAATTTTAAATTTCCCCAAATTTTTAAAAAACAAAAAGAGGCTCCCTAAAATCCCTATCTGAAAGTTGTGATTTTTGCCTTTTAAACAGTCTGATCAAAGAAAAATCTGGAAACCCGGTTGCTCTAATTTTTCTTATCCCAAGAGCATTTAAGTGATCTTTCTCCCCTGTGCCCTCTTTTTGGTTCACTATGCTGCCCAACCCCTTTAAACATTTCTTCCACTTTGCAAAGTAATATATGATTGTTGTAAAGTATTTGGAAAATAAATATGCAAAAAAGTTAAATAAACATAGTCTTTATTCTTACCAATATCAATGAACTGCTGCTAACATTTAAGAAATTTTTCATCACGGAAAATTTTAAACATACACAAAAGTTGAAAGAGTATAGAACCTCCAATAGTTCAATCAACATTTTCTCCACCGTTTTTTGAACATCTCCTCCCCCCACCTATTTTCATGCAAATCTGAGACATGTTGATACCACTGATTTTTTTTTTTCAGTCTTTTTTCCACTTGTCTGTGTGCATGTGAGTTTAACGGAAATGGGATCATGTCATGCATATGTGTATCACTGTTCTGTGTATCAGTGATGGTTTTGATCCCTTGTTACCTCTGGCCATGGCTTTACACTGGCCTATCAACATCTGAAACAAACTCCTTCTATGGAGGCAACACAGTACAGTAGTTAAAAACATTAGCTCTGGAATCAAAAAGATCTGGGCTCAATTCCCAGCTTGTTATTTAATAGCTGTGTGATCTTGAGCAAGTTCTTTAACCTTTCTAGGCATCAGCTTTTCCATGTATTCAGTGGATGAAACGATATCCACACCTCATAGGGCTGCTGTGAGGATTAGGATAACGCATGCAGAACATTCAGTACACTGCTTGTTACACAGTAAGCCCTCAATAAATGTCAGGCAGCATC
This sequence comes from Balaenoptera physalus, assembly GCF_965194825.1. Lineage (NCBI taxonomy): Eukaryota > Metazoa > Chordata > Mammalia > Artiodactyla > Balaenopteridae > Balaenoptera > Balaenoptera physalus. The sequence goes on from NC_138891.1 coordinate 62,984,434, forward strand.
ACTATCATTATGGGCTATGGGAGTATAGTTGACCCTTGAACAACGTAGGGGTTAGGGACGCAGACCCTCTGTGCAGTCAAAAACCCACATATAACTTACAGTCAGCCCTCCATACATGTGGTTCCTCATCCATATTTCCGTATCTGCGGGTTCAGCCAACCTGTCGTTCAAGGGTCAACTGTATTTAAGTTCTGGTGCTGGCACAGTCCATGAAGCATCCAGCATCCAGCAAACCTGTCAGAGGTTGTAGGTGTCCAAGAACCTATGCACTACCCACAAGTAAATACGTGTTTTGGACTCTGAGATGCCCCTGCCCAAAGCCTCTACGCTAACTCAGTGCTCTGAACTGGTTTTCAGTTTAAATAAGATCAAATAAGAACTCAGACAAAAGGTGAAAAAGCAGATAGGCCCTCAGCCTAAAGAGAGGCTGCAATGTGGAGAAAATGCCAAAACTAAAATGTTCCTGACGCAAACATCGACAGACACTGTGGTCTGGCTTGTGCTCCAGAGCACAACAGAGAGAAGCAGTGAGAAATACCTTCATCCATGTCTTTGGAAAACCTGTTGAGAATCCTCCCAGTGGGGGTAGTGTCAAAAAACTTCATAGGGCTTCGGAGGATCCTTCGGAAAAGCTCGTCGTGGAGCCGGGAGGAGGCTCGCAGTGTGCCCTGAGGGGCAGAGCACAGCGTGATCAGAGATCCGGGACTCAGGCAGGCTCAGCTCCCACTCCACGGGTCGCAACTCCACAGGACATCGACGCCCAAAGCCAGAGAAGGGCAAACGGCCATGGAGGAGGGAGATGGCTAATAGGAGAAAGCTGAGGCTGATGGGATGCAGGTCACTTCGGCGAGGGCCATCCTGCTTTAAAGGAGCTCCCCGACTCCGAGTAAACCCGAGAGATGCCATGCGGGGTCCTGACCACACAGCCACTGGGGAGAGGAGGAGCAGAGGCCCCCACCGGTGCATACCTTGACAAAGACCACTCCGCGAATGGCTTTCAGGATCAGCATGACCGCCATGGAGAGGGCGTAGATGCTGGCATAGTACTGCATGAGAGGATTGTCCTTCATGCTGCTGCTCACAGACGTCCTGTTTTCCTCAGTCACTGTGGTGTTCTGTTTGGAGGCAAGGGTCTGTGAGGCAAGACTCCCAGGGACTGCCAAGAACCCCGCATCAGGGCCATTCTTGGCTCAAGGGAGGGTACAGGATAAAAACTCTGGGACCTGGTTGAGGCAGACACAAGGCAGACTTTGCCCCGCTCCCTCTCTCTTTTCTAAGGACGACAGCAGACAGCCTACAGTTTGCTACTGATAAGCTCTACTGCTCCATGAGTTGGTCAGGGAGCAATTATCTGCTGAGGTTACATTAGGGACTCATCTCTTATCCTGGGTAATCCTTGTTCATTGCTTCTTTTAACTGAAAACTAGAGCAGTTTCCCTAAGGAGAGACAGGGACTATGGAGAGACGGACACTTTATTAGACATATAATTTTCCCATTAATGAGGAACCTTACCCCACTTCCTTGCTTGATCCAGTAACCCAACCACCAGTTGCTGAAGGCGGTACTGCCCACGTTCAGCATGAAAAGGGACAGAATGACCAGGAATGCCAAGGGGCCCCCAGCAGCCTGGATGTAGACACCATATACTGACCAGGGCACGGAACCCTGTCCCTTCTCTTCCATTTGCACAAGCTGCCCTAGGTAAGGAAAAGAGAAACACGAACTCAGAAAGGAAAGGCTGCTTTTCAACACTAAGTCACCTGTAGAAGAGCAGGATCAAAGGGAGCCTACAGTTTCACAGAGCTCTAGATGAGAATTATTTCCCCTTCATCAGGAGCATTCATTTATCCATGTAACATTTACTAAGCACCAACTATGAACCAGGCCCAGAATGAGGCCCTGGAGCGGTAATGGAGATTAAGTCCAGGTCCCTGCCCTGGAGATCTGGCTCACATCATCCTTCCATAGTCCAGTAGAACAAACAGGTAAATAAATACACAATTATAATAAAATGTGCGAACTCCAACGCTAGAGCTATTTGCAGGGCAGCATAGGAACATCCAGGAAATGCATATAACCTACTTGCGGGAGCTGTGACGGGCTTAGCAGGGAGTTTTCCGGGAAGACTTTCTATGCAGTCCATTTTGCGTATTTTTTTTTTTTTTGTCTGCACCACGTGGCTTGTGGGATCTTAGTTCCCTGACCAAGAATTGAACCCAGGGCCTCAGCAGTGGAGGCACCAGGGAATTCCCCACACCGTGTCTTGAAAGGTAAGCCAGAGTTGGCCAGATGGGGAAATGATGGGCACAGGTGTGGGGAAACAGCAAATTGGTATACACAGATATCCAATTCAGCGTGGCTGGAACATTCTGTGGGCCTAAGGAGTGGCAGGAGATAAGGCTGATGAAGTAGGCTGTGGTCAGGGGATAAAGGCATTTGAACTTTATCCTTCAGACAAGAAGTTCTCAAGAGAATGGGCTACAGGGGTGTAGAGATTTGACTCCCTAGCCCTACTGTGCACTAGATGGGCCTGGGATGGCCAGACCAGCCACCTCAGGCAGACTCTACCATGCATCCCAGGGGCTCAAAGAAATAGTGGCATTTTTCTGTGTGTGCCAAATCAGGAAAAAGATTAGAAAATGCTGCTTTGACATTGGGAGGCCACTGAAAGGCCTCAGGCAGTAAAGTGAGTTGGCTGGTTTTTAACTAGATCTCTCTGCTGTTCGTGTGGAGGACAGATCTAAAAGGAGGCAGCTGTAACAGTCTGGGTAGGAGATGATAAAGGCCAGAACCAGGGTCATGGCAATGGGGACGGAGTTTCAGGAGGTAAATTCAGTAGGACGGAGTGACTGGCTGTGTGAGGAAAGAAGAGATTCCAGGATATTTCCTAGGGGCTCCCTGGGCTGGTCAGGTGATTGACGCTGACAGGAGAATACAGAGAAACGGCCACACAGGAAGCAGCCTCCCCTTTATCATATATGATGTGTAATTACCTTGGAACAAGCCACACATGCCTTGAGCACTTTGCGATGTGAGTCTCCAGGTTAGTGGCTATGTAAATAAGGACAAATGTCCCCTAAAGACATTCTATTTCTTTTATGCTGTCTATGGCAGGAACTGACAGATGTCTCAGGCTTCTGTGCTGTGTTTGCTTTGTGTGTGTGACAGTAAGGCATCTCAAATCACACCGGAATTCAAAAGCTCATATGTGGCTAATTGAAAGAAAGACAAGAGGCAGGGAGTGGTAAATCAGGATGGTCACCTCGTAACGCCAAATGCTTTAAGAACAAGGAAATGAAAAAATCAGTGGCAAACCCAGGAAACGTCCTGGATTCAACACGTCAGGTGAGGAGGTGACACAACAGAAAGAACTTTAAAACAGGACTGCATTTTTATTTATTATTATTCTTATTCTTTGCAAACTGATATGCAGCTTAAAGTTCACAAAAGTGAAAATGCCTAAGGTATTGCATATAGCTTTTCTAACTCCCAAGATTTCTTTCAGTTGATAAGATAAAGGGTTTAAAAAACAGGACCAAGGACTCTGGATAGGAAAATCAAGTAGGAAAAACCTTGGCTGTTAACTCTTCACCACAGCCCTGCTGCAGTCTGCTTGGGACAAGCAGAGGAGTGTTTCATTGTAACAGGGGAGGTTCTGAGGATGTAGGCATTCTTAAAGCTGGCATGCCTCTGCATTGGTTGGCATGACTTCTAAACAGCAGAGATGAACCCACGATTCAATTTTTGCTTAGTCAAGATGACTCAGCTATGACTACCTACACCTCACCCCACCCTGCATAGGAAAAGAAGGCACAGGATTAAAGGACATTCTTGTTGCCTTGGTCGGCTTAAGCAAACACAAGGTGCCTCATGGTCTCCCAACAATCACACAAAAATCTGGTATTCTAGAAATATAAGGCCAGGCGCTCTACAACACACAATGCTATCAAACAGCATGAATTACCACATGGCGTAATTTCTGATAAACTTTAATGACACACTTTCCACCATCTTTCTGTGCTGCCAAAATGGTGCTCATGAACGTCCTGGCTGGCTGATGCTCTCAAGAGCATCATCAATGGGAAAAAGAGAGGCAAACGTCAGGCTCTTATCAGGCCATGCTCCAAAGTCATCACCTGGTTTCTAACTGTGATGGTGAAGCATGGTTATATTGGCAAATTTAACTGACGATCACAGGGCTGGGAAAATTGCTGTGAACTTAAACAAGTGTGGAGAGATCAGCCCCAGATTTGATGGGCAACACAAAGATGTAGAAAAATGGCAGGTCCCATCCTGTCAGTTTGGTTTCATCGTACTGACAACCTCATCTAGCATCATGGACCATGAAAAAGCAAGTGTGTGAAAACACACTGGAGGGAAAACAATGGGATCCTTTTTCTAGGGATGTAATACATATGTGCAAATAAAATGCTTCAATGCTTCAATACATATGTGCAAATAAAATGTTTCAGTGGAAAATAAAAACCAAAAAAACTTGAATGACAAATCTCAAAAAAGTTCATTACCTTCCTCTGGCTTCACTGCTTTCTCCTTCTTTACTGATCCTGTTTTAGGACACTTGTCTTGTGTTTTCTTCTGTGAACCACTGGTTTCCTTTTTAGAATTAATCTTAAAAAAAAAAAAAAAAAAAAAAAGCGTCTCTGTCATCATGATATGGCCATTCAGACAAATGGCCAAAGGACATGTTAGCGAATCATCCATCGAGCTGCTGTTCTTATTGAAAAGAGACACATCCAGCTTCTTAAAAGTTAACTTCTGTAACTTCCCCAACTCCTTAAGTCTTTGAGCTGGGTTCCTACCATTCCACTGACACTGCTCTCCCCAAAGTCACTAAAGACCTAAACTCCAAACACAGTAGCCTTTATGCTGTTCTCATCCATTCCAACTTGTCCAGAGTATTTGATCTGGGGTCACTTCCATTCTTTCCATCTCTGATCCCCACATCACTAAATCAAATCATAGATCTACCATGGGACAAACTCCCACTTCTCAGCCTGCTTTTGCAGCACCTCCACATTCTGGCCCTAGCCTAGCCATGCCTCACATCACACTGCCATTTCCCACTTCTAGACTTCTATCCACACTGGTTCTTCACTTGGGATGCTCCTCTCCTCTCCCAACTCAATCACAGTTGTCCCCATTCAGATGGATTCAAATCCTAATTCTCCCTGAGGCAACTTAACACTCCTCTAGAATAAAGTTCACCCTCCCCTGCTCTCCCAGGCACTTGTTAGTACTTTCACAGCATGTTGCTACATACGTGACCTGGTGTTGTTACATATGTCCCCTTACGAACATAAGAGTACTGGTCTTCCCTAGAAGACTGCGAGTCCCTCAAGGACAGAGATGACATCTCACTCATGGTTATAACCTACACAGGGCCCAGCATCCAGAACTGCCCATAATAGGGCATGCTGGGACTTAACGAAACATTCATCAAATTGAACCTGAGATAATAGAAACTACTTAATGTCCTCCTTTCCAAGTTCCTCTTATATCTTTATACAGGAAATTCTCTATACATAGTTTATTACATTTAATTCTATGTCATTGTCAGCCTCATGACCCCAGTTTGCTCTCCAACTAGATTTTTTAAATTGACAGTGAAAATAAATCGGAAAATAATATAAAATTTAGAGCCACATCTGGAACATAAGATAGGACTCTAAATTTTATATTTACCACAGTGCATGAATAAATGCACTCTCTAAAGAGAAAATTACTACTTGTTGACCACTGACTGGGATAAGAACATTACATATTATTTCAAATGCACCAACTCAAAGAGGCAGGTGCCACCCCCATTTTTAAGATGAGGAAACTGAGGCTCAGGAAAGTGAAGTGATATACTGAAAGCATGCTCCTCCACTCAACATGCTCCCTCTCGATACTCCTTTGCTCCTTGGACATTTCATGTTTTAGCTTCTCTCCCTCTCATTTTCCCCTCCATGTGTACAGTGAGGAGGAAATAATCTGAAGAGCCCAAAGTACCGTGAGAGTCACAGGGAGAGATCATAAAATCCAAATCTGGATCAGGTGTCTCTATAGCAGTTACTGATGACACTCGCAATGTCGGAGTTATATCAAAAGGCCTAAAACACATCATGAACAATGAGTTGTACTGAACCTGAAATCAAACAGGATGATACCCAAACACTGAAATAAGATTCCCAGAAAAGGTCCCAATAACATTTTGCTTTCATCCTACTCAACACCAAAATGACCTAGTAGCTAAGAAGCGGCTTTTAGCCCAGCCTGAGTGAACTCCTAGGACCCAAGGCGACCAGAGGATAAAAAGGTCAATACGAGAGCCAGCTCTACGTACGCCCTTGTCTTTGCCTAACTCAGAGCCCAGAGGGGGCGGCCAGCTTTCCGTGTTGCTGCGGGAGGCCCGGCAGCACAGCAGAAGGAGCACTTTGGAGTTGAACTGACCTTTCCAGCAGGCTGTTTAACCCTTCTGAGCCCCCGTTTCCTCGGCTGTACAACTGGGGGATAATCATATCTGGCCGCAGAGCTCTGTTAAAATGGCTGAACAGGATGACAGCTACAAAGTGCCTCATCCAGGAATTGGGACACAGCTGGTACTAGTTAATGAGTGCCAAGTCGGCAGCCAAGACACCATGGATAATTTTCAAATGTATGCAGTATTTAATGTCTCTTCTCTGCCACCTTATTCATTTGATTATTAAGAAAGGAGCTTCCTAATCTTTCAGTCAGGATTTGATGGAGTTTAGGAAACTAAGTTATGACTGAACAGCAGCACACACTGAGCCCACGTCCTTCTCCTTGTCATTGCCTTGCTGATAAACTCTCGGTGACAGAAGACCTCGGTTCTCTAACCCCACAACCCTGCCCTCGTAGGATAGAACCAGTATGCGGACTAAAACACAGCAGTCTGGTCACCAGAGAACAGGGCCCCTGCCAACAAGACACGGACAATGAGTTCAGCTGAGATTTCTCCATCACTCACTACGGTCCTATCTCTCTTGCTGGAAACACACACACACACACACACACACGCACACCATGAATCTTACCTCAACTGGGGGTGTCTCTCCCAGCAACAGGTTATTAAAAATGGTAGCATAATCACCATTTAGATTCATCAGTTCCTCGTGGGTGCCTCTTTCTGTAATACAGCCCTCTTTCATGAAGATCACTTCATCACAGTCAGCCAGGTACTGGAGACAAAGACAGGGACAACATAGTGTGGCTGATATTTGTGCAAATACATCCAAACGCCTATACCTTAGTTCAGCGGTTCTCATCTGGAGGTGACCAAGCCCCCCAGAGGATACTTCGTAATATCTGGAGACATTTTTGGTTGTTACAGTTGGGGGGGAGGGGGTACTACGGCCATCTGGTGGATAGAGGTCAGGGATGCACAGGACAAGCCCCCCACAAAAGGGAGCTCTCTGGCCCCCAAACCCCACTGTGCTGAGACTGAGAACCCCTGCTTTAGTTTGTCCTGCCTCGTGATGTAGTTCAAAAACCAGTTCCTCTAATTTTTGACATAAATCTGCTGATGAAGCCACACAAAGGCCTGCATTAAACTTCACATCCCTTCCCTGCACTCAGAAGTACATATAATTACAGTCTTTCTGTGGCAGAATGGGGGGTTAGCCCCCCAAACTTGACAACATATGCAAAGCAGATGGTAACATCCTTAAGCTGCTCTCTGAAGTGGCTGCTGGTCATGGAATGACAGAGGGAGAAGAGCTTGTTTTCCCTAAACAGTTCCCACTCGCATATAGATGTTAACACAACCCTTTCCAAACTGTCTCATACCCAAACTCCATTTTCAGTCTACTCCTCTCAGCCCTTTTACTTACTGATTTACACGCAGAAGCTAACATGCTCCAAGGATCTCTGATTCAGATGGCCATCTGCTATAACAAGCTTTATTAGTACAATGGGACAGGGGGCTGTTTGCTGAGGAAGTGAACACTCATGATTCCAGGGACCTCTAGGAGCCCCACAAAGGTACCTGGACCAAGCCCACCTCCCTGTTTCTGATTTCCCAAGCCAACGTGGGGAGCCTGGGGAAGGAAGCACCATACCTGTAACTGGTGGGTAATGAACAGAACCGTCTTGGACTTGAGGTGCTTCTGGATAGCACTGTTGAAGATGTGGTTGCCCACGTGGGCATCTAAGGCACTGAGGGGGTCATCCAGGATGTAGATGTCTCGGTCACTATACAAGGCCCGGGCAAGGCTGATCCTTTGGCGCTGCCCACCACTCAGGTTGGCTCCTCGCTCGCCAATCTACAGGAGCCCAGAAAGCACAGGAAGCCTCCAGCTCAAGTCCAGAACAATGCTCAGTGATCACCCCAGTCACCTCACCTCTCCTCCACCCGAACCAGCTTCTTCTCTTCCCTTCCCCACCTGGATGAAGTGCCGCCATGTCCTCCAGGGCCCACACAGAACTGGGGGGGCATCAGCCCAGATGCCTCCTCCTCTCCCACAACCATCTGGTTACTAACCAATCCTGTATCTGAGCCTCGCCACGCCCTCTTGATGCCCCGCTACAATCCATTCTCCGTGGGCAGAAAGACCTTTCCAAAACACAAAGCTGACCATGTCCCACCCTTGCTTAGTCCTAAAGGACATAATCTAAGCCCCCAAATATGGCAGACAAAGCAGGCCCTTTACCACCTGGCTTCCCAGCAACGCTCAGCCTCCACTGTCAATCCCCCTTCCATACCCTGGGATCTGAGCATTTTCAGTTGTGTGTCTATTATGAACACACACCACCACTGTCATGCCTTCTCCCGTACTGTGTCTGCTCAGTTCTGGCGTCCCCTCCTCTGTGAAGCCTACCCCCACCCCTCTCCACTAATACCCAAAAGAAAGGGGACTCTTTCATCAGCCTATTTTGTGCCTATTTGTCGGGATGTCTCTCTCGATTGTAAGCTTTCTGAGGACACAGACTATTGTCCTTTTCTTTTATACTCCCAGTGCCCCCAGCAGCTTCTGCACATGTAGCCGGCATATAACAAGCACTTAATACATGTTACTAAATAAACAAATGAAAAAAAAATCAATTGTCAAACGGTAACTGGCTCTGTATTTTTTAAAAATCTTATCCTTAAAAAAAATTCAATTAATTCAGAGGTTTTCAAATAAGAACATGTATGAGAATTACCTGCAGGGCTTGTTAACACATATTGTGGAGCCCCACCCTTAGAGTCTTGGATTCAGTAGGTCTCGGGTGTGGCTGAGAATCTGCAGTGATGCTGCTGGTCTGCTGCTAATCAGGCGACCGGGATCTGAGAACCAGTAAACTAACCAAACCATTCAAATCTGGTTTGAGGGCTTAAACTGAAGTCAGCTGAATAAAAGAGTCAGCCCCAGAGACCTCCAGGGCAGGTCATGGGAGGTGAGTGTCAACACTGAAGGCACTAGCCAGTTCCAAAGACAAGCCTCTGGGAACTGTTCCACGGCAGAGAAGCAAAGAAAGGCGCGGGTTTGTGCTAAGGACTCTTTCTTTCTAGAGGGAGAGGCCTCTCTAGAGACCATATGTGAGTACGGAAGTTGGCAGAATGAAGTTCAGGGGAAGAAGCGCAACAGGCACATGCTTGACTTTGGGTTTACAAATGAATAGGGTAGAAAACATCAATTCTGAACCAACAATGGGATTTTGTTTAAAATCCACATGACATGAAATATTTATATGCTTAAAACAGGTAGCGTTGATATTCCTGCCCTATGGACCAAATGCTTTCCTAACATAAAGTCCCAGAGAAAGTAAAACTCCCGTACAGGTTCTTCTCCCATGCATTTAAGATGCACTCCTAGGAGGTGGTTCTGGCATAGCCCTGCCACCTATCTTCCAGAATCCTCTCTGCTAAACACCCTGGCCCACCAGGGACAGAAGACTTGTACCTCCGTCAGGTCACTGTTGGGAAGGATGGCCAGGTCAGGCCTCAGGCAGCAGCTGTTCAGCACAGAGTTGTATCTGAAGGACACAAAGAGACCCAGCATCAGGGACATTGTTGGGGTAGAGCCTGCTGACTCGGGCTGCCTGTGTCTCACACAGCCAAGATGAAAGCATGACAGAAACCAAACATTCCTTGCCTTTCTTCATCAAATTCCTTCCCAAAGAGGATGTTGTCTCTCAGAGTGGCATTGAGGATCCAGGCCTGCTGCGCCACATAAGCGAAGGTTCCGCTGACGGCAATGCTGCCTTCTAGAAGTGACATCTAGGGAAAGAGACACCATCTAATGGCATCACAACGCGAAACCATCACCCTACGCCAGCAGAACCCCCGACATTCCACAATGGAGTTGAAAATCTTGGCAATTTCCTTGGATGCTTTTTGAACCCGAATCTGGACCTCACCTTTGTTCCACAGAGGGCAAAGCTACAGCAGTAGCTACAGCAGGTCAAGAAAATCAAAGTTCTCCTTGCTTACGTGTGATGGGAGCCCAGCATAACCCATGACTTGAATGAACAAATACTTCATTCAGCAACCCATAAGCTACTTTATTATCCTTTTTTCCTAACTGCAAACTGTTCTAATTGAAGGAAGCACAAGCAGAAGGCCCCTGCAGAATTCCCCTGGGCAGTATGCTGTAAAGATTTAGAGCTAGTCCCTGCCTCAAGATGAGCGCAGGTCCACTCATCCACAGAATTAATACAGGCTGTTGGCTACGTCAGCTGCTTCTGTAAAATGAGGACCAGAGGGGGAAAAAATTCCAGTTAGACATCAACTAGTATTATTGAGTATCTACACAATGATGACAGACCCTCCCCTCCAACATGAAGAGACTACATGATGAGTCATGTGCTTTGAATTGTGTTTTCAGTTGCAGTGGTCGACATGAATCGATTTACCCATTTTATGCTCTTTCAGTGTTCCTTTTGGAACTAACAGTAGACGTTTGTCTTGGGTTAGGAATGCTATAGCTTGAAACAGTTTCATTAACCAATCTGCACATACAAGTTTGTCCTCTCAAACATGGTAATGCACAGTGTACACACACAGGCCATAACACAGTACCGCAACTGCCCCCAAACAGGTAAGTACACTGATAATGCACTCAAGTGTTCAGAAACCCCGAGGGTCTAACTGTGGAAATCCAGCTCTCTCGGCTGCTACAGTACAAACACCCCACACTGCAGACCGCCAACAAACAGTTACACTCTAAAGAAGCAGGGCTGACCAGTATTCCCAGACTCTCTGTCGGAGAGAAGGCTGTCAGGATTTGATCCAGAAGCAAAGACCCACTCAGTTTTCAGTTTAACTGCTGCCCACTAACCCTCCTTCCCCTTCACTCCACCTGTGTCTCTCATCACTGACCCTGAAATCTGGCTGATGATCAGAAATTACATAGGAGGTTTTTGGCTTTTTACGAAGACCAGTGGCTGAGCCCAACCGCTGTACAGCCTCATAAAGCAGAAGCGGGTGGGGGTGGGAAGCTGCCCCTCCCGATGATTTGAATGCAGGCTTCCTCAGACCACCCCGGGCACCACTGCTCTAGAGGAGAGCCACAACTCCACCAACTGTGACAGTGACGCCGAACAGGACCAAATATTCCACAGACTGGATGCTACAAAACAATCTTCCCCGGCCCCTTCTCCCATTTGTTTAATTTCCTCAATATGGACAAATGACTCAGAGGACTTCATCCATCAGGAGGAATAACCTTAAGTTTATCCTCATCTCAACCAACAAGTCAAGCTAGTTTAATCCAAATACTGACAGCCCTCTTCCGGGCCCTCTGAGCACTATTCACTCACTGCCTTGTGCTGTGCTTGTGTGTCTACAAGGCCTAGCACCCCAATCAGACCATGGACACTCCTTTTTTTTTTTTTTTTTTTGGGCAGCACCGCGTGGCATGCGGGATCTTAATTCTGCGACCAGGGATCAAACCCACGCCCCCTGCAGTGGGAGCACGGAGTCTTAACCACTGGACCTCCAGGGAAGTCCCAGACCATGGACTCCTTGAAGGCATAATTCTTTCAATGGTTAGGCTGAAAATGGAGTGGGTCTTTACTTCTAGATCAAATCCTGAAGGCTCTCTCCCTGACAGGGAGGCTGGTGAGGCTGGTCCATTTGTTGGCAGTCTGCAGTTTGTCCATCCCTTACCTCTGACATTTCCCAACACACTGTCTGGCATACCTATGGCACTAAGTAAATACATGCTAAATAAAAGAAGGCAGGAGAAACAAATGACTCCAGCTGGGTATCAATCAGTCATTCAGTCCCCTTCCAGATACAGTGCTGTTGTTAAGGGGTAGGAAAGTGGGGGGAACAGCAGGGGGCGGGGTATGATACAGACCTAGGGTCATTTTGTTTCCACCTTTCCTGACTCTCTTCAGGAAATAAGTTCATTTTTCCTGAAACTCTGGCTAAGCAGAATCCAGAGAAAGAAGCAGAAAATGCCAAGGACAATAACAGAATCTTACCTGGCCTAAAATGGATGAAATGAGAGAGGTTTTTCCACTTCCCACACTGCCACAGATTCCAACCAGTTTACCCTGGACAAAGCACACGAGAGAGGAAGGTCATTAAAGCACTACTGACCATTCGTCTCTAGGACTTCGGATTTCTTTGAAGAAAAAAATGTCAACGACAGTCCATCATTATGGGAATGTCATCCTGAGGACCCAGCAAGTCACTTACCTCTTTTCTCCCTCATCAGCCACCCACATCATAGGGTTTCTGTGGGGATGCACTGAGGTAACAGATGTGTAAGCCCTTTGGAAAAATTAAATATGCCACAGACATTAAGGTATCCCACATCACTTTTAGAAAGGTCTACCCCCTTTCCTACTTTGTTGGTAACCCATGCTTTTTGATAACTTGTTTATTTTTATTGTTGTTTTTGGAAGAGAGGGCAGGACTCTTGAAAATTACTTTGTTTTCATTTTATTTGATATGATTTTTTTCTCCAGGGCTTATAAATCATTTTCATAAAAATTATGTGCACTGTTGTTTCCATTTTTCTACAAAACACCTCCAAGAATCTGAGGGCATATTTTTACCATCAACCCCACATGAAAGTGGAAAACCAAGCCTGTGATTAACTGAATATCCTCAGGCAACATGATGAGTTCTCCATGGGCAGTGTTAAACGTTTTCAAGAACAGACAGATGATTTTAACAGGGCCACTTGTTCAGCAACACTCTGTTGCCTCAAGACTGGCAGCAAGGAGAGGGATGGAGAGTGGTGGTGTGGAAAGAGCATGGATTCTGGAGGCAGACAGGTCTTGATTTGAATCCCAGCTCCACCAGCACTTGCCAACTGTGTGGACTTGGTCTAATTACTTAAACGAATACTGTCTCTCTAACTGAGCTTTGAGCAACTTGGAAGGAGCCATCCTTGCAGGACCAAACACAGTGTCTGGTACTTAATAAAAGTTTACTGGACAAAGTTTTTGACATGGTTCAGGAGGTTGAGAGATTACAGCCCGGTCATGATGAGGAGACCAAGTCACAGGCTCAGATTCTGCTCAGGTCGGTCAGGTTAACACAGAGAAAATGCTGTTCCAATGACTAAATGGTGACTAAAGATGTCAACAATGAAGTAAGTGCCTGGGGCACAGAAGACATCAGGCAAATATTAACTTCCCACCTCTTCCCTAAAGAGGGGGGCTGGGGGAATTGTGGTATCTCTTCAAATAGCTAAAGGTCTGTCATGTGAACGTGGGCTGGAAAGGGCAGAAGCAGGATCAACAGATAGAAAGGAGAAGAGTAAATTTCAGCTGATTACAAGGAATAATCCGCTAATAGAGCTGATCAGCAATGTGATATAGTTGCCTCAATCAAGATAATTGTTATTAAATAAGGAGCCTGCGGTTAAAAGTTAATTGAAGTCTGGACTTCCCTGGTGGCGCAGTGGTTAAGAATCTGCCTGCCAATGCAGGGGACAGGGGTTCGAGCCCTGGTCCGGGAAGATCCCACATGCTGCGGAGCAACTAAGCCTGTGCGCCACAACTACTGAGCCTGCACTCTAGAGCCCGTGAGCCACAACTACTGAGTCCGTGTGCCACAACTACTGAAGCCCGTGTGCCTAGAGCCCATGCTCCGCAACAAGAGAAGCCACCATAATGAGAAGCCCGTGCACCGCAACGAAGAGTAGCCCCCGCTCGCCGCAACCAGAGAAAGCCCTTGTGCAGCAACGAAGACCCAACACAGCCAAAAATAAAATAATTAATTAATTAATTTTTAAAAAGTTAATTGGAGTTAAAAAAACTGACTTGACAGATTGCCAACAGACACATGAAAGAATGCTCAACATCATTAATCATTAGAGAAATGCAAGTCAAAACTACAATGAGATATCATCTCACACTGGTCAGAATGGCCATCATCAAAAAATCTAGAAACAATAAATGCTGGAGAGGGTGTGGAGGAAAGGGAACACTCTTGCACTGTTGGTGGGAATGTAAATTGATACAGCCACTATGGAGAGCAGTATGGAGGTTCCTTAAAAAACTACAAATAGAACTACCATACGACCCAGCAATCCCACTACTGGGCATATACCCTGAGAAAACCATAGTTCAAAAAGAGTCATGTACCAAAATGTTCATTGCAGCTCTATGTACAATAGCCAGGACATGGAAGCAACCTAAGTGTCCATCATCGGATGAATGGATAAAGAAGATGTGGCACATATATACAATGGAATATTACTCAGCCATAAAAAGAAATGAAATGGAGGTATTTGTAATGAGGTGGATGGAGTTAGAGTCTGTCATACAGAGTGAAGTAAGTCAGAAAGAGAAAAACAAATACAGTATGCTAACATATATACATGGAATCTAAGGAAAAAAAAAAAAGGCCATGAAGAACCTAGTGGCAAGACGGGAATAAAGACACAGACCTACTAGAGAATGGACTTGAGGATATGGGGAGGGGGAGGGGTGAGATGTGACAGGGTGAGAGAGTGTCATGGACATATATACACTACCAAATGTAAAATAGATAGCTAGTGGCAAGCAGCCGCATAGCACAGGGAGATCAGCTCGGTGCTTTGTGACCACCTAGAGGGGTGGGATGGGGAGGGTGGGAGGGAGGGAGATGCAAGAGGGAAGAGATATGGGAACATATGTATATGTATAACTGATTCACTTTGTTATAAAGCAGAAACTAACACACCATTGTAAAGCAATTATACTTCAATAAAGATGTTTAAAAAAAAAAAAAACTGACTTGTGTGCCCTCCAATGATGAACCATGCTAGTTGTTTCAGGTGGTCTCATAGAGGACCATCTCCCCCCGCTCTTGTCTATAGCTTCCAAGAGCTGGGAGCTTTTTGTTTTCCCTTTAGTCCAGCTCTGGATCTGTGTAACAGGCCTCACACCGCATTAGAACCCCCTAAGCCCACTTCCAATTAAGTAGATGAACATTCCTTACCACCTCCGTTACCACCACCCTTGGTCCAGAAAACTCTTATGTTTTTCCTTGGTTCTCCTAACTTCCCTCCTTGTTTCCCTACATACTCTTCCGAATCCAGAAGCTAGAATGATTCTATTCATACGTAAGTCAGATCACATGACTCTTCTCCAAACCCTCTAACGGCTTCTCTTTCCATTCAGAGTAAAGCGGAAATCATTCCAGGAGGCTCTGGAGCCCCAAGCCTCTCTGCCCTCAGCACCCTCCCCTCTCTCCCATGCTCACTCTGCTCTTGTAACAGGCACACTGCACACTCGGGGCCTTCGTGCTTCTGTTCCCTCTGCCTGACTGCTCTTCTTCCTCCACGTATCCATGTGGCTCGCTCCTTCAAGCCTTTGCTCAAATACAGGCATACCTTGGACATATTGTGGGTCTGCTTCCAGACCACCGCAATAAAGCAAATATCGCAATGAAGCGAGTCACACGAATGTTTTGGTTTCCCAGTGCATGTATAAGTTATGTTTACACTATACTTTAGTCTACTAAATGTGCAATTACATTATGTCTAAGAAAAACAATGTAAATACCAATTTAAAAACACTTTATTACTGAAAAATGCTAACCATCATCTGAGTCTTCAATGAGTCGTAATCTTTTTGCCGGTGGAGGGTTTGAAATATTTCGAGAATTACCAAAATGTGACAGAGACATGAAGTAAGCAAATGGTGACGGAAAAATGCCTACAGCCTTGCTTGATGCAGGGTTTCCAGAAGCCTTCAATTTGTAAAAAATGCATTATGCCTGTTATTACTTTTTTTTTTCTTTTTTTGGCTGGGCCGCATGGCATGTAGGATCTTAGTTTAAGTGAGGCCTTCCCTTAAGAGGCCTATTTAAATTGACCACACCTGCTCCCCACCCAGCAAGCACTCTAACCCCTTTCTTCGTAGCCCTTTTACTTGTTTACCATCTATCTTTGCTCAGAAGAAGGTAAACTCCAGGAGGGCAGGGATTTTGGCCTATTTGGTTTTTTGCTGCTCTATCCACAACTCTATAACAGTGCCTGGCAGGGAGCTGGCGCTCAAAAATGGAATGAGTAGATATATATACACCTGGGACCCTCTGGATGCTGCAGCCCTCAACATGCCGCTGGCTCCCAGTCATATTCTGTATTTTAAAAGCCTTGAACCTGAAGTGTCTATGGCAGCCACTCTCTATAGGAGGACCTGTGGGAGACTCTAGTCCTGTGTTACCTGGGCCGTGACATCATATACCATAACGATCCTTTACTTACATTAAAAAATAAAGTTACAATAGAATTGCTGAGGACAGCATCACTGAGAGTACCTATGATATGTCAGGTTCTGTGCTATGCACAGCCCAGTGCTAATAAGAAGCTCACACAGAGTTACAATAACTAGAAATAATTATTACAGCTCACATACAACTAAATCAAATCTATTCAGGGCAACACTGTGGAAAACCCGCTCGAATGCTTCATTTCCTCGCTTATAAAATGAGTTATCTCATGAGAGCAGTTGTTATTCATTTCTATTGTTAAATGCCTAAATATCCCTTCTAGAGGTGGAACTGGCCAGATTTGCTCTTTAGTTCAAAACCACTCCCAGAGAGAAAGCCCTTTGCTAAAAGGACCGGCAGCTGCCTACCCCTGCCAGAACAGACACCTGGTAGATGGTTTACCTCTTCAATTTCCAGGTCGATGTTGTACAGCGTCCTCTGCAGGCGGAGGTTCCCCAGGTGGGTGTGCTTGCCCTCTTCCTCCTCAGGACTGGGCCGCTCGTCACTATCCAGGAGGAGGTGGCCCTTCTGCTCTGCCAGCACCGCCTGATGCTCAGTGCGCTGCAGCTGCCTCACCTTCTCTTTCTTGCCCCTGGCAGCCCTCTTGTCTTTTTTCGTTTTGGGGGTCAGCTTGGGTGAGTTCTGGAGACTGGAGTGGGAGGGGTCCCATGCCAAGGTGGCATTTTTCATCTCTATCGTGATGTGAGGGCTGGCTGGTTTTTTCTTTATCATGTGAACCTCTTCCATTAGAAACAAACTCTGATAGGAGTTGTGAGAGAGGTGCAAAGATGAGACACTGGATCAAGACCAGGGAGACAAGCCTAGGGCGTACACTCACGAAGCAAAACACATCAGGCTATACAGTGGAAGGAAGCTGAAGGGCAAAAGGTAGCTCATTAGTGTAGCTCAGCCTCAGGCCCACGGAGAGGTCACGGGACTGTGGGGACACCCTCGGGATGGACAGGGGCCTACTTAACTGGCCCAACACTCTACGCTACCAGTTACATGCTAAACTACTCTTTCCTTTTCCACCAGTCTAATGTGGACCAAGGGCTATTTAACTGACTGGTCTGCAGCCCCTGTTCTCACTCATGAGTTGCTGAGTAGCAGGTAGTAAAATGCAAGCAGGAAAACCAAAGGGCGGGCACGCTGCTCTCCTGCCCAGACCCTCGTCACTCTGTTTCCCTTCCAGACCACTCCTGCAGAACCCCCAAGCCTAGGCACTTCCCTCACGCACATGTCGGGGGGAGAGGCAGAGCTGAGATTGTGACCAGGCCTAGCTCGCTCCAGTTAGAAAGGAGTACCTAAGGTTTTATTGACGGCGAAGTACATCTTCTCGCCAACAAGTTCTCATGTCTTCCAAGTCCTGCCTCGGAACTTGTGAGAATTCAAACATAGGGCTTGCGTGGAAGGGAAGGGTATCTCCCTCGGAAACATCCTTGGGAAGAAAGAAAGACTCTTCCCTCCCACTCATTACCCAAGTCCCACTGAGTTATATCAGGGGAAGAAAAATGGAATGCTTGAAAAGCTAAGTGTCTCTGAAATTAGATCTGAAACACTGACCATAATAAACCTCTGCCCAGGACCAACATGTGCCCATGACTTTGAACCCACTTTGACACCTCCCTTAACCCAGTGATCTTCCCTATAGGGTGCTATCCCAGTTGGATTCCCAGTATGATTAAAATTTTTTTTAAACATTAGAAAGTCTTTAGAGAAAAGATGACTCTTAATGGCAGGACTCTTTGCTTAGTTACCGAGAACCCCTAACTATTTTGAAGTTTGCAGGTGCTATTAAATGTACCATATAATCCCCTTGCCTCAGAGCAAGCTCTTTCTCCTAAATCCTGAACTCCTAAGCTTGATCTTTGCATCCCTAAATTGCCACATCTCCTATCCATTCCCAATTCCTGATCTTCCCAGAAATGTCATGTTTCTAAATCTCCTAGATAATCTTCACTTTTGGTCAACCTTTAAAAAAAGTAGTTTTTTTTTTAAAGTTCAGTTTTCTGAAAAGAGCCATTGGTTTCATTTGTTCAGAGCCTTCCTGAGAGACTGGGCTGAGAATAACATGACAAATATTCTGCCCACCTTCATAGAGTGAAACCATATGCTGACAGAATTCCTATCATTTCTCTCTCCTAAAGAGTTACTAAATGGGTCTTGTAGGCCTCATGCACTATAAAAACTAGGCTAGTGCCTCTGGCTTGCACAGCTCGTCCACACCTTCCCTTCCCACAGGCTCCCTGCAGCCCCGCACCCCTCCCAGGAGGATTTCAGCTTCAGGTCGCTCTGCCTGGACATGCTGAGGCACACAAGCGCCCCACACCCCTAAATTTATATCTACTTGGATTTGCACCTGCCAGGACAACAGAATCTTAGAGATACATAAACCATAAAACTCAACTTTACATCAAAACACTACTCTCACTCACTGAAGCAATCAAATCAGAATGTATCTTTTGAGCAGAAGAGGGGACTACTCATAGGGTTGCCGGATAAAATACAGGATGCCTAGTTAAATTTTGATTCCAGATAAACAATGAATAGTCTTTTAGTATAAGTACGTCTCATGCAGTTATTAACTGGGGGGCCTGTGTTTTTATTTGCTAAACCTGGCAACACTATACTGGTGACTGTCTTATCAGAAAAGTTATAAGGTGGCTTCTCACTGCCTTTCTAAAGTTATCATTCTCCCAGAAGTGGAGGCGGGGGGAAGGAGGAGACTGCCAAGCGGAATTAGCTAGAATGCGACTCATTCTCATGAGGCATACAACAGAGCTGGGGGTGATTTTGCTTCTATTATTAACTCTGAAGCTTCCTGGATAGAGGAAGGATCTATAGCGTGAAAAGCCACCTGCTAAAACAGGTTCTCACTAGTAAGTGAAAAGAAGAGAGCTCTCGAGAAATAAGGGGGGTGTGGGGTGGGTGTGTGTGAACAAATCTATACTATAAATTCCTATTCCTTCGTCCAAAATACCACCAAAGCCAGTCACTAAAAAGGACAGAGAAACAAATAGGGGGACAAATTTATGCTCAAAACATCTGCCTTAGGGGTGGACATTCTGCTTATCACAGATAATTTCAACTGATCTATCTTCAAGTTCACAGACTTTCCTTTGTCACCTGTATTCTGCTACTAAGTCCATCCAATATATTTTCAAATTCTGATTAATACATTTTCTTAGCTTAAAATTTTTTTATTTGGTTATTTTCTATATCTTCTATTTCTCTGCTGAGACTTTCTATCTTTTCATTTCTAAGGTCTTTTTCTGATAATTCCAACATTTGGGTCATCTCAGTATCTAGAATTTCTCTGTATGCAGAGTAATTTTGGATTGTATCCTGGGCATTTTGAATATTATATTATGAGACTCTAGGTCTTGGTTAAATCCTATATAAAATGTTGCGTTTTTGTTTTAGGAGGAAATTGATCCATTTAGGATGAGTTCTGGTCTGCTTCCTGTGGGCTGTTAAAAACAAGACAACAGGCCCCAAATGGAGTCACTTATGCTAAGCCCCATGTCACCAAACTGAGACCTAACTATAGTTTCTGCTCTCCCAGAAATGGAATATTAAACAAGTCAATCAGGAATCACCTGATCAGCACTAGTTAGGTAACCTGCCTGATAGACCCCTGCCATCCCCTAAAGGAAAGTAACCTTGTAATAACCAATGCGATTTTCTGCCTAGAATAACTTCCTTGTTCCTGCTCCCTTCTACCTATAAAAGACTTTCATTTTGTACAGCTCCTCGGAGCTCCTTCTAGTTGCTAGATTGGATGTTGCCCAATTCATGAATCGCTGAATAAAGCCAATAAGATTTTTTTAATTTACAAAAAAAATCTGCCTTCTTCAAAACTAGATATTGTGGGTTCTGCAAAATAAGGCTCTGATTACAATTAGACCATTTCTTTTCACGTGGCTCTGGATCTTGGCCTTCTAGCAGCCAGGCTGGGGAGAGGGAGGGCTTGGGGCTAGCGTCGGGGGGCACATTCTTGAGGACTAGCTTTCTTGACCAAACAAAATTCACCTGGTTAACTGTAAACAAGTAAAATATCAATAAATCTTGGGAAGCTAGTCTCCATTCTTCTTAAGGGGAAAACCCAATTTTTCTCCTGAACGCCTAATGTGACGGTATCAATCCCTCAAACACCTGAGCTTCAAGCCTTCCAGGTACTGACCTTGCTTTTGTATTGCTCTCAGCAGCCAAGAAGTATTAGCAGGAGCTACTCTCTGCAGTGGCTTTGTCAAGAGAGTCCAGCCACACAGGTGCTGGACTTTTTTTTTTTTTAAGTATTAACCACTTTCAAATATCTATCTCCCGCCACCCTCCCAAATAGATCCACCTCTTGTATCATGTATTTGTATTATTCTGAAGGCACAAAAAACACAGTCAAGGCACAATCAACTAACCACGTGCAAGGAAAAAAAAACCCCTGATACGTCCTTAACTGCAGTTCTCTGTATGATCTAGTCTTATGACTATTCCCATGTCACTGCATTACCTGTATCATGAGTGGCAACCACAGGGCAGGGAAAAGCATCAAAAAGAGCTTATTCCCGACAGTATTTTGGTAGAGGTAGATGTAGATGTAGATCAAGGTGAGAAAAAGCTGACAGCCTCCTGATAATTCTAATTGCCTAGGTTTGAATCACTTAAAGACCCAGTAAATTATAACATATATCCATGTTAGGTCCAGGCAGAAGGGACTAGCTCTGAAGGGGAACACTGAAATTTTGGGAGCCCAGAACTAGGCTGTCTACAAAAGGTAAAAATTCATATTTCTTTGAAAAGGTCCCCTGAGTCTCCTCCACTGCCCCCTTTCTTACCAACTTGCCAAAAGGCTGAAGGTGAAAAAAGCCAAGTGCAGTCAGCCCATGTGGCCCATTGGAATAAAGGCAGCAATTAGTTTTGCCACGGCTCCTGACACGGAGGAGGGAAGGGAACCACTTACCTTAAATCTGTCGACAGCAACGGATGCTTCTGAGAGGGACTTTACTGAGAACGGTGTAACTTTCAAAGCAAAAGTCATGGAATTGAAGACAGTCACCACTGTGAAAGCCTGAAAATAGGAAAAGAGAAGAAACTGAGCCTGATGAGGTTATGCGACTAAAGTAACACGACGTCATCAATTTCCTTTCAGGTTTAAGGAGGGCTGTAACTTGACTGTCAAATGGTGGCACGAGTCAGATATATTTCAGATATATATTTTTTAAGGTAGAGTTTTTATGAGACCTCTAATTAAAATTCTCGGTGAATCTGAATCAAACAATGACCTGTATTTTGAGAATAAAAACCCAAAGTTGTAAAACAACCCGTACACTTATTTGTGCACTGGGGCTAAATCCCCACTCTTCCACTTCTCAGATTAACCACATGAATGAAAAAAATCCAAATCTAGTAACAAGAGGACCAGAGCATCTCTATATGTGGTATTTCTAAAACGTCCCCAAGCCCTGAGGGCTCACTGACCTGTGCTGCCCTCAGATCAAAGCCAAGGGTCATGTGAACAGAGAAGGTCACAACACTGGCGATCACCATCACAATGGGAGCCACACCAACGGTGATGCTCTGAAAGTACCCGGCTTTTTCCAACATCCGACGTTCCTCCTCTCGGATTTCTAAGAATAAAAAGCAAGCCAGTTTCTAAAAAGCAAGTCGAAAGAAACCATGGGATATTGCTCCCCTGTCACCAAACAAGACTTGGTAGGTCTTCAGCCACCATTGGTTTTAAAATGACCCTGTAACATCTATGATGCAAAAAACTAGGTCAATATGGCCATCAATTACAATCACAAAAGCTTGAGGTTTGAAATGGATCAAGTCACAGGAATGAATCTAACAGAAAACAGTCACTACTTTTCAGTATGATGATCATCTTCTGCCTTAGTCTAACTCTTTTTGCAAATTTCTTATGTTTAGAAGGAATGAACACATTAATCATATCTGCTAGTGGAAGTTTTGTTTGCTTACCTGGTTGTTTATTTCTAGGTTAGGTACTTATAAGAAAGACTATACAACGATAATGGAGAATTAAAAAGGAACTAAGATTTACTAGGGTGCCTACTGTATGTTGGTGCTAGAATAGAGGCTTTCACACAAAAAGCAGTAAGGGTGATTGGAAGAAGATGAGTGAAATACAATTTTTGTAAGCAGAATGATTTTTCTTAAATATTTATAAAACTGACAACCTTATTAACAGAGCAACCATGGAGTACAAAAGACCAGGGAGTAAGAAGTATGACAATAAAGCGGTGAGGTATTTTCAAAAAATTTTCAAACATAAAAGCAATTTTTCTGGGAGACTATAAACTGACCTTTAAAGGTAGTACCACTGTCCCAAACACTGGGAAATATATTGAGAGCCAGCTCTCAAGTCATACTTTTAAAAAATTCAACTCATTGCTTTAACATGTATCACATAACTTGCCCAAGTCTATGAGCAAGAATGCTCTTTTCAAGCTAAAACACACAGGTAAAGATACCAAAGTCAGGGGCTGAAGGATGACTGGAGTCTCAGAAAGAAGATTATAAAACTGAGAAAATTAGAATCTGAGAGCCGGAAGGGACCATCATTGGTGACCCTGCCAACAGGCTTGGCAGACGTCCTGTTAGCACCCAATTGTTCCATTCTATTGGCAACAAACTCACTACTTGAAGAAGGAGCCTAATCCACTGCTGGACGTTTCTGACCACTCATAATTAAAGTTTATGAAGTGGACACCATATTCCTAAAGGTCTGTTTAGTCAACAAACCAAGCAGTGAAAATAAAACAGCTTCCTTGATCTGAACACTGTATTTCTGTTCAACTCAAAACTGCACCAACTTTTAAACTTTTTTTTACTTTTTTATTTTTTGGCCACGCCACGCAGCATGTGGGATCTTAGTTCCCCGACCAGGAACGGACCCCACGCCCCCTGCGGTGGAAGCGCGACGTCTTAACCACTAGAGCGCAGGGAAGTCCCCTGCACCAACTTTTTAACTGGATCACGTTCAGGTTAGCTCACTGTGAGATTATGGTCAATGAACAGTCGTATCTTTTATATTTAAATTAAATTTAAATGTAACTATGTCTTCTCATTTGAACTCTAAAGTGCCTTTAAATATTTATTTATTTATTTATTTATTTATTTATTTATTTTTGGCTGCGTTGGGTCTTCGTTGCTGCGCGGCTTTCTCTAGTTGCAGCGAGCGGGGGCTGCTCTTCGTTGTGGTGCGTGGGCTTCTCATTGCATTGGCTTCTCTTGTTGCAGAGCACGGGTTCTAGCTGCGTGGGCTTCAGTAGTTGTGGCACATGGGCTCAGTAGTTGTGGCTCATGGGCTCTAGAACGCAGGCTCAGTAGTTGTGGCGCACGGGCTTAGTTGCTCCACAGCATGTGGGATCTCCCTGGACCAGGGCTCGAACCTGTGTCCCCTGCATTGGCAGGCGGATTCTTAACCACTGTGCCACCAGGGAAGTCCCCTAAAGTGCCTTTAAATATATTTTTCTTAAATTCACCTTTTTTAGGGCCCAAGATTTCAACTTTTGTTGAGATCTTTTGGAATGCCCAGCTAATGTGCTAATTATTCCTCCAAACTTTGTGGCATTTACATACGACATGTTTATGTCTGCACTGAAAAATTCAACGGATCAGGATCGGGGCAGGCACTGAGAACCTTGTGACTCAACATAAATCAATTATTTGAAAAGAAACCAAATTAAAACACCCCTGTGAGTTAGTGGCAGAGCGAGGCCCAGAGTCCAGCTGTCCTGACCTCCAGCCTAGCCCTTCTCCCAGCACTACCCCCAGGGTCTCACACCCACCTACCCGTAGTGCGCATGCACCCACAGAGTGGTGGGGGCAGAAGTGGAGCTCTCAGCGGCCACTTGATACTGTTTTCCGTGATGTCCTCACGGCCAGACCAGAAAATTATGGGCTGGATGAGAGTATAGATAGGGGGCTTTGAAACTGAATAAATTACTCATATCCAGCTGAGTTATCTTGGAAAAAAATCACAATTTTCTCAGGTCTCAATTTCCTCATTTGTGAGATGAGGTTATGGGTGCCAGTCTCTAAGATCCCTATCAACGTAAAGCTCATAGGCTATTATAAGAACATAAGGTATTATGATCCTATGACATTAGGATTCCCAGTAGCTAATGTGCTCAGGAAGCACAGAAGCCAACATCCTTCTACCATATACACATATGAAGTCTTTCAACTCACTTTGTACACTCTGAGAGAATGCTTTGACCCAGGCATACATTTTAATAAATTTAATGTAGGTGAGGACTTCATTCATCTTCTGGACACGGTCATCTGTGATGGTCACACATTTTCTCCTGAAATATGCAGTGATCCGTGATACAAACATCTGAAAGGAAAAGCGATGTCACGCCAAATCAGAGCTTATTCAGAGTTAGAACTGTCTAGTCTTTCTGGGAAATAAATCCACTTAAGATTATTATAAATAAAGTGAGCATCCCGTAGTTGTACTGCTTTTTAATAAAAGTGGTCTATTAAATGATAATCAAATAGTATTTGACTCTTATCGTTTGGAAGAAAGTTAAGACAAGTAAATATCTGTCCTCAGAGTAATCACAGATACCTATGCTATCAGAGGGAAGCGGGAGAGCCATATCAGTTAGTATCACCTTGAGGTGCTGTGACTCAACCTCTCCTGTGTTACCTGGGGGAACCAGGGTTCACCTCCTGACCTCCTTCACTCACACTCCCTCTTTTTAAATCTCACTTAGGAGCTACTGCCTTTATTCAAGTGACATCTGACGTCCTCTGAAGTCAAAATGCTGCCTGTATGGATAGAACACTGTCTAGCTCTTTTTAGACATTTCCAAACCAGGTACCTGCTTTAAGGAAATTTCCAATCAAAGATGTGATACCTCGGTGGTGCCTACTATATATAGCCCAATGGAAGTAACTCATCTGAGGAGAAGCTGCCAAAATACGGTAAGGAGGCTTACTCACCATTGCAGGATAAAAGAGGATAAAAACAGCTGATCCCAGGAAGCCTGTTGGTCCCAGAATAATTACATTATAAATCATGCCCAAGATGGCAATAACAGGTCCTCCAGCCAACAAGCTGCCAACGGCAGCTGCCTCGAACATCCTCTGTCCATCGTTGGAGCACAGGTTGATGAGCTACGAGACACAAAGAGCAGTGAGTGGACATTGCGAGGACACAGGCGCTGCCTCAGGAGAGGAAGGACAGAACGGGGACCCAAGGGAAGGAAAGAGCTCAGGTTGGGAGCTTTCTCTCTGCCCTGAAGCAGACACCCCTCGCTCACCTCACCCACGGACTTCTCCTTAATGTTCTTCAGCTTAAGGATCTTCTTAAACGCCATGGTCAGGATGGCCCCCCGCAAGCGGACCCCAGTTCGGTAATTCAATGCCCACGTCAGTGCAAGTGACCAAGAGCGCACGATTTCTGTCAGGAGGAGGCCCAGGACTAACAGCAAGCTGTACTGGAGGTCAGACTCTGTGTCCTGGGTGTACTCCAGGAGGTGTTTCACCATGAAGGCCTACAGGGAGAAACACACACCGCAGTCAGCTTCTCCACGGCACTCACACGCCACGCCACAGCTTTATGTTAGGTTAGAAAGAGGAGGCAGCTCCACTGTACAGTGACAGGTGCCTAAGCAGAGAAAGACCTTCTCGGAGGACCAGCTATTGCTGACGGTCCACCTGCAGCTATTTACGCAGAGCAATTTGCAGGAGGTAGGTCTAATTTGAAACTTTCTTCCTTCAGGACACCACCAAAACCCATACTCTTTCTAATGTAACATAAACCTGTCCATGAGCTGTAATTCATTCTCAACACACGGTCATTAAAAAGTATATATTTGACCTTATTCCAGTATCTCCACACAATGATACATTTCTTTACATGAAATTAAGACCCTTTTTTTTTTTTTTTTTTTTGGATCGTTTCAAACGTGCTTATTTGATAAAAAGGAACAGTGTACCTACAGTTGGACTGGGGAAGAGTGAGAAGTGCATTTGCAAAACATTCCTGAAAATAAACATCAGCAGTTTAATAGTACAGAAGAGAGCAAACAAAGCAAGACTATTCCAAATCCAGAGACCCTCCCAAGGGCCCTCCCACACTCCCCGCTCCCTCCCAAAAACAAAAACATGTTACCTCAGGTAGCACATGTCTAACACCACCTGCAGGGAGGGAAGGCAGCAGCCCCCAAGAACCACCGAGTGCCACCTCCAGCTCTGAGGTCCTGCAACGCCGGAGCACACACTCACACGAGGCACATTCAGCAACAGGATTAAATACCAGGAAGTGGGAGGTAATGTACTTTTATTGAAAATGAAAAAAATAAAAAGTACCATCTTCAAAGAGCATCTCACAGACACTGTACAACAGGAGGAGCATTGCGGTAACATACATGGGAACATACAGAGTCGAGTTATACAGGGCTAGCCAGCCAACAGGTCTGGCCTCGACTGTTGTTTTAACTACACACAGTGGAAATTACAGCATAGAACCAATATCTGTTTCCAGAGTCCGGAGTAGCGCATCAAGCTGACAGCACTTAATCGGTTAGGGCTCCTGAAGTTGCAGTTAGTCTGCAATAGAGGAGATTCTCCAGGAATAAAGACCTTGCTGCTAAGGAAAGAGAATTAAAAAAACAAAAAAACAAAACTGGAAACTCCCCAAAGAGTTGACTCTGCTTAAAATCACTGGTGCTATTGGTTCACTAGGCTGTGAGGAGTGACCTCTGCTCCGGAGGGAATACAAAAATCTAGGCCTCAAGGAAAAACGGGTGGCATCCTTCAGAGTCTTTTCGAGTCCTTGCAGCTAAAGTTGATCTTGCCAAAAATGAAACAAAACAAACCACAACAAAAGAAAGCCAAATCAATCCCCCTCCCCGAAGGAAGAAAATAAAATTAAGGAGAAACCCATTCACCCATCTACACTGATCCTTATAGCAAAGGGTACTGTAGCTGGAAACCAGCGCTTGAATGACAGACAAAAATGGAGGCCAGAAGCAATTGTCCTGAAGCAGCTAACGCTGAATTCCAGAACCCAGACTCTCTCTGGGTAAATCGGTATTTCTTGTTTTTCCTGAGAGGAAATTAATATCAGATGTCAACTAGATCCTAAGAGATTCCCACCAATCAGATTTATGACAAGTCTCAGTAAATAAACTGATCAAATAAATAGGAGATTTCAGATTCCAAGAACTATTGCATACCATCTCTCCCCTCCCTCGGATTTTTAGGTTTTATATCCATTGCTTGGGTCACCACTGCATACAGCTGGGTTGTTGGTTTACTAGCAAGAAGATTGGCTTCTTTTCCAGTATGCAATCCAAAATGTGGAACTGAGTCACTGAGTGGCAGGGTCAAAACCCCATTTTCCTCACGTGAAGCAACTCAGTAAGATGGCGGTGCAGTAAAGCATTTTCTCACACACCTCGGCACTGACGGAGCAGTCTCCAAAGGAAGGCGTGAAAGGACAGCAGGTTGTAGTTTGGGGTTCCTTCCTTCCCATACCTTTATTGTGCCATTTTTCAGCACCAGGTAATAGCATTAGTACCTCCCAGAGAGGAGGAGCAGGGGGAAGGTAAAAGACAAAATGAATGCTTACACTATGCAAAACTTTCAAAGGGGAGGGAAAAGAGGAAACAGCAGATTAAAGAATTTCCAACACATAGGGGGTTTTTAAAAAACAATTACATTTCAAACCATTTTGTATGGAACAAAGAAAAAA
Organism: Balaenoptera physalus; assembly: GCF_965194825.1. Taxonomy (NCBI): domain Eukaryota; kingdom Metazoa; phylum Chordata; class Mammalia; order Artiodactyla; family Balaenopteridae; genus Balaenoptera; species Balaenoptera physalus. Next base: position 63,012,826 of record NC_138891.1, read on the forward strand.
AAAAGGTTTTCATGAAAAATCTAACCAAAATTTCGTTTTAAAAGGTTACAAATTAATCATTTAAATTTAAACAAACTGGGAGATAACTCGAGATTGTCAGCATAGTTGTCTGGCTGTGGAAAGCATTCCCAGTGAATAAACATTACCTTACCTGAACTCTTGGCGAGAGATTCTGCCCAGCTTGACTCTCTCATTCTGACCGCAGAATACAGCCATCCTGAAAATTCTAAAGAACAGCTTCTGTCACTGGTTCCACTACAGAGACACTCCCCCCAAATCCAGATCCTGACAGCATCAAGCAAGCTGCAGCTGGAGAGAGGTTGGAAGGGTGGGAAACTTACCTCTCTAGAGGCTTTTCACTGTCCTTTCCCCAAAAGGCCCGTGAGCAGAGTTAGCATTCACCAAGAGATAGCACTGCAGGAGGGAGCCGTCTCTTGCAGATCTACAGGGCGGATGCTAATTCTTTACACACAGATCAAAGGTCAGGCCTGGTCTTTTAAAACTGTTTTAATCCAAGAAGGCCACAAATCGTCTCTGCAAGTTTAGCAATTGGGTCACTCATCGTAGGTCAGGACCACACCCTTAGAGATTCTGGCTCTCCATTAACACTATGGTGACCCTTGGACACCGTGCGCACAGGGCACTGGTCCACTGGCATCACTGAAACCTTAGATCACCTTGATCATGAATGTCCAGCCCCAGCTGGCCAGCAGTTAAAAAACAAAACAGAACACAGTCATTTGATTGTGTTTTATTTGCTCTGCATATGGCTACCAAGGTTCAGTGAGACCTGAGGGGAGATTAAAAAAATATATGGTATCTGGGGAGTCAGATCTTACGTAGATTTCTGTAAGAACAGACTAAGCCAGTTTGAAAGCCTTGCCATGTTAGAAAACGTGCAAAAATCTAAAATGGATGTTCTTCCAGAGGATTCAAATCCACAGGTGGAAGGTGTGCTCATTGCTAATGCTAATCTCAAACCCGATCCTTCAAATTTCCAATTAAAAAGAAATTTGTCAGAATTAGAGCTCCAAAAAAAGAAGTTTTCATTGCTTACAATTTGAAATCTTTTTTTTATTAATTAGAGACACTGTGGATGGGACCATTGCTTTCTTGATTGTTCTAGGGGAAAATCTCCCGAAATAACACAGGCCTTAAGGTGCTCTTCCTCAAGAGGGTGGAGAAAAGGAAAAGCGTGCTGCTGTTTTCCTATTAAAGGAAGGCTCTCAGCTTTCCCTGGCATCTAGAAGAGTTTACTAGAGATTAGTATTCCAGTGCGCTGTGCCTTAAAAGAGAGATAAAGGAATATGCAGATGCTCAAGTGAGTGACTGTAAGGCCCCCAAGCTGAACAAGCATAAGAAACTTTTTTTCCCAAATGAAAAATTAAAATCCCAACAATCTGTGGAATTTTGGGGGGGAAGTGGGAGGAGCCAATTAAATTCTTGCATTGGCCAAATGGAATCAAGGAAGCCTGTATACCGTGCTACCCAGCTGAAAGAATTCTTCCAAAGATCAGAGCAGCCACCAGCCCTGTAGTGAAACAATGACAGAAGCTCTTCTTGGGGGAAGCTGGTCCTATGAAAACGTTTGCCATTTTGGTCAGTGACATGATATTCAGTTACATGGTCCCTCTTACTTAAAACTTATACAAAAATATGTTAGTTGGTCAATTAATAAGAAACCCAATACCAGAAAAGTAGTGTTCTCTGCTTCAGAAAAGAGATCAAAACTTTTAAAAGGCATCAGACATTAAAAACAAAAACAAACGAACAAACAAACAAAAAAACATAACAGAAAAACTGCAAATTACTTTTACCTAATCACCATGCACCTTAGGCCCATACTTACCAAAACCATGAACCTCCAGCTTACCCACACACGGAAAACGCACAGAATAAGGAGTACTACGGCTCCGATGCCTCAAGGCAAATATGTAGAGAATAGATTTAATCAAAGTCTCAAGTGTAAGGCAGCACAGCATGTGTAAGAAACAGGCGTCCAGAAAACAGCGTGACCGTCACTCTTCTCCCCTACTCTGCTTCAGCAACGCTAGGAAAACCAGGGCTGCCACCCCAACACCTGCCACACGGTTTACACTGTAAACCAGAATTTGAAATGGACTTCAGGTTAGCCTCTAAGAACCTCAACAGTCGTCCAGCTTCTTGAGGGCTCATGTGCCACAGAACCGTCAAACATGTGACAACTCTGCCCCCAGACCTTCAGTGTGTCACCAACACCAACGCAACAGCCTACGCCACACAACACTGCTCACGGCACTGTGAGACACCTTTCCCGAACCAGGACTGTCGTTTCGTGTCGATACACGGCAAAGCAGTGCGGCCCTGGGCAGACCTGGAGTCATTCAGCTTCACCCCCACCCCAGGGAAGCAAGCCAGGTCCGCTTCTCCTCTGGCAACGCGGCCCCCTCCTCCTTCCAGTTCTCACAAACCACCATTCACCCCAACATCAACTGCGCCCTTGCAAAAGACCTGGAGGCATCTCTAAGGCTGCTAACTAGCCCAAAGGTGAGGGTGACCCCTGCAACAGAACAAGAAGGTTACAGCTGGCCGTGGCTGGGGCCCTGGAGACTGTCAGGAAGGATGGTTAGGACTTACTGGTCCACTGAAGCCAGCCAGCTGCGTGATCATCAGGCACACGATGGAGAGGATGAGCCTGGTGCGGCAGAAGGTCCACACAACCCTCCGGAGGGAAGCAGCGTCTGGCCCAACTTCATGCAGCTCTTCTTGCCACAGTCTCTCTAGTCTTAACAAGGGCACATGTCCTCCGTCACACATCTCCCCAGGGAATACGCACACCGCCCCACCCAGCCTCCCTCCTGCCACCATTCACACCAGTCTCTCCTTTCAAGTTATGTACAGTGTTCACCTTCTGGGGAAGAAAGACCTTTCCTGGGTAACTACATATTTACCCTGTATAGGGAGCCTCTCAGGATTCAGAAAATGATGAGAACGAAAGTCTTTCCTTCCACCCAGAAAAATTATCCCTGAATAGAATCTGCCTGTGGATAAGAACTTCCTTCCTCAAGGGTCCCCAACCCTTTCTGAAGGATCCTGTGGTAAAATGTAGAGTCGTAACTAGATTTTAATCATGACAATCGGCTACCACAAAAATGTATTCTGTCACAAGGCAGCAACATAATCTCCCTGCAGACTCAGGAAGAGAAGCGGGGCTGAGAGAGAGAGAGAAAGCCCGTGGTTAAAACAGGATTAAAGATGATATAGGAGATAAAGCAGAAGAGCAAAGGGAAAGTCACCCCCAGGTTACCCTCCCTCCATAGGATAGCTCAGATCCTAAAAGGACACAGAGCTCTGGACTTTACACTGCCGGACCCACACTCCTAGCTCAGGCCCTACACAACCAGTATGTGGGAGATGAGGGTGGATCAGAGACGCCTACCTTCTACAGTTCACCTCGGAAGACTCGTACTTGGACAAAGACCACACGTCCTCCGTTGAGAGCTCCCCCTTCTTGTGGGCTATGCGAGCCAGAGGAGAAAGCCAAGAAAAAGTCATACAGGAGAAGAGCCCAGCATTGTCCACTGGGTGCTGGTGTCTGAGGAGAGAAAACCCAAAGCACAAAATTGTCAACGCACGTGGAGAGGCTAGCCAACACTTACAATACAATGTTTAGTATACAGAACTCCTGGCTAAACCCAGGTTTTCTCCAAATAGTCTAATCTTAGCCCGAATTTTTTTTGGTGCTTCACAGCCAAGCCACTAACCAGCAGAACCTCTTACTTGGAAGTGGTCCGGATGGGCTTCAGAGCACTTAAGCTATGATGGTACTTTCCCTTGGGATGTTCCTCATCCAGGATTCTGAGCTGAGAATGCATGGAGGCATCCAGGGAAAGGCCCTCAGCTCGGGCTGCTGCTTCCAAGGCATCTTGGCAATCCAACTGTTTCAACAGATAGGGAGGGAAGGCAAAAGCACAGTTAATGAACATTAGAAAAACAGAGAGTACCAAATCTACCTGACATAACAGCTCAAACTGCAAACCAGATTCATCTTACCCAAGAAATCCCAAGGGTCAGGAGGTTAAACACTAACTTGTATGATATGAACTTGCTAAGGAACATTAAACCAGATACTTAAAATGTCTAAACTAATAGACTTCCTTTTTTTGAGCACTTTCAGAAAAATTGAGCAGAAAGTACAGAGAGTTCCCATATACCTCCTCACCTCCCCCCGTTTCCTCCATAATTAACATCTTGCATGAGTGTGCTACATTTGTCACAACTGACAGCCCAATACTGATATATTATCACTAACTAAAGTCCACAGTTTACATCAGGATTCACTCATTGTGTGGTATATCTTAAAATTTATATTTTTATCACCAAAATGTTTTATCTTTCATTTCCCAATATAGACTGAGAGTCAATTACTACACTACTAACTGCAAATTCTATTGCCCATTTTCTATGGTAAAAACTTCACAATCCGCCCCCCCCCATTATCAGCCCTGTCATGCAGAAAAAGCCAGGATGCACACATGCCTCCTCTCTCTCTCTTATCAGCAACAGGGAGAGCAGAAGCGGGGCTCTCACCCTGGCTGCCCTGCTAAAGAGCTCCTACCCAGACTTCTGCAGCATGAAGCAGAGAGTCTCATGGGTGGAAATACAAAGTTATACATATTTACTATAAAGTTTATAAGTACCAATTAATCATATTAACAAAAATGCGTATAATTCAAAGTCTGACTGTGGCAGAAGAGGGTGGACCAAAAATCTGGACACATCTACGCCCGTTTACTCTAAAAGTAACCCAAAGTCACTTAATTTTTTTAAAAAGTTTATTGAAGTATAGTTGATTTACAATGTTGTGTTAATTTTTGCTGTACAGCAAAGTGATTCAGTTATACATATATATATGTGTGTGTGTATATATATATATATATATATATATATATATATATATATACATTCTTTTTCATATTCTTTTCCATTATGGTTTATCCCAGCATATTGAATATAGTTCCCTGTGCTATACAGTAGGATCTTGTTGTTTATCAACCAAAGTTACTTTTGCAGTTACTGTTGCAGAAACATAAGCATTCTTTTCCTCAAGTAAGGATTATAAGGACCTTATGCTTTTCTCACATTCTCACAAATATTTCCAGTAATTATTGTGAACTAGCAAGAAAGAATAGATCCCCAGATCAAGAAAAAGTTAAGTGGTGCAGCACCTAACACACTGTGCCTCACACAAAGTGGAGTCTCTATTTTGACACACCACCTCTTTAACACACAAAACAGAGGCAACTCAAATATTAAGGATTTGTGCCTGGTGGTCACCTGCATGCCTATGTGGCTCTCTCCTCAAATACAATAGCTTTAGTTCACAGCATACTTATGAATCTTCAGATAAGTCACTGCTTAGTATCAGGAAAGTACACAGAAACTGGGAAGCATTTTTTCCCTTTTGTCAAAGGCAAGGCAAACTTCAAAACAAAGTCTACCTTCAAGGGAATAACAACAAAACGTGACAAAGGAGTCAACACCAAGAAAAGAATGAAGTCATATAAAGTCCTCAGGTATAAGGTGAACACTTATTTATGGCACCTAAAAATGAACTTAAGTCTACTGAGATTCAAGTACACAACAAAGGTTTTTTTGTTTTGTTTTGTTTTGTTTACATAATATTTATTTAACCTTTAAGCTGCCCATAACCACAAGGGGAAGAAAAGAAAACAATTAGATTGAGAAAGCAGAAAGACACACTAAAAATACAAACATACTCTCTGTAAGGGAGGAGAAACTGAGAATACGTACAGAGTAGGTACAGAAGGTGACAAGGACCAGCCTTATTTGGATGTTCTAAGCTTCAAAAGAAGACAAAAATTAAATAATACCACTTCAAGTACACACTGGATAGCTGCCCTAAATGAACTATATGCTGGGTCACAAGGCAAACCATAACACATTTCAAAAGACTGATATCACAGTGTATGTACTCTGACCACGAGGGAATTCAATTAGAAGTCAGTAACAGAGATAACATGAAAATCTCCAAATATCTAAAAATTGCAACACACTTCTAAATAATACGAGTTAAAGAAGACATCAAGTCAAAATTAGTATATATATTCTGAGCTAAATGATAAGAAATTGTAACACATCAAAATCTGTGGGATGCAGCTAAAGTGGAGTACAGAGAGAAATTGTGAAGGCTTTCAAAGCACGTATTAGAGAAGAACAAAGAGTGAAACATCAATGCTCTAAGGTAGGGGTTGGCAACATTTTCTGTAAAGGTCCAGATAGTAAATATTTTAGGCTTTGTGGGCCAAAAGACAAAACAGAGGATATTATGTAGGTACTTATGTTACAAAAGAAAACAAATTTCTACAAAATATTTATTGCCAAAATTCAAAATATAGTAATACTAATTGAGTACAATTTTTTTTTGGTGGTACAGGTCTACTAATGAGAAGAATGAAATTCTTTTATGAGGCAATAACATTTCACTTAACTGGGGTTTAAAATCGTTTTCCCTTGGTTACATTTCTTTATACTAATGATGAAATATCAGAAAGGGAATGCAAACAAATTGTCCCTTTTAAAATCACATCAAAAAAATAAAATACTTAGGAATAAACCTCATCAAGGAGGTGAAAGACTTATATACTGAGAACTACAAAACATTAATAAAGGAAAATGAAGATGATTCAAAGAAATGGAAAGATATCCCACATGCTCTTGGATTGGAAGAATTAATATTGTTAAAATGGCCAGACTACCCAGAGCAATCTACAGATTTAATGTGATCCCTATCAAATTATCCATGACATTTTTCACACAATTAGAACAAATAACCCTAAAATGTGTATGTAACCATAAAAGACCTAGAATTGCCAAAGCAATGCTCAGGAAAAAGAACAAAAGAGGAGGCATAACCCTTCCAGACTTCAGACAATACTACAAAGCTACAGTAATCAAAACAGTGTGGTATTGGCACAAAGACAGACATACACATCAATGGAACAGAACAGAGAGCCCAGAAATAAACCCATACACCTATGGTCAATTAATCTTTGACAAAGGAGACAAGAATATACAATGGGGAAAAGACAGTCTCTTCAGCAAGTAGTGTTGGGAAAGTTGGACAGACACATGTAAATCAATGAAATTAGAACACACCCTCACACCATACACAAAAATAAACTCAAAATGGCTTAAAGACTTAAATGTAAGACAAGACACCATAAAACTCCTAGAAGGGAACATAGGCAAAACATTTTCTGACATAAATCGTACAAATGTTTTCTTAAGTCAGTCACCCAAGGCAATAGAATTGATAGCAAAAATAAACAAATGGGACCTAATCAAACTTATAAGCTTTTGCACAACAAAGGAAACCATAAACAAAATGAAAAGACAACCTATGGACTGGGAGAAAATATTTGCAAATGATGCGACCGACAAGGGCTTAATTTCCAAAATATACAAACAGCTCATACAATTCAATAACAAAAAAACAAACAACCCAACTGAAAAATGGGCAGAAGATCTAAATAGACAATTCTCCAAAGAAGACATACAGGTGGCCAATAGGCACATGAAAAGATGCTCATCATCACTAATTATTAGAGAAATGCAAATCAAAACTATTGTACAATGAATTATCATTTCACACCTGTAAAAATGGCCATGATTAAAAAGTCTACAAATAATAAATACTGGAGAGAGTGTGGAGAAAAGGGAACCCTCTTATACTGTTGGTGGGAATGTAAATTGGTGCAGCCACAATGGAAAACAGTATGGAGGTTCCTCAAAACACTAAAAATAGAGTTGCCATATGATCCAGCAATCCCACTCCTGCACATACACCCACACAAAACTATAATTCAAAAAGATACATGCATCCCAGTGTTCATAGCAGCACTATTTACAATAGCCAAGACATGAAAGCAACCTAAATGTCAATCGACAGATGAATGGATAAAGAAGATGTGGTATATATACACAATGGAATATGATTCAGTCATTAAAAAGAATGAAATAATGTCATTTGCAGCAACATGGATGGACCTGGAGATTATCATACTAAGTGAAGTAAGTCAGAAAGAAAAAGACAAATACCATATGATATCACTTATATGTAGAAACTAAAATATGACAAATTAACTTATTTACGAAACAGAAACAGCCTCACAGACATAGAGAACAGACTTGCGGTTGCCAAGGCGGGAGAGGGGAGGAATGGATTGGGAGTTTGGGGTTAGCAGATGTAAACTGTTATATACAGGATGGCTAAACAACAAGGTCTTATTGTATAGCACAGAGAACTACATTCAATATCCTGTGATAAACCATATGAAAAGAATACGAAAAAGAATATATATGTAAAACTGAGTTATTTTGCTGTACAGCAGAAATTAACACAACATTGTAAATCGACTATGCTTCAATAAAATTTTTAAAAATTGTTTTCCCTTTTCATCAAAATTGATTGTAAATTTTCATCTGTTAATGCTGATTTGTAACAAGATTTTATAATTTCATCTTTGAAAACCTCTTTTCACACAGATAGGTACAGCCAAGTACTGAATCAATCCATGAGTATATGATTTTAGTTGAGCATACTTATCTCCTGGTAGGCATCATAGGATTCTATTAGATTATCCTCTTGACATTTGCCTTTATCATATCATTACATTGCAGATTTGTCACTTCCAATTCAAAGTTAGGTGGAAGTCACTGAATGGCAAAATTAAATGGACTTTTTTTGTGTGTGTGGCAAAATACATACAATATAAAAATTGCCATTTTTACCATTTTTAAGTGTACCATTCATGGGCATTACTTATATTCACAATGTTACGCAACAATCGTCACTATCTCTTTTTTTTCAATAAATTTATTTATTTATTTATGGCTGCGTTGGGTCTTCGTTGCTGCACGTGGGTTTTCTCTAGTTGCGGCGAGAGAGGGCTACTCTTTGTTGCGGTGCTCAGGGATATACATCGTTGCGGTGCGCGGGCTTCTCATTGCAGTGGCTTCTCTTGTTGTGGAGCACAGGCTCTAGGCACGCGAGCTTCAGTAGTTGTGGTATGCGGGTTCAGTAGTTGTGGCTCACGGGCTCTAGAGCGCAGCCTCAGTAGTTGTGGCACACGAGCTTAGTTGCTCTGAGGCATGTGGGATCTTCCCAGACCAGGGATGGAACCCGTGTCCCCTGCATTGGCAGGCAGATTCTTAACCACTGTGCCACCAAGGAAATCCCTCATCACTACCTATTTCTAAAATGAATGGATCTTTTCAATTAATCTACCACAAAGGAGGCAAGAATATACAATGGAGAAAAGAGTCTCTTCAATAAATGGTGCTGGGAAAACTGGGCAGCTACACGTAAAAGAATAAAATTAGAACATTTTCTCACACCATATACAAAAATAAACTAAAAAATGGATTAAAGATCTAAATGTAAGACCAGAAACCATAAAACTCCTAAAAGAAAACATAGGCAGAACACTCTTTGACATAAATTGTAGCAATATTTTCTTGGATCTGTCTCCTAAAGCAAAGGAAACAAAAGCACAAATAAACAAATGGGACCTCATTAAACCTAAAAGCTTTCTCACAGCAAAGGAAACCATCAACAAACTGAAAAGACAATCTACTGAATGGGAGAAAATATTTGCAAATGATATGACCAATAGGAGGTTAATATCCAAAATATATAAACCGCTCATACAACTCAGTATCAAAAAAACAAACAACCCAATTAAAAAATAGGCAGAAGACCTGAATAGACATTTTTCCAAAGAAGACATACAGATGGACAATAGGCATGTGAAAAGATGCTCAACATTGCTAATCATCAGAGAAGTGTAAATGAAAACCACAATCAATTATCACCTCACACCTGTAAGAATGGCTATCATCAAAAAGACCACAAATAACATTAGTTGGGGCTTCCCTGGTGGCGCAGTGGTTGAGAATCTGCCTGCCAATGCAGGGGACACGGGTTCGAGCCCTGGTCTGGGAAGATCCCACATGCCGCGGAGCGACTAAGCCCGTGAGCCACAATTGCTGAGCCTGCGCGTCTGGAGCCTGCGCTCCGCAACGGGAGAGGCCACGATAGTGAGAGGCCTGCGCACCGCGATGAAGAGTGGCCCCCACTTGCCGCAACTAGAGGAAGCCCTCACACAGAAACGAAGACCCAACACAGCCATAAATAAATAAATAAATAAATAAATTAAAAAAAAAAAAAATAACATTAGTTGGCAAGGATGTGGAGAAAAGGGAACCCTGTACACTGCTGGTGATAACATAAATTGGTGCAGCCACTATGGAAAACAGTAAGAAGGTTCCTCAAAAAACTAAAAATAGAATTACCATATGATCCAGCAATCCCACTCCTGGGTATTTATTTGAAGAAAACAAAAACACTAATTCAAAAAGATACATGTACCCCAATGTTCATAGCACCATCATTTACAATTGCCAAGATCTGAAAGCAACTTAAGTGTTCATCAACAGATGAGTGGATAAAGACATGGTGTGTATATACATATATATATACACACACACACATACATATACATACAATGGAATACTAGTCAGCCATAAAAAAGAATGAAATTTTGCCATTTATAACAACATGGATGGACCTGGAGGGTATTATGCTTAGTGAAATTTGTCAGAGAAAGACAAATAGTATGTTATCATTTACATGTAGAATCTAAAAAGTAAAACAAACTAGTGAATATAACAAAAAGAAAGAGACTCATAGAGAACAAACTAGTGGTTATCAGTGGGGAGAGGGCAAGGGGGAAAGGCAAGATACAGGTAGGGGATTAAGAGGTACAAACTACTATGTAAAAAATAAATAAGCTACAAGGATAGATTGCACAGCACAGGGAATATAGTCAATATTTTATAATAACTACAAATGGAGTGTAATCTATAAAAATTTTGAATCCCTATGTTGTGTGCCTGAAACTACTATAACATTGTAGGGACTTCCCTGGTGGTGCAGTGGATAAGACTCTGCGCTTCCAATGCAGGAGGCCTGGGTTTGATCCCTGGTCAGGGAACTAGATCCCATATGCATGCCGCAACTAAGAGTTTGCATGACACAACTAAGGAGCCCGCATGCCCCAGCTAAGGAGCTGGAGAGCTGCAACTAAGGAGCCTGTGAGCCACAACTAAGGAGCCTGTGAGCCACAACTAAGGAGCCCGCCTGTCACAACTACGAGCTGGTACAACCAAACAAATAAATAAATAGATTTTTAAAAAAAGAAGAAACTAATATAACATTGTAAATCAACTATACCTCAATTTTTAAAAATTTAAAAATTAAATAAAATAAAATGAATGGATCTTGAAATATGGAAATTTCCTTTGTACTTCACTGAGGTTCTGAAACACACTGCTGGAACTGTAATTTTTTTTAAAAATATTTATTTATTTATTTGGTTGCACCGGGTCTTATTTATTTATTTATTTTTTTATATTTATTTTTGGCTGTGTTGGGTCTTCGTTTCTGTGCGAGGGCTTTCTCCAGTTGTGGCAAGCGGGGGCCACTCTTGATCGCGGTGCGCGGGCCTCTCACTATCGCGGCCTCTCTTGTTGCGGAGCACAGGCTCCAGACGCGCAGGCTCAGTAGCTGTGGCTCACGGGCCCAGCTGCTCCGCGCCATGTGGGATCTTCCCAGACCAGGGCTCGAACCCGTCTCCCCTGCATTAGCAGGCAGACTCTCAACCACTGCGCCACCAGGGAAGCCCTGGAACTGTAATTTAAGCTCAGAAAATATATAAACTACAAATCTGTAAGGGAATGGGGACCCCACTTCTTATTTCAAGTTTTGATAGCATGAGAACTATATAAGGTGACTTGACATTACTTATGATTCAAACATTAGTTGTCACTGAAATTACTTTGTCACAGTCTCATTTCAGATTCCCACCAGCAATCTATGAGAGATCCAGTTTCTCCACATACTCGTCACTGCCTGGTATTGTCGTTATTTTTTATATTAGCCACCTGAACAGGTGTGGTTTAGTGTTTAATCATGACTTTAATTTGCACTACCCTAATGGTTAATGATGTTTAACATCTTTTCCTATTCTTATTTGCCACTCATATATCCTTTTGGGTGAAGTGTCTGTTTAAGTCTTTTGCCCATTTTCTAAATGGATTGTTATTCTTAGTGTTGCATTTAGAGAGTTCTTTATCTATTATGGATTCAAGTCCTTTGTCAGATGATTTGAAAGTATTTTCTCTCTTAATAGGGTCATTCATGGAGCAAAAGTTTTATATTTTGATCAAGTTTAATTTGTTGATTTTTTGCTTTTAAGGATTGGGCATTTAGCGTCATGTCTAAGAACTCTTAGCTCTAACCCCAGGTCATGAATATTTTCTATGTTTTTTTCTAAAAGTTTTACAGTTTTAAATTTTGATCTGTGATCCATCCTGATTAATTTTTTGATTAATTTTTATATAAGGTATAAAATTTAGGCAAAGGCTCATTTTTTTGACTATAGCTGTCCAATGTTCCAACACCATTTGTTGAAGATTCATCTCTCCATTAAGTTGCTTTTGCACCTATGTAAAAATGAGTTGGCCATACTTGTATGGGTCGATTTCAGGACTCTATTACATTGACCTATTTGTCTATCCCTTCACTGATACCATTAACTTGATTACTGTAGCTATTTTGTAAGTCTTAAAATAGCACAGTGTGATATCTCCAACTTTATTCATCCTTTACAAAACTGGTTTAGCCATTCTAGTTCTTTTGCCTTTCCAGGAGAACCAAGTTCAAGATTGAGGAGAGTTTTATAAACATCTTTTGACATTACGGCATCAGAGAAGGAAAACTTGGTATGCCATCCATTAGTATTCTCACATAAGAATGACGTAGTAGCATTAAGAGAAAACTGAAATCTTCACATCTTACTTCATTCATTCTTTCAACAAATAACTTACTGAGCACCTATGTACAAGACTGTCCCAGATGCTGGGAATAAAAAATATTCTAATTTCTATCTTTGTAGTACACTAATTTCATTTTATTCATCTCTAAAATGCCTAGTTACAATTTTCATCAAAACCTATGAATAGAAAAGTGAATGGATGACAACAAACAAAATCCTCTTATTGCATGAGTTTTGTTCCTTTGACTATATACATGATGTCATGTTCCACCACCTCCTGGTAGTAAGTTACTTCCCATAATGGAGAATGCCAAATTCAAAGGCTCTCTAAAAAGACTCAGATGAGAGCAGGCAGGCAAGGTTTCATTCCCAAAGGCATATCATGAGTACTATACAAGCATTATCAAATGCCTGTAACATATCAGAGACTGAGGACTCTTGCAATGTTTTTGATTTTAGAACAAGGCACTCAGTATAATTTTATTCTGACAAAGAAAAACTCCCATAAAAGTGGCTGAAAAAGTGGTTGAACTAATTCTCAAATTTTCATAGAATAATAAAACATGGAGTAGGAAGGACCACAGTAAAGGTATGGAGAAGTCTACATTGTTGATCCAAGCCAATCAAAAGTTGCCATTCTAAGCAACCCACTTTCCAAGTCTCATCATAATTTTGCTATTCTTTCCTAAACTGCTTCCCAAACTGTCAATCTTGTTGTCGTATCTTACTCACTGCCCAGATGAGGACAGTGAAATATCTGATGGAGATAAGATTCATGCAGGATGCTCTGTTTTGAAACGGTCTTGCTCCATATTTGCACCTAGCTCCTTCAGAGACAGGACTCTCAAAACAGTAAGTAACAGGTGTTTAGCTCTTGAATGATAAAATAACACAATCAAGAAAATCAAGAGAAAATCCCCTTACTCCAATAAAACTATGTTCTCTACGGTCTTAAAGTATTCATACTCCTTAGGCAGAATTTTCCCATAGTTGGAGGCCATTGTGAAGTATAATGGTTTTGCACGTGGGTTTCAGAAAACAGACACGGGCTCACAGGCTGATTCTGCCACCAACTTTCCGCATGTTACCTAGCCACTTTAAGCTTCAATTTCCTCATTTTTACAATGGTACATGAACCTACCACAAAGTGTTGAGAGGAATTAATGGGATAATGAGAAGTGCTTAGCAAAGTATTGGGTATATAACAAACATTTAATATGTATTAACTATATACCAATTTATCCATCTGATAAATCATACAGCCTATCTCAACTATCCCTCTTTCCTTTAGCTTCCCCTGACTCTTTCAAGATTAGGGAATTTATTTCCCCCCTCCTATGTCTTCCCTGCACTGTGCCACTGCAATAGGACGCTTGTACTCAGAACTCCTGGACTAACTCAGTTAGGCTGACTAACTCTTGTTTGCACCCCTTGCCCCTGGCACAGTACAGAGACTGGCACCTATTATTCAAATGGCAACCAGAATATCTCCGTGTTGCCCCACAATCTGCATTATTATCATGTAAAACTGCATGACATACCACTAAGAAATCTTCTTAACCAATCCACTTCTGTTTAATTTCTCTGCTCTTTTGCTTATTATTAATTGTATAATAAACAATTACAGTTTATTTTTCTCTTTCTGGATTATTTAGGATAAACTCCATCAGTGGGATTACAGGATTAAAGAGTGTAGCTCCAAGCAACTAGACATCCATCCAGTTTGTTTAATTAACCTTATTATAGGATATGTACTCCAGTATTATTGCAAAAGAGAACTGCTCTTAGTTTTAGTACTTTCAGTTCTATTTTGTTGACCTGAGCCTGCCTCTATCCCACCTACTCTGGGACATTAGCAAGAAACAGAGGAAGTTAGGGCAATCTTCTTTGTTTATAGCCCGATCTCATGACTAGCATGTATCTGTAAAGGCAAACTGCTTACTTGAAGGTGATGGGAAAATTTGGGCAAATGAACTAGTAACAAACCAACAGAGCATTTACTATGTGCCAGGCATTGTTTTAAATGTTTTACAGATACTAACTCTTATAATTCTCATAACTACCCTATGAGGTAGATACTCTTATTTCCCCTGTTTTACAGCTGAGGAAACTGTGAAGTAGCAGCAAAGATTTGAAGAGATCTTTAAAAGCAGAGATTGAATCCAGGCTCCAGAGTTGAGGCTCTTAATCACTATGTTATGTGCCATTCAAAGAAAAAACAAGCAAATAACTCATCACTGTACAAGATGACCTCAGATGTGTCTTTATAGACAGCCAGCTCTCCTCTCTTCCCCAGGGTGAGTATCAGATTAAAATAAACTATGACTCTCCTAACTAACCTCATTATAAACAAATGGTAATTTCCAAAGTCAAAGGCACAAGTACATAATTAGAACACTAGAATGTAAATAAACTATTTTACTTAATTGCAAAAATCCACTTCCTGGTTGTTTTTCAACTAAAGATGAGTAGATGCTAAAAGATGAATACATTACGGACTGATATTTAAAAATAAAATAAAAGCATTTTTATACTACCCTGCCAGTAACTGCATAGATGTCTTATACTTGTAACTGTTTGGTTGGATGCCTAACTTCTCTTTCTTTCTAGGCTTCCCAAAAAAGCTTACCTGGCCAAGCAAGCCAGGGGGAAAAATGTCTATCTAAAGTAAAAACGAATTTAACCTACCATATTAACATTCTGTAAAGTGAGTTATCAACGTTCTAAGATTGAGTGGATTAAAAATAGAAATGAACCAAGAAAAATGACTTAATATATTTAAGCTATATGGGCTTACTATATGAACGCATAAATAATATAACATGGTAAGGAAATACGATTCAGCAAATATCATTGGAACAAATACAAACAGATTGGAGATGAACTGAGATCCAGGTTTCACACCATACATTAATCCATCTGGAATTAACCCCAAAAGTTACATTAAAATGATGAAATAGGGCTTCCCTAGTGGCGCAGTGGTTGAGAATCTGCCTGCCAATGCCGGGCACATGGGTTCGAGCCCTGGTCTGGGAAGATCCCACATGCCGCAGAGCGGCTGGGCCCGTGAGCCACAACTACTGAGCCTGTGCATCTGGAGCCTGTGCTCCGCAATGGGAGAGGCCGCGGCAGTGAGAGGCCTGCGCACCGCGATGAAGAGTGGCCCCCGCTTGCCAGAACTGGAGAAAGCCCTCACACAAGAAACGAAGACCCAACACAGCCAAAAATAAATAAATAAATAAAAATTTAAAAAAAAAAAAAAAAAAAAAAATGATGAAATAAATAGAAGAGAATTAAACAGCATATTTAACACACCTAGGGAAGGGAAATAGTCTCCATTTCCCCCCAAAGCCTGAAACTTATCAAAGGCAAGATGGATGGCTTAAAATATAAAAAGGAAAAATTTTTGCATAATGAAATTAGCATTAAGGGGAAGAGGAATACAGCTAAAGGAGTGACCAGGTAACTAATATAATAATATATTTTGAACAGCCAGCTTTTACTGAAAAACATGTTTTAGCCATTCATTCAGCAAGTATTTATTGAGGGGACTACATGCCAGACACAGCTCTGGGTGCTGGGGACACAGGAGTGAAAAAACAGACTTGCACCTCGAAATCACTGCCTTAATGCAGGTTACATTCTAGTATTTATAAAAGGTCAAAATCCAGAATAATCTACTAAATTGGTTCAGAAGCTTCTCTCAGCTTCTGAATTCAATGTTACCAGTCAAGAAATTAAAATTAAATTTTAAGATACAACTATATATACCTTACTAGAAATAGAGATAAAATCCAACCCAAGGAGGGAAATGTAAGACAACCACATATCATCTGAACCTTGACCTGATTTTTAATGCCACTGGCAGGTACTCAGGGGAGAAAACTGGTCATACGTAACACTTTACATATGCTTTGTCTCCATAGTATTATTATAGGAAGGAAAATTTTCCAAACAAAAAATATCATTTAAACCCAATGGTTTACTGGGAACTAAATGCCTAATAGAAGATTAATGGCTAAACTACAGTAGAGCAACACTCCAGTGCAGTGCTGCTTAACAGAAATAAAATACAAGCCACAAATGTAATTTAAATGTTTCTAGTAGCCACATTTAAAAAGTAAAAAGAAACAGGAGAAATTAATTATAATAATATACTTTATTTAACCCAATATATACAAAATATTATCTTTTAAACATGTAATCAATAAAAATTATTAATGAGATTTTATATTCTTTTTTTGGTTCTATGACTTTGAAGTCTGGTGTGTGTTTTTCATAAGGTTTTTTTTAATTAATTTATTTTATTTATCTATTTTTGGCTGTGTTGGGTCTTTGTTGCTGTGCACAGGCTTTCTCTAGTCGCGGCGAGAGGGGGCTACGCTTCATTGCGGTGCACAGGCTTCTCATTGCGGTAGCTTCTCTTGATGTGGAGCATGGGCTCTAGGCGCGTGGGCGTCAGTAGTTGTGGTATGCGGGTTCAGTAGTTGTGGCTCACCGGCTCTAGAGTGCAGGCTCACTAGTTGTGGCGCACAGGCTTAGTTTCTCCACAACATGTGGGATCTTCCCAGACCAGGGCTCGAACCTGTGTCCCCTTCATTGGCAGGCAGATTCTTAACCACTGTGCCACAAGGGAAGCCCTGGTCTGTGTTTTATATATACAGAACATCTCAATTCGGACATGCCACGTTTCAAATGTCCAATAGCTACATGTGGCTGGTGGCTACAGTATTAGACAGCGTAGTCCAGTAGTTTTCAATTGAGGGTGATTTTGCTTGCCCAGGGGACATTTGGCAATGTTTGCAGACATTTTTGGTTGTCACAACTGTGCATTCAGTGGGTAGAGGCCAGGGATGCTGCTGAACATCCTACCATGCATAGAACAGGCCCCCACGACAAAGAATTATCTGGCCCCCAAATGTCAGTGGTGCTAAGGTAGCCCTAGATAGCTAAACAGCTAACACGGCTAGTACTCAATGTATGATATCTAGGGGAATCTGTTTTACGAGGCCTATTTGTTTTTTACGTTATAATGCTTTAAGTCAATTTTAGAAATAACTTTTTAAGGCTTCTCCTGAGACGGGATGAAGGCACTCATTTCTCTTTACTTCTCTTAAGGGGCACTGCAGACTGAAGGTCTCTCCATGGCCAGATGTTGCGGCCACAGAAGGTGTCAGCAGCAGTTGATTCGTTCCAAAGGGAAAAATACTGCTTGATCCAGGAGTTGAGAAAACATTAAACAAGGAAATACTGTTGCCATTTGTATCTTCCTGAGGACTGTGGCTAGGAGACATGAGCATTTTTTTTTTCCTACCAAGGTGATGGGGACGGAGCAGGGCAGGGACACTGGGGAACTAAAAGGGGACAATGAAACTTAGATTCTGCCATGGTTCAAACAAAGATCAGGGAAACACAGAGTCATTTACCTGCCCATCCCGTGAGGGAAACAAGGAACTTTGATCCATAAGCAAACAGAGAGGCTTGCACAAGAGCCCTCCATCCTCTGTGCGCTAAGACCATCCCCAGGGCTGGGATAATTAGCTCTCACTATCACACCGCATGGCTTCCTCTTATCTAGTTTGTCCCATCTCATTTTAACAGGCTGCCAGAGCGGAATGTCTGCTGACAGGGCAACCACGGGCTTCCCCCTGCGTGGAGGCCCCTGGGACAAGATACCAGGGGCCAGCAATCATTCCCCAGGCTGAACAATCCTTTCCCGACAGCAGGACAACAGCAGGGTAGCCTTGCTAAGCCTGGAGGCTGAGGAATCAACCAGAGGCACCTCTCAGCTTCCAAGGGGATTAAAGGCTGCAATATTCCCATCTGGCCCGCCCCACAAGGAAAGCCGCACTTAGGGCACAATCAGAACGGCCAGGCCTCAGACTCTACAGCATATTCTTCCTCCCCTCTCCTTAATTCACAAGGTCTTAACACAAATACAGACTGGGTAGTCTCTTCTCATGAACCCTTCTGGCCCAAGTAAAAGCTTTTCTCCAGGTGTCCCAGCCCCACAGCTGCCTTTACAACAAACATTTAGAAAGACAAACTTTTAAGAAGAACTGTTACACTGTCAGATACAGTTTTCAAGAGACTCAAAATGTTAAAAATTAAAGTTAAATTTTCTTTTAAATTAAAAAAGAAATGGGGACTTCCCTGGTGGTCCAGTGGTTAAGAATCCACCTTCCAGTGCAGTGGACACGGGTTCGATCCCTGGTCAGGGAACTGGGATCCCACGTGCCACAAGGCAACTAAGCCCGTGGGCTCCGGAGCCAGCGCACCACAACTAGAGAGAAGCCCATACACTGTAACTAAGACCTGATGCAGCCAAATAAATAAATAAATATTTAAAGAAAAAAAAGAAAGAAATGAAAAAGCTGATACCCTCCCAGGAACAGCTGATTCCAGGCATCCCCATCCTCCCTCTCCCCGACAAGTTAACACTACGAAGGACACTTCCTCTCCCAATTCTCAGCACTTCCTTATTCCAATGGGTTATTAACATGATTCTGACCGTCTCTAGCACTTCCCTTAAGAAATTCCAAAGAGCGGTCACTTCAGTCAAGAGGGACAGCGAAATTGTAGAACGTAATCTTCACAGGAAGGAAGCAGAATATAATAGAAAGGGCTCACTATTCAAAGTCAGGGAACCTGGTAAGTTCAGCCCTATTGCTCAGCGGCTATGAATTAATTTGTACTCCAGCTCACTAATCTGTAACTAGGCTGTATTACCCTCATGCTGAGGATAAGCTATTACAATTCACAAGTGTAAATATGTAAAACCAATGGATATAACTTGGACCACCATCACGTTGAAACAGGTATTTTTCCGCAGCTCATAATCTAGCATTGCCCCAGAATCCGGAGGAATTTGAGGGCTTTCAATTGTTTCATAAGCTAAATTCCAAGGCACTTTTCTAAAGTTCCTATTACATTAGGGTGTGAGATTAACTTTGTTATTATAATGATAAGGTTTCAAAGGACTAAACTGAAAATAAATCACAGAAGGGAAAAAAAGACATGGGAAACACTTGGAGCCCCATTGGTTGAGCGGACAGAAGAGACTTTATTCCATGAAATCTAAGGTAGAGGTTCTCAGTGCTGCTGACACATTAGGATCACCAGGGCAGCTTTTTTTTTTTTTTTTTTTAAATTTATTTATTTATTTATTTATGGCTGTGTTGGGTCTTCGTTTCTGTGCGAGGGCTTTCTCCAGTTGCGGCGAGCGGGGGCCACTCTTCATCGCGGTGCGCGGGCCTCTCACTGTCGCGGCCTCTCTTGTTGCGGAACACAGGCTCCAGACGCGCAGGCTCAGTAGTTGTGGCTCACGGGCCTAGTTGCTCCGCGGCATGCGGGATCCTCCCAGACCAGGGCTCGAACCCGCGTCCCCTGCACCGGCAGGCAGACTCTCAACCGCTGCGCCACGAGGGAAGCCCCCAGGGCAGCTTTTAAACAACATGGATGCCTGAGTCTGACCCCAGAGACTGGTTTAATTGGTCTGGAACATTGGTATTTTTTTTAACGCTCCTCAAGTGATTTTAATACGCAGCCTGAACTGAGAACCACTGATGTAGATAGTAGGATGCTGGTCATTTGCATTTGACAAAATCCCTTCAACATTTTCAGGCTTTAGCTTAAAAAAAAAAAAAGCCAAAATATAATTTGTAAATGAAACTCCCTTCAGTGATCAGTAAGTACCATGTGAGCCCATGTTAAATGCCTAGAATAAGACATTAGTGGGTCCAACATGTGACTCCTGTACTGCAGAGCAGGGTGGAACCACTGACAATGGTGGGAAGCAAAGGCAAAGGTGAAGATTTGGGCAGTCTGGCTATTTTTCCACTGTGAGAATACAACATTTAAGGAAACTGACTGCTCAACACCATATCTGCTCTAGTAAACAGACGTTTTCATCTGATATCTAATAACAGTTAAGTTGATTCTTTGAACAGCTAATTCAGAAAATAATCTTAAATAATTAAAACATATGTAACATCTAATTAATTATCTAAATAGGTTAACTCCCTAAAAGGGGGGTAAGGAGGGAAGGAACAGACTTAATAAGCTTAATTCTACTGACAGGTTCAACCATTGCAAAGACTTCCGGAGGCTTTGTTTCCTGTTCCCGGCATTGACCTTTTTATTTTTGATTAAGAGACAGGGAGGGACAGAATGGTGAGACATTCAAAAAAGCATTAGCGAAAGGCTACCTCAAAGCAAAACCAAAGTTTCACTGAAAAAGTTTTCATTAACCATTTGTAACTTCCAAGTTACAGATCTTAACAAAATAAAGGTTTGGGTATTTAAAACTGCTTAAAAAACAAAAAGCTAGTTCCAATACTTTTCTTCCCTTTTGACAGAAAGCTCCTTTAACTCATGCCAACAAGCTATATTTATTTCCCTTAAGCAGCAGTTCCTAGGAAAGAAGCAGCAGTCCTGCTGCAGATGGCATAAAAGAGCTCATGATCAAGGCAGCAGGCCAATCCTAGGAGACCCACGGCACTGTAGACTCAGTCACCGCGCAGGAGAGCCGCCTGGGCTCTGCACCAATGGCAGCAGTGTTGTCATCTCTACCAGAGAGCTCTGGGCTGCTATTGGAGACCAACAGCTGGCACCAGGCCAGACACCGTATCATACCGTACTAAGCTTTATACAGCTTTATAGATGCCTTCAGGGAAAAGAAAAAAAAAAAAAAAAAAAAAAGGCAGGTGTTCTTACGCATCCTATTACTAACTGTCCAGAAAATGTGCTGAGTCACTGAGTAGCATTCAAGAGAAAAATAATGCAGAGACTGCAAATACTAATCTCCCTCACCCTGCTCTCCTTCCTAACAGCAAGGAGACTCACAGGTAATACTTTTGACACTGAAAACACAAGAGCATGGAAAAATTCACATACCCTTAGTCCATAAAGAAAAGCTTTCAGAGTTAAATTTTCTAAAAGTGTAATGTACTAGACAAAACTCTTTTATGGTAACAATAGTTGTCTCTAGGTAGAGGGGTTAAGGGTGATTTATTTTTTCTATAATCTTCTACAATTTGCACATTTTCTACAATGAGACCATAATTCTTTCATAGTAATATATCTTAGAATCATATTTCTTGGTAAGAGATTACACCCACATCTTTGTCGCTAGCATGTAACTTCAATTCACCCAAATATTTCCACTCACTAATTATGAACACTCCAACCAGGGCTACAGTGTCAGCCGAACAAGGAACTAAAGGAGACACTAAGTGAAGGTCACTGGACTTTGCGAATACTTGCTTTGTTACTTTGCCTAGAAGCAGAATATTCTAACTTGGTAGAAAGCAAATTCCACCAGTGGTACACTTCTTCTTTTTTTTTTTTTTAATTTATTTATTTTTGGCTGCATTGGTTCTTCGTTGCTGCGCGCGGGCTTTCTCTAGTTGTGGCGAGCGGGGGCTATTCCTTGTTGCGTGTGCAGGCTTCTCATTGCAGTGGCTTCTGTTGTTGTGGCACATGGGCTCTAGGCGCGCGGGCTTCAGTAGTTGTGGCATGCGGGCTCAGTAGTTGTGGCTCGCGGGCTCTAGAGCACAGGCTCAGCAATTGTGGTGCACGGGCTTAGTTGCTCCGCGGCATGTGGGATGTTCCCTGACCAGGGCTCAAACCCGTGTCCCCTGCATTGGCAGGCGGATTCTTAACCACTGCGCCACCAGGGAAGCGCTGCTTATTTTCCATGTTTCCTCCTTTCCTAGATTACACATGCTAGGAAAAAACAAGTCACCTTTGGCTTTAGCCTGAGCACAGTGCGAAAACAAACAACCACCACAATAAAAAAGCTTTTAAAGTGTCAAATAGCTTTGTCTCGCTTTTGATTAAGTTTTAATTTAAAGCAACTGAAATCCAAATTCCTTGGCCTATTATTCAAGAACACATCATCTGAAACTCAGTGACCTATCCCTCTACATATATGACTTCACACTTCATGCTGAAAGCCAACAGCACCTAGTTGGTCCCACCCACAGCTCTTTCTTCTACCAGGCATGTTCTTCATTTCTCTGAATTCTACCTATTCCTCTAAGTCTCCAACCAAATGCTACCTCCTGCTGAAGTCTTCCCTGATCTCAAAGACTGAAGCACTCTCTCCTTCTTGTTAATCTCCATAGCATCTAAATTACAGTAATCTATGTACATGCCTATGAGTTTAAGCTTCTACGGAGGGCAGGCAGGCCCAGCATTAATTTATCTTCATGTGCCCCAGAACACTTCATTCAGGGCTGTGCGTACATCTTGGAGAGTGCTCAAATGTTTGCTGAATTAAAAAAATGAATAAACATCACATCTTAAAACAAACCAAGCCGGGGGCGGGGGGATGAATTGGGAGATTGGGATTGACATATATACACTAATATGTATAAAATAGGTAACTAATAAGAACCTGCTGTATAGCACATGGAACTCCACTTCACTGTACAGTAGAAACTAATACAACATTGTAAAACAGTTATACCTCAATAAAAAAAAAAAAACCACACAAACCAACCAGACTTGGTGGAGTTATGTGATCGACATGTGCATATATATCTGAATGCAGTTATAAGAAAAGGAGCTGTGCTTGGAGAGTCATGCCTCAGACACAGGAACAGTGTTAAGTGGCGGTCTGGACAAAAATCTTTGTTAGTTGAAATAATGCCAGCCTAACGCCAGCCAAGATTAATACTTAGGCTCAAAGAACTAACAGCAACAGAAGGCACCCCTATTAGCACTTCAGGATTAAAGGATGTCTGCAAATCATCAAGTTGTGTGTGGCCACAAGCTTTAACTCAACAGTCCTGAACAAAGGGGAGGTGTGAAAATGCATTATTTTTAACTTAATTAGCTCTAAGCAGATGTGATACAAATATCTGAAATGTGAATGATTAGAGCAATTTTCCCAAAGAGTATTCCAAAAGATTTGGTCACAATATTAAGAAACAGGCAAACTGTGTACTCTGCAACTTTGGTTACAGCTTGAGAGAAAAAAAAATCACCGGCCTGTTTAAAATGAGAATTTAATCCCTGATGCTTTGCTTCTGACTTCCGTTTGACAGTTTCATGTGTCCATGTTAACTGGACCTGTTGAAGGCTAATGGTGGTGAATAAAACCTTGTTTTCCAATTAAGAGCCACAGATGATGTATCCTTATCTTTTGTTACTTTGGGAGGTACTGTTTTTTTAGTTCTGATGGATAATAGACATGCCTGGCGTCTGGGAGGTCCCATCCCAGATTTCATCTCTAACAACTAATATAGAAACAATGGTTATGATCAAGAGACACGAAACTGTAATCTCTACTCAATTATCTACTTACATTCTTAAAAATGGTGTGCTTATACAGGCATTCTACTTCCCAAATACTTAAATTACCCATTTGTAAACTATCGCTGAACCAGAAATTTGTCATCTTGCTGATTTCCTCTATTAGCAAACTGTTAACATATGAGACAAGTTCAAGATATATTTATATATAAGATTTTGGATTTTGACAGGTAATATGCAAGAAGATTCTAGGTGGTATGTGAACTTTTAAAAACACTTGATATTTACACATTCCTTTTAACGTGTGTAAAAAATAGGTTGCATAAACCTATGATTCTATTGCTTAGGTCAAGGTTGAGCAAAAAAAAAAAAAAAGCCAGTATATTAAAAGAATTAAGGACTTTCCTGGCAGTCCAGTGGTTAGGACTTCGCCTTCCAATGTGGCGCGTGCAGGTTCGATCCCTGGTTGGGGAGCTAAGATCCCACATGTCTCACGGCCAAAAAACCGAAACATAAAACAGAAGCAATATTATAACAAATTCAATAAAGACTTTAAAATGGCCCACATCAAAAAAAAAAATCTAGAAGAAATAGTTTAAGTAAAAAAAAAAAAAGTTCAGAGGGTACAGGATATGGTAAAAAACAGGAAAACAGTACTCAAATGTAAAAGTTTAGGAAACATCAAAGGATAACGAAAATGAAATTCATGTGGACTGCTCAGATTTTATAAAAGTGGTTGGTATCAGCCTCCTATTTCTTCAAGATGAGGCTCAGTCACACAAAGGAAACTTGCTGTCTGGTGCCTGACTTAATAATTTAGGGGACAAAAGGCACAACAGTGACTCCATTTCCAGTTCTTCTCCACCCACAGAGGAAAAGTTTGCTGCTCCCACTGCACACGCTAATGTCAGTTCTGCTCTAACCAACTGCACAGGGCCTCTGTCGCCAGAAATTTCACAGGGCCACACACTACCTTCCCAGGTTCCATCTCTTCCTGCTCTACAAGCTACCCATGGGCAAGCTTGCTCACTCCTAAGGCTTCATCTACATGGATGCACTAATGACTCCAAAACTTGTCCCTGTTCTGCTCCTTGCCTATGCTCTAATTATCTACTAATCATCTCATGTGGATGCACTTCAAATTCCACATGTTCAGAAGCAAACTCATTCTTACCTCCTCTCCTTCCTTCTCTTCCCATATGTCCATCAATAGTTTTAAATCCTTACCACGAATCCCAGGCACCCCCATGTTCCCCTCCCCTTCCAGAGATGCCCCCAAATCTCTCCCCTCTCCTCCATCCTCACTATTATGCTTGGACACAGACCCTTGGGCCTCTTTCACATGGGCTGGCACAGGAGCCTCCAGATTGCTCCCTGTATTTTGTCTCTCTCTTTCTCTCATACAGGTTTTTCCTACACTGCCTCAAAACTAATCTTCCTAAGATAAAAATCAAGTCTTAAAAATCTCAGCTCAACTGCATTAGCCATTAGGTAATGCAAATTAAAACTACAATGAGATATCAGACATACCTATCAGAATAGCTAAAATAAAATTAATAGCACGAAATACTGGCAAGGATGCAGAGAAACTGGATCACTCATACATTGCTGGTGGGAATATAAAATTATACAGCCACTCTGGAAAAGAGTATTGAAGTTTCTGATAAAACTAAACATGCACTTACCATATGACCCAGCAATTACATTCCTGGGAATTTACCCAGAGAAATGGAAATTTTATTCACACAAAATCCTATACACAAATGGTTCAGAGCAGCTTTTTTTGTAATAGCTACAAACTAGAAATAACCCAAATGTCCTTCAACAGATGAACGGTTAAACAAACTGTGGTCTATCTATAACATGGAAAATTACAATTAAAAGGAAAGAACTATTGATACACACAACAAATTAGATGGATCTCAAGGGAATTAGGCTGAGTGAAAAAATCCAATGTCGAAAGGTTACGTACTGTATGATTCCATTTGTACAGCATTCTTAAAATGGCAAAATTACAGAGATGGAGAACACATAAGTGGTTGCCAAAGACTGGGGGAGAGACCGGGACTTCCCTGGTGGTGCAGTGGTTAAGAATCCACCGGCCAATGCAGGGAACATGGGTTCGAGCCCTGGTCCGGGAAGATCCCACATGCCGTGGAGCAACTAAGCCTGTGCACCACAACTACTGAGCCTGCGCTCTAGAGCCTGTGAGCCACAACTACTGAGCCCGCGTGCCTAGAGCCTGTGCTCTGCAACAAGAGAAGTCACCGCAGTGAGAAGCCTGCACACTGCAACAAAGAGTGGCCCCCGCTCACTGCAACTGGAGAAAGCCCGCGTGCAGCAACAAAGACCCAATGCAGCCAAAAATAAATAAATAAATAAATTCATTAAAAAAAAGATGGAGAGGGCAAGGGAGGTGGCTGTGGCTCTAAAAAGGGAGCATGAGAGATTCTTTTGGTGGAGCTGATTTGTATCTCTACTGGGGTGCTGGTCATACAGATTTACACATGTGGAAAAATTGCATAGACTACACACACTCACAAATGAGTGCATGTGAAACTGGTGAAGTCTTAATAAGGTGGCTGGATGGTATCCATGTCAATCAATAATCTGTTGTGATATTATACTATAGCATGCAAGAAGTTACCTCTGGGGGAAGCTAGATAAAGTATGTATGGGATCTCTCTGTATTATTTTTTACAACTGCATGTGGATCTACAATTATCTCAAAATAAAAAAGTTAGAAGAAAAAAATCCTCTCAATAGCTTCCAATAGTTCCCCAACACCCAGAGTAAATGATTCCTTAGCATGGCGTGCAGAGCTTTCTCACATACATCCTATGCTCTAGACAACTAGCTCTAAGACCTAACACTTTTTGAGCACAGGCTATGTGGCAGGCACCATTCTAAGCATTTTATATGTATAAGCTCATTTAATCCTCAAGGGAGCTCATGAGTTAGGTTCTACCGTTGATACCATTTTATTCATAAACCACTAAGGCACAGATGACTTAAGCAGCTTGAAAGCATCCCCACTTCATCAGTCTTCAAAGCCCTGCTCCAGTGTTACCTTTGCGATTTTTTCCAGTTTAAGTGCTATACTAACAGTGTCTAGCATTCAAAAGATACCCGATACGTGTTTAATTAACATAAGGTTTGGACAAAGGGACAAAGAAAAGGTACAAAACTGGCACCTTAAGGATTTGATACTGATTACATTGAATCTATGTTTCCCCAAAGTTAAGCTCGAATGGGAAAGCACTGTATAATATACAGCAGAAACAGAAAACACCCATCAGTTAGAAAATGTTGATTAATAAGGCAACAGCTTTCAGGTAGCAAAGAGGGACAGGTAACATCAGGCTAAAGAAACTCCAGTGTCAGCTGCAGAGCCATATCTTTCTCCAATTTTCACAGAACAAATAGATGAACACAAACCTCAACTTCCTACCCAGCAACCCCCGTTCTTCCTTATTAGTTACTTCTGCAATTCAAGAAAAGGTATAATTTTTTTCCCCCAGAATAAAGATATTTCTTCCAGTTTAAAATGTATATTCATTATTTCCCTTGGAGGAAATCAGGTTATTAACTAAAGGCTCCTTTACACTCATGGGTTTACTTGAAAATTTTACTGATTATCCTCCAACGATCTAGAATTGTTCCAAGTACACGCTGAAATCTGAACGAAAATCTCCAAAGGAGTCACCTTTTAAAGGCAGACAACAGAGGCAGAGGGAGGAAACAATTTTAAGGACATGAATGAAGTTTAACGGTTCATATTCCCTCTGCTCCCTGCCCAGGCCTTCCCCTGCCCCACCCGGCGTAAACTGTCTTCTCTCAAGCAAAGCCTTTTTAGAGGAGAACCCAAGGGGAAAAATAGGTGAGAAGCTGAGAGCCAACCTCTCCTCTTTCATAAACAACCATAAGTTCTTAACAGTGACCTAAAGCCAATAAAGAAAAGGAAACTTATTTTAAATCAGGCATCTTGTGAACAGAGAAGGTGTGGCCTAGCACCGCAAGCAGGTACGAAGAGGGACTCAGGCAAAAGGCAGTACTGACCGGTTGAGTCTTGTACTTGGACTCCTCGCGGTCTCGGTGCTGCCCTGAATTGCTGCTTCTCTCCCGCACGTTTCTATAACCAGGGCTGGGGATGATATACTCCTTTCTTATGTCAATGTCCTTCATCTTCTCTGAGTGGAGGTGCCAGGGCTCACAGACTCTTGGTTCCACTTGAGAATTTCTGAAATTAAAAATTCATCAAGGACAGATATTTCCTAAACTGTGCTTCGTCATAAGCGAAAGTGCTTTAAAGTAGGGGGGGAAAAGGACCAAAGCATTAAAGTTTTCTGTCATTATATCTATAAAAATAAATTTTCAAAAATCTTTCAATTACCATTTTATTTTTTCAAGAAAAAAATTCAGTGTGATAGAATCAAGAAGAATTCTCTCCTCTCACCTCTAAGGGGGGAAAAAAAAAAGATTAAAAAAAAAATAAACAGGGCTTCCCTGGTGGCGCAGTGGTTGAGAATCTGCCTGCCAATGCAAGGGACACGGGTTCGAGCCCTGGTCTGGGAAGATCCCACATGCCGCAGAGCAACTGGGCCCGTGAGCCACAATTACTGAGCCTGCGCGTCTGGAGCCTGTGCTCCGCAACAAGAGAGGCCGCGATAGTGAGAGGCCCGCGCACCGCGATGAAGAGTGGCCCCCGCTCGCCGCAACTAGAGAAAGCCCTCGCACAGAAACGAAGACCCAACACAGCCATAAATAAATAAATGAATGAATGAATGAATGAATGAATGAATGAAAAAAAATAATAATAAAAAATAAACACAGTGATAGAGACACCCGCCTTCTTCACCTTCAACTATGTTCAATCACGATGTACAGAGCATTTAGATAGGTCTTAAAAAAAAAAAAAAAAAAAAAAAAGGCTTTCTGGAAACAATTTAAGTTTGTTCCAAGCATTACAAATTCCACAATTTTAAAACGGATAAATTTTACTAAATGAAAACTTATAAAACACTTATTCTACCAATGATATATCCCATCTCTGTATTTTTATAATTAGGTAATGGGTTAACTGATGCCTTTAAAGCTCTGTGAAGTTACATAGCTAAAACACAAAATAATACTACACCTTACCTTTAAAAACAAATTCCCCTTGGGTTACTGAAAGTGTTCTAAAATTAGATAGTAGTGATGATTGCACAATTCTGTTAATATACTAACCAAACACCAAGTGGTATACTTTAAGGGGTGAATTTCATGATACAAAAATATCTCAACAAAGCTGTTATTAAAAAAACAATAACAAAAACAAATTCCCTACCCTGTCCTACTAAGTCTTACCTCGTATCTACCTGAAACTCTGTTCTAAACCCTGCTAGCCTGGTTATCTCTAATCAATATCTGGTATCAACTCTGGTTACTTCTGAAAAAACAAAACACAAGCATACGTCTCTAAAACATTTCCCCCACTCTAAGATGGTTCAAAGCTTCCCAGATACAAGTTGGGAAAACAATTTTCATACCAGCCTCACTAGAAAGTAAAGAAGTGTAGCTGTGTTGCCTTTTGAATTCCATAAATTCCTAGCTATCACTGAGACTTAAAAGTACAACAGTATGGACATAATTCTGATAGCTACAATTCATTTTTTAAGGTATCAGAAAAAAAGGAGAACACTTACAAATCCTCTAAATAAAAAGGACTAAATCTCCTCCACAGAGACGTGTTTCCAGCACAAAGAAAGCTTTACTTCTTGCCTTTCAGGGGTCTGGCTCAAGTACCCTGAGTTGATACTGCTAAGTTACTTAGCTCCAAAGAAAAAAGTCACCTTGTCCAATGACAAACTGCACCATAAAGAGCACCGGCTTACAACCAAGAACACAGCAATCACGTCACTGAGACCTCAGCAAGCCTAAACTATAAACAGACCTGGCATCTGCCAGTGTCCCCAATGTCAGGATGCAGCTGCAGATCAGAATAATCCTTCTTACAGGGATCACTGAAGTCCAACCTTCCCCTCCAAAGGTTCCCCAGCCTAGCTGATTATCTGGAAAGCAGAAAAGATTAGTCCTACTTTGAAGAAAGGCAAGTGGAGGGGAGGCAGTTTGAAAGGGAAGAGGCCAAAGTATTGTAACTCACTCACAATACCAAATGCCATGTCAGGAAGAACACAAAGATCATCTCAATTGTCTAAGAATTCATGTAACCTCAGTTTCTTTCAATCACTTTATTCCAAGTTATTCTATGTTGGAAGGGTGTGGGGAGCAATTTCCCATTCCCTCTAACACTCCTGCTTCTTTAATTTCCTGGGGAAAGAGGCACAGCTCTGAAAGTAGGCAAGCCTTGTGCAGGGACAAAGCTACTATCTCCTGGCCTTGAACAGAAGGAGGATTCCAGCTTCTGTGGATCAGGGATATAAGACAGGGCAGCCCACATGGAGGCCAGCCAAGAGCTAGGAAGTCCAATGGGTCTGGGGAACAAGGCCCAAATCTGAAGAAAACAGTTAAGGAAAGATCACTAGCTAGACTTCTTCGGGATACTTTTTGTATTTCTCTCTTTTCTTCTTTCTGTTCTCCCTTAAAGTTGTTTAAAAGTCTTTTTAAAAATGCTAACTTGCTCCAACTATTAAGAGAGGGAAAAGGGAAGGTATTTTTATTTATTTTTGAGTCAGAGCTGAACGATGGCACTAGCAGAATATTCAAAGTGGGAGAACCCAAAGAGGTGCTCAGCGCAGAGGCCACTTGGTCAGCTGCCTTTTTTTTTTTTTTTTAACCAAAACTCTCTTTCCAGTCATAAAAGTGTAGACGTTCTCCTGCACGATGATGCAGTCGAAACTGCATGGGGGGAGGGGGCTGCACAGGATTACAAGGACTGTAAGTAGCCAGACTGGTGTTTCCAAATTGCCTTCAGTACAACATTCCTTAGGTTTCCAACACCTCAGGAATCTGGTTCTAAGCCCTGCAGCTACACAAAAAGACCTGAGGCTACAAGGATATGTATTTACCAACCCCCTGACATCCACTTGTGCCCCAGCCTTCTGCACCTTTCACTTACTCACGCTGGAGACCCCAGAATGACCTATTCATCTTCTCCTTCAAAACCTTATGAAACTTTGCCAGTCTTTCCTGTGCCCATCTGCCTCCTGCCTCCCCACGTCCGTGCAGAAACCAAACGACCCCTATGTGATAAATACAAAGCACCATGCAGCTCTGTGTGGCGGAAGGGGAAAGGGCACTAATGACAGTCAAGAGATCTAGATTCCATTCCGGACTCTGCCAAGTGTTTGCTGTGCGTGCTTCTGTCACGAACCTCCATCTACTCATTCGCCAAAACGAGAGGTTGGCTTCTGAGGTCGCTGGCAGCTCAGTCTCCTCTGTGGGGATTGAGCGGGGGTGCCCCAAGCCGCCTCCCTACAACCTTGAGGATGGGGGCTTCTCTCAGGCCAGCTTCGCCTGGGATGCCGGGGCCCTAGGGCGTTCCCGCGGCCAGTTCGGGCCCGCAGAGGCGATAGCTACCCACACCCACGGGCCGCGGGCGCAGCACCCCCTGGTGGCGTTAGCCGGGAATGTGGCCGGCAACCCCAACCACTCATCCCACCCTACCTGCCTTCCGACGCCAGGACCTCACCACCTCACCACCAACCCTCAGGGGTCAAGTCCCGAGGAGGAGGCGGCGGCGGGAGACTAGAAGGAAGCCTGGCCCCGTTTCTCAGGTCTCCGGCTTCCCCTGACCTGCTCGCATCCTCGATCGCAGTCCCCCACCTCCGGACGAAACACACGGGAGATAGTCCCCGCAACAACCCGAGGGAGAAGGAAGGGGTACGGCGATCGCCGCTACCTACCAGTGCCCTAGCTCCAGGACGACCGCGTCGGCCACTCGACCACGCTCCCGAGCATCGGCCCCGGAGCAAAACAAGCCTTTATAGCGGCATTGGCCGCCAGACTGCGCAGGCGTGCTGCACAAAGAATTCCCAAGACTGAAGGGAATTGTAGTCCCCCTTCCAGGAGCCCGAGGCTCGATTCGCGGCAAAGAACTATATTTCCCAGAAGCACCGTAGAAGCCCTGGAGGAGGTGCAAGTCGCTCCTCCCTTCCACCGCGCTCCAGGCTCTGCACCATTCTTCCCAGAGTTTCTGCGATCCTGTCTGGAATCTTCTCTGAGGCCCTGTGTTCCAGTGGGTGGCCGGGAGGGTTGACAGTAGCCCTCTGTGGGCGGGCAGCACAGTCAGTGTTTGTAGGCAGGGCGGTCACGGCGGTGCTTGGCCGTTTATGCACCGGAAAGCACTGTGAAGGTCATCGTAGCCTCTATGTCCTCGCGACCAGCCAGCCCCAAATCTTATGAGTGGCCCTTCACGTTTTACTACTGCTTGCTCACGACTCTGCGCTATCACCTTCCTCCTTTTAATCCCACTGCCCATCACATAGTGTTATGCTGCCTGGTTTCTAGCAAATAAAGGCCAGGATCACAGTTTTTAGAGTGGCAAGAGCCTTAGAAATGGCATGCCAATTCATCCCTTTCTTTTTGTAAATGAAACTGAGGTTTCCAAAGAGACTGATCACTTTATCTCTCTTGGTGTTTCATCTGTATCTTCAACATGGTCATAACATAATAGCTACTGTGTTGAGTGCCTACCTGTTCTGTATCTGGTGCTTTACACGCTTATTTTTTAAAGTCTCCATATCAACCCTATGTATAGGTATTATGATTATCCATTTCAAAGATTTAAAAAAAAAAAAAAAGTAAGGAAAGTGACTTCTACCTTTATACAACTAGCTAGTATGAAACACCAATGGAGGGAATTCCCTGGCGGTCCAGTAGTTAGGTCTCTGCGCTTTCACAGCCAAGAGCGCAGGTTCAATACCTGGTCAGGGAACTGAGAACTGAGATTCCACAAGCCCCACGGCACAGCCAAAAAAAAAAAAAAAAGCACACCAATGTACCATAAAGCTGAAGTAATTAATACAGTGTTCTTACACAAGGATGGATTAATATACCAATCCATTTTTCTGTAACAGAGAAAACATTAGAAATCAGTAGAGGAAGAAAGAAGATTCTATGAATAGCACTGGAACCATTGGTTATCCATATTTTTTAAAACTCAGGGATTACTACTTCGTACCACACAGAAAAATCAATTTCACGTAGATTGAAGGCCTGTGAAAGGGAAAACTTTCAAACATTTAGAAGAAAATGTGAAATATCTATGTGAACTTAGGAGTAGAAAAGAACTTCTTAAACAAGATACAGGAACAAATTAATATAGGAAAGTTTGATAAATTTGTACTATATTAAAATTTAAACTTCTATATAAGATGCCATAGAGTACAAAAATAAACCACAAATTATAACTGATGAAGTTTTTAATACAGAATATACAAATAATTTCTACAACTCAATAAGAAATGGTAAATAATAGGAAAATTGGCAAATGACGTGACCAGACAGTTCACAAAAAAGAAAACTCAAGCAGCCACTCAAAGATGAAAAGACACCCAGGGAGATTAGCTCAAGATGGTGAAGTAGAAGGACGTGGGCTCACCCTTTCTTACGTAAACACCAGAATCACAACCAACTGCTGAACAGCCATAGACAAAAAGCTGGAACCTACCAAAAAAGATATTCTACATCCAAAGGCAAAGAAGAAGCCACAACAAGGTGGTAGGAGGGGCGAAATCGCAATAAAATCAAATCTCATACCCGTCAGGTGGGTGACTCACAAACTGGAAAACAATTATACCACAGAAGTTCTCCCACTGGAGTGAAAGTTCTGAGCCCCACGTCAGGCTTCTCAGCCTGGGGGTCTGGCGACGGGAGGAGGAGGCCCCAGAGAATTTAGCTTGGAAGGCCAGCGGGGTTGGTTTTTTTAAAAATAAATTTATATATTTTATTTTATTTATTTTTGGCTGCATCGGGTCTTCCTTGCTGCGCGCAGGTTTTCTCTAGGTGCGGCGAGCAGGGGCTACTCTTCGTTGTGTTGCGCAGGCTTCTCACTGCGGTGGCTTCTCTTGCTGCGGAACGTGGGCTCTAGGCGCGCGGGCTTCAGTAGTTGTGGCACATGGGCTTCAGTAGTTGCGGCACGCGGGCTCTAGAGTGCAGGCTCAGTAGTCGTGGCGCACGGGCTTAGTTGCTCCCCGGCATGTGGGATCTTCCCGGACCAGGGCTCGAACCCGTGTCCCCTGCATTGGCAGGCAGATTCTTATCCACTGCACTACCAGGGAAGCCCCACATGTGTGTTTAAAAATGTAAAGCCAGGCTTGGGCACGATCAACAACAAATTTGAGGTGTAATTACTTCTGGTTTGGAAGGAGGAGAATAAGATCAGAAAAGGATACACAAAGGGCTTCATCTGTTTCTGTAATATTTTATTTCTTTAAGAAATGACTTTGGGCTTCCCTGGTGTGCAGTGGTTAAGAATCCGCCCACCAATGCAGGGGACACGGGTTCGAGGCCTGGTCCAGGAAGATCCCATGTGCAGCAGAGCAACTAAGCCCGTGTGCCACAACTGCTGAGCATGCACTCTAGAGTCCGTGAGCCACAACTACTGAGCCCGCATGCCACAACTAGTGAAGCCCGCGCGCCTAGAGCCCATGCTTCGCAACAAGAGAAGTAACTGCAGTGAGAAGCCCACGCACCCCAACGAAGAGTGGCCCCCACTCACTGCAGCTAGAGAAAGCCCGCGCGCAGCAACGAAGACCCAATGCAGCCAAAGATAAATAAATTTTTAAAAAAAGAAATGACTTGAATGGACCTAGAAATTATCATTCTAAGTGAAGTAAGTAAGAGAAAGACAAATATCATATGATATCACTGATATGTGGAATCTTAAAAAATGGTACAAATGAACTTATTTACTAAACAGAAACAGCCTCACAGATATAGAAAACAAACTTATGGTTAGGGGAAAGGCGGGGGGAGGGATAAATTAGGAGTTTGGGATTAACAGATACACACTACAGGGGCTTCCCTGGTGGCACAGTGGTTAAGAATCCACCTGCCAATGCAGGGGACACGGGTTCGAGCCCTGGTCTGGGAAGATCCCACATGCCGCGGAGCAAGCCCGTGTGCCACAACTACTGAGCCTGAGCTCTAGAGCCCACGATCCACAACTACTGAGCCCACATGCCTAGAGCCCGTGCTCCGCAACAAGAGAAGCCACTGCAATGAGAAGCCTGCGCACCATAACAAAGAGTAGCCCCCACTCGCCGCAACTAGAGAAAGCCCGCGTGCAGCAACGAAGACCCAACGCAGCCAAAAATAAATAAATTAAAAAAAAAACAAACATACACACTACAATATATAAAATAGATAAACAACAAGGACCTACTATATAGCACAGGCAACTATATTCAATATCTTGTAATAACCTATAATGGAAAAGAATCTGAAAAAGAACAAATATATATATTATATATATTATATGCATATATATATATAATATATATATAGCTGAATCACTTTCCTGTACACCAGAAACTAACACAACATTGTAAATCAACTATACATCAATTTGTAAAAATGACTTATAAATGTTAAAATTTAACAAAGCTTGGCAGTGGGTACACAGGTGCTTCTAAAATCATTTGCTGTACTTTTGGGTAGCCTTTAAGTATTTCATAATAAAAAAGTTTTAGTATCATAGGAACAAACCATTTCTCCTCTCAGTGGGGATATGTTCAATTTAACAGAAAAATCTTGAGGATTTATATAGATATAGATACATGAATGTAGATATAGGTATAGATATATAGATATATATCTACTGAGACTTCCTTAAGCACCTCTGGCCACCTGGTGCGATAAGAAAAACCTTTTTCAGCACACCTCAAGCCACCTTTCCAAGGCATACTGGTACTTCCAACCATGCTTCAAACATTGTAGTACCCAAAAGCTGCATATCTGATACCTTCATATAAAATAAAAATCTTCAAAAATCTCCCTGAATACTTCAAAAATAGGTTTTTAAAAAATGAATGAGCACTATACAACCCTGGTTCAACATCTCAATACACCATGGTACTACCTCGGCCTGTCCAAGGATAGCCTGGGCCAAAGACTTAACTTATTTACATGGTATTAATTGCAAAGCATCCCCTCCTTGAAGTGTATTTATGTTGTGAAGTGTTTTGGGGCGGAGGCTGATATTCTCCAACCTTCAGGCAAGGGGCTAGAGAATCTATGTTGCAATGCAGAATTGTTAAATATATTTATGTTGTGTAAGGTACTCAATATACTCATTTATTCAATATTTGATAGAGATACAATGGAGTTAAAACAGACAAGTTTCCTGCCCTCATGGGGCTTAGAGTCCTGGATAAACATTAATCCAAATTTAAACTATAACTGTGGTATGTACCAGAAAAGAAAGGTTTGTGTTACATCTGAAGAATAGTAGGAGTTAGCGAGGTGAAGATGGTGGAAGTGAGCAGAGGAGAGAGCTCTCCAAGCAGAGGGAACAACAAAGGCCGGGCAGTGGGAGAAGGAAGGGAAGGTCTCCAAAGGTAGACCATGTTATAGGTCTTTAGAGTAAGAGCAAAAACCGACCATTGCAAGGTTTTAAAAGGTGAATGGGTTAAGGGTTGAGAAATCATATTTACATTTTGAAAACTTCCCTGAGGCCGGCAGACTGAAGAAAGAATTAGAGACAGCTAGAATGGAAGAGAAGAGTCAAGATAGGAGTGACTATCGTCATCCAGGATGGTGGCTTGGACTAGAACTGTGGTGGAAAAGATGGAGAGAAGTGGGTGGACTCGAGAAATTTAAGAGGTCAAATGGACAAACGTTGATGGATTAGATACTGTGGGGTGAGAAAGAGAGGTGTCATGGGTAACAGCTTGGTTTCTGGTTGCAGAACTGGATGGACGGTGGTCCCATTCATTGATATAAGAAATGCTCGGGCTTCCCTGGTGGCGCAGTGGTTGAGAATCTGCCTGCCAATGCAGGGGACACGGGTTCGAGCCCTGGTCTGGGAAGATCCCACATGCCGCGGAGCGACTAAGCCCGTGAGCCGCAATTGCTGAGCCTGCGCGTCTGGAGCCTGTGCTCCGCAACGGGAGAGGCCACGATAGTGAGAGGCCCGCGCACCGCGATGAAGAGTGGCCCCCACTTGCCCGCAACTAGAGAAAGCCCTCACACAGAAACGAAGACCCAACACAGCCATAAATAAATAAATAAATAAATAAATAAAAACAGCAAAAGAAACTTATTTAAAAAAAAAAAAAAAAAAAAAAAGAAATGCTCTAGGGGCTTCCCTGGTGGCGCAGTGGTTGAGAATCTGCCTGCCAATGCAGGGGACATGGGTTCAAGCCCTGGTCTGGGAAGATCCCACATGCCGCGGAGCGGCTAGGCCCGTGAGCCGCAATTACTGAGCCTGCGCGTCTGGAGCCTGTGCTCTGCAACAAGAGAGGCCGCGATGGTGGGAGGCCCGCGCACCGCGATGAAGAGGGGCCCCCGCTCGCCACAACTAGAGAAAGCCCTTGCACAGAAACGAAGACCCAACAAAAGCCATAAATAACTAAATAAAATTAAAAATTTTTTTAAATTAAAACAAAAAAAAGAAATGCTCTACTCCAGCAGCCCCCCGACACCCTCCTCTACCCAGCTTGTCAGGAGCTAATGTCAAGTGTGATCACTCCACATCTGCTGTGACACTCCTGAATTCTTCTGCCAGTTATAAAAACAAAACTTCTCTTTTGCAGATCAATTTTGCAATGAAAGTCATTTTCATGGAATAAGACTTTAAAAAAAATTAGTTAATAAATGGAATCTTTTATTTAACATCATGGTAACAATATAGTGCAACAGAATAACGCACCTCTTTAATGGTCTCAGGCAACTTAGGAAAGAAGAGAAGAGGATTTAAGATGTAAACAATGCTGAATGAAAGCCAAATAACATCATAGCATGTTATAGAGACAAAGGTTTCACAGAATTTTTAAGAGAGAACTGCGCGGGAGAAGCTGAGTGCTCACAGAGTACACTGTGGTATAGGCATGTTATGATAAGTCATATCACATATTCACCTTATGAAGGAAAGAATTACACACTCCCCACCTTTGCAGTAATAACCTCCTAAGTTCATTAGCAGTAGGGGTAGTAGTTAGAATGAAATGAAGAATTGCTTTTCAAAAAATGTTTACAGGGCTTCCCTGGTGGCGCAGTGGTTGAGAATCTGCCTGCTAATGCAGGGGACACGGGTTCGAGCCCTGGTCTGGGAAGATCCCATATGCCGCAGAGCAACTAGGCCTGTGAGCCACAGCTACTGAGCCTGTGCATCTGGAACCTGTGCTCCGCAACAAGAGAGGCCACAATGGTGAGAGGCCCGCACACCACGATGAAGAGTGGCCCCCGCTTGCCGCAACTAGAGAAAGCCCTAGCACAGAAACGAAGACCCAACATAGCAATCAATCAATCAATCAATCAATCTTTAAAAAAAAAAAAAAAGTTTACGAACTCTTATATTGAGATGCACTATCAAATTGGCTCAACAAAATAACAGATAGGTGTTCCAAAAGCTAGCTCTGTATTATAAAGAGGGGGAAAATGACATCAATTATCTAATTTTAATAAAACAATATTATGCACTACATTAAATTAGTGTTGTGTTGATTCTGTAGTCTTGTATGTAATAATTTGTAAATTTATTTTAATTTTATAGTGCTATGAGAACTATAAAGGATATAAGGACTTTATACATGGTTTTATGAATATACATATTTAAGTAATATTATAATATAAATAATTTAGGTCAACATCAGGGGTTTAGGAGAATTGTTTCCCTTAAAAGAGGTCTGAGACTTATTCAAGTTTGGGAAACACTGGGCTATGAAATTAAACCAAACTTGAGCTTGGTATACAAGACCTGTGATCTGGACCCACGTTATACTACAGTTTCATTTCCTGTCACTCTCCTACTCAAATATGAGGTCCTGATAACACTGTAATTTCCACGTTTTTACTCTAGCTGTTCCCTCCACCCAGAACAATCATCTAAATCTACTCAGCTCAAATAACAAGCATCACAATTTATAGACAGGCCTTGGGATTTTACTCCTCCCAGAATGACAATTAAGGATTACTTACTCAAGTGAACAAAAGAATGCAGTATGTCTAACATCTCTAATGGTAAAACGTGCATGAGGGATTTTCCCACGTTGTGAAGTATTGACTGGGTACCTGTCAGGTCACAGACAAGAGGCAACAGGATCCCACTAAGCCGGAGAAGACAGAACCAATAGTCCAGCCAAGATGGAGGCTTCTCACTAGAACAGGCCTAGACAAATTGGAAAAGTGGTCGCTCCCAGTCATCCCCCAGAGCTTCTCAGGTGTGTTGCTTTATAAATACGGGCTTTTGATCAGAAGAAGAGATAAACAACTTTGGTCTACATTGGTGATAACCTTTCTGGCATGAATGTCAGTCCAGAAAAATTTAAAACTGATGCAGGCTGTGTGTATTTTTCACTCAAAATAATTCACTTATTGAATTCCATGAGAAAAAACTATACACTGTTGAAACACAAATTATATACATTATTGATTGCAAGACCACCAATGAGAAAAATCAACATTGCCCTTCTACTAAAATGTTACTGTCTGAGCATATTTGAGAGGTAACAATACCAAAGAATGTTTTTAAACTCTCATCTTAAAATTAGATCTAGGTGGATAACATATGGCCGGCAGCTGGTAAGCCATTGATCTAAAGGAAAAGAAAGAAAAAAAAGATTCCTCCTTGAGGCAGTCTAAGTTTATATTGCTCAGGAATTCAGAAACAGCTTGAAATTGGTATCTATTTACCTTTTATTTGTTTGTGGGTTCTTACAGTTCTAATCAAAATTCAGGTTTAAAATACTTATCTAAAGAAAAAGCACTTACCTCGTTTATTTTTTAAATTTCTTTTTAAATTTATTTATTATTTTTGGCTGCGTTGGGTCTTCGTTGCTGCGCACGAGTTTTCTCTAGTTGCAGCAAGCGGGGGCTACTCTTTGTTGCAGTGCGCGGGCTTGTCATTGCAGTGGCTTCTCGTTGCGGAGCACCGGCTCTAGACGCGCAGGCTTCAGTAGCTGTGGCTCGCGGACTTCAGTAGTTGTGGCTCGCGGGCTCTAGAGCGCAGGCTCAGTAGTTGTGGCGCACAGGCTTAGTTGCTCCACGGCATGTGGGATCTTCCCGGACCAGGGCTCGAACCCCTGTCCCCTACATTGGCAGGCAGATTCTTAACCACTGCGCCTCCAGGGAAGCCATATTTTTTAAATTTCTTGATTTATTTATGCATATGCTGCAGCATTCTATACTCTATCTGTAGCAAGTCTAAGACAAAATTTTCAGGTTTTCTTTCTTCTAGATTTACGCTATTTACCTAAAGCAGTGTTTCACAAAAATATCCGTGGAGTGCTAGTCCTGCAAGATATTCTGAGAAAAAGAAATTTCCAAAAGTCAACTACATTTGGGAAATTATATACATGATATTCAAATCACATTAACATTTTAGTTAAATACTCTGAGAAATCCTACAGTAATAAAACCTGTTTTTCCTTGATTTTTTTAAATAAATTTATTTATTTTATTTATTTATTTTTGGCTGCGTTGGGTCTTCGTTGCTGTGCGCGGGCTTTCTCTAGTTGCGGCGAGCGGGGGCTACTCTCCGTTGCAGTGCACGGGCCTCTCATTGCAGTGGCTTCTCTTGCTGCAGAGCACAGGCTCTAGGCACGTGGGCTTCAGTAGCTGTGGCACGCAGGCTTCAGTAGTTGTGGCTCGCAGGCTCTAGAGCACAGGCTCAGTAGTTGTGGCACACAGGCTTAGTTGCTCCGCGGCATGTGGGATCTTCCCGGACCAGGGCTCGAACCCGTGTCCCCTGCATTGGCAGGCAGATTCTTAACCACTGCGCCACCAAGGAAGCCCTGTTTCTGCTTGTATAATTCAGCATTTCTCAGACTTATGTGAACTTGAACAATGAAAAAAAGTTTTTCAGAAAAGCATTGAACATCCTGTAGAACTAGGGTTCTGCAGAAAATGCTTTGAGAAATGCTGATCCAAAGGAATCTTTTAGAAAAGAAAAAATAAATAAATAAACTTCCTGAAGGGGAAAGAATTCTCAAAAGATGAAGAGTGGTGCTAAGGAGAGTGGAGGGAGGGTCCTTGTCAGTATGCAGCTGAGTGAAGCTGAGAGAAAACACTTTTCTGCTCATGGGAACTGGGGTTAATTCCGTCTACTCAGACATTCTAAGTCCAGAAGATTCCATTC
This sequence comes from Balaenoptera physalus, assembly GCF_965194825.1. NCBI lineage: Eukaryota > Metazoa > Chordata > Mammalia > Artiodactyla > Balaenopteridae > Balaenoptera > Balaenoptera physalus. The sequence continues at coordinate 63,054,226 of NC_138891.1, forward strand.
AGCTGAAGCAACCTGAACGACCTTGAGAGAGTGAGGATAACAATAACAACTACTCTTACTGCCATTTTTAATATTATTGCTGCTCCAATTCATTAGCTGCTTAGGATGGGACAGGCAACGTACAAATATTACCTCCAACCACATAAAACTCCTGCGTGACAGGTCTTATCGTCTCAATCTTAGAGAGGAGGAAACTGAGGCAGAGAGAGGGTGACATGATTCTAATAGAAACAGGATTTGGCCTTAGACCTTTCTTACTGTCTCATACCAACTAGTCTGAAAAGCTTCTTCACTGAAGCAACCTCTCTCTTGGCTTTCCTAGCCACTGATGACACTTCCTGGGGCCTTCCCTAACAGAAATCATTCTAGAATAAAACAGGTTAAACAACTGATGACTCTGGCCCACTTTCCCATATGTCTGGTTTCCACCAGGAACCAAATATCTGCACGTTCTAAATCTGACAAGACCCATGATCACCTAGGCACGGCACGGTATTTTGAAATTACTTCTTAAGGCCCTTTAAGAATCAAACAAGAAAATTAATCTTAACACTCAAAGGCAAACTTAAACACCAACCAAGGCCAAGCAGGTAACATAAATGAGGGGAGCTGGTCAGGAATAAGACAATAGTTGGTGACAGAAACTGTGATGATCTAGAGACAAATATTCTGCATCCAAAGGGCTTAACCACTTCTTAGCTTTGGCAGAAAGCATTGTTGTCAAGCAGAAATGTGAGCCCAGTACTGCTTGATCTTATTTTTCAAATAAAGCCAGAAACAGTTTTTACATGAAATCTCCCAATTTTTAAAATGTTGACAACTAACTAATTTCCTAAAAACACTAGCAGGGCCAAAAACAACATGAATTTGCAGGCTGATTGGTCATGACCCCATAAAGCAACTTCTACTGAAAACTCTGTGATCTCCCCTCCACCCCACCCCCTCCTCCAGTATACCTGGGTCCAAATTGCTTTTGACACACGCAAAAAATAAAAAGTTAAGACTCGCCAGTACAGAAGTCATATTTAAAACCTCAGAGTCTGAAGTTGATTATATAAAAGGAGACCCCCGCCCTCTGCAATTTTTTTGAAAGATGGCAGCAGGGTTAAAATAAGTACGTGTGCCACTTGAAGGCAATAGAGTCATTTTGTGCCTTTCCTATGGTGCATTATATGCCAGAGTGACTCTAAAGTATGAGGAAGCCATTAGCACTGCTCCAGTGACCAAATGTTTTTTCTTCCTCCTCTCCAAACTGATTTGTCAGATTACTTTTGGAGACCAGGTTCAGGTCTCGTTAGGGCATGGGGTGGGGTAGTCCTCCATGATATTCTGTTGTCACTGGGGGTGCTCGTTAGAGAGACGGCTAACGCTACCTGACACCTGAGTTATTCAAAGCTAAGGCTTGAGGTGTGGCCTATGGTCTTTTAAGGTCAACATCATCACTAAGTCCCCAGAGAAGAGCCAAGGAGAGGAAGATGGAAAGAGGTTGGCTCCATGGGGAAGGATTCCTCCTCTGCCTCATTCTCCACCTGCTGCTTCAAGGTAAGATGGGACAAGAGCAAGAGCACAGCATCCATATAACTTCTGGGAAACAGGGAAACCAGGCTAATTTTTATTTCTAGACAGTCAATGACTGGGTGTTCATTTTGGTAAAAATGGAAACTCACGACACTGACAGCTTTGTAGCTCTTTCTAGGGTCCTAAACAGTTAGTTGACGCCTCTGTTCATCTATTTCTCCACTCCCCATACATCTATGGGCCTCTTCCCTTTCCCCATGTCATTCTCTTTCCAGGCATATAATCTACCCCACAGTTTCTGGGTATCGACTGACATTGAGAAGAAGAAAATTCTTTCTCAGTTCCCTTAAGCAAATGAAAAGAAAGATGCCAAGGGGAAGGAGGTAGAAGAGAAGATCTGTTGTGAAAGAGGGAAACTTTTTCAGTACAATTTTCCCAGTCTAGAGTAATTTCTTGTTCATTATTGAGAATAAGCAATGAGGGATAGGACAACATCAAGGATAGGACAACATCAGAGACAGATAAAAACAGACTCGACCAGAAGATGTTACCACATCTTCTCTGTGGGCACATACATTCTCTGTTTCTGCCCCACAAAGTATGACAAGAAAAGGTTTGGGTATAAGATGGGTATCAAGGAACTCTTTTTAAGATAGTCTCAGTGGTGATGAGTCCTGAGTTTTAGAAGAGAACAATTACAGCACAAAGCAAGGACACGATATATACCATTAAACTGAAAACTGAGTTCCTTCTTTAAGGAGTTCTTTCCTTAAGGTCCCACAGATTGCTCACTACCTACCTGATTATTTCCCTCATCATTAATTCATGACCATCTATGCCCTGTTCATATAGTGAGGAGGAGAACTGTGATTGCAAAATCTGTCACTGACATTCACCCAAACGGCTCAAGGACAAAGGTTTGTGGTGAGATTGTTAAGAACACAACAGGACACTAAAAAGTGGTGGTCAGGACTGAGTTTGCATACGCATTTAGACAAGTTTTGCATAGAGAGAGAGATAGTGGAATTGAGGATGGAGCCCTGACTCAGCTCACCTCATCAACTTCCACCATTTGCATACCAGCCCAGCCCAAGCTCCCTGGTCCAGGAAGGAGGAGTCCAGACATTTCTCCCATGACCCCTGCTGTCTCTCTGTGCAGAAACACTTCCCAGACCCCAGTGCTGGCACTCCTTTCACAGTCTCTGCTCTCTACAGGAAGAGGAGATAATTTCATCATCACTTGCTCAGGATTCGACCAGCATGGGGTGGATCCTGCTGCCTTCCAAGCAGTGTTTGACAGGAAGGCCTTCCGTCCAGTCACCAACTTCAGCATCCCCACTCATGTCCACATCTCCTTCACCCTGTCTGCCAACCTGGAAGTAGTAAGTCCTGACCCAACTCTGTAATGGTCTAGTGGTGAGCAGTGGGTTCCCTGACTGGATTTTGTAAAATTAAAAGCTCAGTCTATGGGGTAGGGAGGAATGACAGGGAATGCTACAGTGACATCATTGCAGGTAAAAGCTCTCCCTTTTTGGGAATACGCCACAAGAAACATGATCCCAATGGACTCTCATACTGGTGCTTTCACTTACATTTCTCATGTACCCTGGATTATATGACCTACCATTTTTAGTGGCTTATGAAAAATATCATAATTGCCACACAGAACAGCCTTGGAAATGAGTAAGAGGTGGGGGGTGGCACTGGACCTGACTTCATAAAATTAATGATCCTGGATGAAAATTGTTTTTCCAGGATGCACATCTTCAACTGATGACATCATTCCTGTGGCTAAATGTGGTAAGATAGACTCAGTTTCCCCTTTGTTATGGTACCTCTCTTTTTCCACTCCAGGGTCCAACTTCACAGATTAAAATGGATAAAGCTGAGAATACCCACAAATTAGACAAATTCATACAGAACCAGCCAATAATGAAAACATAAAACTTCCTGATTATTCTGCCGGTTCAAGGAGGGCAGAGATGGGGCTCAGGGAGCAAGTGGCATAAACCAAGGTCATGGAAGCTAATACTTAAGTGGCTCCAACCCGGGGAATCCAAAGCCAAGCTCAAGGTCTCCCTTGAGACCACTGAGGGAGAAGTGGAAGCAAGTAAAACTTTGTCAGTGACATTGTGACAGCTGTCACCAGAGAGAGGGTGGGAGAGTAAAGAAATGAGTAAAAAAAGGGATGTAAAGTGCAAGAGACAGAGGAAGACTAAGACCAGTTCCCACCCCCTGTTTGTCCCACACCACGGTTTCCTCTAGATGTGGTACAATCCATTCCTTAGGTGGAACCCAGTGGAATGTGGGGGCATCAGGAAGCTGAGCGTGGCAGCTGAGAACCTGTGGCTTCCAGATATCTTCATCGAGGAGTTGTGAGTATCGGGGCTGAAAAAAGCAAGAAGGAGACCATATCTCCAGGGAAGAGCATGAGTAACCAATAGGGGCCACGCAAAGACTCACCTTAGAAAGGAGCAGCGTCTGAAACCCCCAAAACATGGCAATAGGTGGAAGGGGGAGGTCAGATGAGTGGGGCTGGAGCACAGGAATGGGTGACCTGAGAGAGGAAGAAGGCCAAGTCTGATGGGGAACCCACAGCACTCACCTCCCTGTCCTTCTCACACACAGCATGGATATGGCCTACGTCAGCAGTGACGATCACATCGAATACAGTAAACCAATGCAGGTGACCAGCATCTGCAACCTGGACATCTTCTACTTCCCCTTTGATGAACAGAACTGCACCCTCACCTCCAGCTCTTTCATCTACACAGGTGAGTGAGGCTCACATGTTGAGAGCTAGAGAAAGGGTTTGGGAAGAAGAGGACAGAAAGCTGGGAACAGTGAGGGAATCTCACCGAAAGGGGTGTGAAAGCTAAGTGGTAAGGAATCCAACAGTGTGGGCAAAGGGGTTGGGAGCGCTGGGGGAAGCTGAGTTGCCTGGATCTCCTTTGCAGTGCAGAACATGGTGTTGGGCATGGAGCAGGACGTGCAGGAGATTTTGAAAACATCACAGAACGTCGTTTGGAGCAAGGGGGAATGGGTACTTCAGGGTATCCATCAAAGAATGATGAAGATGACTGTGGGCACCAGTGAGTATGACCAAATCATCTTCTATGTGAGCTCAGGGGCCCTGGATGAGATCTTCTCCTTAGATGCATAGCTTATGTCCTCCACCAGAATGTAAGCTCTCCCACGAGAAAATAAGCTCCACGGGGACAGAAATTGTTATCACTTTTCTCACTGATAAATCTCCAGTACCTAAAACAGTACCTGGCACTCAGTAAATATTGATTGAATGGCTCCTCCCCGAGGAAGAAACAAAGCTCCCATGGGCAGTGATTTATAGTGAGCATGAACCTCCGCCCCCTGCCAGGGCTATCAGAACTTTTTGGAGGGCAGGAATTTTTATATTTATTTTTTAAAAGAGGTGGTGGAAAAGTTATGAAACACTGTCTTAGGGATATTATGATTCCAAATCCTGGTGACCCCAAAATGTCTGCTCTGTCTTGTTTTCCCTCCCCCTGGTTTTAAATGTCCACCAGCAAAGTCACTAGAGATTAGACCTTGATGAGGAAAGCAAGCAGAAATACAATGCCCACAATACCTAAGAATCTGGTCCCTCGATTCTGCTAAGAGCACATTGGTAGTAATAAAAATTTAGGTGGAGAAAGTTGAACTTTGGGCCAAGAAGGAATGAGATACATTTCAATGGTAAGCAGCATGGTAGAATCAAACCATGGAAAGGCAGTGTGGTGATTAAGATGGCTTTGCTGGAGAGGCAAGACAGAGAAAGGGACTTGAGGTAATGTTTCCTTACTAGAAAGTAAAGAGCAAATCTCAACTCTTGCTTTTAACTGGCTTGGCAGCCTCCCAGGCTTCTCCTCAGTTGCCTCCCTCTCTCCTCCCCACCAGGTGACCATCAGGCGCAGGCCCAGCCTCTGCTGCCCAGAGTCATAAGCCTCCTGGTGCCCAGTAGCTTTCTGATAGCCATCGACGTCCTCAGCTTCTACCTGCCGGCAGAAAGCGAGAGCTATGCCCCATTCAAGATGACACTCCTGCTGGGCTACAACGTCTTCCTGCTCATGACGTTGAATGACTTACTCCCTGCTAGTGGCACCCCCTCTCATCAGTATGGCCCCTCCCTCCATCAGGAGAAGAAAAGCAAGGTGGGGGGTGGAGTGGAGAGAGGGACCAATGAAACCAGGTCAGAGTAAAAAGAGATCCTGCAAATGGGCCCTCCAGGAACAGAGGAAACAAGAAGTCCCTGGCTGGTGCCTCTGGCCCTCAGGCAGGCCCAACTTCCCTCCAGGTGTCTACTTTGCCCTGTGTCTGTCACTGATGGTGCTCCGCCTGCTGGAGACCATCTTCATCACCTACCTGCTGCACCTGGCCACCACCCAGCCTCCACCCAGGCCTCGCTGGCTCCGTTCCCTGCTTCTACACTGCACCAGCCCAAGGAAACGCTGCCCCGCTGCGCCCCAGAAGGGAAACACGGGCCTGGGCTTCAGCCCTGCCCACCTGCCTGGGGAGGGAAATCAGCACTGCCCACGCGTCCTCTCCCATCACCTCCCCTTCTCTGCTCCCGCCTCCTTCCTGCCCCCACAACCCCCCAGCTGACCTTGGCAGCCCACAGCCGAGTCTCTGTCTCTCCGCGGGTGTGAAGGAGCCCGTGGAGTTGGTGGGGAAGGTGCCAGGTCCCAGAGAGGCAGAGCTAAATGGGTGCCCTGGGTCAGCAAGGGCCCAGCAGGAAGACGAGGCTCAGAAGCAGCACTCAGTCAGCCTGTGGCTGCAGCTCAGCCACATGACGGACACCCTGCTCTTCCGCCTCTGCCTGCTCTTCCCGGCCCCCTCCGTCGTCACGGTCATCATCCTCTGGGACACCTAGGCAGATGCCCACCTGCAAGCTCCAGGCAAGAGCTTCTCTTGCCTCCAGGAACCAGCCAGGCTCTCATCCCTGTCCAAATCCCACCTTACAGCCCTGGCAACCACCTTGTTTTCAACCCAGCCCTTCTGTTCAGTTTCAGACCAGACCTGAATGGTCTCCTAAGCTCTCCTGAGGCAGGTCCTTGCTCCTGCACGCCATCAGCTCCCCTCAGCCCTCCCACGAGTCCTGCCTGCCTGGCTCCTCAGGATTCAGGTTCTTGGAATACTTCCTTGATCGAATCTCCTCCAATAAACCCCTTTGCGGAAAGCACTGGCTCTTCTCTGCAGTATATTATAGTTTCAAAACCCTTGAGGTTGAGGGTCTTCTTGCAGAAACTTCTTATTACCAAAGTAAGAAGGATTTTCTTGTTTGTGTGTTTGTTTTTTAAGTCTATTAGACAACATGTGAAAGTGGGGAGAGGGGAGAGAAGAGGCCAAAATCTATTACAAGAAATTATAATGAAATAAGGGTTAACCTCCTAAATCCAGTTATCCCAGATTCAAGCTTCAGAAATTAATAATGTGCCAGAACGAGGCATCTCTTGTTTAAAGAGTGAAGCCTTTTGTCACAGCCTGACATATGACTCATTCATCATTAAACACTGAGTGTTAACATAATCCCGAATTCTGCTGTCTGTGTTGCAATTAGAGTTGATCCGTCCCTAATCATGCTAAGAAAAGAACACTGGGCCAAGGAGAGCACGTTTGAAAATGGCATCTGCTTTACTTGGGAGTAACACAAATGCCCCCATATGAACTGGAAAATTCCCCTTCCTGGCACTTGCCTTATCATTTTGAAAGTCTTTTGTCTCTTGGCCCATTATTTTCAATAGCTTCTTGGGGGAAGTGGAGACCCCACTGTATCACCGTACACCAGAGCTGTGGCATGACTTGCTGGACACCAGGTTCAGAAAAGCACAGATTCGAGAGCACCTTAATTACAACTTGAACACAATCTTTCATTTTTAGCAACCATTTCTTTTCCTTTCTTTAGTTTATTCTACTACTGTCTATCTGAAGCCTAAATTTCCCAGGTTATAACAGGCTAGGAGTAAAAAGAAAGTCACAATACTGTTCACTAAAGTATATTTCCTTGGTTCCTCCTCTCCACTGCTCTTCCTCAAACTCCTTTGGCTTCCTCTGGTCACTGGTGGCAAGGTCACCAAAGGGTGGCAAGGCTGCCAATGTCCACTAGAAGTGCTGCTGCTGGTGGTGTGGGCCTGAGGTCCCATCCCAATGTTCGCTGCAGGAGCTTCTGCCCTCTCAGAGCCCAGGCCACTGAAAGGCTGAACCCACAGCGCAGATGTTCCCACTGGATGCTGAGTCACCAGGACCAGCTGTAACTTGCTCTTTCCTTGCAGTCCCTCAGGCAGAAGTCCATGGGAATCTGGGCATACTGAGGCAGACATACACTGCTATACTCTGAATGGCTCCTTTCACTCAGGCTGCTGGTCTTCCAATTAAACTTGTGCCCCTTAATACTCCTTTTTCTCTGCTTTTTTTTTTTTTTTTTTTTTTTTTTAATTTCAGGAAGGTCTTCGGCTCTTCGGTTTCTAGAACCTTGTCAAACACTCCCTTCACCACCACCAGCCCTCCAGGCATGTCGAAGATCTAGCTAAGCTTAAATCAGGAGCCCTGACATTCACCTAAATAAATGAGCATGTCTGTTATTATTTTGGATATCTGTTATTATTTTGGCAGTTCTTCAACTCACAGCTTTCTACAAAGTGGGTCTTTAGAAAGGACACAGTATAGGTATAATAATAACCAACATTTATTAAGTTATTAATATGTGACAGGCACTTTTCTAAGTGCTTTATATGAATAAGCACATTTAATCCTTATGGTAACCCTGTGAAGCAGGAACTATAGATCCACACATACCTTGGAGCCAAATGTGGATTTTTTCAGATTTTAAAAAGGTAACAATCATGCATGTACTATATGTTACTAACACCCCAAGTCAGCTATGGAGTAGCACCCTGTAATCAAACACAATTAATATTTCTGCAGTGAAATCTATGAATATTCACACTCGGTAGCAAAAATGAAACTACGTACAGACTCACAACTGTTCAGGTCAGGCTTTGCCACCAAATAATTTATGAAAAATAATTTGGTTTTCAAAGCCCTTTAGGTTTTAAAACTGTGGTTTTGTATTATTATCCCCATTTTATATATTCAAATACATGAAATGAAATAAATGAGAAAATGAAGCACAGAGAAGTGCAGTGATGGCCACTGAGCTGTCTCCCAAGTTTCCACAGCTAGTCAGGTGACAGCGCTGCAATTTGAACCGAGGAAGCTGGCTTAAGACACGGGACTCAGCCTCTGCCACACGACCCTCCAGACTGAGGATGAAACAGACAGGTTCTCCAGGAGTCCCATATTGAGATATCAATCCACTTCAAGTCTCTTTTTTTTTTTTTAATATTTATTTATTTATTTGGCTGCACCGGGTTTTCATTGCGGCATGTGGGATCTTCATTGCGGCATGCGGGATTTTAGTTGAGGCATGCAGATCTTTAGTTGAGGCATGTGGACTCTTCAGTTGCGGCATGTGGGATCTAGTTCCCTGACCAGGGATTGAACCCGGGCCCCCTGCATTGGGAGCACGGAGTCGGCCACTGAACCACCAGGGAAGCCCCCACTTCAAGTCTTCATCGGCTAACACTATAGGAGAATTAAAACAGGGAAGAGCAAGTCTCTGATCAGGGTCCCTAAGACAAACTTTCTTTTCAATTTCCTTTTACTCCCTCCCTCAGTCTTTTCTACTCCTCACCCCTCCCTCCCACCTTCGTCATAAGTCATAACACCCAAATCCACTACCTGTACTTCCTCCACTGCTTTCTGGAGTATATATTTCCCCAAATCTGATCTGGGCAATCCCTCTTTCCTTTGTATTCTCTATGGATTTAGCTTTTTGCTGCTGATATCTATTGCCAGATACTTTTGGATGTTCCACTCCTATGCCCTATCCTGAGACAGTCACCTCACCTGGAGATTCATCCTTGACTTTGCTGAGTAGCTCACTTACCCAGATTTCAAGAGGTTCTAAAATTATGTGAGGTCCATTTGCATCATTTTGTTCTTTCCACCGATCTTCATGGTACATATTTCTCTACTTATTTTCTTCACATTTTTTTCCATTAAATAGCTTTATGTTTTATTTGAATAGTAAATATGCACTTTATCTTTTTTGACATATGGATTAAGACACTAAATCTCCTTTCAGTAAAAGAAGGCATGATATAATTATAGTGATTTTATTTTTTCCAAAATCAAAATCTGAACATGTGATCTTAACACACACTGGATAATCATACAGAACCTTTGAAATCAGAGAGCTCCCAGAAAAGTAATAAATGTGGTAGCTGTCTTTCTATTCCATCTATAACAGAATCATATGATAAGCACACTTTTTGCTAATGACTTTCCTCTTGTTAGGTGGCAAAGCTTTGAAAGTGCTTTGCAAGGTAATTTATGACCTCTTTAGGAAAATTTGCAGATAGGCAGCTGGTCCAGCCTGGGCCATCTTGCATTTGATGGCCTGTCTCTGCCAACAGCTCCTCGCCGCCCACTCATCTGCACTGCTACCCTTTGGTCCTTGCACACATTTTTGTTCACTTTCTTTTTCTCTAAACCATTATAAGCAGTACTTCTCCACATTCTCTACATATTTTTTTGGTTCCATATTAACCCAGGATTAAAGTGTATTATCTCATTATTGTCTTTGCCTCTCTCTCCTCTTCCTGAAGACCCATTCTAGGATATGAAGTCACGGAATTCATTTCAAGCTTATCCTTTTCCTCCTCTCCAATTTATGATTCTCCCTTTGATAAACTCTCTTATTTAATTATCAATTGGCACTCGTTCTTCTATATAGCAGGGAAAAAAATAGCATAGTATAGAGACTTTGGGATCTGGCAGCCCTAATTTGATTCCATTACTTGTACAAGTGGCTTAACCTTACAAGTTTAAATGTTTTCAATTGTGAAATGGAGCCAATAACACAGATTAAATTGGTTTTTTTAAATTAATTAACTTATTTATTTATTTTTGGCTGCATTGGGTCTTCGTTGCTGCACGCAGGCTTTCTCTAGTTGCGGCGAGCGGGGGCTACTCTTTGTTGCGGTGCACAGGCTTCTCATTGCAGTGGCTTCTCTTGTTTTGGAGCGCGGACTCTGGGCGTGTGGGCTTCAGTATTTGTGGCACACGGGCTCAGTAGTTGTGGCTCGCGGGCTCTAGAGCGCAGGCTCAGTAGTTGTGGCGCACAGGCTTAGTTCTCCACAGCATGTGAAATCTTCCCGGACCAGGGCTCGAACCTGTGTCCCCTGCATTGGCAGGCAGGTTCTTAACCACTGCGCCACCAGGGAAGTCCCAGATTAAATTATTTTTAAAACATGGATTTAAAAAACCATTTATAGCCTTATAGAAACTAGAAAGCCCAATGTGATACTCTAGAGAGCATCTTTTCATCATGCAGACTGACACCTAGAGTGCAAAATCGACATCTAGGTGGGAGGCACTAGACATAAAGAATTATAGACTTTCTAACACAATCCTCTCATTTTTTAGATGAGAAAAATGAAGTGGAGAAAAGTGAAGTGATAAGTATGGGGTTGTCACACTTCAAGAGAATTCAAGCCTGTTAAAGTGGCAGCCACAGCTGAGTGGTTGTCTTGGTCTCTTTTCCCAGGTGCCTCTGAGGAGTCCCAGGACCCTCCCTCTTTCTGTTCCAGGCACCATAGCCAACCTGACTCAGCTAGTGACTCACCCTGCAGTTTGGATGTTTTGGCTGCCTCCATGCTCCTGGATCCTTAGCCCTGGCCAATGGCCTCTGTATGTGATTGCCATCCATCAGGGCTGCAAAAGAATGGCCTTCACTTACCCTCCTCCCTCTACCAGCTAATTCTGCCCTTGCCAGGTTACAGCTATATTCCCAAATCTGATCCCTCAGGATCCCAGACGAATGGGGCCACCAGAGGGCCGTGTAGTGTGATCCCCTTTGGAATAAGCTAAGGTGAAAGGTGCTGGTATCTGACTTGCAAAACTACAGCTCCCGTCCCTACTGTTTACCTTTGGAGCCAAACGTTGTCTAGGCCCAGGGATTTCATTTGTGGAAACCTAGGGGTCTAATAATCTAGTCCACAAGACTCCCCAGCTATAGAGTAATGAAAAGAGCAAGGAAAGAACAATGGAACTAGACTGACCTGGGTTTGAATCTAGATTCTACCAATATCCACCTGGATGGGCACTGAGCAAGATTTAGATTTTTTTTACCTCTCTATACCTCAGTTTTCTAATCTGTAAAATTGGGAGTAATAGTGCTGACCTCTCAAAGCAGTTGTGAGGATATGAACACTGTACGTAAAGTACATAACACAGTATAGAGCACATGGCACAAACTCAATAAATGATAGCAAAGCAATCTACAGGTTCAATGCAATCCCCATCAAATTACCAATGACATTTTTCACAGAACTAGAACAAGAATTTTACAACTTGTATGGAAACACAAAAGACCCCAAATAGCCAAAGCAATCTTGAGGGAGAAAAACTGAGCTGGAGGAATCAGGCTCCCTGACTTCAGACTATACTACAAAGCTACAGTAATCAAAATAGTATGGTACTGGCACAAAAACAAATGTAGATCAATGGAACAGGATAGAAAGGCCAGAGATAAACCCATGCACATAAGGTCACCTTATCTTTGACAAAGGAGGCAAGAATATACAATGGAGAAAAGACAGCCTCTTCAATAAGTGGTGCTGGGAAAACTGGACAGCTACATGTAAAACAATGAAGTTAGAACACTCCCTAACACCATACACAAAAATAAACTCAAAATGTATTAAAGACCTAAATGTAAGGCCAGACTCTATAAAACACTTAGAGAAAAACACAGGAAGAACACTCTTTGACATAAATCACAGCAAGATCTTTTTTGACCCACCTCCTAGAGTAATGGAAATAAAAACAAAAATAAACAAATGGGACCTAATGAAACTTCAAAGCTTTTGCAAAGCAAAGGAAACTACAAACAAGACGAAAAGACAACCCTCAGAATGGGAGAAAATATTTGCAAACGAATCAACTGACAAAGGATTAATCTCCAAAATATATAAACAGCTCATGCAGCTCAATATTAAAAAAACAACCCAATCCAAAAATGGGCAGAAGACCTAAACAGACATTTCTCCAAAGAAGACATACATATGGCCAAGAGGCACATGAAAAGCTGCTCAACATCACTAATTATTAGAGAAATGCAAATCAAAACTACAATGAGGTATCACCTTACACCAGTTGGAATGGGTATCATCAGAAAATCTATAAACAACAAATGCTGGAGAGGGTGTGGAGAAAAGGGAACCCTCTTGCACTGTTGGTGGGAATGTAAATTGATACAGCCACTATGGAGAACAGTACGGTGGTTCCTTAAAAAACTAAAAATAGAACTACCATATGACCCAGCAATCCTACTACTGGGTATATACTCTGAGAAAACCATAATTCAAAAAGAGACATGTACCCCAATGTTCATTGCAGCAGTATTTACAATAGCCAGGACATGGAAACAACCTAAGTGTTCATCGAAAGATGAACGGATAAAGAAGATGTGGCACATATATACAATGGAATATTACTCAGACATTAAAAGAAACGAAATTGAGTTATTTGTAGTGAGGTGAATGGACCTAGAGTCTGTCATACAGAGTGAAGTAAGTCAGAAAGAGAAAAACAAATACCGTATGCTAACACATATATATGGGATCTAAAAAAAGGTTCGATGAACCTAGGGGCAGGACAGGAATAAGACGCACATGTAGAGAATGGACTTGAGGACACAGGGAGGGGGAAGGGTAAGCTGGGACGAAGTGAGAGATTAGCACTGACATATATACACTACCAGATGTAAAATAGACAGCTAGTGGGAAGCAGCTGTATAGCACAGGGAGATCAGCTTGGTGCTTTTTGATCACCTAGAGGGGTGGGATAGGGTGGGTGGGAGGGAGGTGCAAGAGGGAGGGGATATGGGGATATATGTATACATATAGCTGATTCACTTAGTTATACAGCAGAAACTAATACAACATTGTAAAGCAGTTATACTCCAATAAAGATGTTTTTTAAAAAAAGATGATCAATAGATTGTGGGTGTTTGATTCTTGCGGTTAATGACAAAATTTATTTTGCCTTAAATTTATTATGTTTTAAATTATGATCAGAAAATACAAGGTCCAATTGCCATCTCTCTATTTACTTGGCTCCATTTCTTTTTTCTACATACTCCTATCCAATATCTGCATTGTAGGATTGTTGGGGAACTACATAAAATGAGGTATACAACGCCTGGCATACAGTAAAGTACTCAATATGTTAGTTACTACCTGCAGCAGCAGCAGCAGGAAAAATAGCTCCTAAGATTTCCAGATCCCAGAGTTGAAACTCTGACTCCCCTGGTCGGAAGCAAACCTGTGCCTTACTGCTTTATTTCTCCTGCCTCTATCACCTCCACTTCCTGGCAGCTATATCTACTTCTAAGTCCAATTGGGACTTAGGTTCCGTTTTTCAGCCAACTTTGATAAAAACAAGATATATGTCAACTATCTTCAGCCACTTTCACCAGGGCTTGAAGTTAACCCTCTTTTCCTAGATCCAAGGTCTGGGAGCCTAGCCTACCTGTGGAACTCAAGCGTCCCTTGAAAGCCCTTCACTCTTGGCCAGTCCCAGAGTCCGGTGCCCCATGGGTGTGTCCATGTGGACACAGTAGTACTTTGGTCCTACATGACATGATGGCCCAATCCTTTGGCCAAGTTTCCAAAGAAGGGAAGAAATGACTTACAGAGCTGGTGGGGCTGAAGGACTGCAGATATTTCAAACTTTAAACAAAAGATATTTCAGCCTTCTGTCCTGTAATTTCCCACTTTGGGCCCCTAAGTCATTCCTGCCTGCCTTAGCAGTTTCTATTTTGGGCTGTCATGATCTTCCATTCTAAACAAAGTTTCTTTTGTACTCTAGGTCTTACTCTTCACCCTTTCTGCAAGGAGAAATTTCCAACTTTCTGGAAATGTAGCTAAGATACTTAATATAACAACGCCCCAATTCACTCATTTGGTCCGATTGTGTTTTTCTACAGAGATGTGACATACGACATAACATTGCCACAGGCCATTAATATTTATGCTAGCTGAGATGACTAGTTTATAATAATGTATAACACTATTGACAACATAAAGATGTTAAAAACAGATCTGCTACCTGTTTTGTGACGTCTAATTATCATGTAATCAATGCATAGAGTAAAAAATTGTATGGAGAACATTAGTCTGGGGGAGAATGAATTAGGGAGGCAGAAAGACTGGAGAGAGGAAATCTAGCTGGGGAATGTTGGAAAAATATAAACAGTAGATAATGAAGCTATGAATCAAGATTTATAATTTGGCATTTGCAATTATTCTGAATGAATACATAACCAAATCACTACATATTGTTACCTTTCCAAATCTGCAGATTCCTTGGCCTTAGAAAAATAATAATTCATATTTCCCCAGCACACGCTCTCTCATTAAAGTGAGCTATTTTGTTATTGATCTCAGCACAGAGCTTCCAAACAGGATGCTTCTCCCTTAATCTTGGCCCAACTTTCTCCCTTCCTGGAGCCCGGAAAGCATACCTGGACAGGGCTAAAGCAGGACACTCTGCTGTGACCTCTCTGGCCACAGCCTCTCACCAGGGTGTGGTCACCTGTCATGAGCAGTATTCAAAACCAGGAACCAAGGTGTGGTCCGAGCTCCTTTAAGCCCCAGGGTTTAGGGGCTCCTGGTGAGTCCCCAGAGAAGAGTCCAGAAGAGGAGGATGGAAGGGGGGTGGCCTGCTAGGAGGGGAATCCTCTTGTGCTTCACTAACAGCCTCCTGCTTCAAGGTAAGATGGGGCAAGAACAGGGAAGACCAGAGTGTGGTTCTGAAGGATATCTAGGAACTTCCTTCTGGCACTTGAAGGACATTAGAATTAACATGTTAAATAGTTCTTCCATAATGTCAGTGTTTTGATTTCCTTTTGGTGACAAATAGAAAGACATTCCACTGCTCAGGACACACAGCTCTCCTCTCTCCCTGACTGCATAGGGATCTACCAAACTGTCCCATTTCACCACCTCTCCAATTCTACATTTTCATTGTCCTCCAGTGCCTCTTCCACCACACCCTCATCCTACCCTCCTTGTCTCTATTTCCTTTGATATGGCGTCTATGAAAAGAGTAGCCCTGAAGGAGTAAGTAAAATACCAAGAGAGGGTGGGAATAAATCTGAGGTAGAAGAAAGTGGATACTTTGCCTCCATGAGGGAATATTTGTTCCCAGTCTGGGTACATACCTTAAATGTTATGGAAAGAGATGGAGATAGACAGGAGCAGGCAGAGAAAAAGATAACACAAAAATGGGAATGGGGCAAAGATTCTGCTCAGGTACTGAGATGGCTCCCTGGCCATGGCCAGGAGAGAACACCCACATAGGGCTCACTACATGACTGGCATATGGTTTATGCTCAGTGATATCGCCTCATGATCCCAGTGCTGGAAATAAATCCTAAGATATCTGAGGTCACTAAATCTGAGAAGGGCAAAATAAGCATAAAGCACCAAGGTAAGCTTTCAGAATACCTACTATATGTCTCCCATATCTACCTAGTAAGTGCAGTTGTTTATCTCTCTTATCTTCTTGATAAATCAGCTCTTGTCTTAGATAAACAGAAGTCCCTGAAAATGAAGATGAGAAATCATTAGAGCAGATTTCTAAGTGATCTTGACTACAAGTTCTAGGGCAGTGCTGAGTGGTACTACTAGGTGGACCCAAGAGTATTATGATGGGTACACCATAGGCTTTATTGAAGCGGCTGCCAATACATTAAGGATGAGTTTGTAAATAGATTTGGGCAGGTTTTGCATGAAGATGAACAACGAGAATGAGAATACGTACTGACTCAGCTCTCCACATCAATTTCCACCATTTGCCTATCAGACCAGCCCATCCGCTCCAGCCCTGGCAGGAAGGGCTATGGCCTTGGGAAGTCTTGGCCCAGGAAGGAGGGCTCACCTGCTTCTCCCAGTGTGTCCCGTGTTTTCTCTCTCTGCAGAGAGGCTCCAGCCTGGCAACAGAGGCCTTCTCTCACAGGGTCTCTGCTCTCTACAGGAAGAGGTGACACTTTCACCATCAATTGCTCAGGACTCAGCCAGCATGGGGTGGATCCTGCTGCCTTTCAAGCAGTGTTTGACAGAAAGGCCTTCCGTCCAGTCACCAATTTCAGCATCCCCACTCATGTCAACATCTCCTTCATCCTGTCTGCCATCCTTGAAGTGGTGAGACCTGGTCCCCACTTTCCATCGCTTCTAGTGGGGAATAAGGATCCCCTGCCCTGTCAATCCAACATTGTACTGGTCTAGTGGTGAACAATAGGGACTCTGAATGGATTTTGTACCAATTAGAGGGTTTTCCTATGGGATGGGGAGACACAGAGAAGAATGCTGCAGTGACATTTTTTCAGGAAGGATTTATCCTTGAGTCCTGACCTTTCTGGAAGGCTCCAGAAAGAAGTGGTCTATATGGCAATTAAAACCTGAATTGTTCCTAGATACAAGGGGAGACGATAAGGAAAAGACACTTCAGCATCTAGAACTGTGCTTGGTCCAATAAATTAGAAAATATTTATAAGAATAAGTGGTGGGCGTGGGCCAAATCTTTTTGCACTAATAATCCTGGATGGGAATTTCTTTACCAAGATGCATAGCTCCAGCTTCTGACATCATTCCTGTGGATTACTATGGTAAGGCAGATCAACTCTCCCCTTCCCACTTCCAATTATAAGTTTAAATTTGAGGAGTGACTTAAGGTTTTCCAGACCTCTACCCAATGTATAAATCTTCCTGGGACCAAATAACTCCATCTAGAACTGGACTGGTCCTGGGGACACAAATCTCCCTGGGCAGCTTAGGAAGATAGAAGTGGTGACCCAAGAAAATGGCCAAGTGGTTGTAGACCAATGTAGTGGTATGTCTCTGGGTCCAAATGGTTTTAGGCTATATTTAAGGTCTGCCCTAAAAACAGGTCATTAAGAGGTACTTTGCCAATAACACTTGGCTAATAAAGTAAGGGAGATAGGCTGCGGTCATTAGGGACCCCAGTGGGAGTAAGAGGATCAGAGTTAAAGAAGAAAGGAAAGGGCAGGAGGGGCTGACTGGACAAGCTCCACCATCACTCACCTCTGCTTCCACCGCCCTGGCTGCAGATGTGGGACAATCTTTTCATCAGCTGGAACCCAGAAGAGTACGTCAGCAACAATAAGCTCACTGCATCAGCTGAGAACCTGTGGCTCCCAGACATCATCATCATGAATTGTGCATATCTGGGTGGGGGCAAGCCAGCATGAAGTCCATCCACAAAGAACAGCTGAGGGTCAGTGCAGGGCACGGGGACACCAACAGATTCAGACTGGGGCACAGCCTCACTTAGGTGACTCCCACAAAACACTATGAGCAGAAGAGACGAGAGAGTGACCTTAGAGAAAGAGCCCAAAAGGAGCACAGTAGGGGAAGACCTGGGACGGAAGGGAGTCAAAAGCTGATGAAGGCACCCACAGCACCCACCTCTCCCTGACTCTCACAAGCAGCGTGGATGTGGATCAGGGACCTCCAGGTCTCACCGCCTGTGTCAGCAGCAAAGGTCGAATACAGTATGATAGGCCAATGAAGGTGACCAGCACCTGTAATCTGGACATCTTCTACTTTCTTTTTGACCAACTGAACTGCATGTTCACCTTCAGTTCCCTCCTCTACACAGGTGAGCGAGACACATTTTGGTAACCATTTAAGGTTCAAGGGGAAGATATTTAAATGATGTAGGTATTACTTAGGAAGGTTTTAGATTAGTGTTTCTCGACTCTGGCTACCCACTGAAGCTTTTTAAAAATACCCATAACTATGCATTCCCTCAGAAATTCCAACTTAATTGTTCCAGGTGGGGCTCAGTTACTGTGATTTTTTTATATCTCCCCAGGTGATGCTAATGTGCAGAGAGGGTTAAGAACTACTGCTTTAATTCCTCAATAAAGTAAATAAATAAAATAAATAAATACCACTACTTTAGATCTTAGATGGCCCTTGCACCAGAGAGGTCCAACTGACCCTGAGCTGCTGCACATCTATAAATTTTAGCTCAAACCTTTTAACATTAATAGCTAACACTTAAACTGGTAATTAACGTAACTGAATGCCACCAGGTATCCTGTGGCAGAACTGGATAAATTAATCATTATAATAGGCATGCGTGTAATTATAAAAATATTGAGCTGCTCAAGACTGAGTCCACTAAAACAACATCATAGAACTGGGGAATTGAGAAGAAAAACAGGAAAGTTCTTGACTCATGTTTGAGTCATATCTAATCTTCCCGTAACTTTGACTTCAACAACAACAAAGAAACTTCCAATGCTGCAGCCCACACATATATGAATTGCTGGTCCTGTGACCCATCTGAGACAACCTGGATGCCCTGCTTTAAAGGACAGAGAAGAGAATTTGTTGAAGAAGCTCAGTGAAGGAGGAATTGAATCTTGTGTACAGGAGACTTGAGGACACTTCTGGACTGAGCGGCCCCGGCCTCCCTTGCACTGGACAGCATGCTCCTGGGCATGGATAAGGAATTGTGGGTGATAACAGACACGTCTCGTAATGTCATTCTGAGCCAGGGGGAGTGGCAGCTCCTGAACATCGACAAGGCCACCCCACGTTGGTGGACAGCAACCTATATGACCAGATCATGTTCTCTGTAAGTCCAGGGGCCCCTGTTTGACTTCCGAGCCCATTTGCTCTGTGATTTTCCTCTTGATCTAAGGCCCTTTGAGATGTAAAAATAGTTCCAGGGGGCTAAACACATGCTCCTCACTCTACCCTCTACCCTAACTGCCCTCAAGAAGGATCCCCAAGGCCTCTGCCCTGCAGAGAGGAAGAGCAGCTGGGCTGTTGTAAGAATGGGCAGTCCTGTCCGATGATCCAAAGTGCCCCACTTGCCCCTAAAAGTCTACAATTGTTATATTCCCAGCAGGTGGAACATAAGGGAAAATTAGACAACAAAATTGGGGGCACTTTGGAAGAGGTCACAATTAAATGCATCTGTTACCCAAAGAGGTCATCCCATGGCCAGCCTAACTGGACATCAGCAAGGATTGGATAATCAAATATAGAATTGAGGGACTTCCTTGGTGGCCCAGGGGTTAAGAATCTGCCTGCCAATGCAGGGGGCATGGGTTCGAGCCCTAGTCCGGGAAGATCCCACATGCCGCGGAGCAACTAAGCCCGTGTGCCACAACTACTGAGCCTGTGCTCTAGAGCCCGTGAGCCACAACTACTGAGCCTGCGTGCCACAACTACTGAAGCCTAGAGCCCGTGCTCCGCAACAAGAGAAGCCACTGCAATGAGAAGCCCGTGCACCACAAAGAAGACCCAACACAGCCAAAAATAAATAAATAAATTAAAAAAATATATATATATATATATAGAGAGAGAGTTGAGCCCTCTGGCATCGGTTATTTGCCACGTTCTCCACACTCCTCCCCACCAGGTGACCATCAGGCGCAGGCCCAGCCTCTACGTCATAAACCTCCTGGTGCCTAGTAGCTTTCTGATAGCCATCGACGCCCTCAGCTTCTACCTGCCGGCAGAAAGTGAGAGCTATGCCCCATTCAAGATGACACTCCTGCTGGGCTACAACATCTTCCTGCTCATGACGTTGAATGACTTAGTCCCTGCCAGTGGCACCCCCCCTCATCAGTATGGCCCCTCCCACTTTCCGGGGAAGCAAAGGCAGCAGGGGACATGGTGGGAGGCAGGTAGCAGGAGAACCGCTGCCTCTCCACTTAAGGAGGGAATAGATTCTGAGGAAAGACTGGATTTGAGGAAAAAAAATTGTAGAGAGGAATCTGCCCAGATTTATTTATAGTTTGCTTTGCCTTCAGGTGTCTACTTTGCCCTGTGTCTGTCACTGATGGTGCTCCACCTGCTGGTGACCATCTTCATCACCTACCTGCTGCACCTGGCCACCACCCAGCCTCCACCCAGGCCTCGCTGGCTCCGTTCCCTGCTTCTACACTGCACCAGCCCAAGGAAACGCTGCCCCGCTGCGCCCCAGAAGGGAAACACGGGCCTGGGCCTCAGCCCTGCCCACCTGCCTGGGGAGGGAAATCAGCACTGCCCACGCGTCCTCTCCCATCACCTCCCCTTCTCTGCTCCCGCCTCCTTCCTGCCCCCACAACCCCCCAGCTGACCTTGGCAGCCCACAGCCGAGTCTCTGTCTCTCCGCGGGTGTGAAGGAGCCCGTGGAGTTGGTGGGGAAGGTGCCAGGTCCCAGAGAGGCAGAGCTAAATGGGTGCCCTGGGTCAGCGAGGGCCCAGCAGGAAGACGAGGCTCAGAAGCAGCACTCGGTCAGCCTGTGGCTGCAGCTCAGCCACATGACGGACACCCTGCTCTTCCGCCTCTGCCTGCTCTTCCCGGCCCCCTCCGTCGTCACGGTCATCATCCTCTGGGACACCTAGGCAGACATCCACACCCACCTCTCCCTGCAAACCACAGCTTGAAGTTTCTCGTGGTCTTACGGCCAGCCAGACACAGGCCCTTTCCTAATCTTAAACACCCCCAGTGACTACCATGTCCCCTCTATATTCCCAAAACTCCAACAGAGCCCTACCAAGCAGGTTTAGAACAGCCCTAGACAATCTCCTGACTTCTCGTATGCACAGTCCTCAATCCTGCACACTTTCAGTGTTCCTTAGTCACACCTAACCTCTGACTCCCTTACCACTGAAGATCGGAGTCAGTGGAGTCTCTCCCTGATTGTCCCAATAAACGACTTTCCAGGGCTTCCCTGGTGGCGCAGTGGTTAAGAATCCGCCTGCCAACGCAGGGGACACGGGTTCAAGCCCTGGTCCGGGAAGATCCCACATGCCGCGGAGCAAATAAGACCATGTGCCACAACTATGAGCCTGCGCTCTAGAGCCCACGAGCCACAACTACTGAGCCTGTGTTCCTCAACTACTGAAGCCTGCACGCCTAGAGCCCATGCTCCACAACAAGAGAAGCCACCACGATGAGAAGCCCGCACACAGCAACAAAGAGTAGCCTCCGCTTGCCCCAACTAGAGAAAGTCCACGCACAGGAACGAAGACCAAACACAGCCAAAAATTAATTAATTATTAATTAATTAAATTTAAAAAAACAAAAACAAAAATGACTTTCCAGGAAGCACTGGCTCCTCAGTACATTTATCATAGCTCCACAAACACTGGGGTAAAGAGTTCTCTTGCAGAAGCTTTGATACTTTACCCTAAACAGGTATAATCTGATTTGATTTTAAGTCTCGCAGACACTTTCAGAGATTCAAAGGAATGAAAAGGTCAATCTCATTTGCAAGAAATTACTATAAAATATTTACAATTGCAAAATGTCCCTTTCATCAACCATTTCCATTTCATTTTCTTTTGTGTCATTGATTTACTCTGACAGGTCCTTCTGATTTCACAAAACCAAATAGAGAGGGCCTTCTGATATACATGCCTGGAGGAGGGCCAGGAAGACTAGTTAAGGGCCTCAATTAAAGGGTTCAGGTTACATAGTTGTACAGCCACACAGTGGAATGCTTTGTAGCCATTTAAAGTGAGAATACAGATCTCTGTTAAAACCATGGAAACAGGTCCATGATATATAAAGTGGAGAAAACAAGTTACAAAACACTATGTATACATAATTCCTCTTTTAAAAAATAGAGTGCTAGATAGAAATGCAGAGGAAAAGGTATGGATGGCTAGACACCAGAAAAAAAACAAGAGCAAATTTTGTCCTGCATAATGGGATTATGAGTGATTGCTATCTTCTTTTATATCCTTGTCTGTGTTTTCAATGAGCATGTATTATTTTTACAAAAAAAAAAAAAAAACCAACAACAACCTATTTTTTAAAAAAGAGTTCCGTATTAACAGTACTTCACACCACCACCAGCAGATATCATCCTGCGGAGGACTGTTAACAGCTAGCTGGGAGCAAGGACCTGAGGAGAGAGAGAAATTGAAAGGGGAAGTGAAAGAATATGAAGGATGAATATCTGGATTATGTTTTAATTATATTCAATTAGATGAATAGATTTCAGGGATTTATTTATATTTCTGCCTCCACTCGGAGAGTGTGCCTTCCTAAAGGTCAGGCACAATGTCTCATCCATTTTTACAGCTCAGTATATGGTACCATGATCATGATGCCTGACACATCATAGGTGCTTAATAGACTTGTTGAACTATTAAATGCATGAATGAACGCCAGCCAACCAAGAATCAGTGTCTGTTAGCTCTAGATGTAATCCCTTTATCCCATCTTGGCATATTTTATTTTATTTTTCCATAACTTATGTAGAAAATTAGCAGCCCATTTTTACATGTCAACTATCTTTGCGTTCTTAGAGACGTTCCTTATACAATGGCAAAGGCATTTCTGCTTGCAGATTCTCTTATGTTTCCCTCTTTCCATTAGTTGGAACACGTTTCTCACTCAGAAACTCGTTCTTGACTTTTGCCAATAACTTAAAATGAAGAGCATTTATGACATCATTAAGGAATTTCAAATTCCTTAAGATCACCTTTGTATCATTTCTTTTTCCTTTCCCATCCCCATATTTGTACTTCTCTAGACATCATCTTGTAATTTTTTTTCCACCTCATACATATGTGACTTTAGGTTTTCTGTGCCAGGATCATTACAATTGACAATATCCTTTGCAAAACAACATCTTGTTCATATGTTAAGGTTGAGGTGAGCCTTGCAATTTAAAACATGACCTGACAATGAAGCAAAATATTTTAAGCTAGTTCTAGCCTAGATATGTCAGCAGGAATGTTAGGGGTATTTCACAATTTCAGAGGTGGTGCATCTGATTCCCAGTGGCCCTCTCCCATTCCCTCTCTCTCTCTCTCTCTCTCTCTCTCTATATATATATATATATATATATATATATATCTCCCTTATGATAACTTTATTTCCCTTTCCTCCATTTTCTATTGTAAAGCTCTGTTAAGAGTACACCCTGGAAATTTATGAACTCTTTGGTCCTGGATATACTACTCTCTTCAAAAGCTTGATTATGTTTCTAACTTCTTAGGTGGCGATTTCTAAGCTCCCACTCTCTCCTTTTGTTTATTTATTTATTTTTATTTATTTATTTATTTGTTTTTTTGGCTGCGCTGTGCGGCACGTGGGATCTTAGTTCCCTGACCAGGAAAGAATTGAACCTGTGCCCCCTACAGTGGAAGTACGGAGTCTTAACCACTGGACCACAAGGGAAATCCCTCTCTCCTTTCATTAGCAGCATCCAGGAGTATCCTCACAACCTTCTCACCTCTCAGTGTTTCTTTTCTCAGTCTTTAAACAATTCTGAGAAAAATTTCTCCCTACTTATTCTTTTGGCACCCCATATATATGCCCATTCTTATTGTACATTTTGTCTCAACACTGCCTTTGATTCCTTCCACCTTCTGGAAATCCAGAATATCTACAGGCAGTACCATGTTTCATACTTATCCCCTCTCTTCTTTCATCTCTCTGCTTCTCTCTCTGAAAACCAAGCTTGTCTGTTTGCTCTTTCAACATCATTTTCTCTCACCTTTCTCTGTTACTACTCTTGTATTTTCTCTTATATCGATACCTTCCTTATACCAACGTCTTTCACTATTATTTCTCCTTTATCTTTACTAGTTCTTCTGAAAACCTCCCATCCGTATCTGATATTGAGGACAATTAATTTATATCATCATCCTTAATAATTCAGAGGTGATACCCCTGATATTGATTATTCCACATATATAGCATAGTAGTAGGAATCTATACTAAATAAGTAGCACTTTATAATTACACCATGAGGATTTTCTATGACGTGTGGCTACCTGTCTCAAGGAACCACCAAAAAGCTTTGGAGCTTCTTACCCAGCAAGCACAAGGATTTATAAAGACACAATTTAGCAGACAGAGGATAAAATGCAATTAGGAAATAAGTCATTATTCAAGATTCTTCCCTTCAAGGTAAATTCAATAATTCTGCCAAGTTACCCAAAGCCAACATTTCCAATGCCCAGGTCCCTCTTACTCTCTTACTGCCTGCTCCAGACTGTTCTAACATGATCTTCATTAGACACCAAAGGAGCAGCAGTTCTGTCTGCTTGCCCAGTTCCTACCTCTGACAAAAGTTAAGACCACAACTCTTGCCTATTTTCTCATACTTTCTGAGGAAAGATCTGCTTAGATTCCTAGTCTCAGGGATCTTGAGCTCACAAACTACTTTCTTTTCACTCTTCTCTGCCTTACACGTGGATTCCATCTTTCATGTATTATTTAAGCCAGTCTGAGACATTTAGTCACCCAAAGTAGTTTCTTATTTCAGTATTCAATAATTCTTAAGCAATATCTTGAATCATTAACTCAGCCTTTCAACATATTAAGTGCAACACACAGCTGGCATGCCGAAACCTTACATAATAAAGAAGGTTTTTCTTCCTTCACATAACTTTTTTTTTAAATTTTATTTATTTATTTATTCATTTATTTATTTATTGGCTGTGTTGGGTCTTTGTTTCTGTGGGAGGGCTTCCTCTAGCAGCGGCAAGCGGGGGCCACTCCTCATCGCGGTGCGCGGGCCTCTCACCATCGCGGCCTCTCCTGTTGCGGAGCACAGGTTCCAGACGCGCAGGCTCAGTAGTTGTGGCTCACGGGCCTAGTTGCTCTGCGGCATGTGGGATCTTCCCAGACCAGGGCTCGAACCCGTGTCCCCTGCATTGGCAGGCAGACTCTCAACCACTGCGCCACCAGGGAAGCCCCCACATAACTTTTTAAATTAAACTTTGTATTGCAATACAACATACATACAGAAAAGTGTATGAATCTATGTGTACCACCCAATGAATTTTTAAAATTGATCACACCTGTATAACCACCACCCAGGTGAAGAAATAGAACAACTTTAGGAAAAAACACTCCTTGGGGCCCCTCCCAATCATTACTCCCATTTATTCTCTCTGAAGATAATCACTAACCCGACTTCTAGACTCGTTAAGCGTGTTTTAGGATTTTAGATAAATGGAATTACAGTATGTATTCTTTTATGTCTGGCTTTTTTCCTCAATATTATGTTTGTGAGATTTAGCCATGTTGTGTGAATAGTGATAGTTTGTTCATATTCATTGTTGTATAGGTTTTCATTTAACTATTTTTAGGTTAGTAATTGTAGTCTTATTTAGGAGTTAACAGACCCAAACTTACATTAGTTAAAATCACTGCTCACTTGTTGATATTAAAAGAACGTCGGGGGACCTCCCTGGCAGTCCAGTGGTTAAGACTCCGTGCTTCCAATGCAGGGGTGTGGGTTCGATCCCTGGTCAGGGAACTAAGATCTCACATGCTGCAGGGTACGGCCAAAAAAAAAAGTTAAAAAAATAATAAAATAAAAATAAAAGAACATCAGCAGATTGCCTTCAATCATGCATTAAACTAGATAATTTAACAGTACTTGCTTATCTCCCTTCATATCCTCAGTTAAAGGGTATAATATCTTAAATCCTTTTTGTAACAAGGAAGGGGATGAATACAAGTTGGGATGCTAGATGCATGGTCCAAAGCCTTCACTCTTCAGAAGAGGGTTCACTCAAGAGTTGAGGGTTCCCTCTTGACTATATGATATTGTGCTGGGAGGAGGAACGGGTTTACAGTGAGAGTATGTCTCCATCTTTCCTACCCATTTCCATGTGGGTATTTTCTCATTTGCCTGATATGTAAGAGTCACTCAGCTAGCATAAATATAAAGTTATAACTATAAAACTTCTGGAAGAAACTAGAGCAAAACATACTGCAACATTATGATAAGCAAAGATTTTGTACACTGAACAAGGGACTATAAAAATAACCAGATGTATTAGAAGAAGCAAATATAATTTCTAAAAACAAAAAATATAATTATTGAAAAAAAACCTCAGTGGATAAGTTAAAGCAAATTAGAGACAGATAAAAAGGAATTGGTGACTTAGAAGACAAGGCTGAAAATATTTCTCTGCCAGAAAGTGGCAGAGAGAGACAAAGGAATGGAGAAGGAAAAATGAAATGAGGAAAGAAAATCCTAAATGAAACCAAAAGTCAAAAAGGAGGAAAAAAGAAACAAAGTGTGAAATAAGATGGCAGAAATAAATCCAAATATTTTAGTAATAAAAATGAATCTAAATGTACTAAACTCAACAATTTAGTTAGTATTTGTTTAGTTGGATTTTTAAAAGACACACCTAAAACCTAAGGACACAGAAAAGCTAAAGGTAAAAGATAGGAAAAGTTATGTAAGGCAAATACTAATTAAAAGCAAGCTGGGAGGCGGAGTCAAGATGGCGGTGTGGGAAGACGTGGACTTATTGTCTCCCCACAACTAAGACGCCTGCCGGCCACTGGTGGGGGACTCTGTCACCCAAGGAGACGGGAGGAGCCCCAAAGTGAACTGGTAGGAAGTAGACGGACTGAGGGGGGTCGGAGAAGTGGAGGCCAGACAGGATCAGCGCCCCTGAGGCCGGGGAGATCAGGAGAGGCAGGTGGGAGGAACTCTCCGGGAGAAGCGGGAGAGGAGCGGAGGGCGATCATCTGGCCCACTGGGGCTGGGGAGCCTGCTGAGCTCCCAAGCTGGTACCCCCGCCTCCAAAGCCCCCTCCAGGCCACATGGGTCCCTGGGGGCATAGGAGGGAGGCCTGGGGAGATCAGGAGAGGTAGGTGGGAGGAGCCATCTGGGAGGAGCGGGAGAGGAGCAGAGGGTGATTGCCCTGCCCACTCATGCCCAGGAAGCCTGCTGGGCTCCCAGGTGAGGTCCCCTGCCCTCTGAGACCAGGGGTGGGGGGCACACCTGGGCCCCTTCTGTTCCTTGAGCCTAAGCCTCACCCCCCCCATAGCCCCCAGGGCCTTTTCCAGCCCTGTGGGTCCTAAGCACAGGCCCCACCCACCGCCCAAATCTCACCCTTGCTTAGGCCCTGCCCTCCACAGCCAAGGCCTTCCCCCACCTTTTTTTTTTCTTTACCCTCTTCTTTTTTACTATTGTGGTACTGATGTACCTTCTGGTTGTTGATTCATCTATATTTTTATTTTTATATTCTTTCTAACATATATGTTAGTTTCCTAGTCTAATTTTATTTTTTACTTTGTTATTGTTTTGTTTTGTTTTGTTTTGCCACCACATGTGGCTTGCGGGATCTTGGCTCATGAGCCAGGGGTCGGGCCGAAGCTCCTGCAGTGGGAGCTCTGAGTCCGAACCACTGGACTAACAGAGAACCTCAGACCCCAGGAATATTCATCAGAGTGAGGTCTCACAGAGTTCGTCATATCAGCACCAAGATCCAGCTCTCCCCCTACAAACTCCAGTGTTGGAAGCCTCAGGCCAAACAACAAGTAAGACAGGAACACAATACCACTCATAAAAAAAAAAAAAATGAGACGGCAAAAAAATATGTCACAGATGAAGGAGCAAGGTAGAAACCTACAAGACCAAATAAATGAAGAGGAAATAGGCAATCTACCTGAAAAAGAATTCAGAGTAATGATAGGAAAAATGATCCAGAATCTCAGAAATAGAATGGAGGCAGACTGAGAAAATACAAGAAATGTTCAACAGAGATCTAGAATAGCTAAAGAACAAACATACAGAGATGAACAACACAATATTGAAATGAAAAATACACTAGAAGGGATCAATAACAGAATAACTGAGGCAGAAGAATGAATAAGTGAGCTGGAAGACAAAATGGTGGAAATACCTGCCGAGGAGCAGAATAAAGAAAAAAGAATGAAAAGAATTGAAGACAATATCAGAGACCTCTGGGACAACACTAAATGCACCAACATTCAAATTATAGGGGTCCCAGAAGAAGAAGAGAAAAAGAAAGGGTTTGAGAAAATATTTGAAGAGATTATAGTTGAAAACTTCCATAACATGGGAAAGGAAAGAGTCAATAGTCAATCTACCCAGCAAGGATCTCATTCAGATGCAATGGAGAAGTCAAAAGCTTTTCAGACAAGCAAAAGCTAAGAGAAATCAGCACCACCAAACCAGCATTACAACAAATGCTAAAGAAACTTCTCTAGGCGGGAAACACAAGAGAAGAAAAAGACCCACAAAAACAAACTCAAAACAATTAAGAAAATGGTAATAGGAACATACATATCAATAATAACCTTGAATGTAAATGGATTAAATGCCTCAACCAAAAGACACAGACTGGCTGAATGGATACAAAAACAAGACCCATATATATGCTATCTACAAGAGACACACTTCAGGCCTAGGGACACATACAGACGGAAAGTGAAGGGATGGAAAAAGGTATTCCATGCAAATGGAAATCAAAAGAAAGCTGGAGTAGCAATACTTGTATCAGATAAAATAGACTTTAAAATAAAGACTGTTACAAGAGATAAGAAGGGACACTACATAATGATCAAAGAATCAATCCAAGAAGAAGATATAACAATTATAAATGTTTATACACCCAACATAGGAGCACCTCAATACATAAGGCAAATGCTAACAAACATGAAAGAAGAAATTGACAGTAACACAATAATAGTAGGGAACTTTAACACCCTACTTACACCAATGGACAGATCATCCAAACAGAAAATAAATAAGGAAACACAAGCTTTAAATGACATAAGAGACCAGATAGATCTAATTGATATTTATAGAACATTCCACCCCAAAGTGGCAGAATACACTTTCTTCTCAAGTGCACATGGAACATTCTCCAGGATAGATCGCATCTTGGGTCACAAATCAAGCCTTGGAAAATTTAAGAAAATTGAAATCATATCCAGCATCTTTTCTGACCACAATGCTATGAGATTGCAAATCAATTACAGGAAAAAAACTGTAAAAAACACAAATACATGGAGGCTAAACAGTGCACTACTAAATAACCAAGAGATCACCAAAGAAATCAAAGAAGAAATAAAAAAATACACAGAAACAAATGACAACGAAAACATGAGAACCCAACCTATGGGACGCAGCAAAAGCAGTTCTAAGAGGGAAGTTTATAGCAATTCAATCTCACCTCAAGAAACAAGAAAAACCTCAAATAAACAATCTAACCCTAAACTTAAAACAGCTAGAGAAAGAAGAACAAAGAAAACCCAAAGACAGTAGAAGGAAAGAAATCATAAAGATCAGAGCAGAAATAAATGAAATAAAAACAAAGAAAAAATAGCAAAGATCAATAAAACTAAAAGCTGGTTCTTTGGGAAGATAAACAAAATTGATAAACCCTTAGCCAGACTCATCAAGAAAAAAAGGGAGAGGACTCAAATCAATAAAATTAGAAATGGAAAAGGAGAAATCACAACTGACACTGCAGAAATACAAAGGATTATAAGAGACTACTACAAATAACTATATGCCAATAAAATGGACAACCATGAAGAAATGGACAAATTCTTGGAAAGGTACAATTTTCCAAGACTGAACCAGGAAGAATTAGAAAATATAAACAGACCTATCACAAGTAATGAAATTGAAACCATAATTAAAAATCTTCCAACAAACAAAAGTCGAGGACCAGATGGCTTCACAGGCGAAATTCTATCAAACATTTAGAGAAGAGCTAACACCTATCCAGCTCAAACTCTTCCAAAAAATTGCAGAGGTAGAAACACTCCCAAATTCATTCTATGAAGCCACCATCACCCTGATACCAAAACCAGAAAAAGATATCACAAAAAAAGGAAATTATAGACCAACATCACTGACGAACATAGATGCAAAAATCCTGAGCAAAATACTAGCAAACAGAATCTAACAGCACATTAAAAGGATCATACACCATGAACAAGTGGGGATTTATCCCAGGGATGCAAGGATTCTTCAATATATGGAAATCAATCAATGTGATACACCACATTAACAAATTAAGAAATAAAAACCATATGATCATCTCAGTAGATGCAGAAAAAGCTTTTGACAAAATTCAACACCAATTTATTATAAAAACTCTCCAGAAAAATGGGCATAGAGGGAACCTACCTCAACATAATAAAGGCCATATATGACAAACCCACAGCAAGCATCATACTCGATGGTGAAAAACTGAAAGCTTTTCCACTAAGATCAGGAACAAGACAAGGATGTCCACTCTCACCACTATTATTCAACATAGTTTTGAAGTCCTAGCCACAGAAATTAGAGAAGAAAAAGAAATAAAAGGAATACAAATTGGAAAAGAAGAAGTAAAACTGTCACTGTTTGCTGGTGACATGATACTATACATAGAAAATCCTAAAGATGCCACCAGAAAACTACTAGAACTAATCAATGAATTTGGTAAGGTTGCAGGGTACAAAATTAATGCACAGAAATCTCTGGCATTTGTATACACCAACAATGAAAAATCAGAAAGAGAAATTAAGGAAACACTCCCATTTATGATTGCAACAAAAAGAATAAAATACCTAGGAATAAACCTGCCTAAGGAGGAGAAAGACTTGTACTCAGAAAACTATAAAACACTGATGAAAGCAATCAAAGATGACATAAACAGATAGAGAAATATACCATGTTCTTGGATTGGAAGAATCAATACTGTGAAAATGACTATACTACCCAAAGCAATCTACAGACTCAATGCAATCCCTATCAAACTACCAATGGCATGCTTCACAGAATTAGAACAAAAAATCTTAAAATTAGTATGGAGACACAAAAGACCCTGAATACCCAAAGCAATCTTGAGAAAGAAAAACGGAATTGGAGGAATCAGACTCCCCGATTTCAAACTATAACACAAAGCTACAGTAATCAAGACAGTATGGTACTGGCACAAAAACAGAAATATAGATCAATGGTACAGGATAGAATGCCCAGAGATAAACCCACACATATATGGGCACCTAATTTATGACAAAAGAGGCAAGAATATACAATGGAGAAAAGACAGCCTCTTCAATAAGTGGTGCTGGGAAAACTGGACAACTACATGTAAAAGAATGAAATTAGAACACTACTTAACACCATACACAAAAATAAACTCCAAATTGATTAAAGACTTAAATGTAAGACCAGACACCATAAAACTCTTAGACGAAAACATAGGAAAAACACTCTTTGACATAAACCACAGCAAGATCTTTTTTGACCCACCTCCTAGAGTAATGGAAATAAAAACAAAAATAAACAAATGGGGCTTAATTAAACTTAAAAGCTTTTGCACAGCAAAGGAAACCATAAACAAGACAAAAAGACAGCTCTCAGAATGGGAGAAAATATTTGCAAATGAAACAACAGACAAAGGATTAATCTCCAAAATATACAAACAGCTCATGGAGCTCAATATCAAAAAAACAAACAATCCAGTTAAAAAAATGGGCGGAAGACCTAAATAGATATTTCACCAAGGAAGACATACAGATGGCCAAGAGGCACATGAAAAGATGCTCAACATCACTAATCATTAGAGAAATGCAAATCAAAACTACAATGAGGTATCACCTCACACTGGTCAGAATGGCCATTATCAAAAGATCTAGAAACCATAAATGCTGGAAAGGGAACCCTCTTGCACTGTTGGTGGGAATGTAAATTGATATAACCACTGTGGAGAATAGTATGGAGGTTCCTTAAAAGACTAAAAATAGAACTACCATATGACCCAGCAATCCCATTACTGGGCATATACCCTGAGAAGACCATAATTCAAAAAGAGACATGTACCACAATGTTCATTGCAGCACTATTTACAATATCCAAGACATGGAACCAACCTAAATGTCCATCGACAGATGAATGGATAAAGAAGATGTGGTGCATATATACTGTGGAATATTACTCAGCCATAAAATGAAATGAAATTGAGCTATTTGTTGTGAGGTGGATGGACCTAGGGTCTGTCATATAGAGTGAAGTCAGTCAGAAAGAGAAAAACAAATACCGTATGCTAATGCATACATATGGAATCTAAAAAAATGGTACTGATGAACCTAGCTGCAGGGCAGGAATAAAGAGGTAGATATAGAGAATGGACTTGAGTATTTGGGGTGGGAGGGGGAAGCTGGGGCGAAGTGAGAGTAGCATCAATGTATATACACTACCGAATGTAAAATAGTTGGCTGGTGGGAAGAAGCAGCATAGCACAGGGAGATCAGGCTCGGTGCTTTGCGATGACCTAGAGGGGTGGGATAGGGAGAATGGGAGGGAGGCTCAAGAGGGAGGGGAGGGCTTCCCTGGTGGCGCAGTGGTTGAGAATCTGCCTGACAATGCAGGGGACACGGGTTCGAGCCCTGGTCTGGGAAGATCCCACATGCCGTGGAGCAACTAAGCCCGTGTGCCACAACTACTGAGCCTGCGCGTCTGGAGCCTGTGCTCTGCAACAAGAGAGGCTGCGATAGTGAGAGGCCCGTGCACCGCGATGAAGAGTGGCCCCCACTTGCCGCAACTAGAGAAAGCCCTCGCACAGAAACGAAGACCCAACACAGCCATAAATTAATTAATTAATTAATTAATTTAAAAAAAAACAAAAAGAGGGAGGGGATATGGGGACATGTGTACGCATATGGCTGATTTGCTTTGTTGTGCAACAGAAACTAACGCAGTATTGTGAAGCAATTATACTCCAATAAAGATCTATTGAAAAAAAAAGCAAGCTGGAATGGTTCTTCAACATCAGACAAAATTGTCATTAAGACAAAAACAATTATTCAGAATAAAGAGAATCTCAACATAACGATAAAATGTTTAATCACTTGGAGAATATAAGCATTATAAAGTTGAATGCATCTAATAAAATAGCCTCAAATATATATAAAGCAAAAATAGAAAGAATTAAAAAGATAAAGTGACAGTTCTGTAATTACAATAGATTTCAACACATCTCAAGGTGACAACACATTATTGAAAAAATAATATACTTTAACCACACAGTTAAATTAGATTTAATGAGAATATATAGAACTCTACACTTAACAATTGGAGAATACATTCTTTGCAAGCACCTTTGGAATATTTACAAAAATTAACTATATATAGACTATAAAGAATGTCTCAAAATTTAGTAGCAGTCAGACTGTATTCTCTGAAATTATTGTTATTAACATTTAAATAGTGCTAATTATGTACCAGCACTGTTCTAAGCATTTTATAATTATGACCTTATTTAACCCTTATAACAACACGATGAGATAAGAGCTATTACTATCATCCATTTTATAGATGAAGAAACTGAGGCAAAGAGGTGAAGTAACTTAAGTATCTTACACCCAGGATCACACAGCTTGTAAATGGTGGACCTGGGATTCACACTGAGGGAGTCCAGCTTTAAAGTTCATGCTCTTAACCACTTTTCTATGCTGCCTCTTTAGTCACAAACTAGAAACAAAAAACAAACAAAAAACTCTTCCACATTTGTAGACTAAAGTGTATGTTTCTAAATAACTCATAGATCAAAAAAATAAATAATTGATTTTTTTTAATCCCTTAGAATTGAAACTAGTACATAACAAAACTTGAGGGAGATAAATATTTCAAAGGAAACGTATAACTTTATTTTTTTTTTTTTTTTTTTTTAACATCTTTATTGAAGTATAATTGCCTTACAATGGTGTGTTAGCTTCTGCTTTATAACAAAGTGAATCAGTTATACATATACAATATGTTCCCATTTCTCTTCCCTCTTGCATCTCCCTCCCTCCCACCCTCCCCATCCCATCCCTCTAGATGGTCACAAAGCACCGAGCTGATCTCCCTGTGCTATGCGGCTGCTTCCCACTAGTTATCTATTTTACATTTGGTAGTGTATATATGTCCATGACACTCTCTTACCCTGTCACATCTCACCCCACCCCCTCCCCATATCCTCAAGTCCATTCTCTAGTAGGTCTGTGTCTTTATTCCCGTCTTGCCACTAGGTTCTTCATGGCCTTTTTTTTTTTTTTTTTCCCCTTAGATTCCGTATATATGTGTTAGCATACTGTATTTGTTTTTCTCTTTCTGACTTACTTCACTCTGTATGACAGACTCTAACTCCATCCACCTCATTACAAATACCTCCATTTCATTTCTTTTTATGGCTGAGTAATATTCCATTGTATATATGTGCCACATCTTCTTTATCCATTCATCTGTCGATGGACATTTAGGTTGCTTCCATGTCCTGGCTATTGTAAATAGAGCTGCAATGAACATTTTGGTACATGACTCTTTTTGACCTATGGTTTTCTCAGGGTATATGCCCAGTAGTGGGATTGCTGGGTCGTATGGTAGTTCTATTTGTAGTTTTTTAAGGAACCTCCATACTGTTCTCCATAGTGGCTGTATCAATTTACATTCCCACCAACAGTGCAAGAGTGTTCCCTTTCCTCCACACCCTCTCCAGCATTTATTGTTTCTAGATTTTTTGATGATGGCCATTCTGACCGGTGTGAGATGATATCTCATTGTAGTTTTGATTTGCATTTCTCTAATGATTAATGATGTTGAGCATTCTTTCATGTGTCTGTAGGCCATCTGTATATCTTCTTTGGAGAAATGTCTATTTAGGTCTTCGGCCCATTTTTGGATTGGGTTGTTCGTTTTTTTGTTATTGAGCTGCATGAGCTGCTTGTAAATCTTGGAGATTAATCCTTTGTCAGTTGCTTCATTTGCAAATATTTTCTCCCATTCTGATGGTTGTCTTTTGGTCTTGTTTATGGTTTCCTTTGCTGTGCAAAAGCTTTTAAGTTTCATTAGGTCCCATTTGTTTATTTGTGTTCTTATTTCCATTTCTCTGGGAGCTGGGTCAAAAAGAATCTTGCTGTGATGTATGTCATAGAGTGTTCTGCCTATGTTTTCCTCTAAGAGTTTGATAGTGTCTGCCCTTACACTTAGGTCTTTAATCCATTTTGAGTTTATTTTTGTGCATGGTGTCAGGGAGTGTTCTATTTTCATACTTTTACATGTACCTGTCCAATTTTCCCAGCACCACTTATTGAAGAGGCTGTCTTTTCTCCACTGTATATGCTTGCCTCCTTTATATAACTTTAAATAAATATATAGGGACTTCCCTGGTGGCGAAGTGGTTAAGAATCCGCCTGCCAATGCAGGGGACACAGGTACAAGCCCTGGTCCGGGAATATCCCACATGCCGCAGAGCAACTAAGCCCGTGCGCCACAACTACTGAGCCTGTGCTCTAGAGCCCGTGAGCCACAACTACTGAGCCCGTGCACCACAACTACTGAAGCCCACGTGCCTAGAGCCCACGCTCCACAGCAAAAGAAGCCACTGAAATGAGAAGCCTGCACACCATAACGAGGAGTAGCCCCCGCTCGCCGCAACTAGAGAAAGCCCGCGCACAGCAATGAAGACCCAACACAGCCAAAAATAAATAAATAAATTTACAAATAAACATATATGAAAAGAAGAAAGGATGCCACAATTCTCGGAAATGTGAAAGTAATGTGTAGTAACAGATCAGTGGTTACCTGGGGTCAGAATGGGGTGGGGAAGGGCAGGAGGGAGTGGTTACAAAGGTTATAACCACTCCTTGGTTGTGTTGATGGTTCCACAGGTGCATATATATATGTCAAAACTCATCAAAGTGGAGTCTTTAAACAGTTCATTTTATGCCAATTATACCTCAATAAAACAATTTTATAAATGTGCCCACAGGGAAAAAAACTTAAACCTTATATGAGGGTGTAAAGTGAAAAGTAAAAGTCCTTCTGCATTCCCCACCTGCCACTACTAATGTGTTTGAAGTCTTCCATGAGAACTCTCCCAAGCATATCCATCTCCCTTTCCTCCAAGGAGGTAATAACTCTTCTAAATTTTGTATTTATTATTCTCTTACTTTTTGTTTTAGTTTTACTGCATAAGCATATTTCAAACAATCTGTTGTTTAAATATGTATATTTGGGGATATACATATGTTAGATAATATCATACTGTATATATTTTGCAACTTGTTTTTTATTATTCAACATTGTACTTTTTTTTTCCAACATTATACTTTTGAGATTTAACCATGTTGATAGATAAAGTGAAGTTAATTCAGGTCTTTGCTGCACAGTATTCCATTACATAATTATCTGCACTAATGCTATACTAACCACATGTGGCTACCGAGCACTAAAAATGCAGCTGTTATGACTGGGAGACTGAATTTTTTATTTTAGTTAATTTAAATTTTAATAGCCACATGTGGCTAGTAGCTACATACTAAACAGTGCGCTGCTAGAGTATGCACCTAGAAGTAGAACTGCTGTTTCTTACAATATACACATCTTCTATTTTAGGAAGTCACAGCATACTGTTTTCCAAAGTGCTTTTACTCCCATCCACAGTGCATAGGAGTTTCTGTGGCTCTACAGCCTCACCAACACTTCTATTATCAGACTTTTAAAATTTTTCCATCTATTGAGTGTGAAATTATATTTTCTTGTGATTTTAAGTTAATTTGCTTTCCATAATTGCAAATGAGATTAAGTATCTTTTTATTGTTTAGTGACTGTGTTTCCCCTTCTGTAAAATGCCAACTCAGTACATGTCTTCAGTACATTTTTATAATACATGGGGGAGGTAGTTGTTGTTATTCATTTATAGGCATGTCATATTTTTCTATTATTATTTTGTCAGTTATATATGTGTTGCAAACATATTTTCCCAGTTTGTGACCTGACTTTTCATATTTAGTGTCCTTTAATGAACAAAAGTTTAAAATTTTCAACACTGCTGAATTTATGTTTATCACTTTAGGGTCCCATATTAATAAATCCTTGCTTATCCAAAATCTGAAATTTCTAAAAATGCAGAAAAACTGGATCACTCACCCATCATTGGTGATAATGTAGAATGGTACTGCCACTCTGGGAAAGAGTATCCCAGTTTCTTTAAAAACTGTATATGCAGGGAGTTCCCTGGTGGCCTAGTGGTTAGGATTCCAGGCTTTCACTACCATGGACCATGTGGGGCAGCCAAAAACAAACAAACAAACAAACAAACAAAAAACTGTACATGAAAATACCATACAATCCAACAATTACACTTCTGGGTATTTATTCCAGAAGACTTATGTGCACACAAAAACCAGAACACAAATGTCTCTAGCAGCTTTATGCATAATAGGCAAAAACTATAAACAACTCTGTGAAGAAAAATGTATTTGACCCCTGTTCCCAGTTCCTGACACAGAGTTCCTAAAACCCTGTAATTTCCTGAGTGATAGGGGTGTGAGGAACATCTTTTGTTCTGATATTTGGTCTTTGATCCTGGTTCCTGACACAGACCTCCTAAATCCCTTGAATTTCCTGGATGATAGCAGCACTTTTTGCTCTCCTGAGGTGACTTTTGGTGGACTCCTGGATAGCTTCAGGATGGGGACTGGTCACTAGAAAGACCAAGCCATGATTAGAAGTTCCAATCCCCATCCTCTGAAGAGAGGAGAGGAGCTGGAGATTGAGTTAATAATCAATCATGCCCATGTAATGAAGCTTCCATAAGAAATCCTGAACTATGGAGTTTGGAGAGCTTCTGGATTGACGAATACATCCACGTGCTGGGAGGGTGGCACACCCCAACGCCACAGGGACAGAAGTTCCTGTGCTCAGGACCCTTCTAGACCTTGCCCTGTATGTCTTTTCATCTGGCTATTTATCTGTATCCTTTATTATATACTTTATAATAAACTGGTAAACACAAGTGTTTCCATGAGTTCTAT
The DNA here is from genome assembly GCF_965194825.1 of Balaenoptera physalus. Classification (NCBI taxonomy): domain Eukaryota; kingdom Metazoa; phylum Chordata; class Mammalia; order Artiodactyla; family Balaenopteridae; genus Balaenoptera; species Balaenoptera physalus. The sequence continues at coordinate 63,092,451 of NC_138891.1, forward strand.
GAGCCATTATAGTAAACTATCAAACCTGAGGATGGGGTTGTGGGAAGCCCCAATTTATAGTCACTTGTTCAGAAGTATGGGAGGCCTGGGTTTGGGATTGGTATCTGAAGTAGGGGCAGTCTTGTGGGAATGAGACTTTTACCTGTGGGATCTGCACTAACTCTGGGTAGTTAATGTCAGAATTGCTTGGTATGAGGGGGGGGAAACCCCACACATTTGGTGTCCATAGTGTTGTGAGTAAAACAGAGGAAATAAGTGTTTTCCCTTAAAACTCAGAAGTCCTGGGCTTCCCTGGTGGCGCAGTGGTTGAGAATCTGCCTGACAATGCAGGGGACACGGGTTCGAGCCCTGGTCTGGGAAGATCCCACATGCCGCGGAGCAACTGGGCCCGTGAGCCACAATTACTGAGCCTGCGCGTCTGGAGCCTGTGCTCCGCAACAAGAGAGGCCGCGATAATGAGAGGCCTGCGCACCGCGATGAAGAGTGGCCCCCCCTTGCCACAACTAGAGAAAGCCCTCGCACAGAAACGAAGACCCAACACAGCCATAAATAAATAAATTTAAAAAAAAAAAAAAAACTCAGAAGTCCTTCACCAGGTGAAAAAACAAACTGTGGTACATCCATACCATGGACTACTACTCAGCAATGTAAAAGGGGTGGGTACTTACACAGGCAGCAATCTGCATGGATCTCCAGAGAATTTTGTTGAATGAAAAAAGCCAATCCCAAAAGGTTACATCTGCATGATTTGATCTATATAACATTCTTGAAATGACAAAATTATAGACATGGAGAACAAATGAATGGTTGCCAGGTGGTGGAAGAATGGGGAGGGAGGTGGTTGTAGCTATAAAAGGGTGACATGAAAGAATCCTGGTGTTAATGTTCTGTATCGTGAGTGTATCAATAGCAATATCAATATCCTGATTGTGGTATCTCAATATAGCCCATCCCAAAGGTTTTCAATAATGTGAGTGTGAACCAGAACCATCCGGGGAGCTTTCAGACAGACACACACAAACCTCCAAATGGTTTTTCTACTCACACACATTACCTGATGGCGCCAGGGCTGTAGGCCTTTACAGACATTAGATAAAGAAGGGTAAGTGGGAGAGTTCTGTTTTAGGAGAATGGCAAAATAAAGGATTAGGTTGGGGGAAACTAGATAGAGGAAACCTTATGAAGAAGCTATTCCAACAGTACGTACAAGGGATGACGCAGTTCTGTACTGTGGTGCTAGCTGCGGGGACAGAGTTCTGATAGGTTTATGTCTCAAAAAAGGAGCTTAGGGCTTCCCTGGTGGCGCAGTGGTTAAGAATCCGCCTGCCAATGCAGGGAACACGGGTTCGAGCCCTGGTCCCGGAAGATCCCACATGCCGCAGAGCAACTAAGCCCGTGTGCCACAGCTACTGAGCCTGCGCTCTACAGCCTGTGAGCCACAACTACTGAGCCCGCGTGCCACAACTACTGAAGCCCACGCACCTAGAGCCTGTGCCCCGCAACAAGAGAAGCCTCCGCAATGAGAGGCCCACACACCGCAACAAAGAGTAGCCCCCGCTCGCCGCAACTAGAGAAAACCCACAGCAATGAAGACCCAATGCAGCCAAAAATAAATAAAATAAAATAAATTAATTTTAAAAAAAGGAGCTTAACCTCTCAAGCAAGCTTCTTAACTAAGTATTGACAGTAATCCCTAATGTCCACAGTTGGATAGAGGATATACTTCTAGGTCTGCAACAAAATAATTACATGTTCTTGCCTTGTGAAATCAGCAAGGGTCCCCGCCACAAGAGAGCGTACCCATCCCTTCCTGGTAGTCCATGCACTTTCTCTGAGGCACAGTTAGTTCCAGAAGGACCTGAGGAGACCTTTATCAATGGCCTCACCTGCCCCATCTCCCAAGTCCCCCAGTTTTCCTGAAAGGTCCTTGTTACTCAAATTTAAACCACTTATCTAGACAAGGCGGCTAAACAGGTACTTCTCCCCTAGTCTTGGCCTAACTTCCTCCCTGCCTGGAGCCCAGAAGGCATACCTGGACAGGGGCAAAGCAGGACACTCTGCTGTGACCTCTCTGGCCACAGCCTCTCACCAGGGAGTGGCTACCTGTCATGAGCAGTATTCAAAACCAGGAACCAAGGTGTGGTCTGGGCTCCTTTAAGCTCCAGAGTTTGGGGGTTCCTGGTGAGTCCCCAGAGAAGAGTCCAGAAGAGGAGGAGGGAAGGGGGGTGGCCCACCACAGGGGGATTCTTCCTCTGCCTCCCTGTCAGCCTTCTGCTTCAAGGTAAGACGGGGCAAGAACAGGGAAAGAGGGGAATACTGTTCTGGGAAAATTCCAGAAACCTCCTCATTCCCCAGAACTAGAAAGCATCTAAAATAACTGGGTTATACATTTCTTTTCTCTGTAGTATCTATATTTTGGTTTCCTTTGGGAAACAGATGAAACACCCATTTCACTGATCAGTACGCACAGCGCCCATCTCATTTGCCTGCATAGACATCTACCAAATTGTCTGTCTTTCCATTTTACTACCTCTCTGATTCCACCCCTTTATAATGTTCAACTCTTCCTTTATACCAAGATTAGTAACTATGAACAGGGCCGTTTGGGTCCTGTTAATAATAATATAACTCCTTTCCCACCTCACTTGGGAAGATCTTGTAGAGGAAGTAATGTGGAGGGAAAAGGACAATGTTTGCTTCCCCCCAGATATGTTTCTCCTTAGTCTGGAGATGTACCTTATGAGTTAACTGGTATGGGGAGACAGTAGAAGAGGCATGGGAAAGAACTTGCTGGGCTCAGCTACAGGAATAACCAGAGTCACCTGCGCTTGGGGTGTGGGTGAGGTGGGCAGAAGGGCTTTTACATTTCATCACATAGCTCCACCAGTCACATGGTAGATGATCAATGAGATCTTTTCAAGATGGTGATGACGAAAATGGCTCCCACAGATCTTAGAGGAAGTCATTGGGTTTGAGAAGGGCACAGAGCCCAGAACAGTGTAGGTAGTCAATAAATTTACATTGACTACAACGTTCCTTAAGTTCCCACATGTTTTACATCACACTCATGTTTACTTCTCTCCAAACTTTTCCTTTCAGGAAATGAGAAAACATGAAAGTCGGAAGGGAACACTGAGAAACAAAATTTTAGGGGAATTTTGTTCAGTGTCTATGAGGAAGAATCACAATAGAGCTAGAGAGAAAAAAGTATGGTCAGACAAAGGCCAAAACTTTAGGGTTATGACTATGGAAGGAATAGGCCTCCCCAGAGAGGCAGTCTGCATACAGATTTGGGTAGGCTTTATATGGGAGCAAAACCACAGGAAGAAAGGGCTGAGCCCTGACTCAGCTCACCACATCAACTTCCATCATTTGCCTACCAGACCAGACCAGCCCCCCCAGCCCTGGCAGGAAGAACTTGGCATTCGGGAATCTTGGCCCAAGAAGGAGGGGTTCACATGCCCAGCCCATGTCCACATTTTCTTTCTCTGCAGAGAGACTCTAGGGTCCCAGCCCTGGCACTCCTCTCACTTAGGAAACACAAAAGCCCTATTCCCATCTCATGGGGTCTCTACTCTATACAGGAAGGGCAAACAAACACTTTCAGCATCAATTGTTCAGTCTTTGACCAGCGTGGGGTAGACCCTGCTGTCTTCCAGGCTATATTTAACCAGAAGGACTTCCGTCCAGTCATCAACTACAGCATCCCCACTCATATCAACATCTCCTTCATCCTGTCTGCCAGCCTCAAAGTGGTGAGTTCTGACTGATAACATTCTTTCCATAGCCTGCTAATAGGAAACAAGAACTCTTTACCCTGTCAATCCAACACTGCACCTGTCCAGTAGTGAGCAAAGAGTCCCCTGAATGAATTCTGTACAAGTTAAATGTTCATCCTATGGGGTGGAGAGACATGAAGGGGAACGCTGCTGTGACATTTCTGCAGGTAACGTTTGTCCTTGAGTCCTGCCCTTATAGGAATATTATACTAAAAAAACATTAGTTTTCCAATGGGCCCCCATGCTGTTTTTTCCCCTATATTTTCCATGCAACCTGCATTTTTCTGAACTACTTTCTTTTGAGACTTGTAATTGAAAAGCTGAACTGTCACATGGGACCACTTAGGAAACAAAGGAAGGAGGTAGACTAGGACCTGATTTCATGGCATTAATGATCCTGGATGGGGATTTTTTGGTTCGGATGCACAACTTCAGCTGCTGATGTCATTTCTGCGGTTAAAGTTGGTATGTAAGCTCAGCTTTCTTCTTCTCTCTTTCTCCTTGCCTGATTTTCTGGCTTTGTTTGCAAAAATCACATTTTGTTGAAATTGACAGTGCCCAAGGGAATACATAAAGCCAACCAGAATGGGGCCAGTGCTGGTGACAAATAGCTTTCTGGGCTGCCAATCAACTTTGAAATTCAGATGGAAAAAACAGAAAGAAGGAGGGCAGCACAGTTGGAAGCCCCTAAGTAAGCTTCAAGGCCCAAATGTATCCAGAACCCAGCTCACGATTTCCCTTGAGCAGGAAGTGAAAGGCCAGTAAGACTTTGTTAGCTAGAGAAGAGGGACATTATCACCAGAAAGAGAAGAGGAAAAAGAGTTTAAAAGGAAATGTGGTTAAAAAACAAAAAAAAACCCTCAGGGAATTCCCTGGTGGTCCAGTGGTTAGGACTCCGCACTGCCACTGCAGGGGGCACAGTTTCCATCCCTGGTCGGGGAACTAAGATCCCTCATGCTGCGTGGTATGGCCAAAAACAAAAGACCAAAACAAAACAAAAAAGCAACATGCATAATAATGTGCACAGTATCATTCTATCTGTGTAAATAAAAATGAATGCTGGAATATATATTTTTTCTAGAATGCTATATAAAAAACTGTTAATAATGGACCTGAGTTGGTGATATGAACTGAGTTGGAGTGAATTAAGGAGGGAAAAAATTATTCTTCATATTATACCTTTCTGGAATTGTTGAAGTTTTATCATATGCCCATAGTACATACATTTAGAAAAAAAATACATACATATGTATATATTTTTAAGGGACTGGAAGGGCAGGAGATGCTGACATAAACTAGCTCCAGGTTTCAGCCATAACTATCCCTCTGGGCCCTATGCCCTAGATCTGGAGTCACCCATTCATCAGCTGGGACCCAGAAGAATGTGGTGATATCAGTAAACTCACCCTGACAGCTGAGAACCTGTGGCTCCGAGACATCTTCATCGTGGAATCGTGGGTATCAGGGCTGGGAAAAGCCGGGGGAAGACCCTTCTGCAAGGAGCAGGCGAGGGCACTGCAGGGCACACCCATGCAGCGGGGCCACTGCAAACTTATTTCAGAGAGGAGCACAGTCACAGCGCATCAACTTCTCCGCTAGAAATGAGAAAGCGGTAGGGAGAAAAGATGGCGGAGTGGCAGCACTGGGAAGCCCTGCCTTAAGAGCAGAACGTAAACTGATGTGAAACCCAGAGCATCTGCCCCGCCTCCCCTTCCACCACTTAGCAACGATGTGGATCACACTCTGGATGGCCTCTCCGCCTGTGTGACTAATGAAGGTCGCGTTGTGTACAACAAACCGATGCAGGTGACCAGCATCTGTAGCCTGGACATCTACTTCTCTTTTGACCAGAAGAACTGCACCCTCACTTTTAGCTCTTTCCTCTACACAGGTGAGTTGCAGTGGAGGTTCTGGCACGGGGTAAACTGAGATCAACAAAAAAGCACTCAGAGGCAAAGTCATTTTTTTAAATGCATAAAAAAGGACAGTGGAGTATTTGCTAATTGGGGGTGTGTGGATGGTGGGGTAGGGGAAGTTGAACTTAAGAGAGAACAAGACTTCCTGAGAAAGCCCAGGATTGAAAGAAGGCAATTGGGCAGCAAGGAAGTCACATTACAGGACTGTCTGAAAGAGGTAGCTAAAGCAGTTGTTGAATCATCTCTCTGAGCCCCACACAGAGTAGGTGCTGAGCAGATGTGTGTTGAGTGAGTGTCTGTCTCCCCTGCAGTGGAAAACATGTTGCTGGGCATGGACAGGAAGTATGGGAGATAACAGACACCTCGTGTGACACTGGCCACACACAAGGGGAGTGGGAGCTCCTGGGCATCAACAAGGCCACCCCGAAGATATCTGTGGGCTCCAGCCTTTTTGACCAGATCATGTTCTAGGTAAGGCCAGAGATTCTGGCATGGCTGTCCATCCCCCATTTCTTTCTCATCGTACACTTCTAAATCTCAGAGCCTCTCACCTCTTGCCCTAAGACCAGAAAGTCCCTGGGCACCATAACCCTTATAGCGTTCCTCTCTCCCAAGTCCCCCAAAGAAGTTCCCCTCTCTGAACCAGCTCTGGCCTAGGTTTTCTTTGGTGGGTATGGGGGAGTCTTATTAGTCATATGAAAGCTGCTCCTCATCCAGCCCCAGAAAGAGCCCCTGCTGGAGTGAGCACATCAAGAAAGGAAGAGTCTGGAACCATCTCTTGGTTTCCCTTCAGTTCTAGCTTCACCTGGTTCTCTTCTCTCTCCTCCCCACCAGGTGGCCATCAGGCACAGGCCCAGCCTCTACGTCATAAACCTCCTGGTGCCCAGTAGCTTTCTGATAGCCATCGACGCCCTCAGCTTCTACCTGCCGGCAGAAAGTGACAGCCGCGCCCCATTCAAGATGACACTCCTGCTGGGCTACAGAGTCTTCCTGCTCATGATGAATGACTTACTCCCTGCCAGTGGCACCTCCCTCATCAGTAGGGCCCCCACCCCACTGTTGAAAAATGAAAAAAGAAAAAACAAGGAGGCAGGGTAGGTGGGTGAACTGGCTAGATCTGCTGAGGCAGCAGAGGGAGACAGTGGTCATCTTAGAAAGGGCTCAGTGTGTGAGACAGAAAAAAGGGGGGCTTGGTGGTTCCTCTGGACCTGACTCACTCAGGTGTGCTCCTTCCCGCCACCCAGGTGTCTACTTTGCCCTGTGTCTGTCACTGATGGTGGTCAGCCTGCTGGAGACCATCTTCATCACCTACCTGCTGCACCTGGCCACCATCCAGCCCCCACCCATGCCTCGCTGCCTCCATCCCCTGCTTCTACACTGCACCAGCCCAAGGAAATGCTGCCCTGCTGCTCTCTGGAAGGAGGATGTGGGCCTGGGCCTCACACCCACCCACCTGTCCGGTAAGAGAAGTCTGCACTGCCCACACTCTCTGCACTGGGCCCAACTTCCCATTTCTCTAATCCTGTCTCCTTCCCACTTCACAGCTGAGTCTCTGCCCTCTCCACAGGACAGAAGGAGCCAGGGGAATTGGGAGGGAAGGAGCTGGGACCCAGAGAGGCAGAACTGAATGGTGGCTCAGGATGGACAAGGGCCCGGCTAGCTGACCTGTGGGTACAGTTCAGCCACATGATGGACACCCTGCTCTTCCGCGTCGACCTGCTTTTCTTGGCCACCTCCATCACTACGGTCATCATCCTCCGGAACACCTAGGAGTAGTGTTCTAATGGCGCAAGAACACCTGGTGTTCAGGTTTCCTTGGCTTCAACTAACCATCCCAGGCCCTGTTCCCCTGCTCCAGTCCACATACAACAGTCCCAGAAATGTGCCCGCGATCCCTGCTCCAGCCCTCCCAGGGCTTAAACAGAACCACTGCCGACTCTCTCAGAACTGACATTATATTTCCAAAACACAATGAATTCAGAATATACATGTTTATGTTAGAAATATCATTTTTACTGGAAAAGGAAGGCTTTATAATAAAGACTACAAATATTTACCAAAAAGTAATTCATGTTGCTGGAATAGAGGACAGGGATTAAATCTCTTGAAAAATAGGCTGAAATATTTATTTATTGTTTTAATAAATATTTATTGAGCATCTACTACCTGCTAGGCACTGTTCTGAACTGTGAAGAAGATACAGCAGTAAACCAAACTGGCAAAAATCTCTATCCACATGGAGCTTACATTGGGGGTGGGTGGAGAGTGACAGTAAAGAAGATAAGTGAGAGAAACATAGAGTATGTGCTAAGTGCCAAGGAGAAAAAGCAAATCAGGGAAGGCAGAATGGGAAATGTGCGGAGGGGCTGCAAGTTTAGGAGGGTGGCCAAGGAAGACCTCATGATAACTTCCTGCCGGGCTGGGTCCTGTGCATGGTTCCACAATAATGCCAGCTGGAGACTACTGTAACCCAGTCTTTTACGAGAGGCTCAGAGGTTATGTAACTTGCCCAAAGTCATGCAGTTCTTGCTATTTTTAGTTCTTTTTTTCAGGGATAGATTTCGGGTGTGTGCTTAATGAATGTTTACTGAGCCCAGGTGAGGGGATAAACAAATGTCCTTGGGTAACCCTGTGGGAGACTTGAGGAACCAAACACAATGTCTGTCCTCAAAGAGCTTGTGGCACAGCTGGAGAACTAAAATACATATGTAAATAATTTCAATGAAATGTAGAACATCTTTTTAAAGCTTTGTTGAGCACCATTAAAGAGAAACTGCAGGAATTCCCTGGTGGTCCAGTGGTTAGGACTTGGTGCTCTCACTGCCGGGGCCCTAGGTTCGATCCCTGGTCGGGGAACTAAGATCCTGCAAGAGCGTCACATGTCCAAAAAAAAGAGAGAGAGAGAAACTGCTACAGAGTTCAAAGGAGAAAGAATTCCTCTAGCTGGAGCAATGGTTCTCAATCCTGGCTGCACGTTAGAATCATCTGAGGAGATTTTCAAATAATCTTAATACCCAGGCTTTACCCCAGACCAATTAAATCAGAACCTTTGGCATGGGCCACGGCTTTGGTGCGTTTGAAAGCTCCCCATGAGATTCCAATGTGCAGCCAGAGTTGAAACTACTGGGCTAGAGGTTAGGAGAGCTTCATGTGGAGAAGGCAATGAACAGAATGTATGAACAGATGGAGGGACATGAGGCCTGAGAGGACTCACTGGTCACAATACACCTCTGGGGTTACATATAGGTAAAATCATAGCAAATGGGCCTCAGGGCATCCAGGAGTTTGTGCAGCAATAGTTAAATAGTGGGATCCAAGCAGAATCCCAACACACTCATTCTCGTGGTACTCAGGGGACTCGAGTGTCCAGAACAAACTCATAAAACCATCTGCCAGAAATAGTCCCCAGTAGAATGCAAATGGTGCAGACTTTAGCAAACAGCTTGGCAGTTCCTCAAAGTGTTGAACACGGAATTACTATATGATCTAGCAATTCCATTCCTAGATATATACCCAGGAGAAATGAAAACATATGTTCACACAAAAACTTGTATTCAAATGTTCATAGTGACATTGTTCATAATAGCCAAAAAGTGGAAACAACCCAAATGTCTATCAACTGATGAATGAATACATAAGATGTTATATATCCATACAATGGGATATTATTTGGCCATAAAAAGAAATGAAGCACATGATATAGGCTACAACATAGATGAACCTTAAAAACAAGCTAAGTAAAAGAAAAACCAGTCACAAAAGACAACATATTATATAATCCCATTTATATGAAATGTCCAGAATATGCTAATTCATAGAAGCAGAAAGTAAATTAGTGGTTGCCTAGGACTTAGTGGGGAACGGGGTAGGTGAAAGAGGAATGGCTGCTAATGAGTACAGGATTTCTTTGGGGGATGATTTAACAAAATGTTCCAAAATTAGACTGTGGTGATGATTGCATAACTCTGCAAATGTACTAAAAACCATTGAATTGTGTGCTTCAAATGGGTGAATTTTATGGTACGTAAATTATATCTCAATAAAGGAATTAAACAACAACAAAAAATAAATAACCCCCCACAAAATTCTCTCTTTTCACCACTTCCGGCTTATTCTCTCATTCCACTGTTCCCCACTGTCACCTCCCAGACTCTCTCATTCCCGGATCCATATATTCAACTTTCATCAGTGTCTGCCCTGGCCCTCCTCTACCTTCGGATGAATCACCAGGGCTCAAGGACCTCAGCTCCCCACCCACCTATCAGCTCTACGTGCTTCCTTGATGTTGACATCACTCACAGCTTCAGCTCGCACACAGCTTCCACCATTTCTAATTATATGAAACCCTCACAGCCAGACCAGCTCAGGGCTCCTTGATAAGAGATGGGGATTCAGACAATACACCTAAGATGAGTTTCCAGAGCTTTGGACTATTTCTCATGGGGATGGAGGAGGTTGGGGGATGCAATGAAGAACAGCAGCCCTGCTTCTATTTCTGCAATTGAAGAAGAAAATATAGGGCTGGGGTAGCTGACAATCCCCACTGGTCAGCCGGCAGGTGGACCTCCTGTACATGCAACATGCCATCAGGCTTAAATGAGAGCTTCTGCCTCCATGGACCTTCCAGTCATCTGGTCCCCAGAACAGCAACATGGAATGAATGAATGAGTAAAGCACTCATTCATTGTTTAGCCAATCTTCACTTAGTGCTTACTTATGTTCTAGACATTTTTTTAAGTGCTGGGGATATGGCAATGAATAAGACAGACAGGAGGAGACTGAGGAGGAGACAGGAGGAGAGTGATGATTTCATACAATGATAACTGTTCTAAAAAAAATAAACAGGGTAATAGGACAGAGAATGACACACAGGTTAACAGTATGTTCCAGGATGGCCTCCCTGAGAAAATGACATTTGTGCCAGCTGAGAAATGAATGATAAGATAATGATGAGATGTGTCCTGGGATATCATCCTGATGTATTTATTCATCAGAAGAGGTCAGGATGAAGCATAATAGACAGGCTCTACATTTATGGAAGCAGGTCAGGTAGCCAGGATCTCTGGATGAACAAGGTGAGAAATTGGAGAGAGACTCCTATGTTGGTTATTTTGTTGCTATTGTGTAATGTTTAAGGATTGTGAGGGTAAGCATTTATAATCCCATCAAAGAATTTAGAAAAGTATCTTTCAAATGGTTTTGATCATGGAATCTATTTTATTCACCCATGCATAATGCCTCACTCAAAAAAGAACCAGTGACAAAAAAAAAAAAAAAAAAAAAAGAACCAGTGACAATATAGAATTGAAAAGGAACAAAATTAAAAGTTGCAGCAAACTTGTTGCTATAATTACATGTGAATTTGTTTATTATGTACTATATAAGAGAATGAGTTTACCTGAGTCTTTTTAATCAGAAAACAATGCCCTATAAACTTTAAAATAGGCAATATTTTTATTATACTTGTCTTGATATTATATTACAAGTTATTTAACTAGCTTACATTCTCTGAAAGTACATCACCAATGTAGTGTCACTACACAAGTAGATTTAAAATTTGCATATGTCCACTTTAACAATAAGGTATAGATACCTGAACCAGAAAGCAAAACTACTTTTTTCTTAAAAGCAAAGCTACTTTTGATGCAAATATGCATTGCAACACCCTGAAGGGGGAAATCAAACAATTTACATGACACTGAATAGATGATGATGAAACAAAGCTACCAGTTCATTATCAAAAAGCAGTAATAGCAGCTCAACCACCTCAGGTCAATGCTGCTAATGCACTGATTAAAAAAGCCCTGGAAACAGAATTCCAACATGGGGGTGTCTGCTTGCAGGCAGGAGACTTTTAACTTTCTCAGAGAATACAGGATCTTAGTAGAATGAATCAGTAGTTGAATCCTGATGACACTTGAGTAGTGTGCAAATTTTAGTTTACAAATGCCTCATTTTAGCAATCCTGAATTAGCAGATCCTTAGTGATATGTAAACCTGAAAGAAAGACCTGAAGAAAGGACTTGGATTTGTCAGCCCTTCAGGAGTCCCTCACCACCCTCTAGTGGGGACACTACTCAGACCCCTCTGAGATCATTAGTGAACCTAGGATATGTCAGAAGAGCATATTATGCACAGATGCCTACATTACCCATATTTTCCTGACTAGAATTTGGACACATTGTCAGATTTTTTTTCTGATTTGTAAAATCATTTATATGAACAGCCTTATAAATCCTTTCTTACATGAAAAGAAATATAAAAGTTGCAAAGAAAACAAAGAACAGGTATCAACTAACATGCACCTGTGCTTTTCATCATTGACCTATTGTTGAGGTTGATGATTTGATGAACTATTATTCCATTTGTCCTTGTTGAGAAAGAACTCTGCTTGTTTGAGTATTAGTGGGTCTAGAGTAAAATAAAGACATGGTGGCTTCTGCAGTTTTCTGTGTCTAAACCAAGGCCTTTCCTTGGTTTAAACATAGAAAGTTGTTTTAATAATAATAGCTATCATTTACTGAGTACAGTTGACCCTTGAACAACATGGGTTCGAACTGAGCAGGTCCACTTTTACACAGATTCTTTTCAATAGTAAATTCTGCAGTACTACACAATACGAGGTTCGTTGAATCTGGGGTTGGTTGAATCTGCAGATGCAGAATCACAGATATGGAGGAACCATGGATATGGAGGGTCCACTATAAGTTACAAGTAGATTTTCAAGTACGCGGAGGGTGGGCGCCCCTAATTCCTGTGTTGTTCAAAGGTCAACTGTACTTTCTATATGCCAAGCCCATTACAGTCTTTATTTCATTTGATCCTCACAACAATTCTATGAGGCAGATATTAGCATTAGACATCTAGGTAGAAAAAGAATAAGATCCTTCCCCAGGATCATATAGCAGGTAAGTGGTAGAACCATTTTTAATCCAATTTTGTCTAACTCTTAATCCTATGTTTTAACACATCCAGGTCACGACCAAGGAATGCAGAAATAATAATTCTTGAAAATGAAAAACTAAGTATTAGACTCTGTATCCAGAATGATAAATCAAAAGATTTATCCCATTTCGCTCTGATAACTTTTATTTTTTTAAGGAATTCCTTTATTTTTATTTTTTATTTATTTATTTTTGGCTGTGTTGGGTCTTCGTTTCTGTGCAAGGGCTTTCTCTAGTTGCGGCAAGCGGGGGCCACTCTTCATCACGGTGCGCGGGCCTCTCACTATCGCGACCTCTCTTGTTGCGGAGCACAAGCTCCAGACGCGCAGGCTCAGTAGTTGTGGCTCACGGGCCTAGTTGCTCCGCGGCATGTGGGGTCTTCCCAGACCAGGGCTCGAACCCGTGTCCCCTGCATTGGCAGGCAGATTCTCAACCACTGCGCCACAAGGGTATCCCCTCGCTCTGATAACTCTTAACCTCAGGGTGTCAGTCTTCACAGTGGCCAACATCAGCCTTTGGACTTTCCAAAGTTCTCATGATTTCCTTGCCTCTCACTGGAACCCTCCGAAACTGGCTTGTTCACACACACAAATGAATGTGTGTATAACTGGTGAAATCTGAATAAACTCTAGGGATTATACTGTTTAAAGACAATTTTCAGAAAAAAGGCAAAATGATGACTCTCGTACAAATATAAAAAGGAATACGTATTAAAGAATTGACTGGGTGACGTCAGCTACATGGCAGAGTCAAAGCTCCCTTTGCCTCTCACCTTCAATCTACAACCAGTAAAACATCCAAAATTCAACAAAGGTGCCTCTGCCCAACACACCAGGACACCAGAGAATTCCAAACATCTGTACATCTAAAGGTGGTGGACTGGAACACAAACAGGAGGCAGAACTGAGGGAACAGCAGAGTCAGTGGCTGCAGTCCTGGCCCTCTGGCCATGGCAGTTGAGTCCACAGCCCCAGAGGACTTGGTAGCGGCAGGGGAGGCAACACACGACTCCAGCAGCCCCAGCAGCCACAGGTAACTGAGCAGCAGCAGCAGTGGGGTCTGGGACCCTGTCCCTCCAGCTGCTGAGGCACCCATGCTCCTGGTCCTTGGCCCCAGACTCGCAGTGGCAGAGCCCGTGAACCTTAAAACACCAGCCAGAACAGGTGCCTGAGTGATCTGGGCTCCCCCCTCTCCCTGGGCCTCCCCTGACAGGGCAGATCCTGTGACTCAGGGGAAACTAGTGGCAAGGGAAGAGCCCATCATCCCAGTGCACCAGGAAGCAACAACAACAGCAGCACTGACAGAAGCAAAGCAGCAACGAACCCAGAGGCATAAGAAGCTATAATGAAGGCACAGAGCCACACCTATTGCAGAAATGGTGGAAAGCACTGACTCCTAAATAAAACCGAAGGCAGCCCAGGTAAGAGAAACCAAAAACTTGTACTATAGCACCACCTACTAGAAAAAGAGAAGGGCCTCTAACTTCTAACCTGTCACTACTTCAAAGGCACAGGCAGAGGAATAGTTCATCAAGTGCTATGAAAAGCCACAGTTCACATTATACCACCAAAAGAAAATGACAATTCTCCAGAAATTAAGCTTAAAATCACAGAATACTAATCTGATAGAGAATTCAAAATAGCTGTCATGAAGAAACTCAATGAGCTACAAGAAAACTCAGAAAGGTAGTTTAATGAACTCAGGAATAAAATTAACAAACAGAAGGAATACTTTACCGAAGAGACTGAAACTCTAAAAAAGAACCAAACAGAAATGCTGGAGGTAAAGAACTCAATAGACAAGATGAAGATGCATAAGAAAGCAATGGAAATAGAGCAGACCATATGAAAGAGATAATTATTAAGCTCGAAGATAGAAACCTAGAAATGAAAAAAGTGGAAGAGGAAAGAGAAATGAGATATTTTTAAAATGAAGGAAATTCTACAAGAGCAATCTGACTCTTTTAGGAAGGGCAACATTAGGGTAATGAGTATCCCAGAAGGAGAAGAGAGGGAAAAGGGAGCAGAGAGTTTATTTAAAGAAATAATAGCTGAGAACTTGCCAAACCTAGGGAAAGATCTGGATATACAAGTCCATGAAGCTAAGAGAACACCTAATTACCTCAATGCCAAGAGACCTTCTCCAAGACACATTGTATTTAAATTGTCAGATGTCAATGACAAAGAATGTTTTTTAAAGACAGCCAGGGAAAAAAGAATGGTAACCTACAAAGGAACCCCCATTAGTCTATCAGCATATTTCTCAGCAAAAACTCCACAGGCCAAGAGGGAGTGGAAAGACATTTTTTAAATTCTGAAGGATAAAAACTGTCACCCAAGAATACTCTGTCCAGCAAAGTTATCATTCAGATATGAAGGAGAAATAAATACTTTCCCAGACAAACAAAAGCTGTGGGAATTCATAAACACTAGACCTGCCTTACAAAAAATTTTGAAAGGAGCTCTTCTACCAGAAACAAAAAGGCAAAAGAACACAGAACAGAATTTTGAGTAAGGTGATAAACAGAATTAGAAAATTGCAAATCTTTATCAGAAAAGGTTTGTAAACACTTTTTATAGGATAAAGGTT
Source organism: Balaenoptera physalus (assembly GCF_965194825.1). Taxonomy (NCBI): domain Eukaryota; kingdom Metazoa; phylum Chordata; class Mammalia; order Artiodactyla; family Balaenopteridae; genus Balaenoptera; species Balaenoptera physalus. The sequence continues at coordinate 63,107,679 of NC_138891.1, forward strand.
AAAGGGGGGAAAGCATAAAAATAACTCTAGCTATTTCAATTTGGTAACAAACTCACAACATGAAAAGAGATAATTTGAGAAAAAAACAAACAAACATAAAAGTGGGAGAGGAAAAGGATGGAACCTGTATAGGCAAGTGAAGATAAGATGCTATCTGAAGAAAAAGGACCATTTTATCTATGAGACATTTTATACAAACCACAAGGTAACCACAAAACATAATATAGAGCAGAGACACAAAACATAAATAAGAGGAAACTGAGAAAACCACCAAACCAAAATGGCAGACAGAAATACAAGGAAAAAAAAACAATGGAGATACAGAGCAACCAGAAAACAAAAGAGAAAATGGCATTACTAAGGCCTCATCTATCAATAATCCCCCTAGACGTAAATGGATTGAATTCACCAATCAAAAGACACAGAGTGGGACTTCCCTGGTGGTGCAGTGGTTAAGAATCCGCCTGCCAATGCATGGGACATGGGTTTGAGCCCTGGTCTGGGAAGATCCCACATGCTGTGGAGCAACTAAGCCCGTGCACCACAACTACTGAGCCTGCGCTCTAGGGCCCGTGAGCCATAACTACTGAGCCCACGTGCCACACCTACTGAAGCCCCCGCACCTAGAGCCCGTGCTCTGCAACAAGAGAAGCCACTGCAATGAGAAGCCTGTTCACCGCAACGAAGAGTAGCCCCTGCTCGCCACAACCAAAAAAAGCCCGCACGCAGCAACGAAGACCCAACACAGCCAAAAATAAATAAATAAATATATTAATTAATTAATTAAAAAAAAAAAAGACACAGAGTGGCTAGATGCATTAAAAAACAAGACCCAACTATATGCTGCATCCAGGAGACTCACCTCAGCACTAAAGAAAAACATAGGCTAAAAGTGAAGGGATGGAAGATGATACTCCAAGCAAATGGCAGCCAAAAGAAAATGAGTGTAGCCATACTCCTATCAGGCAAAATAGATTTCAAGCCAAAAAAGGTAACAAAAGACAAAAATGGACAATATATAATGATAAAGGGGACAATTCATCAAGAAGACATAACAGTGATTAATATATATGCACCTAACATGGGAACATAAAAGTATATAAAACAACTATTAACAGACCTAAAGGAAGAAACTGACAACAACACAATAACAGTAGAGGACTTTAACACCCCACTGACATCAATGGATAGGTCATCCAGACAGAAAGTCAACAAGGAAATAATGACCTTAAGTGAAACATTAGACCAAATGGATTTAATAAAATTTGTATAGAACTCCATCCAAATACAACAGAATACACATTCTTCTCAAGTACACATGGAACTTTCTCAAGGATAGACCATATGTTGAGACAAAAAACAAGTCTCAATAAATTTAAGAAGACTGAAATCATATCAAGCATATTTTCCAATCACAATGGTATGAAACTAGAAATCAACCACAGGATTTTAAAATTTATTTATTTTTTATTTTTTATTTTATTTATTTATTTATTTATTTATTTATTTATGGCTGTGTTGGGTCTTCGTTGCTGCGCGTGGGCTTTCTCTAGTTGCAGAGAGTGGGGGCTACTCTTCGTTGTGGTGCATGGGCTTCTCATCGCGGTGGCTTCTCTTGCTGCAGAGCACGAGCTCTAGGCACGTGGGCTTCAGTAGTTGTGGCATGTGGGCTCAGTAGTTGTGGCTCTCAGGCTGTAGAGCGCAGGCTCAGTAGTTGTGGCACAAGGGCTTAGTTGCTCCACAGCATATGGGATCTTCCCGGACCAGGGCTCGATCCCATGTTCCCTGCATTGGCAGGCGGATTCTTAACTATTGCACCACCAGGGATTTTTTGGAAAAAATCCCAAATATGTGGAGACTGAACAACATGATACTGAACAACTATGGGTCAATGAAGAAATCAAAGGAGAAACAAAAAATTACCAGAAGACCAATGAAAATGAAAATTTGACACACCAAAATCTATGGGATACAGGGGACTTCCCTGGTGGCACAGTGGTTAAGAATCTGCCTGCCAATGCAGGGGACACAGGTTCAAGCCCTGGTCTGGGAAGATCCCACATGCTGCGGAGCAACTAAGCCCGTGTGCCACAACTACTCAGCCTGTGCTCTAGAGCCCACGAGACACAACTACTGAGCCCACAGGCTGCAACTACTGAAGCCCGTGCACCTAGAGCACATGCTCCGCAACAAGAGTAGCCACTGCAACGAGAAGCCCGCGCACCGCAACGCAGAGTAGCCCCGTTCGCCGCAACTAGAGAAAGCCTGCATGCAGCAATGAAGATCCAACACAGCCCAAAATTAATTAATTAATTAATTAATTAATTTTTAAAAAATCTATGGGATACAGCAAAAGCAGTACTAAGAGGGAAGTTTATAGCAATACAAGCCTATCTCAAGAAACAAGAAAACTCTCTGGGCTTCCCTGGTGGCGCAGTGGTTGAGAATCTGCCTGCCAATGCAGGGGACACGGGTTCGAGCCCTGGTCTGGGAAGATCCCACATGCTGCGGAGCAACTGGGCCCGTGAGCCACAATTACTGAGCCTGCGCGTCTGGAGCCTGTGCTCTGCAACAAGAGAGACCGCGATAGTGAGAGGCCCGCGCACTGCGATGAAGAGTGGCCCCCGTTTGCCACAACTAGAGAAAGCCCTCGCACAGAAACGAAGACCCAACACAGCCAGAAATAAATAAATTAATTAAATTAAATTAAATAAAAAAAGAAACAAGAAAACTCTCAAATAAGCAATCTAATCTTACACCTAAAGGAACAAGAAAAAGAAGAACAAATGAAGCCCAAAGTCAGTGGAATGAAGAAAATAATCAAGATCAGAGCAGAAATAAATGAAATAGAGATTTAAAAGACAACAGAAAAGACCAGTGAAAACTAAGAGCTGGTTCTTTGAAAAGATAAACACAATTGCCAAACCTTTTGCTAGACTCACTAAGAGAAAAAAAGAGATGGTTCTGATAAATAAAATCATAAATGAAAGAGGAGAAATAACAACAGATACCACAGAAATACAAAGGATTATAAGATAATATTATGAATAGCTATATGCCAACAAATTGGACAACCTAGAAGAAACAGACAAATTCTTAGAATTGTACAACCTTCCAAGACTGAATCGTGAAGAAATGGAAAATCTGAAGAGACTGATCACAAGTACAGAGATTGAAACAGTAATCAAAAAGCTCTCAAAAAACAAAAGACCAGGACCAGACAGTTTCACAGGTAAATTCTACCAAACAGTAAAAGATTTAATACCTATCCTTCTCAAACTCTTCCAAAAAAATTTAAGAGGAGGGAATGCTTCCTAAGTCCTTTTACAAGGCCAACATCACCCTGATACCAAAACCAGACAAAGACAACACAAAAAGAGAAAATTATAGGCCAATGTATCTTACGAACATAGGTGCAAAAATTGTCAACAAAATATTTGCAAACCAAATACAACAATATATTAAAAGGATCACACACCATGATCAAGTTAGATTTATTCCAGGGATGTAAGGATGGTTTAACATCCACAAAGTGATCAATGTGATACACCACATTAACAAAAGGAAGGATAAAAACCATATGATCATCTCAATAAATGCAGGAAAAGGATTTGACAAGATTGAACACCCATTTATGATTAAAAACTCTCAATAAAATTCATATAGAAGGAATGTACTTCAACATAACAAAGCCCATATATTACAAACTCACAGCTGATATCATACTCAATGGTGAAAAATTGAAAGCTATCCCTCTAACATCAGGAACAAGGCAAGGTTGCCCACTCTTGCCACTCATTCAACATAGTAATGGAAGTCTTAGCCAGAGCAATTAGGCAAGAAAAAGAAATAAAAGGTATCATAATTGGAAAGGAAGAAGTAAAATTGTCACTATTTTCAGATGACATGATTTTATATACAGAAAACCCTGAAGACTCCATCGAAAAAACTATTAGAAATAATAAACAAACACAGTAAAGTTGCAGGATACAAAACCAACATACAAAAATCTATTGCAGGTACTTCCCTGGTGGCACAGTGGTTGAGAATCTGCCTGCTAATGCAGGGGACACGGGTACGAGCCCTGGTCTGGGAAGATCCCACATGCCACGGAGCAACTAGGCCTGTGAGCCACAACTACTGAGCCTGCGTGTCTGGAGCCTGTGCTCCGCAACAGAGGCCACAATAGTGAGAGGCCCGTGCACCGCAATGAAGAGTGGTCCCCGCTTGCTGCAACTAGAGAAAGCCCTCACACAGAAACGAAGACCCAACACAGCCAAAAATAAAATAAATAAATAAATAAATAAAATTAAAAAAAAAAAATCTATTGCATTTCTATACACTAACAATGAGCTAGTAGAAAGAGAAGTTAAGAAAACAATCTGGTTTACAATTGCAACAAAAAGAATAAAATACCTAGGAATAAGTTTAACCAGAGATGAAAGACCTAAACACTGAACTATAAGACTTTGTGTTGAAAGAAATTAAAGGAGACACAAAGAAATGCAAAGATATTCCATGCTCATGGATTGGAAAAACTAACATTGTCAAAATGTTCATATTACCTAAAGCAATCTACAGATTCAATTCAATCTCTATCAAAATCCCAAGGACATTTTTTACAGAAATAAAAGAAAAATTTCTAAAATGTATATGGAGCTACAAAAGACCCCGAATAGGCAAACTAATCCTGAAAAAAGAAGAACAATGCTGGAGATATCACACTCCTTGATTTCAAACTATATTACAAACTATAGTAATGGTATTGGCAACATGGTATTGGCAAAACAGCATGGTATTGGCTAAAAAAAAAGATACGTAGATCAATGGAACAGAATTGAGATCCCAGAAATAAACCCATGCATATGTGGACAATTAATTTGCAATAAAGGAACAAAGAACATACAATTGATAAAGGATAGTCTCTTCAATAACTGGTGCTGGGAAAATTAGACAGTCACATGCAAAAAAAAGTGAAACTAGACCACTATCTCACACTATACCCAAAAAATAACTCAAAATACATTAAAGACTTGAATGAAAGACCTGAAACCATAAAACTCCTAGAAGAAAACCTAGCCACTAAGCTCTTTGACATTAGTGTTAGCAATATCTTTCTAGATATGTCTCCCCAGGCAAGGGAAACAAAAGCAAAAAATAAACAAATGGGACTACATCAAATTAGAAAGCTTCTGCACAGCAAAGGAAACCATCAATAAAACGAAAGACAACCTACTGAATGGGAGAAGATATTTGCAAATGATATATCCAATAAGGACTCATACAACTCAACACAAAAAACCAAACAGCCCAATTTAAAAATGGGCAGAGGAGCTAAATAGACACTTTTTCAAAGAAGACATATGGATGGCCAACAGGCATATGAAAAGATGTTCAACATCACTAATTATTAGGGAACTGCAAATCAAAAACACGAGCTATCACCTCATGCCTGCTCGATTGGCTCTTATCCAAAAGACAAGAAACAACACGTGTTGGAGAGGATGTGGAGAAGAGGAAAACCCTTTACACTGTTGGTGGGAATGTAAATTGGTGCAGCTACTATGGAAGACAGCATGGAGATTTCTCAAAAAATTAAGAATAGAACTACAATATGATCCAGCTATCCCACTTCTGGGTATGTATCCAAGGAATACAAAAATAACAATTTGAAAAGATATATGCTCCTCCTCTGTGTTTATCACAGCATTATTTACAATAGCCAAGATATGGAAACAACCTAAGTGTCCATCAATAGATGAGTGGATAAAGAAGATGTGGTACCTACATATGTTATATACATATAATATGTATACATATATATATATAATGGAGTATTAGCCATAAAAAAAAAGATGAAATCTTGCCATTTGTGATAATATGGAGAGACTTTGAGGGTACTATGCTAAGTGAAATAAGTCAGACAGAGAAAGACAAATATGGGATGATTTCACTCATATTTGGAATATAAAAAACTAATAACCAAAATAAATGAAGAAAGCAAACCAAACAAAAACAAACATGTAGATATAGAGAACAGAGTAGTGGTTACCAGGGGGAAGGGGTGGGGGGGGGAAAGGGAGGGCAAAATGGGTAAAGGGGATCAACTTTACAGTGACAGATAGAAGCTAAACTTTTGGTGGTGAGCACATTGTAGAGTATACAGAAGTAGAAATATAATGTTGTATACATGAAACATGTTACCTCAATAAAAATAAATTTTAAAAAAAGAATTGATTGAACTCATAAGATATGAGAGAACCAGGCAGATGTTATAACTGGTTCAAAAGTCAAGAAGCACAAATCTATATGGAGAAAAGATACTGAATTGCAAATAAGGGCAATTTTTCAACAAGAGGGAGAAAGAAGTCCACTGGAACCCTGTAGGAAGAGATTGAGTTTGCATTTTGACAACATTGAACTTTACCTGAGCCCTGTGCTCCCAGACAACAACAATGGTTAAGTAGCCCACCTCCCACTCTTTTGCTTTCTGAAATCCCCACACCCTTTTGTGTTCCAGGAAATGACTGACTGCAAAGAACCACTCTTCCCCCAGGACTTAGATATCTAAGATGCACTGTCCACTCTTTCTCACCTCTCTTTTGTTTACCTGTAACAAGGCCAATCACGAACTTTTCCCCTTTGGCCCAGATCCCAACAACAAGGCCAGGCACACAGTCTCCAAGTACCAGTTCTTTGTCACATAAATGATTAACTGAGATTAGCACTGTTTATCCCCTGAAACTAGCTAGACACAAGAGGTAAACATTTCCTGCTCAACTGACTGAGACTTTCCCTGATTACAAAACAATCTCAACTGTAAATCATTCCACCTATAATTTGTCTGCTTCTCTCTATAAAAAAGTCTAAGTAAAACCACCCTGCCGAGGTACTCTGATCCACGGATCTGGGTGATCTCCCTATTGCAATAGCCTGAATAAAGTCAACCTTCTTAATTGTTTGATTTTGTCTTTGACAATATTCCTCAGTTACCTGCAATTTAAAAAGAGCTGCAAAATAATTCAAAGGCAATGAACAGGGCTAGAATCAGACAGCTGGGAACACTTACTCAAGACGATGCATAGTTTCGCATTGAAGTACAATTTTTTTTTCTATAATCTCCTCCCTTTTAATCAAAAATAATCTCAGTGGAAGATTATTCTTGATCACAAAATAAGGCTGCTCTCAACATTTGGCTTCACTGTTTACATTGGTGCAAAAAGAGTGATAATCTGCCATTTAGGTGTTCTTAAGTTTGCTTAAGTTTGCTCTGCTGTAGGTTTTCAAAAAATCTCACATTTGACTTTTAAAAGCCTCTTGAGGCTAGATAGCTGCACCAAGAACTCACCACCAGTTTTCACCTGTAGTACCCATTGGGTGAATTCCTCTGTTCTTGAAGACCTAAGATTCCTGGGTCTGGCAGAAGGTGGCCTTACCTACCTAGAAGCTGGTAACCCTGTAAGCCAGGTAGCAGCCAGTTTTCCTAGAAGGGTTTCTAAGCATTGGCTCCATAAAGTCAACCTTAGTTCCTTAGAAGTGTCTGACCACATTTGATTGAATGAGCATCATTCTCAAACATAACATTCCAGGCATAGCCTTGGTTGTATAATCAATATTTCCAATTATGTCTTGGTAAAAAGGAAACAGATTCTTACTAAATCTATGCCAGTAACCATATTGTTATGAAAATATGATCATTATATGTCATGAAGTTAAGAATATTCAACAAGAGTTTCCAAATTCTGAAGGGGTCAGGCAAGGAGAAAGGTATCATTTACAAATATTTCATTTCAGTTTACAAAAGCAGAGTCAAAAAAAAAAAAACAGAGTTATAATTACTAAATTATGAGATATAGCTAGCTTAACAGGAGAGAAAAAGGTCTTCCTCAACTATCCAGAAAATAGAACATTACAAAAAATATCAACAATAGTTCAAACAAAAACTGTAATCATCTTTCATGAGTTCATTCAGTCTTATGTAATTAATTCTTGTCTCACTATATCTCGGGCTAGCAGTCTCATGAACCCATGGGCCTCTGGACTACAGTTCTAGAAATCCTTCTCAGTCCACTAGCATGGCCTCAAAGTTGTTAAAGTGGTGCCATCAGAAGCCTGTACCCCAAAGTATATGGCATAGTCCTTTTCCACAGGACACTGAGACATTCCTTTGTTGAAGACAAAGTACTCTGGCCTGCAGTAGATCATCAAGCTTTCAGGGAAGCATCAAATAAAACACTGTCTGCAGATGACTTTAAGTGGCTGTAGTTAGCTTACTAGCTTATTACTAATAATTTTCAAAAGTGAAAGGTCTGATAAGAATGCATTACTGGGCTTCCCTGGTGGCGCAGTGGTTAAGAATCCGCCTGCCAAAGCAGGGGACACGGGTTCAAGCCCTGGTCTGGGAAGATCCCACATGCCGTGGAGCAACTAAGACCGCGCGCCACAACTACTGAGCCTGCGCTCTAGAGCCCGGGAGCCACAGCTACTGAGCCCATGTGCCGCAACTATTGAAGCCTGAGCACCTAGAGCTCATGCTCTGCAACAAGAGAAGCCACCGCAATGAGAAGCCCGTGCACAGTAACGAAGAGTAGCCCCTGCTTGCCCCAACTAGAGAAAGCCCACGTGCAGCAACGAAGACCCAATGCAGCCAAAAATAAAAATAGAGTAAATTTATAAAAGAAAAAAAGAATGCATTACTGTACAAGAATTACACAGATGACAAGGAAATTTAGTTGTTTTTGTGGCATGCAAAACAAGATAATAAAGTCAATCCAATAAGAAGTTTTAGACAAAATAATTATAAGCATAACGATTAATTCTATTTTCAAAGACAGTGTACATTACATTTAATTTATAAAAATAGACGAATATAATCTTTACAAATAAAAAATATTAAGACACAACATATAATAATCCTGACTTTATACATCATGAATATACAAGCTTACTGTAAGAAAATACCAACAACATATCAAGAATATCAAGTAAAAATTCACTAAGTCTTGGACTTCCCTGGTGGTGCAGTGGTTAAGAATCTGCCTGCCAATGCAGGGGACACGGGTTCAAGCCCTGGTCCAGGAAGATCCCACATGCTGCGGAGCAACTAAGACCGTGCGCCACAACTACTGAGCCTGCGCTCTAGAGCCCACGAGCCACAACTACTGAGCCCATGTGCCACAACTACTGAAGCCTGTGCACCTAGAGCCTGTGCTCTGCAACAAAGAGAAGCCACCTCAATGAGAAGAAGTACGTGCACCGCAACAAAGAGTAGCCCCTGCGTGCCGCAACTAGAGAAAGCCTGTGCGCAGCAACGAAGATCTAACACAGACAAAAATAAATAAATAAATTTATTAAAAAAAAAAAAAGATTCACTGAGTCTTAACTCCTAGACATCCGTATATTAATTAAATTATATAGATCGGTTATATGAATCCCCAGCTGAAGCCAAGAAGATGCTAGATTCAAATTAAAGAAGTAAAAATGTGACCATGTTAACATTAAAAAAGTAATAATAGCTGAGATTATCACCAAAGGCTACAACCACACCACCGCGAGATCTGCTGCCCTCTCCTGGAGGTTGATACCCCATGATTCAACTCTGGCTCCAAGGAAAGAGAGGATGCATGCAGAACCTCCAGACTTACTTAGCTTTTTCTTCCTTCCTTCCTATGTTTCTTTTTTCCTATTAAAAAAAATGATTTAGAATTCACATCAAGTTGCAAAAATAGTACAAAGAGCTCTTGTGTACAGTTCACCCAGATTCCCCAACTGTAAATATTTCTAAATCATTGAGAATAAGTTGCAGAATTGATGACCCATTAACCCTGAATACTTCAGGGTGTATTTCATAAAAACAAGGGCACTCTCTGGGAATTCCCTGGCGGTCCAGTGGTTAGGACTCGGCGCTTTCACTGCCGGGGCCCGGGTTCAATCTTTGGTCGGGGAACTACTAAGATCCCACAAGCCATGCAGCGCAGGCAAAAAAAAAAAAGAAAAAACCTAGGACACTCTCCTATATAACCACAGTATAACCATCAAAATGAGACAATTAACGTCAGTCCAATATTACCATCTAATCTATAAGCCCTATTCAAATTTTGCCTCTTGTCCCAATAATGTCTCTTACCAGTACAGGATCCAATCCTGCATTTAGCTGTTATACCTCTTCAGTCTCCTTCAGTTAAGAATAGTTCCTTGGGCTCCTTGTCTTTCTTGAAGAGTACAGGCTATTTATTTGTAAAGTGCCCCTCAATTTGGATTTGTCTAATATTTACTCATAGTTTATGCATTTTTTGCAGGAATACCCCAGAAGTGATGCTGGGTTCTTCTCAGCATATCACAGGAAGTGCACAATGTCAATTTGTCCCTTTACTGGTGATATTAACTGTTATCACTTGTTAAAATGATATCTGCCAAGTTTCTCCACTGTAAAGATAATTGGTAAGTATGCCATACTTACTACTTAATAAGTAACTTATAAGTGTTTTGTGGAGAGATACTTTAGACTATGTAATTTTCCCATTTCTCATCATGAATTATTTCTCAATATGATTTACTTATTATGAATTACTTATTCTATGATCTTTTCAAAATTGTTATTTTCTAATTCCATCATTTCTTCTACACTCATTCATTGGCATTCTTTTTTTTTTAAATTTATTTATTTATTTTATTTATTTTTGGCTGTGTTGGGTTTTCGTTTCTATTCGAGGGCTTTCTCTAGTTGCGGGAAGCGGGGGCCACTCTTCATCGCGGTGCGCGGGCCTCTCACTGTCGCGGCCTCTCTTGTTGCGGAGCACAGGCTCCAGACGCGCAGGCTCAGCAGCTGTGGCTCACGGGCCTAGCTGCTCCGCGGCATGTGGGATCTTGCCAGACCAGGGCTCGAACCCGTGTCCTCTGCATTGGCAGGCAGATTCTCAACCACTGCGCCACCAGGGAAGCCCAATTGGCATTCTAATGTAAAGTAGAGCTTTCCCTCTTCTTTTTTTTTCCCATTAATGTTTTCATATTTATTACACGTTGAAATGATATTTTTAGCATCTTGTTCAAATTAATTTCACTTGTTTCTTTTTACCTTAAAATATTATGGCTGCTAGAAAATTTAAGATTATATGTGTGGCTGGCTTATAAAAAATTTACTTTTAATAATTTTCTCCAAAATAACCTCTTAAAAATTAGCATATTTCACAATTAAAGACAATTTTAAAGTTTACATTTTATTTTTATCGGACAGTGCCAGTACAGCTAATGTAGATGCTTCTCTCCCCTGCATCTGTCTTCCCCCATACCTGGCTTTGTCACCTTTGATTTGCTCTCTGCCTTTATCCAATCCCACTTCCATCCCTCAGCCTGAAAACCACCTCCTCCCAAGAAACAGCATTTCTTTCTTCAAGGGGAGTTTTTTCCCTCTTGGTTCCTTCCCATGTTCTGGAGTACCTAGGAGTCTACCCAAATAAGCACAGATGTTCTTCTCTGTTCAGTATCACAGGTTGGAAGGATGGGCTCTAGTCATGCAAATTGGAGTTTTAGGGTCTTTGGGGTCTTGTTCATGTTCCTCATCAGAAAGGGCCTCAGGCTGGCACCGAGTCCAAGCTCGCTCTGCTCGCCACACGACAGGCCAGTGAATTGGAGACGAGGTGCTGAGGCAAGGAATACAACTTTATTCGGAAGGCCGGCAGACCGAGAAGATGGCAGACCAGTGTCTCCGATAAACCATCTTATCTGGGTCTGCTTTCCCTCTTCTTTTACTCATTGATTCATTTATATCGGTATGGATTCATGAATCTCTGCTGTATTCAAAGAGTTACAATCTATTACTATGAATATTTATTTTGATGCTCAAGTTGCTTGGACTTAGTATAGACCAACAAAGAAGAAAGCAGTAGTTGGTGATACAGCAGTGACAGGAACTGGGGGAAAGTGACCATTTCATCTGTCAATGCCCTCTGCCAAAGAACACCAGGACTACACATAGAGTTAAACAAGTTGGCTTTACTATTCATTGCAACAAGGGAGAACACACACCATAGGTAACCGTGGGTGTCTCAGTAAGAGTGTATTAGAGAGAACCTGTTATAGGTTTGGGCTTCCATTGAGTGATTTGGGGAGAGCATAAAGAAGCAGGGATTTGTTCAAGATTGAATACTATCAGAAATCAGGGGTATGAGTGGATAAAGAAGTATAAGTCATTCATTTAGCAAGTGGAGGGCATGTTTGGTATTTCGTGGGTTTGCACAGTTGTCTTGTTTTTGTGTGTGCTTAGACAGACGTATGAAATAGCCCTGTTTTGTCTCCTTCTATCATGTTCCTGGGGTAATCACGTCTGAGGTTGGTATTCCTCAGACTGTTTGAGATTGTTTACCTCCAACAGGAGAACAAAATGACCAGTTCTGGACATCAGGGCATTATTTCTTTCTCACAATGTAGCTTGCAGAACTTCAAAATCGAGATAAAACTGGGCAGAATCAAACATGGGCAACGTACATTAGGAGAGAAGGTTTCAAAACATTCGGAAAAAAGATAGACCTCCGATCAGCATGTGCAGGCCCTGTGGGTCCTCTAAATTCTCTTGTCTCCATGGTGATGTCCCTTATCTCTTGGTCACCAGGCACTCTGCTGGCCCCTGCTGTTTAAAGTCTGCCACTGGTGAACCTTGGCCTGACTCTTGGCTCTGACAGAGCTTTCACTCACTGGCTTGTCCCACCCCAGCAATCGCATCTGCTGAAGACCCTCTAAGCCTCACCCAGGGCCCCTCTCTGGCCTTGGCAGTCAACCCCACAGGCTCCACTGCAGGGCTGCTTCGTCCATCCCTGACCCCACGTCAACTCTGTGGGCTCTCGTGCAGCCTTCATCCACCTTCCACGCAGGGCACAGAGGAATTTCTGGTGCCCTTCCACATCTCCTGGGCACAGAGGGTGATGCAGGAGCGCTACCTCAGGCCCTCTCTCTGCCTAAGCATTCTGTACTCCAACAGCTTCCACGTGTCCTTTTGGGCCACAAGGAATGGCAGTCCCTTTCCAGGGTCCCAGAAGAGTGGTGGGACATAAGCCCCCTCTGCTTCTGTCTTGTTTCTCAACCTACCTAGCACCCTCCCAGTACACACACACACACACACACACTCAGATTTCAGCACAGTCAGAGAGTGTGTGTGTGTTTGTGTGTGTGTGTGTGTGTGTGTGTGTGTGTACTGGGAGAGGGCTTCTCTCCCTCTTTCTCTTCTCTCCTTTGTCCTGTATTCCATCAGGCCAGACAGACAGGATTTAGTCCCCATCTACTGCAGCAGACATTTTCCGTAAGTCACATTCTTCTGGGAGTAGCATTTGCCCTCCCCTGTGTCTGTAATAGCAGAAGGGCTACAGAGGGAACTGATTTATGGGGCTGCAGGGAGACAGATATATGTGTGTTGGGAGGGAACAGTGAGGACTGAAAATTTCATAAGGACTGTTAATGTTTTTGGACATTTCTCCATTACACATAATTGTCTTGAAATATTTGAAAGGCATGATGCTGAAGACAGAAATAACTTATTCTTTATTCTCTATTAGGCAAAAATTACACCAGTGGTGTAAGTTACAAGAATGTAAATTTGGATTTAAAAAAAAACTTTTAAGTAACCAGATATTTTGTTCAAAGATAAAATAGGATAATCTAAGAAGTAATGGGCAGTGTCACTGGAAGCATTAATATTAAACCACATGAGGTTAGATGACCATTGATCAAAGATTCATAGGGAAAAACTACATTGGCTGAAAGATTGTAATAGATGACCTCAAAATTACCGAAATATACAGATTCTCATTTTTTTTTCAGAATGAGATTTTTATCATACATTTTCTGACATCATTAGCACCCAGACTGCAGACTGATATGTCTCTGAGCTGGCCATCTGTGATGAGAAAACAGTCATTTTGAGTTGCTGCCTAGGCATTTTACAGTATGACAACCCTGCTTACACCCAGAGTCTGGACATTTAGATAAGGACCCAAGTTTAGGATTCCCACCATGCTTTTCCCCAGGCACCTTTAAGAATGACCACTCGGGGACTTCCCTGGTGGTCCAGTGGTTAAGAATCCGCCTTCCAATGCAGGGGACGCAGGTTCAATCCCTGGTTGGGGAACTAAGATCCCACATGCTGCGGGGCAACTAAGCCGGCACACCGCAACTACTGAGCCCAGGCGCCACAACTAGAGAGAAGCCTGCGTGCCGCAACAAAGAACCCCCGTGCTGCAAGGAAATATCCTGCATGTCGTAACTAAGACCCAACGCAGCCAAAATAAATAAATAATTTTTTTTAAAAAAAAAAGACCACTCTGAGTTGAGCCTGTGGACCCGCTTTCAAAATTAGTGACTTCTGCCCCAACCATCTCATGAGTAATAGGAGCTTGCTACCTTGCTCTTATCTCCTGCTCACTTGTGACCTCGGAGGAAGGACTGCCCTTCCCCAGCTCACTGCACCCTTGTTCTGGGATTTGTAAGTAATAAACCTTGCAGCTTTACTTCCTTTATGTGACTGCCTTGAAACCAAGCCTTCAATCAAAATGGCCCCAGGGGTTTTCACTTCCCTAAAGTGGGAGCTCAGATGCAAAGGGAGCAGCTACCTGCTGACCAGTGTGGGTGGTTTGTGCCTCCTTATTCAGCAGGTCATAATCTACATATTCTTAACATACCAGCTCTGGGTTTTCCAACACACCATCCACTACTCACCCAATCTCAGAATCTAAAATGCAGCCAAGGACTTGGGGCCAGAGGTGGCGAGGAAAAGTCACATGCAAGGAATTGAGACACCAAAGCTGTTTCACATATTGGTATGGAGTCTGAATTTACATTAATCATATGATGCAGGATTCTTAAAAATTCACACACACCCACACACACACACACAAATGGCTTAGACCTGGTAAAACCTTCAAGGCCATGACAGAGGCAAATGAAAATTTTCTCTGTAGGGAAGCTTCACAACCCAAGGCACATGAAACACCCACTGAAATAATCTAATGAAGATGAGTTTACAGTCAAGAATTACAAATCACATGAGGAAACAAACCACAGTGAGACAAAGTTAGCAAAACTCTTAGCATACCAAGAACTAGTTGTAATAAAACAATCTGAAATTGTAAAATAAATATGTTCTGTCAAAAGAAAATTCAGAGAACTTTACTTGATGTGAATATTTCATTGAGCAAGAAACTAACTGAGAACACAGAGACTTCCAACCAAAAGTGGTTAGGAAGCTTGGCCCTCAGCAGTTACAGCTCAGTTTATAAAGCATGAATAGTACATTGTTTTCTATTGTGATTGGTTACTAGAAACTTACATTCTTTGTCACTGCATAAGCTTGCAGTGTTTGTAGCTGATTAGCTAGGAAACTGTAAGGTCACATTGACATGAAGAAAGCTTATGTTTCATTTAATGTCAAAGTAGGCATCTCAGAGAAATCATAACAGTTTTAAACTTTGATTACATGACTATGAGTGTTTGGTCTAGGGGTATATTCAAACTGTGGCCTCTGCTTTGGTTTTTCTTTAACAGTTCCAAATAATGAAAGATTAAAAAGGATTGAAAACCAAAATGAAAGAACAGAGCAGTAGAAAGACACAAAAGAAAGGAAGAAAGAAAAAAGAAAGAAGAAATTGATTTTTTAAAGAACCAAATAGAACTTTCAGAAATGAAAACCATAATCATCTAAATTGAAAACTCAGTAGACAAATTAGAGGGTAGTTTAACACAGCTGAGAAGAGAATTTGTTACCCGGAAGCTAGCTCTGAGGAAATCAGGAGGGACACATATATAGAGGTGGAAAATAGGAAAGAGGTGTGGTAGGCAGAATAATGGTCCCCCCAAGATGTCCACATCCTAATCTCTAAAATATGTTAGGTTGCATGGAAAGGGGGGAATTAAGGTTGCAGATGGAATTAGGTTGTTAATCAACTGGCCTTGAGATGAGATTAGCCTGGATTATCCAGGTGGACCCAATATAATAACAAGGATTCTTATAAGTGGAAGAGCATTAGAATGAGAGAAGTGGCCCAATGTTGGTGGCTCTAAAGACAGAGAAATGGGACCCTGAACTAAGAATGCAGGTAGCCTCTAAAACCTGGAAAAGACAAGGAAATGCATTTGCTCCTGGAGCCTCCAGGAAGAATGCAGCCATGCCAAAACACTGATTTTAGCCCCGAGAGACTAATTTCAGACTTCTGGCCTACAGAACTGTAAAATAATAAATATGGGGTTTTTTTCAGCCAGTAAGTTTGTGATTTGTTACAAAAGCAATAGGAAACTAATACAAGAGGTTAAGAGGCATGTTGAGATAGAAGGAATGATCCACTATGTGTCTAATTAGAGAAATAATAGAAAAAATACAATTTTTTTAATAACTGAGAAATTTCCAGAATTAAGGAGATGAATCTTCACACTGAGAGATCACACCAAGATCTGAATATAGTAAATATCAGCTAATCCACAACCATACACATTGTAGTGAAACAACTTAGAGAGAAAGTCTTAAAAGCAAACTGAACCTCAAGCTCACAGAATGATTCAAGGATTTGCCTGGAGAGCACTGTCACTTTGGGAAAGGATAAGGTTTGATGTCCTTGGCACAGAGATCATCAACCATCTTTCTCATTCCAGGTTGTTACTCCTGTAATGAATTTCCACCAGTAGAAAATTAGAATCTCTATTAGTCAGAACAAGGGGGAAGGCAACACCTCAAAAGCTCAAACTAGAAAGCTGATATAAGGTTGAGTGGCAAAATAGGGAGAAGGAAGGTTGGGGCAGTTAAGGTGAAATAGATGTGTTCTCTTTGGGGCTCCAGGAATGTAATCCTATCTGATGGCTATCGCTACCCCAGGGCTCAGTTTGCATATAGATTTGGGCATGCTTTGCATGGAGACAGAAACATTAGCAAGGAGGCTGGAGCCCTAACTCAGCTTACCACGTTAGCTTCCATCACTTGCCTTACCTCCAACCCATTCTCCCTGGCCTTGGTGGGAAATGCCCAGCATCTGGATCACGGTGATCCTCTTCCCCTATTCTCCATCTCATCCCTGGGGGTGTAGGGTACAGCAGCATCAGACAAACCCAAGCTCAAATCAAGTCCAGTTTCTGCCTCTTATTATCTATTTGACCTCAGAAATTTACTTCCTCTTATTGCACCTCAGTTAACTCATTTATTATATGAGGATAAAAATAGTTTCTACCTGATAGAGGCTTGGGGGGGATTTAATGAGGTAATCCATTTAAGGGGCTTAGATTATACCTGGCACATTGTCAATGTTCAATAAATATTAGGTATCATTAATATCACAGGCTACCCTCAAGCTCCTGCCCTGGGACCCCTCTCATATAGAGAACACAAGAGTTCTCTCCCAATTCTCACACATTCTGTGTTGACTACAGGAAGGAGCCGTACTTGCATAATCGATTGCTCAGGGTTTGGCCAGCACGGGGTGTATACCACTGCCCTGGATTCAGTGTTTGGCAGGAAGGCCTTCCGTCCAGTCACCAACTTCAGCATCCCCACCCTAGTTAACATCTCCTTCACTATGTCCGCCATCCTAGATGTGGTGAGTATTGACCCCTCTAGCCCTCCTTAGTATCCTTAATCTTTTCCCAGCCCCTGGCAAGGCAGCCCCCAAAGCCCTTAACCACATTGCAGCCTCCTCCATCATTCCTCTATGGCATTTGCCTCATGGGGATCTCAAAGAAGCTCTGTCCAGTTAAGCAGGATGAGGTATTACAGCACAAGGAAGATAATTTCTTTTCTTCTCACCCAGTGATTCTCTCCCCTGACTGGACACCAGTGTCCAGGCTCCAGTTCCAGAGGTTCTGACTGGATAGAACCCAAGCATCAGGATTTTTTAAGCTCCTCAAGTGATTCTAAGATAGAGCCAGAGTTGAGAAGCACTATTCTAATCCAATCCTGCCGTGAACTCTCCCGCCCATGGCCTAACACTTCTGTCTTGATCAAGATTTTGTCCTTGACCTATAATGTTGGACTTGATCACAGCACAACTTCTATATACCTTGGGGGCTGATAAACAAAAATGGGTAGTGGGTGGGATGGACAGTCTCTGTACCAGCAACATGCTGGAAACAGGAAATTCTTTCGGCAGGATGAACAGCTACAGCTCTTGTCATTTCTGTGGCTGGAAACACTGTGTATTCTCTGCCTCCATTTACAGTCAGAATGGATTTTAAACAAAGATATAATGATTATGACCCTTTATGTACCCAAGAACATTAACTTTGAAATGCATGAGGGAAAAATTTAAAAATCCACAATCATGGTGAAAGGCATCAATAAACTGCTTTCAGAAATCAAGTAAAAAAGAATAAACATATAGTGATTTTTAAGAAATTTGATTTAATAAACATATCAAACTTTGTACCAATGAACATGCATTGGTATTTTCTGACACAAATGGAATATTCCCCCAAACTGACCATACTTTTGGCCACAAAGAAGGAAAGGAAGGAAAGCAAAAATTATCTAGATCACAATCTCTTACTATAATACAAGAAAATAGAAACTACAAAAGATAGCCCCCGCCCCCCAAAACCTTATTTCTTAGAAATTTAAAATTAAACTTCTAAATATGTTGGACTAAAGAGAAAATAAAACAACTAAGTAGAAATTAGAATGAAGAGCACTACATACAAAGGTCTATGAAATGTAGCCAAAGTATCAATATAACTCAGTGGAAAATTTCTATCTTAGGTTCTTTAATTAGAAAATGAAGGGAAAAATGAAAGTAAATGAATTCAGTTTCCAACTTGAAAAGCCTGGTTGAAAGGAAGGAGAGTGGAGAGGAAGAATAGTCATGATCACCTAAACTTGCTCTCAGAGTGTGGTTCCCAGATGGGCAGCACTGGCTGATTGCACCACCTGGAAACTTAGAAATTCACTTGATCTTGGGCCCCTCCTAGCGTGACTAACAATCCCAGTGTGCCCAAGACTGCGGAATTCTCAGAACATGGAGCTTCGCTAAATCCAAGAAAGTCTCGGGCAAAGCAGGATGAGTTAGTCACCCTACCTAGTGAATCAGAATCTGCATTTCAACACAATGCCCAGGTGTTTTGTATGCACAGTGAGATTTGAGAAGTGCTGATCTAGTACAAATTTTTATTTAATGTGCATAGAGCCCTCTGTTCTGGCTGTGGTTCCACAAACTGCAGCTGCTGACGTTGTAAATGCCCTGAGACTAGACAAGCCCCCCAGCCCACGGAATTGGATAATCCTTGAAAACAGTTTCCAGAGAAGGTTGCCAGCTTTGGAAAGGAGAGCTTGGAAAGGTCATCCCAGAGACAAGAAAGGGTGGTGCGTGGCACCTGCCAAGGAGAGGACGACCACTAAGTCTCTTGGCTTCACCCAAGGGCTTGTTTAAGGTGTCCTTTCAGTAGAGACTGGTGAAAGGGGCCTGGAAGACAGTTGAAACTACGCTAGAGACTAATACGTAACACCTATAAACAGCATTACAGTCCACAAAATCCTTTCACATGCCTCATTTTATTAAATCTCACTACTACCCTTATTTCACACTAAGGAAATTCTAGCTCAGAGTTGATCTTTCAACTCTGAATCGCATTCCTTCTGCAGAAATTAGAGGATTTCTCTGATTACTGGTAATTTCCCACAGAAGTGGGAAAGCAGAGGGATCAAAGTTTATGAAGAAATGGACATAGGGAACTTCAAGTCTACCTCTTACAGCATGGATGTGGATAAGACCCCAAAAGGCCTCCAGGCATATATAAATAATGAAGGTCACATCAGGTATAAGAAACCCACAAAGGTGGTGAGCATCTGTAGCCTGGACATCTTCTACTTCCCCTTTGACCAGCAGAACTGCACCCTCACCTTCAGCTCATTTCTCTGCACAGGTGAGTTGCAGTAGAGTCTCAGGGGTGGGGGTGAATGAGAGCAACCAATAAAGCAACAGAAAATAAAATATAAAGAAATTATGAGGGGCTTCCCTGGTGGCGCAGTGGTTGAGAATCCTCCTGCCAATGCAGGGGACACAGGTTCAAGCCCTGGTCCGGGAAGATCCCACATGCCGCGGAGCAACTAAGCCCGTGTGCCACAACTACTGAGCCTGCACTCTAGAGCCCGTGCGCCACAACTACTGAAGCCCGCGCACCTAGAGCCCATGCTCTGCAACAAGAGAAGCCACCGCAATGAGAAGCCTGCACACTGCAAGGAAGAGTAGCCCCTGCTCCCTGCAACTAGAGAAAGCCCACACACAGCAATGAAGACCCAATGCAGCCAAAAATAAATAAATAAATTTATTTTTTAAAAAAAGAAATTATTAGTATATGGTGAGCAACAGCAGCAAAATTTAAGGCTCTTTGGATGCTTAAATATTTTCCGTAAAGGCAGAACCCAAGTCTACCTTGTGCGTTTCCATCCTTAGCGCCTAGAAAATTTCCTGACATATGGTAGGCACTCAAAAATATTTGTTGAATGAAAGGATGGAGAAGAGAGTGCAGTTGATTCAACAGGAGATTTTATCCTTGGAAAATTATTTGGATCTTCCTTTCAGTGGAGAACATGTTGCTGGGCATGGAAAAAGAAGTATGGGAAATAGCAGACACATCCCAGGACATGGTTCAGACCCATGGAGAATGGGAGCTCCTGGGCATCAACAAGGCCACCCCAAAGATGTCCGTGGGCACCAACCTATATGATCAGATCATCTTCTATGTGAGTTCAGAGGCCCTTGCTTTTTCCTTCCTTCCTTGCTTGTAGAGTTGCCTACAATCTCCACCAAATGGTATCTCCCAAGTTTCAGGGTTTCTCAGTCTTACCACTTCTGCCAGAGGCCAGAACCCTCTCTTCTTTCTTGTCACATTGGATTGTCATCAAAGCTTTATCACAGGCAGAGGGGTGCACAGATGATATTTTGAAACTATCAGTCCTGGATAGTTAACTTTTTACCCCAAAACATGACAAAGAGCCAGAGTTCTCTGCAAAATGATTTATGGGGACAAGTTAAGCAGGCAGAGGAGGTAGGACTGCTATGCAGAAGACATAAATGGGAGCCTAGAACCACGTGGGAGGGCTGAGGGAAGCAACAGAATGCAGGAACAAGAGGAATTCCTGTCTGAGAAGTTTTAATTCTCTTAGGCATTTTTAAAGATGTACTTCTTACTTGTAGATCCTTCTATTCATCTTTTTCATTATCTTGTACTAATTTCATCTTAATACTCTCCTAATTTATTTTGTTTCATTTTATTCTTTTATTTTCTTTTTTTTAAATTTTTTTAGATTAATTTGTTTATTTATTTATTTTTGGCTGCGTTGGGTCTTCATTGCTGTGTCTGGGCTTTCTCTAGTGCGGGGAGTGGGGGCTACTCTTCGTTGCGGTGGCTTCTCTTGTTGCAGAGCATGGGCTCTAGGTGCACGGGCTTCAGTAGTTGTGGCATGCAGGCTCTAGAGTGCAGGCTCAGTAGTCGTGGCGCAGGGGCTTAGCTGTTCCGCGGCATGTGGGATCTTCCCAGACCAGGGATCGAACCTGTGTCCCCTGCATTGGCAGGCGGATTCTTAACCACTGCGCCACCAGGGAAGCCCTACTCTTTTATTTTCTAAGTTGAATTCTCAATTAAAATATTCTTAGTCTTTCTATAAATTTTACTCTGACACAGTTTGAGCTGCATTCTATAGGTTTTAGAATGAAGCGTTCTCCTCTTTATTACTTCCTAGACAGTTCATAATTTCAGTTTTTATTTCCTCCTTGATCTAAAAACTATTTAGGAGAGTGTTTCTTTCTTTTTTTTTTTAATATTTATTTACTTTGGCTGCGCCGGGTCTTCACAGTGGAATGCAGGATCTTCATTGTGGAAAGTGGGATCTTTAGTTGTGGCATAAGGACTTCCTAGTTGTGGCATGCATTTGGGATCTGGCTCCCGACCAGGGATCGAACCCATGCCCCCTGCATTGGGAGCATGGAATCTAACCCACTGGACCACCAGGGAAGTCCCAGGAGAATGTTTCTTATATCCATGGATAAGTGGGTTTTGTTATTGTTACGTTTTCATTGTTAATTTCCAGTTTCTTGGATTATCATCAGAGAGCATGGTCTTTAAATCAGAAACTTTTTGAATTTATAGTTTCTTTCTGGCCGGATTCATGATTGATTTTGCAACTGTTTCAGGACCCGACACAGCCAAATAAATAATTCTTTTCTTTAAAGAAAGTATATATTCCCTAGTTATATGTACATCTATAAATAGAGCTTACTGATTGGATTATTCAAATCCTCTGTGTGTGTGCTAGAAGTATTTTATTCAAGTTCTCTGAGTACTTGTAGTTTTTCTTTTATATACTTAACTGCTACCTCATATGATGCATAAAAGTGTATGGTTATTCCATCTTCTTCATGAATTGTACCTGATTTTATCCATAAATAACATCTGTTCAATGTGTTCTGAACTTCATTTCCATTTGTATGACAATAATCTTGCCACTCTTGCTTTGGCCTGGTATCTTTGCATATTTATTTTACTAATTCTTGGTTAATTTTGGAAAGGTATTTCACATATAAGGTACAAATATTAAAAGGTACAATAGAGTAAAACATGTCTCCCTGCTATCTTTGTTTCCAGCCACCTGGTTCCCTATTTTCTTGTACATCTTTGAGGGTACTTATTTCCCATCTTTCCTTGTCACTTTGTTTTCGGTGCATTTTATGTAAACAACATAAAGCTGCATTTTATTTAATTCAATATTGTCTTTTGATAGATGAATTCAGCCTTATTTACATTTAGAGAAAATACAGTTGGTTTTATTCCTTCCATACATTTTATGTTTATGATTTATATTCCTTGGTGTTGTTTTCTCTATTTTCCATTCCCTTAATTTTGCTGGCTTGGTCTAATTTCTATTAATTTTTTTTCCTCCTATAAATCTGAAGTCCTGTAATGCTTTTTAATTATGTTCATGCTGATCTTCCTAACAGTTATAATTAGACCAATATATTTCCATTAATTTCCAAAACGAAATTATTATGCTGATCCCCCACCAAGATGGGTTTTTTTTAATTCTTTTTTTTTAAATATTTTATTTATCTATTTTTTGGCTGCGTTGGGTCTTAGTTGCGGCACGCGGGGTCTTCGCTGAGGCTTGCGGGATCTTTCGTCGCGGCTCGGGCTCTTCGTTGTGGCACGCCGCCTTCTCTCTCTCTCGTTGTGGCGCGTGGGCTTAGGCACCCCACGGCATGTGGGATCCTAGTTCCCCGACTAGCGATTGAACCCGCATCCCCTGCATTGGAAAGCAGATTCTTTGCCACTGTACCACCAGGGAAGTCCCCACCAAGATGTTTTATTTTAAGCAACACTCCTCTCCATCTAATCTTTTTCTGTTCTGGAGTTTCTCCTATTCACAGGTTAGCACACCTGTCCTCCAAACTCTTTTTCTTCATTCCCTTGTTTCTTTGTAGTTTGGCTTTGTGTTATAACCAATCTTCTAGACAACTAATTCAGTTCTCAGTAGTGACCATTTCTACTCTTAGTTTATCTATTGAATGTTTTAATTAAAAACACTTTTCTTGGGGCTTCCTTGGTGGCGCAGTGATTAAGAATCCTCCTGCCAATGCAGGGGACATGGGTTTGAGCCCTGGTCCAGGAAGATCCAACATGCCGCAGAGCAACTAAGCCCGTGCGCCACAACTACTGAGCCTGCGCTCTAAAGCCCATGAGCCACAACTACTGAACCTGCGTGCCACAACTCCTGAAGCCCGTGCACCTAGACCCCGTGTTCTGCAATAAGAGAAGCCACAGCAACGAGAAGCCCGCGCACCACAACGAAGAGTAGCCCCCTCTAGCCACAACTAGAGAAAGCCCTCGCACAGCAATGAAGACCCAACACAGCCAAAAATAAATAAATAAATTAAAAAAAAACACTTTACTTACTTTCATAAAGTTTTCTAAATGTTCTGATCGCATACCCTAAACATTACCTTCTCTTTTTTTATCTTTTCTACCTCAGTAGGAGCCTCGGTCCTGAATATCCATCTTGGTCATTGAGATGGTTAATTTTATGTGTCAACTTGCCTAGGCTATGGAACCCAGTTGTCTGGTCAAATGATAGTCTGGATGCTGTTGTGAAGGTATTTTTATATGTGATTAACATTTACAATCAATAGACTTTAAATAAAGCAAATTACCCTCCATAATGTGGGTGGGCCTCATCCAATCAATTTAAGACCTTAAGAGCAAAGACTGACATTTCTGATGAAGGAATTCTGCCTCAAGAGTGCAACATATTTGTCAATTATACCTCAAGAAAGCAGAATTTTTTTTTAAGAGTACAACGTAGAAACCCTGATTGAGTTTCCAGTCTCCTGGCCTGCCCTGCAGATTTCAAACTCAAGACTTCGACATCAACTCCTTCCTGAATTTTCAACCTCTCAGGCTGTCCTACAGATTTCGCCCCTAGAATCACAAGAGCCAATTTCTTGGGAATTCCCTGGTGGTCCAGTGGTTAGGACTCCACACTTCCACGGCAGGGCGCATGGGTTCGATCCCTGGTCGGGGAACTAAGATCCCGCATACCACACAGTGTGGCCAAAAAAAAAAAAAAAGAACGAAAGAGCCAATTTCTTAAAATCTCTCTCTGTATATATTTTTTCCTCAGGATATAAATATTCTGTTTCTCTATAATCTGTGACTAATAGAGTCATTCTTCCTGAGACTGAATCCCCTTAAGTAAATTGTCAATTTTCTTTGCCTGTTTATGATTTTGTGTTCCCTCAGCACCTATATAGGTCACATTGTAAGAGTCTTTTGAGCAAGAGCAAACCACCTTAACAGTGGAAGGCCTGGAACAGACCATTCTTAGGAACCAGTGACGAAACAGTTTTATTCTGCTGAAGCACATGGAGGGTGCTTCTTAATTCCCAGGTCAATCTAGGACCAAGTAGCAATCCTTTTCCATCTTCAGGGACTGGAAATAATTAAACACATTAGTGTAGCTACCTGTCTCTCTCTCTCTCTGTCTGTCTCTCTGTCTGTCTCTCTCTCTCTCTCTCTCTCTCTCACACACACACACACACACACACACACACACACACACGAATCAGGCAGGTCTACCAACGACCATAGCAGCAAGCAGTTAGAGGCAGCTCTTCCCCAAGCTTCTACCTCTGGGATCCTCTCAGAGAACTGTGAAGTTCTGATCTTCACAATCAACCAAAGACTGGCAAGCTTTCTCCTTGCTACTGGTCCATAGCACTCAACTGGGACCCAGAGAGGGGAAACAAAGGCACACATCTGACCATCTCCCTTCTTGCCACTGTCTCACCTATTTTGACCCTCTTATTTTCCCTACAATCCCCTAGGATCTCAGGGGTTAGGTTTTTCCCTATGTCATATCATCATTCTTTCTAACTCTAGTTTCTTGACTAAATGGCAGCGTTATCTTCTCTAGACTATGAGGAAAACTCCTGATCTGACCAACTAGGCCTAGTCCTTGATATGCTAAAGAGGGATATAAAAATATATAGAAATTCCTTTCACTCTCAAACTGCCTGTTATCTTGCTATATAATCACTTTTGAATGTGAGCCATTAAATGTTGCTTCATTCAAAACTTTTTTTTCACAAAATGCAAACATATATAGAAAGGGAGAAAAGGAATCTACAAAGTAAAAGAGATTTAAGATGCATAACTTTAATTGTGATAAAATACCAAACAAACCTAAACTGATTTTAATAATTTGAAAAAACTTCCCATAGACCCAGATAGCTTCACTGGTGAATTTTGTCAAATATATAAAGAATAATTAATATCAATTCTACACAATCTCTTCCGGAAATTAAAAGCAGAGGGAATATTTCATAACTATTCTATGAGGCCAGTGTTATTACCCAGATACTAAAATCAGACAAAGACAGGGAATTCCCTAGTCATCCAGTGGTTAGGACTCCGTGCTTCCACTGCTGGGGGCTCAGTTTCAATTCCTGGTGCGGGAACTAAGATCCCACAAGCCACACGGCGCAGCCAGAAAAAAAAAAAAAAAAGAAATGAAATGAAATGAAATAAAATAAAATCAGACAAAGACATTATAAAAAAGAAAACTACAGACCAATATCCCTTATGAATCTAAAAGCAAAAATTCTCAAACTACTAACGTACTAACAAATTGAGTCCAGCAACATATCAAGAGGATTATACACCATAAACAAGTGGGATTTATCCCAAGAATACAAGGTTGATTTAACATTTAAAGTACATTAATGTAGGTCTTCCCTGGTGGTGCAGTGGTTAAGAAACCTCCTGCCAATGCAGGGGACACGGGTTCCAGCCCTGGTCCGGAAAGATCCCACATGCCGCGGAGCAACAAAGCCCATGCACCACAACTACTGAGCCTGCGCTCTAGAGCCCGTGAGCCACAACTACCGAAGCCTGCGTGCCTAGAGCCCGTGCTCCGCAACAAGAGAAGACACCGCAATGAGAAGCCCGCGCACCGCAACGAAGAGCGGCCCCTGCTCTCTGCAACTAGAGAAAGCCCGTGCACAGCAACGGAGACCCAGTGCAGCCAAAAATAAACAAATAAAAATAAATAAATAAATTTATTTAAAAAGAAGAACAAAGGTCAAAACCCACATGATCATTTCAACAGATGCAGACAAAGCATTTGACAAAAATCCAACACCTTTCATTACAAAAAATATCAACAAACTAAAAATAGAAAGGAAATTCCTCAATCAATAGATAAAGGGCATCTATGAAAAACCTGCAGCTTTCATCACACTAAATAGCAAAACACTGAATCTTTCATCCCTAAAATTGGGAACAAGATAAGGATGCCCATTCTTTCCACTTCTAGTCAACATTGTACTGAATGTTAGCCAGGACAATTGGCAAGAAAAATAAATAAAAGGCATCCAGATTGGAAAGGAAGAAGTAAAACTATATTTGCAGATGACAGGATCTTATAAATAGAAAATCTGAAGGAATCCACTAAAACATCTATTAGAACTAATAAATAAGTTCAACAGGATTATAAGATGCGAGATCAGTATACAAAAAGCATTCTATTCATATACATTAGCAATAAACAGCCTGAAAATAAAATTAAGAATTATTAAAAATAAGACATTTAGGTAAACTTAACAAAAGAAGTACAAGATTTGTATCTTGAAAACTATAAAACATTGCTAAAAAAAATTAAAGAGGATCTAAATAAATGAAAAGATATACCATGTTCAAGATTTGGGAAAACTTAATATTGTGAAGATGGCGATACTTCCCAGATTGACCTACAGATTCAACATAATCCCTATCAAAATCCTGCATTTTTTGCAGAAATTGAGAAGCTTATTCTAAAATTCATATGGAAATGCAAGAGACTCAAAATAGCCAAAATAATCATGGAAGAGAAGAACCCAGTTGGTAGACTTACACTTTCTGATTTCAAAACTTACTACAGACTACAATAATCAAGATAGTGTTGTACTAACACAAGGATAAACATATAGATCAATGAAATAGAATTGGGAGTTCATAAATAAACCCTAACATTTATGATCAATTAATTTTTTTTTTGTAGTAAAACAGGAAAAATGTGTTAATGGTAGTGCAGGTTCACCAAAACTCCTTTATAGATTGTAACAGCATTGTAAAAAAACAAAACAAAACAAAACAAAAAACGCTTAAAAGCAGCTTCTTCATCTTCCACAAATGATTTGAATGGAAAAAAATGAGCTGTGAAGGCACACAGATCTGGATTGATGTCACAGGTTCACCACTTACTAACTTTGTGACCTTGGAGGGTTGTTCTGGTCTCAATGACCCTGGAGATGTCAAATATATGATCAATTAATTTTTACAAATGGACCAAGGCAATACAATAGGGAAAAGAATCTTTTTTTTTTTCAGCAAATGGTGATGGGATAACTAGATATCAACATGCAAAAGAATGAGTTTGGATCCCTATTTCACACCATACACAAAAATTAACTCAAATCAGATCTCTAGACCTAGATGCAAGAGCTAAAACTCTTAGAAGAAAACATAGGAGTAAATCTTCATGATCTTAGGTTGGGCAATGATTTCTTATACACAACACCAAAAGCACAAATGATAAAAAAGACAGATAAATTGACTTCCTCAAAATTTAAAACTTTTGTACTTTAAAAGAATCATCAAGAAGCGGGGGGAAAAAGAGCCCACAGACTGGAAGAAAATATTTGAGGGTCGTACATCTGATAAGGGACTTGTATCCAGAAAACATAAAGAACTCTTGTTTTTTTTTTTTCCCTTAACCATATTTGCTTAATTATTTATTTATTTATTTTTATTTTATGGCTGTGTTGGGTCTTCGTTTCTGTGCGAGGGCTTTCTCTAGTTGCGGCAAGTGGGGGCCACTCTTCATCGCGGTGCGCGGGCCTCTCACTATCGTGGCCTCTCTTGCGGAGCACACGCTCCAGACGCGCAGGCTCAGTAATTGTGGCTCACGGGCCTAGTTGCTCTGCGGCATGTGGGATCTTCCCAGACCAGGGCTTGAACCCGTGTCCCGTGCATTGGCAGGCAGATTCTCAACCACTGTACCACCAGGGAAGCCCATAAATAACTCTTATAACCCAACAACAAATAGACAAATAACCAATTTAAAAAGGAGCAAATAATGAATAGCAGAGGGAACTCTGCTCAATACTCTATAATAACCTAAATGGGAAAAGAATTTGAAAAACAGTAGGTACATGTATATGTATAACTGAATCACTTTGCTGTACACCTGAAATTAACACATTGTTAATCAACTCTACTCCAGTATAAAATAAAATTTTTTTAAAATACAAAATAGGACTTCCCTGGTGGTGCAGTGGTTGAGAGTCCGCCTGCCAATGCAGGGGACACAGGTTCGATCCCTGGTCCGGGAGGATCCCACTTGCCGTGGAGCAGCTGGGCCCAGGTGCCACAACTACTGAGCCTGCGCTCTAGAGCCCGTGCGCCGCAACTACTGAGCCCACGTGCTGCAACTACTGAAGCCTGCGCGCCTAGAGCCTGTGCTCTACAACAAAAGAAGCCACCTCAGTGAGAAGCCCACGCGCCGCAACGAAGAGTAGGCCCTGCTTGCCACAACTAGAGAAAGCCCGCGCGCAGCAACGAAGACCCAACACAGCCAAAAAAATAAAATAAAATATAGAAAGGAGCAAAGAATTTGAATAGATGTTTCACCAAAGAAGACATACAAGTGACCAATAAGCACATGAAAAGATGTTCAACATCTTAGTCATTAGGAGAATGCAAATCAAAACCACAATGCGAAGCCACTTCACACTCATGAGAATGGCTCTGATCAAAAAGATAATAACAAGTGTTGGTGAGGACATGAAGAAATTGGAGTCCTCATGTGTTGCTGATTGGAAAGCAAAATGGTGTAGCCTTTTTGGAAAATAGTTTGACAGCTCCTAAATATGTTAAACATAGAGTCACCATATGACCCAACAATTCTACTCCAAGGTAGGTATATGCCCAAGATAAATGAAAACACATACCCCCACAAAACTTTTACACAAATGTTGATAGCAGCATTATTCATAACAGCCAAGAAATGGGAAAAAAACAAATGTCCATCCACTGATAATGGATAAACAAAATGTGGTATATCCATATGATGGACAATTGTTCAGCTGTAAAAAAGAATGAAGTACTGACACATGCCACAACATAGATGAACCTTGACAATATTCTGTAAGTGAAAGACATAAAAGGCCACATTGTGTCATAATTTATATGAAATGTCCAGAATAGGCACATTCATAGAGATAAAAAGTAGACTAGTATCTGCCGAGAGTTGGTGGGGGAGGAGATAGCGGTGGGTTGGGAGGAATGGGAAGTGACTGCTAATGGATACAAGTTTTCTTTATGGGATGATGAAAATGTATTAAGATTAGATTACGATGATAGAGGCACATCTCTGTAAATATACTAAAAACACTGAATTGCACACTTTAAATGAGTGAACTCTATGGTATGTAAATTATATCTCAATAAAGCTGCTAAATAAAACTAAACTGAGTGACATTCTACAAAATAACTGACCAGTACTTATCAAAAGTGTCAAAGTCATGAAAAGCAAGGAAAGACTGAGGAATCACCACAGATGTGAGGCGACTAAGGAGAAGTGAAAACTAAATGCAATGGGGGATCTTGATCTAATCCTGGAGCAGAAAATGATATTGAAAGGGGAAACTGTTGAAATTCTAGTAAGTCTATAGCTTACTTAGTAACATTGTACCAGTATTAATTTTCCGGATTTCATGTACTATTATATTATGGTTATATAAATTGTTAACATTAGGGGAATAACATTAGGAAGCTCTCTGTACTATTTTGCAACTTTTCTGTAAATCTAAAATTATTTCAAAATGATTATTTTTTAAAAGAGAGAAACTTAAGAGATATTTCAAACAATTGCAATGTATGAATTTATTTTGATCTTGAATTAAACAATAAACTGTTGAAAGAAAAAACACTTATTAGCTAAGTGGGAAAATTTGAACAGGGTGGATATTTAATGATATCAGAAAATCACTGTTAATTTTCAGCAGGATAATGACATTGTAGTTATTTTTATTAAATAATTCTTTTCTTCTAGCGATAAATGCTGGAATATTTACAAATGAAATGATAAGATTTTTGGTTTTGGTTTTTGTTTTTACTGGGAAAATAACTTTATTTTGTTTGGGGGAGTGGTAGGTGTCCAGTCTCAGAAATTCTGGAATTGCTTCTTGATGCTGGTGGCCTTGGTGACTTTGAGCACGCTGAAGGGTACAGATGAAATAAGACTGTCTATAAGTTGATCACTGTTTCATATGGTGATGGGTATCAAGGATTCATTATACTATTTTCTCTACTTTTGTGTATGTTTAACTTTTTCATTATAAAAAATTTTTTTCACTGCTTGTTTCTTTCTGTTTGCCTCCTTTCTGTTACAAATCCTAATCTCTTCTCAGGCAGATGCAGGCCTCAAACCAACCATAATGATGTCATGTATTCAGAAAGATAAAGAAAAAAGCACATTACTGGCTCTCAAAATATTGTCTACAATTAAACTAGTATTATTGTCACAAAGTTTAAGGCAGTGATTCCCAGTTTGGGGGTTGTGGACCCAGGGAACCAACCTGTGGGGTTGACGAATGCACAAGTATACCAAGTAATGCCTGTAGATGGAAAAAACAACATTATATATATAAATAGGCATTTATATATACATATATATACACATATATAACTATCTTTAGAGGTATGTTCTTAATTTCCAAACACATGGGGTTTTCTAAATTATCTTTGTATTATTGATTTCTAACTTAATTATACTGTGGTCGGAAAATATGCTTTGTGTCAACACATGTCAAACTTGAATGTGCACATGAATCCCCTGGGGGTGTTGTCAAAATGCAGATTCTGATGCAGGAGGTCTGAAGTGGGGCCTGAGCTTCCACATTTCTAACAGGCTTAATTGTGCTGCAGCTGCTCTATGGACCATACTTTTCAAAGGGTCTATCTGACACCAATTTCTTGCAGTCTGTTGAGATTTGCTTTATGCATAGTTAATGTTCACAAACATTCCACCGGCATTTGGAAATAATGCATATTATCTTACTACTGAGTGCAGTATTCTACATAAACTCATTAGATCAACATGGTTAATTGTGATATTCAAGACTTCTGTATCCTATTCATTTATCTGCTTGACCTACCAAATACTGAGAGAAATACATTTTTAAATCTCTTACTCTGAGAGTGGATTTGTCAACTGTTTCTTATAGTTTTGTAAATTTTTACTTCATATGTTTTAAAGCTGCATTTGTAGGTGCACAGAATTTGAAATATTTTATATTCCTGTGAATTAAAGTTCTATCATTATAACATGACCATTTCCATTTCTAGTACAGCTTACCAACAGATTAGTCTTGGACAACATTTGCCACCTTTTTACTTTCAGCTTTTCTGAGTCCTTATGTCTTAAGTGTGTCGCTTGTAAACAGTATATTGCTGCATTTTATTTCTTGGTCCAGTCTTTACATGAATAATAAAAAAGATCTTAGAATTTTTTTAACTCTGATCACCTCCTTCCTGACTTATACATATAAGTAATTTAGTACTTTCTTTTTTTGATGCTCCCCAATTAATATTTTTGGTATCAATATTTGTTTCGCTTTACTCACATATTTACAATATTCTTTACTAGATCTTCCACCTTGCAGCTAAGACCTTTGTTCTGGAATTTTCTCCTTCTGCTTGAGGAAGTGCTGTTCAATACACTGTTCAAAATGGTGGAAATTTTCTATATCTGCACTTTACAGTATACTAGCTGCTAGCCACATGTGACTACTAAGCACTTGAAATGTGGCAAATGTGATTACATTACTGGATTTTTTATGTTATATAATTTTAATTTTAATAGCTATATATGGCTAGTGGCTACTGCACTAGACAGTGTAACTTTAGAAGGTCAAAAGTCCTTTAGTCAAGGTCTTTTGATGATCAGTTGTCTCAGTTTTTGTTTATCTGAAAATGTCTTTATTTCTTGTTCTTGAAAGATCATTTCTCTGAGAAGACAATTCTAGGTTCACACACTGTGCCTACAATCCTTGCTCATCTGGATTCAAGACCTTGATGTTCAGGCTGGTCTGCTTGGCCACACTTTTTTCTCCTCTTGGCAATGCTGCCTCAGGAACCCTACTGGCTCTCCCATCCAGCCTGAAAGGTCTAACAATTGGTGAGTAGGTTGGTGCACAGCAATTACCTCTAGGGGGTGGTATTGCCTAACTCCACAGGCCACCCTCCAGCATCTCAAGGTCTAGCCAAAGTATTGTTTTATGTGTGTCAATCGCTTTCTTTTTTTCCCACACCCTTCTCCTCCCTTAAGCCTTTAAGTGCAGTTTCTTTTGAAAAACCTCAACCTGTTTCAACTGAGCTTTTGAGAAAGTTTAAAGAATATTTTTCCTCAACTCTCATCCTGGACAAAGAGGATTGTCATACCTCTGGAGACTAGTTACACCTCTGGTGGTGATAGTGAAGATTCCAGGGGGAAAAAGAACAGAGAGAGAGAGAGAGAGACCAGCAAGCTAGGACATGAACAGTAAAAACCTCAGCTATCCAATAGGATATTAACAACCCTCAACTTTCAGTACAAATACTCCAGACCTAAAAGTTATTAGAAAAATAAACACTCATGCAGTGAATAATTGGCTCTGATCACTAAGCAGCAAGTAAGCCCAGCTGAGAAGCATGAAAGGCCCTAAGATTTACCCTGAAAGTGCTCTAATACATCAGTTCGATGTATACAAAAAACAGAGTACTGACTGTTTAGCAATGTCTAGAAAAGTCCAGCTCTTGTACATGTATCAAGGGTGTCCTGAAGGGGACATATCATACCATTATTTTGACATCTTTACATGTAGAACCTGAAAAAAGTGCCATTTAAAAGTTAGAAGAGGGGCTTCCCTGGTGGCGCAGTGGTTAAGAATCCGCCTGCCAATGCAGCGGACATGGGTTCGAGCCCTGGTCCAGGAAGATCCCACATGCCTCGTAGCAACTAAGTCCGTGTGCCACAACTACTGAGCCTGCGCTCTAGAGCCCACGAGCCACAACTACTGAGCACACGTGCCACAACTACTGAAGCCCTCGCGCCTAGAGCCCATGCTCCGCAACAAGAGAAGCCACTGCAATGAGAAGCCTGCGCACCGCAACGAAGAGTAGCCTCCGCTTGCCACAACTAGAGAAAGCGTGCGCATAGCAACGAAGACCCAACGCAGCCAAAAATAAATAAATAAAATAAATAAATTTATAAAAGTTAGAAGAAAAACAGGGTTGCCAATGATTTCTTGGATATGGCACCAACAGTACAGGCAACAAAAGAAAAAAATAGATAAGTTGGACTTCATCAAAATTTAAAACATTGGGCTTTCCTGGTGGTGCCGTGGTTAAGAATCTGCCTGCCAATGCAGGGAACACGGGTTCAAGCCCTGGTCCAGGAAGATCCCACATGCTCCAGAGCAACTAAGCCCGTGTGCCACAACTACTGAGCCTGCGCTCTAGAGCCCGCGAGCCACAACTACTGAGCCCGTGTGCCACACCTACTGAAGCCCGCGCACCTAGAGCCCGTGCTCTACAACAAGAGAAGCCACCACAATAAGAAGCCCGTGCACCACAACGAACAGTAGCCCCCACTCGCTGCAACTAGAGAAAGCCCGCGCGCAGCAACGAAGACCCAACGCAGCCAAAAGTAAATAAATAAATTTATTTTTAAAAAAATTTAAAACATTTGTGCATCAAGGGACACCACCAACAGAGTAAAAAGGCAACCTATAGAATTGGAGAAAATATTTGCAAACCATATATCTGATAAGGGATTGATATCCAGAATATATAAAGAACTCCTACAACTCGATGACAACAAAACTGATTTTTTTAAATATTTATTTATTTATTTGTCTGCGTCGGGTCTTAGTTGCAGCACATGGGATCTTTGTTGCCGCGTGCAGGATCTTTAGTTGCAGCATGCAAACTCTTAGTCGCGGCATGTAGGATCTAGTTCCCTGACCAGGGATCAAACCCAGGCCCCCTGCATTGGGAGCACGGAGTCTTAGCCACTGGACCACCAGGGAAGTCCCAAAAAAATTGATTTTAAAAAGGGCAAAGGACTTGAATAGACATTTCTCAAAAGAAGATAGACAAATGGTCAATAAATACATGCAAAGATGATCAACATCACTAGTCATTAGAGAAATGCAAATCAAAACCACAGTGAGATACCCCTTCACACCTATTAGGATGGACATTATAAAATAAAAGTTTTTTCAAAGAAAATAACAAGCATTGGTGAGGATATGGAGAAATTTGAACCCTTGTGCACTATAGGCTAGAATGTAAAATGGTACAGGTGCTGGAAAACAGTATGGTGGTTTAAGATTAAACTATGCAATCCAGCAATTCTACTTCTGGATATATGACCCAAAAAAGTGAAAGCAGGGACTCAAACAGATATTTATACACTCATGTTCAGAGCAGAATTATTCACAATAGCTAAAACATGGAAGCAACCCAAGTGTCCATTAACAGATGAATGGATAAGTAAAATGTGGTGTATACATACAGTGGACTATGACTCAGCCTTTAAAAGGAAGGAAATTCTGATGTATGCTACAACATGGATGAAACTTGAGGACACTTCATGCTAAGCATTACTTCACTTAGCATTCTTTCATGCTAAGTGAAGTAAACTAGTCACAAAAGAACAAATATTGTTTGATTCTACTTATATGCGGTACTTAGAGTAGTCAAAATCATGTAGACAGATAGTAGGATGGTGGTTGCCAGGGTTGAGGGGAGAAGAGAATGGGAAATTATTGTTTGATGGATACAGAGCTTCAGTTTTGCAACATGAAAAGAGTTCTGTGGATGGATGGTGGTGATGGCAGCACAACAATGTGAATGTACTCGATAGCACTGAACTGTACACCTAAAAATGGTTAAGATGGTAAATTTTATGTTATGTGTACTTTACCACAATTTAAAAAACAAAACAAAAAACATAAGCCTCAGCTTGGAGGAGCCTGAAATTACTTCTACTTATTTGTCTAAAGTTGATGAGATTCTCACTTACTGACTGGCAACGACCAATCATTCATTCAGCAAATATTTATTGAGCATGTGCCATGTGCCAGGTACTCTTCTAGACCTGGGATACAGTAGTGACTAAAACAGACAGAAAGCCCCAATTTTCACAGAGCTTACATTCTAGACTGGTTGATATTCAAGACTCATTTTGAAACCTTAATGGCAATATATTAATTTACAAAAAGAACAAGAACTGACGGTTGACCAAATGGTCTTTTAACATATGAAAATATGTTCAACCTCACTCAAACTAAGAGAAATACAGGGCTTCCCTGGTGGCACAGTGGTTAAGAATCCACCTGCCAATGCAGGAGACACAGGTTCGAGCCCTGGTCGGGGAAGATCCCACATGCCGTGGAGCAACTAAGCCCACGCGCCACAACTACTGAGCCTATGCTCTAGAGCCCGCGAACCACAACTACTGAAGCCCACACGCCTAGAGCCCATACTCCGCAACAAGAGAAGCCACCACAATGAGAAGCCTGCACACCACAACAAAGAGTAGCCCCTGCTCTCTGCAACTAGAGAAAGCCCGCGTGCAACAGCAAAGTCCCAATGCAGCCAAAAATAAATTAATTAATTTTTTTTTAAAAAGGGAGAAAAGAATCAAAATAAAATAAAATTTTTTTTAAAAAAAGGGAAATACAAATTAAAACTACACTTCGTTCCCCTATAGATTGACAGAAAGTCCACACACTCTGTTTGTGAAGCTGTAGGGGAACAGGCACTCTCATACATTGCCAGTGTCAGTGCAAAACGGCACATTTTCCATGGATAGCCATTAAGTAATATAACACCATGAGCAACTAAGTCTCAGCAGGTTTCCCAGTGAGTTCAACAGCATATCCCCTGCCATGGGAAGTGAATTCAATTTGAACCAGTCACTCTCCTTTAAGAACAAATTCTAAGAAATAAATGCAAATGTATAAAGATATCAATAGGAAGATGCTAGTTGCAGCATTATTTATAATAGCAAAAACTGCAAAAAAAATCTGAATGCTTATCAGTTGAGAAACGGTTGGATAAATAATGGTAAATGCATACTACAGAATGTTATGGAATCATTGAAAATAGCTAGGTTTGTCTACATTCCACCATATATTAAACAAAAATTAAGTTGCAGACAAAAACGCATCGTCATAATATTAGCTAATACTTAAATTGTACTGACAATGCGTCAACAGTGTTCTAAGGGATTTTCAACCTTATGAGGTAAGTACTGTTATTATCCCATTTCAAACATGAGGAAGTCCAGGCATAGAGTGATTGAGTAACCTGCCCAAGAATAAACAGCTAGTAAATGACTAGAGGCTGGAATGGAAACCAGCTCTGGGGATTATATGTTAGGGTACCACATTTTGCTTACCTATTTATACACTTGGGTTGCTTCCATGTTTTAACTATCATGAATAATGTTGCTATGAGCATGGATGTATAAATATGTTTGAGTCCCCGCTTTCACTTTTTGGGGGTATATATCCAGATGTAGAATTGCTGGATCACATAGTAATTCTGTTTCATTTTTCGAAGAACCACCATACCGTTTCCCACAGTGCCTGTACCATTTTACATTCCCACCAACAGTGCACAACGATTCCAGTTTCTCCACATCCTCACTAATGCCTCTTACCTTCTGGTTTTTGGTTTTGGGTTTGGTTTGTTTGTTTTGATAACAGTCATCCTAATGAGCATGAGGTGATATTTCATTGTAGTCTTGATTTGCACTTACCTAATGATTAGTCATGTTAAGCACCTTTCATGTGCTTGTTGGCCATTTGTATATCTTCTTTCAAGAAATGTCCATTCAAGTCCTTTGCCCATTTTTGTTTCATTGTTGTTGTTAAGTTTTGAAGCAAAAAATAAAAAATAAAAAAAATAACAACAGGTCGAGAAAGAGTCTCCTTAAGACCCATCCGTTAAAACCTTATCCATCCAGGCTTCCCTGGTGGCGCAGTGGTTGAGAATCTGCCTGCCAATGCAGGGGACACAGGTTCGAGCCCTGGTCTGGGAAGATCCCACATGCCGCGGAGCAACTGGGCCCGTGAGCCACAATTACTGAGCCTGCGCGTCTGGAGCCTGTGCTCCGCAACAAGAGAGGCCGCGGTAGTGAGAGGCCCGCGCAACGCGATGAAGAGTGGCCCCCGCTTGCCACAACTAGAGAAAGCCCTCGCACAGAAACGAAGACCCAACACAGCCATAAATAAAATAAATAAAAAAAAAAAAAAAAAAAAAAAAAACCTTATCCATCCAGCTACCTGTCTACAGAATTACAAGGCCTGGATTTACCACTCACATTTTCAGAGGTGTCAGGAGTCATTTAAAATTTTCTACAATTGGACCTATTTCCCATACCTTCAACACACCCCCACGCAACCCCCTCGTGTGTGTGCTCGCACAAATTACTAATCCTGTTTGTTTACTCACCCATCTTTTCTCTTTCTTCCTGTGGATTTGTAGGACAGTGGAACACCTTCTTCTACAATGTACGCTCATTTTAATTGAAAACTTTTACTGAGTTGCCTTCTGCCTTTCCTTCTCCAGGCTAAATTTTCCAAAATCCTGGAGAAACAGTTTTCGCTCAGCGCTCTCATTAACTGGTAGAGGGAAGAAACGACAGACTCCTCGGACCCACGGTGCCTGCGTAACGCGGGCCAAGCCACAGCCGCCAGGCGGAAACAAACCTCAGCCCCTGGAGCTCCTAATCCAGACATGCAACGCGGCCATGGGTGGTAACGACGCTTGCAGAAACTTTGAGGAATCGATGGTGGAACTCCGACAGTTCTCGTGCTGAAAGAGCATGGTGCCTTGCTGGCAAGTTCCTTGTCCACCAAAGGACACCCAAGCTGCCTCACCTCGCTTCCACCACGTCCCCAAGGTCCCGCACTTCCGCAGGCCTGGCTTACCCGCTGCAGCCACTGCCTCTTTCCCCATCTGGTGCTGCACCTCTCAAGACTCGGGCCTTGCGGCCTACATCCTCCAGGCCTACCCAACTTTAGAGTGTTCGTGTTTCCACCTTTATTTCCAATCTGATTAAGGCACAGAGTAGAGTTTCAGTAAATGCTGATAGGCTGAATGAATGAATAAATGAAGACATCATAAAATAATAATTTTTTATCCACACATGGCAGAAATATTGTGGAGCTATGATGTCATACGGATCGGGTTCCAACACCAGTTCTTCCACTTAGTAGCTGGGTGAACTTCACCCCACTGAGACTTGAAGAAACGTTTGTTGGGGCTTCCCTGGTGGCGCAGAATCCGCCTGCCAATGCAGGGGACATAGGTTCGAGCCCTGGCCCGGGAAGATCTCACATGTCGCAGATCAGCTGGGCCTGTGCACCACAACTACTGAGGCTGTGCTCTAGAGCCCGCCAGCCACAACTACTGAGCCCACGTGCCACAACTACTGGAGCCCGTGTGCCTAGAGTCCGTGCTCCAAAACAAAAGAAGCCCCCACTCTCCACAACTACAGAAAGCCGACGCGCAGTAACGAAGGCCCACAGCAGCCAAAAATACATAAATAAAATAAATTTTTTTTAAAAAAGAAATGTTTGTTGAACGAATGAATAAAATGTTCTCTCAGAGATGTGTGACGAACCAAGTGCGATAATGCTTGTATCATTCCCCGCCAGGATCAGCGCTTAATAGAATTACTACTCTCCCTTCTATTCCACGTTCTGTATTTATGTAGACTGTGAGTGCCCTGAGGGAAAGGAATGTCTGACTCGGTTCTGAGCTCCCCAGGGTTCCGGGTCACATTAGGTGATGAAATGAAAACGGAGGACCACAATTTTTAACGTGCTAGGGGCGGAGAAGATTACACATCCAGAAAGGATCTGGCCGCTTCGCAGAGACCACGAGTCTCATTATCCCCCAAGAATCTCAGCCTGCTCACGAACAAATGACGGCCGATGATACTTGCAGATGGAGTCTGCAGTCCACAGGACCCCAACCCCGGGCGCCTCAACATGCGGCCACCAGCGCCGCGGGGCCCCACGCCGTGCTCCTTGCTGCTCAGCCTTCAGGCAGGGCTAGGGGAGACGCATGCGCATTCCTCTCTCCTCAGCTCCTCCCGCCCTCCCTTCGCTAGTGCTTCGCATTTCGAGTGCTGGACCTTTTTGTCCCCTACTCCGTGCCGTGTCAGTTTCCGAGCGGAAGTGGTGACTGTGAGAGGAGAAGATGGCGGCCACTGTGGTGGTGCCGCCTGGTGTGGTGGCCGGTCGGCCCAACAAGCGCAGCGGCAGCGGGCCGGCAGGCGGTGGCAGCGGCGGCGGCGGCGGTGGGGCAGCCAGAGGGGCGGAGGAGGAACCGCCGCCGCCCCTACAAGCAGTTCTGGTGGCCGACAGCTTCAACCGCCGCTTCTTCCCCATCTCCAAGGACCAGCCTCGGGTGAGCGCCGCGCGCGAGAGCTGCCAGAGGGCCCGGAGGTGGCGGAGCTAGAGCAAGTTATCTTTTCGGCTGCCTAGTGAGGCGCGGAAGGACTTGGGTCCACTGTCTTTCCCAGAAATCGGGTTTATCTGGTTGGGAGGAAGGCGGAGAGACCGTCTAAAGCCCTGACGACTGCCTGACCAAGTGAGTGGCTGGCAGATTTGGGCACTCGTAATGCTGTCCACCTCATTTGGGAGGCCTGCAGGGGCTAATGTAGAAGCAGTGCTTGTGAGAAGCCTTCACACGGGGATTCAGTGCCTCAGAAGGAGGCTGCGCCGCCCTTATGTAGAGGAAAGAGAAATCCTTAGGTGAAAGGGACTGTCACCTTCTTTTGCCTCCAAAAGGGAGGTCATGTGCCTAAAAAAAGAGCAGGCTGGTCTGATCCCATAGTAACAGCTGTTTTGAATCTCTTACAGTGTGCTTTTTTTCTTTTCAGGTTTTAGTGACAGCTAGTGTTATCTGTCAAAAGCAGAACAGAACGGGTTCAGTGGCTGGTTGCCTGCATCCCCAGTATTGTCTAGACACTGGGGAACTGGACTGAGCTAGTCCTAGGGATTGCTGGGTCACTCAGCAGTCCCCAGTTCAAAGAAAAGGACTTGCATTCGGTTCAGGAAAAACCCTCTTTGACTCCCCACTCCCTCTAGATAGTCTAATGGCTGTTTATTTTGTACAGTTGATTGGGGTGGCTAGCCCCTGACTCTTAGAAAGGGATCAAGAAAGGAAATTTTATAGGAAAAAAAGCATTAGTGGTGCTTAAGCTTCTGGAGATGTAATTGATTTCTGTATTATCCTTTGTCAGGGGTAGTCTGCTGTTCTATACCAGCTCTGTGTCTGATGCTAAGCAAGTAGATTCCATGCTTACATCCAAATTGCAACCCATTAGACTCTGATGTTTAGGGTATGCCATGAACATCAAAGGCAGCAGCCTGATTAGTTTGAAATGGGAAAGATAAAGTAAAACTAGTGTTTGAAAATACTGATAGAGGAGTGAAAATTGTGGTTGAAATGGGGGAAAGAATGATACTCAGAGGACCCTCGTGACTTTTTTTCGTCTCCTACCCTCAGGTCCTCTTGCCCCTGGCCAATGTGGCGCTGATTGACTACACTCTGGAATTTCTGACTGCCACAGGTGTACAGGAAACCTTTGTCTTTTGTTGCTGGAAGGCTGCTCAAATCAAGGAACATTTATTGTAAGGCTCTGCAACTTTTCTTTCCATGTTTCACCATTTTTTCCCAGTTTCCTTAGAATGTATATAACTAAATAAGAGGAGATTATGAGGGAGAAAAATGTGTCTGTTTGGATCCCATCATAAGGTCTAAGGGCATTCTCTTCACTTAGGAGGTGAGCAGCTGAAGCTGTGACAAAGATTAAAGAACAGCATTTGGATTTTTTCTGAATCTCACTTACAAAGTTTGGACCCAATGGGTTTTGCTTTTTATTTAGTGGCTCCAATATTCAAGTTACAAGAGTAATATCTTTGTTTTTCCACTGAGCTTCTAAATATTGAGCTCTTCCTCATCTTTGTATCCTGGTGCCTAGCTTAGTACCACACACATAGTAAACACTTAACAGATGTTTAGCGAAGTGTTTTTGAAAAAGTGAATCTCAGGATTTATGGAAGCTTAGGAAATAAAGACTAGGATATTAGCATGGTCTCCATCAAACAGCTCCTAAATTTGGTATGAGCTTTAGAAGGAGAAAAGTGGCATGAAATGTGTGTTCCCAGGATACTTTGTATAACCTAAGTCTCAGCGGGATTTTTAGTTCAAATCCATGTTTAGGGACAGGGGTCAGGGTATGGAGAGGAAATAGCCATGTTTCTGTAACCCATAAAACAAGACTAGTGACAGACTATGCTGAAACCATTAATTATAGTTCATAAACCTCTTTGAAGTCGAGGACGCTGGCAGGAGCCCCAAAAAAGCCATAGCAAAGGAGTGTGAATGTTGAATGAGGCGAAAAAATAGGGAAGCTCTGCATGATCTTTATGCTTGGCTTACTCATCCCCCTCACCTCCCTTCCTTTAGGAAATCCAAGTGGTGCCGCCCTACATCCCTCAACGTCGTTCGAATAATTACATCAGAGCTATATAGATCACTGGGGGATGTTCTCCGTGATGTTGATGCTAAGGCCTTGGTGCGCTCTGACTTCCTTCTGGTGTATGGGGATGTCATCTCAAACATCAATATTACCAGAGCCCTGGAAGAACACAGGTCAGGATGGGAAAACAGTAGAGATGAGGTTTGGGACTAGCAGAGCCCTAAGACTGCTTTTTTGCAACTCTCTCCCTCCTATCCTTTACAGGTTAAGGCGGAAGCTGGAAAAAAATGTATCTGTGATGACGATGATCTTCAAGGAGTCATCCCCCAGCCACCCAACTCGTTGCCATGAGGACAATGTGGTAGTGGCTGCGGATAGTGCCACAAACCGGGTGCTCCATTTCCAGAAGACCCAAGGCCTCCGACGTTTTTCTTTTCCTCTGGTGTGTGGGTATCTGGGGTCCTTGAGGTGGGAAAGTGACAGGCTTCAGCAGGAGAGATGAGTTAAAGTCCTTGTAGGGACTTCCCTGGTGGCACAGTGGTTAAGAATCCACCTGCCAATGCAGGGGACACGGGTTTGAGCCCTGGTGCAGGAAGATCCCACATGTCACGGAGCAACTAAGCCCGTGCACCACAAC
Source organism: Balaenoptera physalus (assembly GCF_965194825.1). Taxonomy (NCBI): domain Eukaryota; kingdom Metazoa; phylum Chordata; class Mammalia; order Artiodactyla; family Balaenopteridae; genus Balaenoptera; species Balaenoptera physalus. Next base: position 63,150,413 of record NC_138891.1, read on the forward strand.
TACTGAGCCTGCACTCTAGAGCTCGTGAGCCACAACTACTGAGCCTGCGCTGTAGAGCCCGTGAGCCACAACTACTGAGCCCATGCACTGCAACTACTGAAACCCGCACGCCTAGAGCCCGTGCTCCACAACAAGAGAAGCCACCACAATGAGAAGCCCGCACACCTCAACAAAGAGTAGCCCCTGCTCGCCACAACTAGAGAAAGCCTGCACGCAGCTATGAAGACCCAGCACAGCCAAAAATAAAATAAATAAATTTATTAAAAAAAATAATAATAATGAAGTCCTTGTAACTTCTCCCCACAGAGCTTGTTCCAGGGCAGTGGAGATGGAGTGGAGATTCGCTATGATTTACTTGATTGTCATATCAGCATCTGCTCTCCTCAGGTGAGCTCCTCAGGGCCAAGGCTGCACATCCAAAGAGTAGAACTCTGAGGGTGTATTATCACCCCCTTAAAAGGCCAGAGTATATTTCTTCTCCTTCTTTGTCTTATCTACAGCAAATAGGTGCTATCATCTTGACCCCAGTATCTCACTGGCAGACTTTTTTGGGATTCTGGCCCATATCCTGCTGTCATAGTGTTTGATAGGTCTCTGGAGGGCTTGTGTTTGCTTCCAGGGAATAGTGCTTAACCTTGGCCCCCTCTGACTTCCCCACACAGGTGGCTCAACTCTTTACAGACAACTTTGACTACCAAACTCGAGATGACTTTGTGCGAGGCCTGTTAGTAAATGAGGAGGTAAGAAAAGGCTCCCAATGCCTCTTTAGAAGAAGGCTGTGATTTTATCTCAACGCTGATAAATTTGGTCCCCCTTTTTTTTCTCTCTCCATTTGCTTTTTTATTTTGCCCATTTTTAGGGCACAATAGACCCTACTGACACACAAAAGCAAAAGATTCATTTGTGGTTTTTGGCAGATCCCCAATACCATCTGACCACCAGTGACATGCTAAAAACATCTCAAGATCAACAGATTAATTGCTAAAAACATGAGCATCCACCATTACACATAATGTGAAAGTTTGTTTTCCCTTGGGCAGGGTTGGGGGAGTTTGGGTCCCCTTTTATGTTTTATTAAACCTTAGGAGGAAGGAAAAGAGCTGGAGAGGAGAGGGAAGCAGTATACAGAGAAAAGTCTCAGGCCACTTGGCTGTGACATTGAGAGGCAGTAGGAAACTTAAGAAAGTTAGAATAGAATTATACCTGGGATGTTCTTTCTCTCTTGCTTGCTTGGGTGACCTCTCTTTTTTTCTCCTCATTCAGATCTTAGGAAACCAGATCCACATGCATGTGACAACTAAGGAATATGGTGCCCGGGTCTCCAACCTACACATGTATGCTGCTATCTGCACTGATGTCATCCGCCGATGGGTCTACCCTCTCACCCCAGAGGCGAACTTCACTGATAGCACAACCCAAAGCTGCACTCACTCCCGACACAACATCTACCGAGGGCCTGAGGTCAGCCTGGGTCATGGCAGCATACTGGAGGAAAATGTGCTCCTGGGCTCTGGCACTGTCATTGGCAGCAATTGCTCCATCACCAACAGTGTCATTGGCCCCGGCTGTCACATTGGTGAGTACAGGTGGGGAGGTCAAGCTGGCCATCCTAGAAGCAGGAACCTGGGGGAACCCCCATGTCTCCAGAAAAGGATACAGAGGGATAGTCCCAGAGAATAAGGAACTAGAGTGGGTGCCTTAATAAAGGAAGAAATAGGGATGTAAAAACAGTGATACTTTAATTTGTGGCCTGTGAGCCTGTTATTGGGTGACTCTTCACATTCCAGGGTACCCTTTATTCACATTCAGGACCAACTGGATAATTAACATGCAATAATAGCATCTGTTTAGTGCATTGCAGTTTACAAAGGGCTTCTGCGTACGTTATTAAAAACCTTGTGAGGTAAGTATTATTTATAGATAAGTTTAGAGATAAACAAAAAAGCTGTAAGGTTGTCTCACCCAAGGTCATAGCTAATAAGAGGCAGTGCTGGGACTTGAATCTGAGTGTTCTGATTTTAAGTCCAGTGTTCTTTCTACTCTTAGTAACTCACTTTGGTTATAAGAAAGTGATGCTTCTAATGGAGCCACCCCTTTAAAAGAACAACAATAAGATTCTAATTCTAAAATGTACAAGAAGAGGTGGAATAATTTGGTTCTACTTTTAGGCATGGATTTAATTCTAATAAGGTTCTTGAGCTCAAGGGGTCCCCAGAAATCTTAAGGGTTCTCAGGTTCTTAAGTCCAGTATATAGTCTGTAATTGTTGTAAACCTGGTGGAGGGTAGTCAGGCGTCTCTGGCCCAAGCTTAGAGAGGGAGAGGGTATTCCTGGTGAATTGGGGATGGAGTAGTAGAGCTGGGTGGGAGCTGTTCTGATGTCAGTCAGCCCCATTCTCCACAAACGGCCCTGGTCTGGAATTGGAGCCCTGGGTGACCAGGAATCCTTCCTGTCCTGAGCCAGGTGATAATGTGGTGCTGGACGAGGCCTTCCTATGGCAGGGCGTCCGAGTGGCTGCTGGAGCACAGATCCGTCAGTCTGTGCTCTGTGACAATGCTGAGGTCAAGGAAAAAGTTATCCTGAAGCCACGCTGTGTCCTCACTTCCCAGGTAAGACCTGTTCCGCACTGCACATAGGCCCCAAGTTGAGTGGTGGTTATGCTGAGCCAGAAAGGGGCCTTATGTCCACCCAGTCCAGCCTGAATTGAGAGTCCCAATCCAGTGGTTTCCTTTGCCTTCTACTTGGCTTGGTTAAAAAAAGTCACTCTGATTTTCAGGATGTACTTTTCCCCAACATACTAATCAGTCTGTGCCACCCACTCCTTTGTTCTCCTCCAGGTGGTGGTAGGCCCAGATATCACGCTGCCTGAGGGCTCGGTGATCTCTTTGCACCCTCCAGATGCAGAGGATGATGAGGATGATAGTCAGTTCAGTGATGATTCTGGGGCTGACCAAGAAAAGGAGAAAGTGAAGCTGAAAGGTGTGAGGCTCAGCAGGTGTGGGGCATCTATCTGTGTGTCTCTCTGCCCCATAGAAAAACCAGTGTTTCCCCCTAAGGGGTTGGTGCTTCTACTGGGCCTTTGCTAAAGATCCGTGCCTTTTCCAGGTTACAATCCAGCAGAAGTCGGAGTTGCAGGCCAGGGCTACCTCTGGAAAACAGCAGACATGAACATGGAGGAAGAGGAGGAACTACGGCAGAATCTGTGGGGTGAGTTAAGCCTTATTCCTGCCACCCACCTTCTAAATCAGATTATTTTGAGGGAGATTGAACACTTCAGAATCAGACTACTTGTTCATTACTTTATTTATGCAGACAGAGCAGATATATTGCTCTCTGTCAACGGCTCTTTCAATATTTTTCTCTTTTCTCACCCTTTATGGATTCTCAGGACTCAAAATCAACATGGAAGAAGAGAGCGACACTGAAAGTGAGCGAAGTATGGATTCTGAAGAGCTAGATAGTCGGGCAGGCTCCCCACAGATGGATGACATCAAAGGTAAGTGGCCAGGGGAGCAGTGTCGGACAGAAGAGGAAAATCTCCAGTTTGGTTGGGCATAAAGTCAGAACTGGATGACTTAAAGCATCCTGGAGTGATATTGGCCCATGAACTTACTCTTGCTTTGATTTTAGTGTTCCAGAATGAAGTCCTGGGAACTCTACAGCGGGGCAAGGAGGAGAACATTTCTTGGGACAATCTAGTCCTAGAGATCAACTCTCTCAAGTAAGAGCACCTCCTCCTTATTCTCGCCTCCTCGGGGTGATCCCAGGCAGGTGTAGGTTCTCTCCTACTTGTTCCCCAAATAGGAACCTGTTCCCTCGACATCCCAACTGGACAAGGCCGGTAGCATTTGGAGCAAGGAGAACATTATGTTTTTGCCTCAGCATAGACTTCCTCCTTCCAAAACCCTCTCTTTCCATGATGTTCCATCTGACTTTCTCTCCCCCAGTGTCCTGCCAAAGTCATAGTCCTACAGTATGCTGAAAGGGCCAATGAAGGCCCTGGTGTCATCCCAGTCTCCCCACAGGTACGCCTACAACATAAGCCTGAAGGAGGTGATGCAGGTGCTGAGCCATGTGGTCCTGGAGTTCCCCCTGCAACACACGGATTCCCCACTCGACCCAAACCGCTACTGTGCCCTGCTGATTCCCGTAAGCAAAGATTGGGGCTGGGTACAAGGGGTTGGGTGGAGACAGGTATACATCCTTACTGGGCTTGACTTTAAAGGAAATCAGGAGTAGAAGGTCTTGTGAGATATATGTTACTTGTGGTTCCTTTCTCCTTGCCTCTGGACACAGATTAGGTTCTAGAGCAGGTTTGGCTGGTCCAGGGGAGTCAAGTTAGGTTCAATACTGAGTGGCCTTTGAGATTCCAGTATTCATACGGTACTAGACCCCAAAGGCATACCCAGTATAGACCTGGACTGTCATACTGTCTGACTGAAAATGATTTGACCCAGAATGAGGTGAACCTTTAGGCTGGAAATAGGTATTCTGAGGGAGCCTGCAGCATCTGACCCCCTTCACCTTCCCTAGGAAATTTCTTTTTCCCCAGTCCTGACTACCAGCACTCCCTAGTCCCTCTGACATAATTCCACAGGGCCTGTATCATCTCCCTCTTGTCTTTTTTTTTATTTTATTTTAATTTTTTAATTTTTGACCTTGCCATGTGACTTGCAGGATTTCAGTTCCCCAGCCAGGGATTGAACCTGGGCCATGGCAGCGAAAGTGCCGAAATCTAACCACTAGACTACCAGGGAACTCCCCGTCTTGTCTTGAAAGACCCATGTTATCAATATTGATTTTCTTTGCTGTCCAGGTGTAGGTGCATGCTCAGGAATATATTGCAACTTCTCCTTTCTTCCACAGTTGCTCAAGACCTGGAGCCCTGTTTTTAGGAACTACATAAAGCGTGCAGCTGATCATTTGGAAGCATTGGCAGCCATTGAGGACTTCTTCCTGGAGCATGAAGCTCTTAGTACTTCCATGGCCAAGGTGAATACCACCTCAAGCCCCCCAGTCCTGCATTTACTTTGAAACAGGCCTTGGTGACCTCCATGGAGACACAAAATAGACTGACATGAATCCGTATGGAGTTTGGTTAACAGCTTCATCCACCCCTAGTGTTGTGCTTATTGCTGGGATAGTACAGCTTGGAGCCAAACTAGTAAGGCAACCATTTGGAGGTTGCCCTGGGAATGTTCAAAGCACTACCCAGCAATAGTTCCAGAAGTCAGACCTGTCCCAGTATCAGAGTGAACAGCTCATTCTTATCTGTTTTGGAGGAGGCTGCTCCGTGTGTAGAAGGAGGCTGAGGGCCTGGTAGAGAGGCACTAGATCTTGCCTCCTCTTCCTCCATTATCCGTTATGTCTCGCTGAACCCTGCAAGGCCCCTGAGATCTCATCTCCTCTGCTGGCCTTCTGCAGGTACTGATGGCTTTCTACCAGCTGGAGATCCTGGCTGAGGAAACAATCCTGAGCTGGTTCAGCCAAAGGGATACAACTGACAAGGGCCGGCAGTTGCGCAAGAACCAGCAGGTAAGTCAGGCTGCCTTCCTGTCACTGCAGTGGTTGCCTGGTTGCCTGGCTCCTGGCCTTAGACTCCAGGTGGTTGGTCCCTGGGACTCTGGTTGTTAGAGCTGTTTATCTGCTAAGGAGAAAAGGAGGGTTATGTGCCCCTCCCTCAGTAGCTCTCCGCTCTGCTTCCTTACAGCTGCAGAGGTTCATCCAGTGGCTAAAAGAGGCAGAAGAGGAGTCATCTGAAGATGACTGAAGTCGCACTACCTGCTCCTGTGGGTGTGGTTGATTGCCCTCCTGGTTTCTGGGCCAGGGCAAGTGAGAGGCTAGTTGCAGAAGGATGAGTGACCACCATCTGAGCTGAGACTTAAAGGAGCAGAGGCTGGAGCTACAGTATTCTTCCCACCGCCAGCAGCCATGTGCCTCCCATCCTGACTGGGGAGTTGAGATGAGGGAAGTTGGGCTGGATAACAACTCTGCCTAAGGAGGAGCTAGGCAGGCCCTGCAGGTAGAGGAAGGCCAGAGGAACAGCTTTGTGCTCTGGTTTCCCCTCAGGGAACAGCAGAGAGCAGTTGGCCCTCTCTGTTGCTTGTATTTGTTAATATTAAAAAACAGAGAGAGGGGTATATTTGGTTTCTGTCCAACTCTGACTGATCAGCAGTGGAAGTAGGTCAACAAAGAGTTCTTAACCTCTGATGTGGTAGCCTTTCTTAACACCTGATGGAGAGGGAGAAGAGGGGTGTTGTGGCCACTAGGTGGGACTGTGGTGCCTCGCTAGTTGACCATTGCCATGGCCACGGAGGTAGAGGGCCTAGGTTCTTTTCCAGACTTTGTGGGCCAATTTGTGGTCCTGGAGTGGTGTGCCTGAACCTAGTTCTGTAGAGAGTCCTAGTCCGAACACTTTTCTGTCAGAGGGTGATGATGCCAAGCATATGTAAAGTCCATTAACCACTGCCAGTCTGTCACATGCTTTGTCCATTTGATCCAGTACTACTGTCAGGGAAGCTGGGCTACTTTTCATCTTATAGATAAGGGAATTTGCGCAAGGTCTTATGACTCTTGAGGGGTAAAGCTAAGGACTTGAGCCTCATAATCCAGAATTCTTTTTCCTTCAGCATATTCAGTGTCTCAGTGAAGGGAAATTGCCCCCAGAGGCAAACACAACCCCAAGCCAGCAATGGATATCGTAAGAACAGAGGAAGAACCTGTGAAATGGGCTGTCCCCTAATATTGAGAGAGTATCTACTGCATGACAGACTTTTTTTAATACACATTTATTTATTTGTTTATTTATTTATTTTTGGCTGCATCGGGTCTTAGTTGCAGCATGCAGGATCTTTCGTTGCAGCGTGCGAGCTTCTCTCTAGTTGCAGCGTGCGGGTTTCTTCTCTCTCTAGTTGTGGTGCGGGCTCCGGAGCACGTGGGCTCTCTAGTTGAGGAGCACGGGCTCAGTAGTTGTGGCACACGGGCTTAGTTGCCCCGAGGCATGTGGGATCTTAGTTCCCCCACCAGGGATCAAACCTGCGTCCCCTGCATCGGAAGTCAGATTCTTTACCACTGGACCACCAGGGAAAGTCCCCAGGCATTTTGCTAAATACTTTTCATGTGTTATTTTAGTTAACCTTCACATCAGCCCTATGAAGTAGGTCTTATCCCCATTTTCAGATGAAGAGCCTGAAGTTCATAGAGGTCCCGTAACTGGTAATTGATAGAGCAAGGATTTGTTATTGGACTCTAGAGCTGGAATTTGTCACCTATATTGTCTCCTTTAACCTCAAACATGAGACAGGCCCTTCTGTCTCATCTTTTTGAGCTCTTTGTTGCTTTCCTATAAACCTTACTCTGTTAACACTTAAACTGTGGCAGATGTCTTTGGTAACAAGTGGCCCTCCTGGACATCACAGGTAAAATGGTTGCCTTTCTTCATTTCAGTTGGGTGGAGAGGAGTAAGATGAGGAAGGGGATACTGAACTGTACTCAGGGGTATGAAGGGGCATTACTCAGTATTTCTAAAGAGGGAAAAACAGGCTGGCCAGGGTTTGGCTTAATTTACTTTTCTTATTCAGGAAATTACAGTTTCTCCTTTGTCAAATACAGGACCTAGTGACTAGAGAGCATAGGATGGTTATGGCATGGACCTAATAGGGGCAGTTAAATACATGCAACTGTAGGGTATCTCTGATTTATACCTGATGGGTGGCAGAGATCAGAAGTGGCCTATAGAACTTTTTAGGAGGAAAATATTCCTTCTAGTTGCAGTGATTAGGGAAGGCTTACAGGATTGTGACACTTGAGTGGCCTAAAAAATAGAAAGGGTAGAGGGAACATTATGAGCAAAGCAATGGGTTTCCATTTAAATATGGCAGATTAAACACATGGGCTTTGGGGACTTCTCTGGCGGTCCAGTGGTTAAGACACCGTGCTTCTACTGCAGGGGGCACGAGTTCGATCCCTGGTCCTGGTCGGGAAACTAAGATCCCTTGTGCTGCGGAGCGGCCAAAAAAAAAAAGAAAAAAGAAAAAACTCATTAGCTTTTTACTCCAAAACCACTTTCAAATGGTAACAAAGGAATTCTTCAAAAAAGGCACGTGACTCAATGATAAGGAAAACAGAAGGTGACAACAATGAATGAGAGACATCAACATTTTGGGGAAAAAAATAAATGGAAGGGTAAAAGTTGACCTAGCAGAGCAGAATGAGATGGGCTGTACCTGCTGAGGTGGTTATTAACAAGAAGCAAACCAGTGTGCCCTTCTGAACCCAGAAAAGGCTCAGCAGAGGGGGTAAGGATTGGGGCTGAGAACTGGGGGTGGAATGGAGGAGAATCAGACAAAGATCTGTATGAGAAAAAGCTCCCCCAGGTCCCCACTTTATCTGATCTAACCAAGTGATTACCCCTACTTCTCTGCAAGAAATGGGAGATTTAGTCTGGAGAAATGGCGGGGGGGAAATTTTCAGAGAAATATGTATGAAGGTTTCCTAAACCCAAAGGTCATGAGTTTCTACACTGACAAGAGCCCATGAGTGCCCAGCATAATGAACAAAGTAACACCACGAAATTTCAGAACCTCAGGGAAAATAAATCTTTAGAACCTCTGGATTCGATAGGAGACATGGTGGGGATGGGATTGAGGGGCTAGATTGAAAATGAGGGATTAAATGAAAGTATATGAGTGGTAGGGCTCTGCATGTCAGCACACACTGGCTTATACCCCCAGGCCAAAACTAACTAAACAATTGCAGACAAAAGGCTTACAAATACTTACAATTTTGTTTCGGAAAAAAAAAAAAAAAAGCCATCTTTCCTCTGCTCACCATACACTGAAGCCTGTTAGTTAATAAGCCAGTGTACATGGACAGAACTTCCAATCAGATTTTTAGTATCTCACTCTTACATGTGAATAGACTGTTAAAGGCCACCAAACATTTGAAGAAACTTCCACCATATGAAAGGCAGAGACCAAAACAAAATTGAAACCAAGGAAACTGACAAAGTAGGGAGCTTTTTGAAAACTTTAGTGGGGGGGAAAGGCTATAATTCTCAAAACTCAGGGAAAATATTGTGTCTATGAATAAAGTGCTATGAAAAGGAAGAATTGGAGAACAAAAGAGCTCTTAGAAATTAAAAAACGATATGAAGTTTCTTTTCCCACTGAGAACTGGAGGACTACAGAACCAAACAGGGAAATTATACGTCCATCCTTATATACTTACTGAATTTTTAATTGTGAATATTTTACCTATACAGTTGGATAGGGGAAAGTTTGGAAATAATGTTATGAAAATCTTACAAAAAGGTGAAATCATTTGAAAATAAAATGAAATGGATGATAAAGGAGAAAAAGATAAAAGGATCAATCCAGAAGATACAACATCCAACAGGACTTGCAGAAAGAAAGGAAGAATGGTAGTGATGTTATTAAATAATTCAAGAAAATATTGTTGAATTTCTAGATGGGTAGGGCTCGCCCAACGCCTCACACAAATGAATGAGCACCAAGGCACATCACCAAGAAATTTGAGAACCCCAGGATAAAGAGAACTTCCTAAAGACTTACAAAGAGTTAAAAACAAGTGCCTAGGAAAGAGATTGAACTGATCACTGAATAGCAACACTGGAAGCTAGAAGACAATGGAGTGATGCTTTCAGAATTCTGAAGGAAAATTACTTTCAACTCAGAATCATACTTTCATCTTTTCAAGTTTCTCCCCTAACTTAAGTTTTTTTTTCAAAACAACTTTTTATTGAAGTATAGTTGATTTACAATGCTGTGTTAGTTTCAGGTGTACAGCGAAGTGATTGTTTTATATCAATATATACTTTTTTCAGATTCTTTTCCATTATAGTTCCCCCCACCACAAGTTTTTATTTCCCATGCTTTGAAGGGGAACTACCAAAGGATGTGCTTTACTAAACAAGGAGTAAAGTATCCAAGAAACTGTGATCCAACACAGAGGAGAGGTAAAGGGATTTCTGAGAATGATGCAGAGAAGTGCCAGGATGACAGCTGTTCACAGGCTGAGACAGCCAGCAGTGCAGACCAGAGCAATGGAATGAAAGCCCCCAGGAAAGAAAACGGATTATCTAATACATTTGACCAAATGAGTAAAATATGAATTGAGAACCTATTAGATTATGTGGAAAGATTTAGTGATAGGTACACTATAGAAAAAAAAATGAAAAAGCAAGGCAATGATTAATGCCGGGACTTCCTGGTGGCGCAGCAGTTAAGAATCCACCTGCCAGTGCAGGGACACGGGTTTCAGCCCTGGTCCAGGAAGATCCCACATGCTGCGGAGCAACTAAGCCCGTGCACCACAACTACTGAACCTATGCTCTAGAGCCCATGAGCCACAACTACTGAGCCCGCGTGCCACAGCTACTGAAGCCCACGTGCTTAGAGCCCGTGCTCTGCAACAAGAGAAGCCACCGCAATGAGAAGCCTGCACACTGCAACGAAGAGTAGCCCCAGCTCGCAGCAACTAGAGAAAGCCCACGCACAGCAATGAAGACCCAACGGAGCCAAAAATTAATTTTTTAAAAAATGATTATGCCAGGAGGAAAAGTTGTAAAGGAAGCATTTATTCATAGTCAAAATGTCAATACTATATTATCTTATAAGTAATATAAGTACTATATTATCTTAACCAAAAAATGTGATCTTATAATTTTAAGAGGTTAGGAGGAGGTGGAAGAAAGGTAAATCCATCAATCAAAATTGGAAATCAATAATGTCTAGAATGCATATATCAAGAAATAATATGAACTAAAAAAAAGTACACTGGGGTGGGGGGTGGGGAGGGAAATGAGACAGAGGACTGCTGTAAGTTTTCTTAATATTTGTCTATGCACACATATTACTTCGATGAAATTTTAAAGTAGAGGGAAAGGTATGAAATAAAAATATACAAGGTGTGTGCAAGGTCTGGCAAGTAGGTTGAATTGCTTAAGTCAAAACTTTAGTCAGGATATAATGAAAATAAGGCTGTAAAGGTAGTTAGAGGTTAGATTATGGAGAGCTTTGAATATCATGCTAAGGATATTTGGAAGGCATTGCGGAATGTGGAGAGGTTTCTGAGTTGAAGAGGTGTTTGAAAGAGGTCCTTCATCTTGAAATGCTAATTTGGCAACAGTATACAAAATGGAGTGGGAGAAGCCCATATTTGTTACTGTGGCCTAAAAGGACCTATGTGGTCTGGTGCCAGTCTACCTTTACAGCCTCATCTACCACTATCATTGTAGTCACAATGGCCTTCTTTTTGTTCCTCAAATTTGGCAAGTTTATTCTTGCCTTGGGCCTTTATACTTCGCTGTGCCCTCTGCCTAGAATGCTCTTCCCCCAGACCAGACCTTCTTATAGCTGCTTCCTCATTAGTTCTAAGTCTTAACTGAAATGGAAGAGGCCTTCTCTGACCACCCATATTACTCTTTCCCCTGTTATAGTTCTGGCTTGAGACTTCATGTCCCAGTCTCACACGCATCTTCATTCCTGTACTCATTCTGCATTCAACCCATTTATTAAACCACTGCTTTACACCTAGGTACTGAAGTTATAAGAAGGAATCAACTCGATCTTGTTCTGTCCTTAAGGAGTTGTTTGGTAGACTCAGTGATAGCAGCTAAGCTTCTCAACAGACCCTAAAAGGCCATGTCGAGGTCCCTTTTCTCCAGCGATAGATACATGGTGAAAACCGCGCCCCCCGTCCCTTCTCAGAAAGCAAAGCGACCCCTACATTACATCCCTCCCCAGCTGCAGAGAAGCAGCCGATCCCCCTTGGGTCCAGAGCCAGGGCCTTGAAGACTCCGGGAACGCGGGCTGGAGAGATCGGCCCTTCCATCCTTGGGGGCGTAGGCGACCGCCGCCACGCTCCCCTCTGGGCCTGGGACCAGAGCGCAGGAGCTGAGCACCGCCCGGTGGCTGGGCGGGGTGTCTGCGGGGTAAGGCCGAGGGCCAGGCCATCTGCCGCGAGGCCAGCGCGGCTCGGCGGCAGCCGGGGGTGGGGCCGCGCTGGGGCGGAGCCGCGCCTGGGTCGGGGGCGGGGAGTGGACCGGGCTGCAGCCAAGAGCCGGGAGGGCCGCGGCCACCGGAAGAGTCACCGTCGCCAGCAGAGCCGGGAGAGTGGGGAGCGGAAGCGGCGGCCGCGACGGCGGCAGGCGGCGCTGGGACCCGGGAGCGGCCGGAGAACAAGGGAGCTGGCGCCGCGGCCGGCCGCGGAGCTGGGCTGAGCCGCTGGGCCGCGCCGACCGCCGCCTCCGCCGCCGGAGAGGCCCGGCCCCGCCGCCCGAGCAGGCAGCGCGCGGGCCGCCGGGCCCGAGGCCGGAGCCATGGGCGAGACCAAGATCATCTACCACCTGGACGGGCAGGAGACGCCGTACCTGGTGAAGCTGCCCCTGCCCGCCGAGCGCGTCACCTTGGCGGACTTTAAGGGCGTTCTGCAGCGACCCAGCTATAAGTTCTTCTTCAAGTCTATGGACGACGATTTCGGGTGAGGATGGCCCCGCCTCGCCTCCGGGGGACCCCGGCCCCTCCGGCTTCCAGGGGCCCACTCGGCCAGTTCGGACTCCCCTTGCTACACTGGCTTCTACCCCTACTCTGGATTCTAGGGGCGACTCGGCCACTTGGTCCCCATTGGCTTTTTCAGAGGCTGGAGTTCCAGCCCCTCTAGGGACTCTCCTTTCCCCTCTTGTGGGGGACCTTGGTCCCCTCGTTTAAGGGGACCTCCAACTCCCTAAGAGCAGTCAGTTCCTGCGCAGTCAAGCCCCCTCACCTCCTCAGAGGCCAGCGGCCCACACAGACACATCTTCCCCCCCCCCCCACCCGTTCCAGAGCACAGCTCCCAACCCTCCTCCTGCCAACAGAGCCACCTTTCTAGCAGAGACTTGGGGTGTTTGGCACTCGGCCTTCGCCTTCTCCATCTTTTCAGCTCCACAACTCAGAGCCATATTTGGAATATGGAGCATCTAAGGGCTATGCTGTGGGACTTTGCACTGGCTGGGGGGTGCTCAGGCTGTAAGCTAAGGCCTGCAGCTCTGATGTTTACTTAGCTGTCTCCCCTGTCCCTTGTGGGCTGTTCGGGATGTTGTCAGGGAGCAGAGCGCCTCACCCCTGAGGAGGATTCCCCACTAGCCCAGGTGCAGATTCCCTCACAGAACTGGGGCCTCTTAATGGGAGGGCCAGGAAGGGTCTCTTGGTGTTCATCCTCCCCTCCCTGGAGGGGTCTTCTCCACCCAGCTGCAGGGCTTTGGACGGGCGGAGTTTGGAAGCAGTGACTTCCCCTTTAAGAGGGGATGGAATGTTGGAGCCGGAAGGTTCTGTAGCAGCTGGCCTGGGAGGGGGAGCCTGGTGGATCCCCTCACCGCCCCCCCCCCAACTCCCAGGGGACTGGGGGAGGGGGAGGCCCCCCACACTAGCCTGCCCCTCACTAACTGGGCACTGGGCCTGGAGGCCTGCAGGGAAGGCCTTCCCGGGCCCTCCCGGCCTAAAGGCCGCCTCTCCAGCCGTAGCCTGAGGCCTACGCTGCTCTTTAGAGCTGAGGCCCAGAGCTGAGTGAGGGGAGAAATTCTTCTCCCCCGTGTTCATCAGCCTGGCTTCTCTCCAAGGACCCTGGCCCTCCTGGCTCTGGGACGCTAGCACCTTTTCTGTCTTCTGCATGTTTTGCTGTCACCTTTCCCCTTGGAACTCAGGGTTTGTTGAGCCCAAGAGCTCATATGTGTGAAAGTGCTTTGTACAGTGGGAAGTGCTATGCAGCTTTTATTCTTGTTTCTGTTGTTGTTCCTGCCTTGGGGTTGGGTACTCCTAGTGTAGCAATGATTGTCTGGCTTCAGTCCAGAGACAGAGACCCCTGATTGGAAGATGCTGAAGAGGGATCCATCTGCAAGGGGTGGGAGTGAGGTGGGCAGATGCCTTGGTCTGATAAAGGAAGAATGGAGTTAGAAGAGACCAAGATACTGCCTCAGCGTATGGGATAGGGGAAAATCAGCTGCATTTCAGTACGCTGGGGCCACCCTGGGGTCAGGTGCCTTGAGGGACTGGGTTAGACCTGTGTCTCCACCCCCCGCTCATCCCAGAGTCCACTGGGCCTAGCCCCCACCTCCTAAACCTAGACCTCTGTGGGCTGCCTCCCACTCTCCCCAGGTTGCTGTCAAGCCAGGCCTAACCCCCATTATATCCGCTCACTGTTGACTTAATATTGTTCTTTAAATCCACTGTCAGCCCACTCACGCTTTCTTAGTCAATAATATGAAACCACAGGTCTGATATTCTATTTATATTTCTTTCTAAAATATGTTAAAAATAAATATTTAACTCTCGAATTAAACATTCATTCAGATACACCTGAAGCCATCTTGCATTCATCAGTGGTACTTGAACTTGAAGCATCTTTTGCAAAATATTAGAGTGGGCCATTTTAGCAGGGTTGCGAACAATGGTAAAAATGAAGTGGAGGAGATTGATTTTGTTTTTATTCCTAGAAGGATTAATGATCAGGAGACCTGGTAGGGCTGTCTTGTCACAGAGGACTAACAGCTGAGGAATATATATTTATATACGTATTTCATTTATTTATCAAACTCTTTTTATGGTGCTTACAGTGTGCAGACACTGATCTAAATGACTTTCAAATCTTTACTCATTCAATGCTCTTAACAGTCCTGTGGAATAGGTAGTAATATCTCCAGTTTATAGATGAGGAAACTAGAGCACAGAAAACTTAAGTAACTTACTTTCCCAAGGTCACACAGCTAATAAGTGGCAGAGCTTATTAGGAACCTGGTTCCAAAGTGTAAGGCATTAATCACACAATTATAGGTATTATCATCATCATTTAACAGGTACATCCTCTCTGAGGGAGATGCTGAGCCTTGGCAAACTGTATAGGTGATAGGGCTGCCACTTATCCCAGCCCCATGAGAGGGAGGTCGGGCAGGGGCCAGCAACCTCTGCTGACAGATGGAAAAGTGGGTCAGAGGAGGAAGGCTGCCATCTCC
Organism: Balaenoptera physalus; assembly: GCF_965194825.1. Lineage (NCBI taxonomy): Eukaryota > Metazoa > Chordata > Mammalia > Artiodactyla > Balaenopteridae > Balaenoptera > Balaenoptera physalus. The sequence continues at coordinate 63,165,416 of NC_138891.1, forward strand.
TCCAGCTCTCCAGGCTCTCCCTCTGGGGTTCTGGTGTGTAAGACTTGAGGATTCCCAACTCCCATCTGGTCTCCAGAAGTATTTGTCAAGCTCAGGGTAGGTCCAACCCTCTTAAATTATTTGGGATATGGAAGAAGAATTAAACATTTTCAGCACTGAGGAGATGGTGGATGGAAGAACAAGGTACCACCACTTGAGGGGCCTTGAGCCATGGGAGGAATAACATGGGAAGTCAGGCCTCTAACTGTTTTGCTCCCCGCTCCACGTCACACGCTAGCCTGTCTCTGGGCCTTCTACCTGGAGTACTTCTCTTCCCTTGTCTTCTCCAGGTCCAAATTCTCCTTTCCTCTGGGTTGCACTTCTAAAGTTATGGCACTTATTCCTGTTTATCCTTATACCTACCCAGCTCCTAGCCAGGACCTGACACTAAATAATACTCAGCAGATGTCTGTCCAGTGAACACATCTGCTGCTCTTACAGCTCTGATCACTTCCCACTTGCAATATACTCACGTGAACTATGCATTGGACAGTAACCTCCAAGGACAAGGCCGGCTCCAGGTCTAATGCTTCTTGAGGTCCACGCAATGGCAAGCACAAAACTTAAAGCCCGCTGGGCTCTCGGCAAAGGCTTTTTAATGGAATGAACAATGAGTGATAAGCAGATTTATTTGGTCCCTGCCCTTCGAAACTTACACCTAGTTAGAAAGAGAGTATGGATCCCGCAAAAAATTGACAAAGTTAGTAACTAGTTTTTAGTGTATGCCTTGGACCATGCCAGGCACTTACAAATCTCACTTACCAGGATGAGACAAAGGCTTGGAAAAGTCAAGAAACTTCTCTAAGATAGGAGAGCTAATAAGTGGCAGAACTGGAATTTGAACCCAGATTTGTCCAACTCCACTTGGGATGTGTGTGTGTATGGGAGTGCATAAATGCTGCAGAACCCTGAGCCATTCAGCTCCACAGCGGGAGGGGGAGGCCTGTCTGAGGTCCCCCAAGGCTCCCGAAGATCAGCTGATCATTGTGAGTCAGCAGAGCCTTGGTGACCTGTCGGTGACCCCCAGAAAGAGAGGAAACATCTGTAGTGCTGAGCTGTGTGGTGGGGCCTCAGCAGCAGTTTCCCACCACAGGGCTGCTGAGACCCTCTCCAAAGCAGAGCACAGTCCCTGCCACGTGACCCACATACCTCCTTTTAATTTGAGCCCCAGTTCCCATGGGGGCTGCAAGCTCGGGGTGCCCTGTGGTCAGACTGGCTAGTGGGTCTGAGCTATCTCTGTGTCCCTGTTTTCTAGCTTGTTCTGTCTCCAGGCTTTCTGCCATGGTGGGCCTGAGCAGGATGATTTGAGCTGCTTTCTTGGGGTTGCTGTGGGGCTGGAAACAGTGGAGAAGCCAAAGCTGAACGGGAGGGTGGAGGGCAGGCTCAGCCTTCGAACTTGGCTGTGAGTCCAAGAATGTGAGCATCACAAGAAGCCAAGCACGTCCCGAGCTCTGGGCAGGAGCTGCTTTAAGAAAAAGGGAGGACTGGGCTTCCCAGCCTCCAGCCTTGCTGTCTTCCCTCTCTGCTCATAACTCCAGGCATGTGTCTTCCTCTTGCCCCTGATCACAGCTTTCTAGCTCTGTGCTCCTGGGGTATTTGGTCAGTCTGGGGGTGCAGGCCTCAAGCTTTTCTATTGCCTTTCCTGGCCCCATATTGTAGTTGTGGTCTGACTTCTTGCCTCACTGCATGCCCCAGGCCAAACTACATGCCTGAGACTACATCCTACCCTCCCCCCATCCACCCCCCCCCCATGTCCCACATCACTGTCTCCCACACCGTCACCCTCCACACAGACCCACATCACCTCTCTCACTGTATGGGAAAGAATGTGAAATACCATGGAAAGAATATGGGGTTTGGAGTCAGACGAGCTTGGGGTGGAATTCCAGCTCTGACATCTAGCTCTGTGACCTTGAACAAGTTACTGATTGTTTCTCAGTTTCCTTATTCATAAAATCAGGATCATATGGTCTATACAATGAGGCTGATGTGAAGATTATACATTCTAACTATAAGGAGATAAGATGGTATAATAGGTAAGAATAAAGGCTTTGGAATCAGGCTGACCAGGATTCAAATTCCAGCTCTTCACTTTTAATCGTGTGACTGTAGGTGAACTTCTGAACCTACTGAGCCTTGGTTTCCCCATTTTATAACATTGCTATGAATGTTAAACGAAGTGATACAAGTAAAGTACTTAGCTTTGTGCTTGGCCCGTAATACTGGGTTGGCCAAAAAGTTCCTTGGGGTTTTTCCATAAGATGTTACGGAAAAATCCGAACGCACTTTTTGGCCAACCCAATACATGCTCAATATATGAGAGCAGTTGTTACTAATGTCATAGTGGCGGTAGAGGATGTTTGGTAAATGCCTTCCCCCCTTCTTTTTCCTAATTTCCTTAAATTCCTCATCCACATCTCCCAGAAGAATATTAGGATTCCCAAATGAGAAGGGAAGAACAGTGATATGGGTGTGCTTTTTCCTAGTTTAGGGTCAGAGGGAAAGATAAAGTCCAGCCCAGAGAGCCATTGTTGGGGATGGGTACAGCTCTCGAGATTCTAGGGGGCGACTGCACTCACTGGGGACAGTGATTTGTCAGGTGTAATTTGCAGTCACCTGATGACCAAGAGGATGCCCCAGGAAGGCAGCTGGCCTGGGCATGGCTGGTGTCTTCCTGGTGGTGACAAAGAGCTGTCCCTGGTCACCCCATCCCTGCTCCCATTTGAACAGGCTTATGCTGGTGGTTTGATTCCCAGTTTAGGGTAGAGGAGCCCCTGAGAGTTGGGGTTGTGAGGATGCCTCCATTTCCACCCCAGAAAGCTCACTCTGACACACACCTTTCCCTGCAGAGTGGTGAAGGAGGAGATCTCGGACGACAATGCCAAGTTGCCCTGCTTCAATGGCCGGGTGGTGTCCTGGGTAAGGAGCCCCCCTCAGTCCTCTCTCCACCTGCATTCCTGTAGTGGGCTGGATGGAGGAAAGGCATTGCTGAGACTGTGGTTTTATGCTTCAGTATCTGCATCTTCCTTGAGTTTTCTAACTGAACTGTCTCTCACCCCAGATTCTATAGCTTTGGTGAAAAGTGAGGGAGTGGTGAGAAGGGGGAAAAGAGAGAGACAGAAATACACTTTGGAGACAAAAACGTCTCCTATGTCCTCTGAGGTACTTTGCTTCAGGTTCCCTTCTGTCACTTGCCGACCTCTACCTTGGACCTCTGACTCTTGTTCTCTGCCCCCATCCCGCTTCACCAACCCATGCCTCCCAGCCTCCTCATCAACCCAGCAGTGGGTCCATTCCTCATCTCAGCTGACCTAACACAGTCCTGTCTCTTCTCCCTGCGTGTCCCCTGCTTCATTCTCCCCAAGTCTCATGCCCTGCCAGAAGCCAACTATCCCCTTTTCCCTGGGGCCCCTGCGCCCTACTACCCATGCATTTTCTCCCCATCAGCTGGTGTCGGCTGAGGGCTCACACCCAGAGCCAGCTCCCTTCTGTGCTGACAACCCATCGGAACTGCCACCGCCCATGGAGCGCACAGGAGGCATTGGGGACTCCCGGCCCCCATCCTTCCAGTGAGTGTGACCTGAGCATGGGGAGGGCCCATGGGGGAGGGCTGCGTCAGCTCAGCTCAGGGCTGGGGGAGGGAGCCCCCAGCCTGCCCCCTCCCCCACCAAGTCCTCTCTTCCCTGCAGCCCTCATGCTGGTGGGGGCAGCCAGGAGAACCTGGACAATGACACAGAGACTGACTCCTTGGTGTCTGCCCAGCGAGAGCGGCCACGACGGAGGGATGGCCCAGAGCACAGTGCGTCTTCCCTGAACAGACACCTCCCCCCCCACACCCCCACCCCCGCAGCTTCCACTCAGCTACCCACCTCTCTGCCCTACTTCCTGAGTTCTGGATACGCCTGGCCCCAGTGCAGCCCCTGCTCCTTCCTCTCTCCTCCTTCTCTCCTGCATCTGTGAACCCAGCTGCCTCCATCCCCTGCAGCAACCCGGCTGAATGGAACTGCAAAGGGGGAGCGGCGGCGAGAGCCAGGGGGGTATGACAGCTCATCCACCCTTATGAGCAGCGAGTTGGAGACCACCAGCTTCTTTGATTCAGATGAGGATGACTCCACCAGCAGGTGGGGCTTTGGTTTCATGGGTACTGTGGGACAGGTGACCCCGGAGGAGCCCTGAACCCTGAGGATGCTGGGCCCCTGGGCGGGACCTGGGCTTGGTGGGGGGGACCTGGGCCCTGCGGTGCCTCTCATGGGGCAGGGCTGGGCCGGCTCGGTGGGGAATGACTGTGGGCCCCACAGGTTCAGCAGCTCCACAGAGCAGAGCAGCGCCTCACGCCTGATGAGAAGACACAAGCGGCGGCGGCGGAAGCAGAAGGTTTCGCGGATTGAGAGGGTATGGAGCTGAGACGTTAGGGTGGGTGGGAGCAGACCGAGCCCTCCTGCCCAGGCAGGGCCAGAGTCTGTGCTTCCTTAGACCCCTCCCCTTGGGTCAGGGTTTAGAACCTGAGAGGGGAGGTGGTGCTGAGGACTCACCTTGAGGCGGAGCTAGGTGGGAGCAGTGAGTTCCTGCCAGCACTGCCTGCTGCTCAGGGCCTCTGTCTGTTCCAGTCCTCGTCCTTCAGCAGCATCACGGACTCCACCATGTCACTCAACATCATCACGGTCACTCTCAACATGGGTGAGTCTGGTGAAACAACACTCGTGAGCACCTGCTACGTGCCAGACGCTGGGCAGACTCGAGGAGTTCAGAGAGGCACAGGCTACGTTCCCTGCCCTCAAGAAGTTCTCTTTCATAAGCATAAATTGGTACATACACTGATCACTTCAGTATCTCATGATCAGGGCTATGACAGAGATAAGCACAGAGAACTATGGACGCAGAGAATGGCATCCGGGAAGACTTGCTAGAGGAAGTGATTTCTGATTCCTCCCCGCTTCCCATTTTTCAGGCACTGCATTCTTGCTCTCTGATTTCTACCCTAGGTGCTCTTCTTTAGGAGATAGCTGGATGTAGTGAAAAGAGCCCCAACTTTGGAATTTAAATCTGAGTTTGAATCCTGACTCTGCCACTTCATGGCTTAGAAAAGTCACTTAAATTCTCTGAACCTCAGTTGTCTGCTCTGTAAAACAGGATTGAGTCCCTACCTCATAGCCAACAAGGATCAAGTGAAAGCATGTTTGAGCATGTGGAATACAGTGCCTGACTCAGGTCCAATAAGTGTTAGTTCTTGTCCCTTTCTACCCTCTTCTAATATGGGGCTTGGAATTTGGGTAGGAACTTTGTTCCTCTCTCAAGGTCTTGTTACTCCCTGTAGAAAAGTATAACTTCTTGGGTATCTCCATTGTGGGCCAAAGCAACGAGCGTGGTGACGGAGGCATCTACATTGGCTCTATCATGAAGGGGGGGGCCGTGGCTGCTGATGGACGCATCGAGCCAGGAGATATGCTGTTACAGGTACCATTGCCCACCGTGGGTGGTGGTATGGCTAGGGATGGGGAGATGTCCATGCCGTCTGTACCCTGCTTCTTGGTAAGGGGAAGACCCCCTAGCCCACCAAACTCAGCTTCCCTACCCACCTCCCCAGCACAGCTGCTTATCCCACTCCTGGTCCTCTTTCCCAGGTAAACGAGATCAACTTTGAGAACATGAGTAATGACGACGCGGTCCGGGTACTGCGGGAGATTGTGCACAAACCAGGGTATGGATGGCATTGGGGAGGAGGGGGCAGGTATTTCTGGCTATCAGGCAAGGGGCTTGGTTTGGCCTCCACACATCCTGCCCTTACTAGGGACACCCTTGCTTTCAGGCCCATCACCTTGACTGTAGCCAAGTGCTGGGACCCAAGTCCACGTGGGTGCTTCACACTGCCCAGGAGTAAGTGGATGGGGCAGTTGGCCCTAAAGCTGGTGCTTGACCTATGTGAGCCCTATCTCTCCTTCCTTCCGTGTTACCCTGAACCCTCATACCTACCCTGTTGGGCCAGGCAGTAGGCAGGGCAGGCAGCCCCTGACTCCTCATCCTCCCCGCAGGCGAGCCCATCCGGCCCATTGACCCCGCGGCCTGGGTCTCCCACACTGCAGCCATGACCGGCACCTTCCCTGCCTACGGCATGAGCCCCTCCCTGAGCACCATCACCTCCACCAGCTCCTCCATCACCAGCTCCATCCCTGACACAGAGCGTGAGTGTCCAACCCTGACCCCTGAGCCCAGCAGACAGGGCCAGCTGGGAGGGACTGCTGAAGGCCCACCTGGAACCTCTTGCTTGAGCGTCAGAGGGGGCTGGAGAGGAGGAGACTCAGTTCATTCCAGCTACCTTACTCTGCAGTTTTCCTCAGTGGATGCTGAGCCTCACCAAACAGAGTTTGCTTCTGAACCTGTACTGAGCACTCAGTAAGCCTCAGTTTCCTCTTGTAAAATGGGACTAATGATATGCACTTTACCAGGTTCCTGGGGGTTTAATGAGAGGATACAAGTAAAGCATCAATCACAGTGTGTGGCATAAAGTAAGCACTCAATAAAAATGACTCCCTTTTTATTATCATAGCACGCATTATACACTGGGCTAAGCCCCTTCATTTACACTATTTAATTCTCTCTTTAAATATCCTGTGAAATAGATACTAAAGTCCCTATTTTTATGGAAGAGGAAACTGAGTGTCCAACAAGTCGGTAATTTGCTTGACATTGGTCCATGCTATTAGGTGGTAGAGCTAGAATGCAAACTTCTGTGTACTTAACTCCATAGCCCCTTTCTGCCTCACCATTCTGCCTCCTACCGCCAGGCCTAGACGACTTCCACCTGTCCATCCACAGTGACATGGCCGCCATCGTAAAAGCCATGGCCTCCCCTGAATCCGGGCTGGAGGTCCGTGACAGGATGTGGCTCAAGATTACCATCCCCAACGCTTTCATCGGTGAGAGGACCCCATGGTGGGATGAAGGACAGGGTGGAGAGCGGTGGGGCAGGGCAGGCCGGGGGGGGGGCGGGTGGCCAAGAACTCCCTCGGGCCACTCCTTTGAGCTGGAATCAGCACCAGCCTGATGGCTCCTGTGAGGCCAGAAGAGCCCAGGTCAGGTGGGCCTCCCAGTCAAGTGGCAGCCTTGCCCTCAGGCTCGGACGTGGTGGACTGGCTGTACCACAACGTGGAAGGCTTCACTGACCGGCGAGAGGCCCGCAAATACGCCAGCAACCTGCTGAAGGCCGGCTTCATCCGCCACACTGTCAACAAGATCACCTTCTCTGAGCAGTGCTACTACATCTTCGGCGACCTCTGTGGCAGTACGTGCCTCCCCCACCTCCTTGCCCTATCTCCTGCTTGGAAGTGGGGAGTTGCCCGGGGATGCGGCAGCAGACTCTAGGGAACCCAGATGAGGGGCTAGCAGAGCTGGGGGAACCTCGAGACCTGACAGTTCTGTGGTAGAGGCAGAGCCCAGTCCAGCCTCTTCACCTGCCCTACATCCCCCTCTGGGGGCTGGCATTTTCTAAGTGCCTGCTCTGTGCCTGGCACCGTGCTGATTGTTTCTAAAGCATCATCTCACTCTCATTCAAGCCTCACAACCTCCCCACAACCCTTGGGGAGATGGATTACTATCCCTGTTTTCAGATGAGGAAACTGAGACTTATAGAAGTTAAGCAGTCCACCCCACGTTTCACAGCTAGAAGCAGAGGAGCTAGACCTTGGATCTAGGTCCTTCTGGCTCCAAAACCTTTGTTCTTCCCACCATCAGGGTTGTCCTAGGTGTGTGGTGCTGCAGAAACATTGTCCCAGCAAGGCCAAACAGAGTTCCTAGCCTTGGCCCCTGCTCACCCTCACAGCACCAAGCAGCTTCCACTAAGGCAGGACCTCCTGGAGCTGGCCTGAGGCCTCAAGTCCACAGCCTCCTCAGACCCCTCAGGGTGGGGCTGTGCCTCTCAGTGAAGCTGGAAAAGCTGTCAGGGCCAGGCTGCAGAGGACTCTGTAAGCTGTACCAAGGAATTTGGACTTGATCCTGAGAGAGTACAAAGCCAATGAGGGTTATTAAGCAGGAGGAGTCTGCAGGGAACCCCCATTCTCCGGAGCCTGTGGACAGCTCTTGGGAAAGGGAGTCCTCAAAACAGGACAGCAGTGCTCAGGATGGAGAGCTGAAGCACGGCCCCAGCAGCCACCCCTGCCTGAGGGAGCCTTCTCTCAGTCCAGTGGTGCTGGCTGGAGTCCAAAAGCCAGCCCTTAAAATGCTTCAGATTCGGTTCTAGGGGCTAGAAAGGTTGTTCTTGTGGAGCACAAGTCCCTGGTGGAGGCTGGGTGGGGTCCCTGTCCCTCAGCAGCTCTGGCATGGCCCCATGGAGTAGTAATAGATGCACAAGGTTTTGGAGTTAGTTCTGAGTTCAGATTTTAGCTCCACCCTTACTGTGTGAACGTGAGTAAGTGACACAGCCTCTCAGTGCCTCCATTTCTTGATCTGTAAGATGGAGATAACAGTAAAACTTATAGATCTGTTTTGAGAATGATATAAGATAATATATGTAATGCTTTTAGCACCATGTTTGGCCCACAGTAATTGCTCTAAAAAAGTTGTCCATTTATCATACATTTAATTCTAAGATGAACATTTTTTTCACATTTCAGTATCTCTGAAATTGGGGTGCATCTTATCATCAATGGCTTCTTAGACTCAGTCAAATACGGCTATTATTATCATCATTAGTAGACGTGAGCCCTGGCCCCAAACCTTCATGGGTACATAAAGCGTCTCAGGATAGCTGTGGCTTTTGCTCAGAGAGACATTGTTCCATCCCAGGGGCATTCTGGGTCTCCTACCCATGGACCAAGTCCAGCAGAAGCCAAGCTCAGGGAGATGCTGACAGGACAGGTCTTTTCCTTCTCACTGGTGAGGTCTCCTCAGCTGGGAGTACCGCAGGCTCAAAGGGAATAGCTGGGGACCTGGGTAACCCCCGGAGCACACAGTCACTCCCCATGGGATGACAGCCTGGCGGCTGAAGTGGTCACCGAGGCATGCCCCTGCTTCCCACTGCCACCACCTCTCATGCTAGCTGCCGGCCTTGACTGGTTGATGGTTTGGCTGGTAGACTCCATAGGCTGCCTCAGCCCCCTCTCCTGACCTCTTCTCCCCTGTAAGGTTGGCTCAGCTCCCTTAAGGGCTTGCAACAAAGGGCTCAGTCTGTATCCAGCAGCTGGCTCCTGGGCAATTGCAGCTCTCTCAGAGCTCTGGGACCTGGTACGGGTGGGTCCCAGAGAACCAGGGACCTGTTCACCCTGAACAAGTTCACCCCAGGGACCTGTGAACAAGGGGTGTCCCAGGCAGGCAGGTCTAGTGGCCCCTTATACTCCCTTCCAGATAGTTCCAGCATTGGTGGGAGCAGCCTTGCCTGTGTACAGTTTACAGGGGAGTCAGAGTCATGAAAGAAGGAATGTTAGTGCAGTGGCTCAAGTGCTGTGAAGAACTAGGTCTAGCTGGGAATGGGGTGGAGAGCACAGAGGAGGCATCTAAGTTGTTCTGTTTCTGGACCCTTCCACCCCACTCCCACCCTCCCCAGAAGCACCAGAAGATTGATCTGGGCCAAGGGCCTTCTGTGTGGGGAGGCTCTGAAAGGCCCTGTGTTCATTGTGGCTTTTAATGGGTGTTTTTTTAGTCCTAAGTGAGTGAGGAGGGCAAAATTTCACCTAAATTTCCCCAAACTGCTCCCTCCTCCTTACTAATGCCCTCATCTGGAAAGGTAAAGAGAAAGTAAGCAACTCTTAGCTTCTGCTCTGGCTGCAGTGTGGGTTGACCTCAGGCTGGTCATTTAACCTCTCTGGACTTCACTTTCCTCATCTGGAAAAAGTGTGACTAATACCTTCCTCATGGGGTGGTAACGTTTGCGTGAGATGAAGTGCTTGCACTGTACCTGAGGAAGTGCAGGTATGCAGTAGCTGGCGGCTCTCTGGTATTTCGGCCTCCCATATTCCCCACCCTACCTTTCCCGTAAGGGAACAGAGGGGACGATTTCCAAACAAGAGTTTTGCCCCTTCTTCCAGCCCACAGAGGAAGGAGGAGAAACTGGGATTTGGCACTGAGCATCTGAAGTGGTGACTCAGGGCCTTCCAGGGGACGGTTTTCTCGGGGGCTGGCTCTGCAGGGTCTCCCTCCCCACCACCTCTGGAGGGTGACAGAGGGACTCTGAACGAGTGAGAGATCTCTGGCCTGTCACTCGTCCCGTTCTGGTGGGACACTGCCACTGCTGTCGCTGTCTTCCCAAACGCACCCACCGGGCCGAGGCTGGGCATCTCTCTGCTGACTGCGGGTGCGGAGGCATGGGATAGACCTAGCTCAGACGCCCTCCCCTCCACAGACATGGCCAACCTCTCCCTCCACGATCATGATGGCTCCAGCGGCGCCTCCGACCAGGACACGCTGGCCCCTCTGCCGCACCCAGGGGCTGCCCCTTGGCCCATGGCTTTCCCTTACCAGTACCCGCCGCCCCCACACCCCTACAACCCGCACCCAGGCTTCCCCGAGCTGGGGTACAGCTATGGCGGGGGCAGCGCCAGCAGTCAGCACAGTGAAGGTAAGGCGGCGGGGGTCGTGGAGGGAGCCCCAGGCGAGCCCCAGGCTTCCTCTGCAAGCTCTGAGTGTCCCCCACCCCGTCCCTGCCTGTCCCCTTCAGGCAGCCGGAGCAGTGGCTCCAACCGTAGCGGCAGCGACCGGCGAAAGGAAAAGGACCCGAAGACCGGGGACTCGAAGTCGGGCGGCAGCGGCAGCGAGTCGGACCACACGACCCGCAGCAGCCTGCGGGGGGCGCGGGAGCGGGCGCCGAGCGAGCGCTCGGGTCCTGCCGCCAGCGAGCACAGCCACCGCAGCCACCACTCGCTGGCCAGCAGCCTGCGCAGCCATCACACGCACCCGAGCTACGGCCCCCCCGGGGTGCCCCCTCTCTACGGCCCCCCCATGCTGATGATGCCCCCACCGCCTGCGGCCATGGGGCCCCCAGGAGCCCCTCCGGGCCGCGACCTGGCCTCCGTGCCCCCTGAACTGACCGCCAGCAGACAGTCCTTCCGCATGGCCATGGGAAACCCCAGTGAGTTCTTTGTGGATGTGATGTGAGCAGGGCCCCTTCCCTACTTTCATCCCACCCCGCCCGGGGCAGGCCGCGTCCCTCTCTCCGTCCGTCTTTTTTACTTTGGTACCTGAAAGGGAAATAAATGGAACTAAATCCAGGCCCGCTAACCGCTCGCTGGGTGCAGCGAGGGCAGGGTGCACCTGATCGCCACTGCAGCCCCTAACCTGCCACCAGCCCCGGCTTGTTCCTCTGCCCACTAACCGCTGCACAGGACTTCCCGGGATCCTTCGTGTCCCTGGGACCCAAACTGCTGGTGCTGCTCCTTACCACCCCGCCATCACCGCCACCACACACACTTCAGGAGCTGACCCAGCAGTGCCCTTGAGGGCCTGCATACCCCTCATCCCCACTTTCCCTCCCTCCGTTCTTTTTCACCATTCATTCAGCTGCATCATCCCTCTATTAACCCATCCCCTCAAGCATGCGTGCCAACTTCTTGGTTTTTCCCCTTAATACTGATACCAAAAAAAAAAAAAAGACTTGCTTCCTCTGCCCCTCCTCCTAGCTGCCCTTGCTACTGCCTCAGCCCTGCACCCTAGAGCTGTAGTCACCTCCAGTAACCATCCACACTAACTCCACCTGCGCTCAACCTTAGCAGAAGCCCAGAGGGCCCCCTCAGTTGCCTGAGCTGCTAGTGGATTCCAGGGAGCGTCTGTGCTCTATACCCAGCCCCACCGCTGCCCCATGCCTGCCTGGTGTGCTGGTTCCTTCAGACCCTAACCCTACTAACCAGCAGGCTCATCTCACCTCGGGGCCTGAAACATTTCTTTTCTTTCTTTTTTTCCTCCCCCAATTTTTCCTGGGCCTGGAGCAGCCAAGAATTTCGGGCTGTTTGACTTTCTGTGAGCCCCCAGCGAGGGGAGGCCCAGCCTCCGAGGAGACCAGGAACCCTGCTTCAGCAGCCCCTCAGGGCTTCCCAAGGATATTTCAGCCCCCATACCCACACCTTAACCCGCTGAGTCACTAGGCTTCTGAGGAGCACCCAGCCTCTTGCCCATGTGTGACAGACTCTTCCCCTCTCTTCCTCTTTCTCACACACACCTCCGCCACCCCCTGCCCCAACACACACGTGCCTATGCAAGTTCACTTAAGCCTCAGGGCTGGTCCCTGACCAGAGGGCTGGACCCTCTCTCCCAGTCCGCTCCTAGGTCGTGGGGCTGGTCCCCTAATTTCTCTCTCCCTTTCTTCATAGCTCTCAAACCTCCCACACATGTCCCCATAATATTTCTATCTGGTTAAAGCCCATAATCTGGGTCTCAGGTTGGGCTCAGCGCAGGACCCCCCGGGCAACCGACAGGCTGTTCTCACCCTGCCCCGTGCCCCACACACCCTCCTGTGTTTTCACCATCACCATGATAACCCAGAGCAAGGTTGGGCAGGGGGACTTCTGGGACTTCCAGACAGAGCGCCAAGTTTTAGTTTTTACCTTATTCTCCCATTTAAGCAAATCACGACTTTCTCTGTGAGCCTCTTCTATAAATTCTGGCTCACCTAGGCTTCCATATTTTTAGGTCTGGGATGTCAAGCGTAAGATGAAGTCCTAAGCTCCAGGTCTTGGAGCAATCCAGGGTAGGGGTATTTTGGCATTCATTCATTTAACAAAGATTCCCTGGGATTTGGGGTGCATGAGGGCTGTGTTAGAAGTGTGACTCAGTCTTGCCTTCCTTCTGGGAGCTCTAGGTTTGCTCCCAACCCAGACCATGGTTTCCTCTAGCCACCACTATAGGGCTGCCTCCTGTACTTCTCTTCCTCCTCTGATTCTTCTGTCTCTGACTCTCTTGAGGATTCCTCCACTATTGCTCATGCCTTCAGGGTCCCTGTATTTTATCTCTGGTCCACTTCTCTTTCCTCCGTATTTACTCCCGAAACAGTATCATACATCCTGACATCCTCAACTGCCACTAATATGCTGGTGATTCCCAAATATATATCTCCAGCCCTAACTTCCCTCTATCTTTAGATCTGTATTTTTATCACCCACTGGACCTCTCCATGGACATGTCCACATGGACTCAACTCATTTCCTTCCCCACCCCCCGCCCCCGCCGAAGTGTGTTCCTTCTGAATTCCAATCCTGGTTACCTTCATCACACTCTTCATAGGCTCACCAGCTAGAAACATTTATGGGCTTAAATTCCTTCCCATATTTTACTAGTCAGTATATCATATCCATTCCACTCCAACAATCTTTCTTGAATTTGGCCCTTCCTCTCCCCTCTGCCTCTACTCTAGTTCACAGGAGCATGGGATTTGGAGTCAGGTTATTCTGGGTTTGAATCCCAGCTCTACTACTTTTTGGTTGCGTGATAAGAGAGTTATTCAGTCTCTCTGAGCCTCAGTTTCCTCATATGTAAAATGACGATAATAATACCTACCTCACAGGGTTGTTGTGAGGATTTAAGTTAGATATTGTACGAAAAGTGCCTAGCACAGTGCCTGGCACACAGTAGAATAGGTGCTCAATAAATGGTAGCTATTGTTATTATTACTATTATTATTATTATTTATTCTAAATTGGTAGGGGTTTAGGATATGTACTGAGGATGAAGCTTTTGGAAAGGTAGGAGTAAACCTTGAGTGCTGGTTCAAGAATTAGACGTGCCTGTATTCAGTCTTTTAATGGCTTCAGGCTGTGACCCCGATTTGCAGGAAGTCAGATCATCCTGCCATATTCTGGCTTCTAGCAGGAGGATGCTAGGAACAGTAAGGTTTGCGACTAGGTTTACTGTTTAGTGCCCTTCGTTCCTCTCATGATGGGCTCAGCCTGCCTAGGGAAGGCAGCAGTGTATCTTTTCCTACAGAAAGAGAAGAGCCAACAGATGTTCTTCAGGTCCTGCAAGAGCCAGGAAGGCCTTTCATGTGCCAGGATTGGCTCTGTCTCTTCTTCTCAGCTTGGATGTGAAGATTAACTGTCCATCAGAGAAGGGATTTCAAATCCCATGTCCAATTAAATTCAACTTGTCAACGGTTTTTTAAGCAACATATATGCCTGTCACTAGAAGGCGCACAGGTCCTCCTGGCCTTGAGGAGCTCACAGTCACATAGGTATAGCTGAGGTAGAACACAGACATATTTTTGAAAAGCTTTAGCTAGTTTCTTCCAAATATTTGCCGCCTCACTCCCTGCCCCCTACCTTGGGTCTTGATCCCTGGGAAAAGGCTCATGTCTAGAACAAATATATCATGCAAAAAAGCTTGGGAAAATCAGAGGTGGTGTCATAAAGCAGTAAACTCAGCACAAACGCTCCTACTGCCAAGTCGTGTGTGTGTGTAAAGTGAGGACAATCAGTCCTCGGACTCTGGAGACTGGAAAGGCCTACAGCAATCCAAGGCTTAACAGCCGGGCCTCAACAAATAGCACTAATCCTCTGAGGCTCTCAGAAACACTGAAATAGGAACAGGAGAGATTGCAGAGACTACAATTCCCAGAATGCTCAATGGGGAAAATGAAGTGAGTGTAGCCGTGTATTCTGGATTGTGTATTTCGAGTAGGGCTGAATAAGGCCACGCCTACCCCCTCCTTCTAAGGTTCTCAAAGGCCGTCGGTAGTTGTAGTTTTGCCAAACTTAGGGGGCTTATAATTGTAAGCGAGAAGGCCGAGAGGCCTGACGGGATTTGTAGTCTGCGGCCTCGGCGGACGCGCACGCGCAGCAGAGGCCGGGGCGGGGCCGCGGCACTGCAGTGAAAGCCGAGGCAGCGGGCAGGCGAGCAGGGGGCGGGCGGACATCTTGGGATCCGGAGAGTGGCCAGGCTGGCTGAGCAGGGGCCTGCGGACACCAGGTGAGTTGGGGATCTAGGTGTACGGGGTGAAGGAGGACGCCTGCCTGGCTGCCCAGCTTTGCTCTTCCCTGCACTGCGCTACGCGGAAAGCAGTCCACACCCGGGAGTGGCCTCAGCCTTCAGAACCGGGAGGGAGCTGACGGCGGGGCGGGGGCGCCCGGGGCGCGGTTGCAGGACGGGCGCTGAAGCGGTGCCCTCCACCTGACCCGCCCGGAGCTTCCCGTGAGAAGGGGACCCTACTGGAATCCTCCCAGAGCAGGGATGCCCCGCGGCGGCCCCCTCCCTAGGATCGTGACAACCCCCTACCCCGCGGCGCCTCCTCTCGGCGCAAGAACAAGCTTCCCACCCTGCGGCACCCCCTCCTCGCAGTTGAGTGACAGCCCCCGCACTCCCTGGAACCATCTTTACCCGCGACGTCCTCTTCCCCAGGGCGAAAAGCCCACCACCCTCGCCAGCTTTCTCTTATTCACCACTACTAGTCTCTCCCTGCCTTTTTTTCCTCTTTAAAGCCTTGGCTTTGACATACTGGAAACTCTCTCCTCCAGGTGCCCCCACCATACCTGTTGCCACTGTGGGCTCACCTGAGTATACTGCCTGGCTGTTGCTGTCAGTCTGTCCCTTAACTAAATATGCCATTCCTGTCCTGGGCCCCACCTCTGTTTCTCTGATGCCCTGAGCTCCCTACCACTTGATACCTGTGAACTTGGTTCTTTGCCCAGGGCTCTACCTCCATTTTGCGCTTCCTCTCCCAGTCTCTTTGGGACTGAGGAATGGGATGTGTCCACCACCTTGAGAGACTTCTCACGCAGTCTGGGAGACCTTGACTGCCACAGTAATAGGCTTTATTTTCCAGTTTAGCAAAGTCTGCTAAACTGCCCCCTGTGAAATTAACACCAGGGCTAATCCAGGAAATCTAGAACTAAATTAACCCTTTTTCTCATTGCAAACAGTCTAATTTAGTTTGACCCAAATAATTTGGATAATTCAGGGATTCTGCCCCTCGTTTACAGGCACTCGGGTCAGAAGTGAATTATGCTGTGGGTCTGGAATCACAGAATTTCAGCTGGAAGGATCTCTTGATTTTTATGAACCTGCACCCACCTCGTTCCCCCACACCCCTGTATTTTCATTGCACTTGGAGCTGAGAGGGAGCCTCTCTTTTTAAAAGAGAGGTGGTCAAAAATAACTAATAAGCAGCTTGGGTCACTGAAGTGTAGTCTGTCAGGACTGGGGCCTTTCTACTCTGCTCTTTTGCCTGTTTATCTGACTGCCTGGGAGAGGCTGGAGCCACACTCCTGGGTCCGTGTCAGGGCCTAAGGCCTCCCTTCTCTTCCTCCCCACACCCTGCACACCCTTTCCTGGAATGTTTAGACTTCTGTGAATTAGAGAGCTGGAGGTTCGGGCCCTGCTGCCTTCTCTGAAGGGTAGTGGAGCCTGAGGAACTGGGCGCTCCTAAAGCTTTGCCTGGGGGCCCCAGGCCTGAACCAGCTGGAGTAATTCCTACCACCATTCCTGCAACCACAGGCAGGCCTTCACGGTGACTCACCCGCTAGAGCGAGTGAGAGTCTGCACAGGAAGGGGCCTTGCTGAGCTCAGCACTGTGAAAGGGGGGAGGGGGCTACTCTGGGCTCAGCCCCAGAAAAGGGGCGGGGGGGGGTGTCAAAATGGCCTTAGAATCCTGGGCCTAAGTCCCTCTCCCTTTTCTCCCTTCCAGTATGGGATAAACAGGAACTGGAGCCTGGCTAAGGGGAGGGGCATGCCTGGGAGGGCTGCAGGGTCACTTGCTGGAGGATCAAGTCAGAAAAAAAGCCCAGCCAGTGACCTGCACAGCCCCACAGGGGACATTGGCAGGGGTTCTGAGACCTTCCCTTACCCTGCCCCCCCCATCCTAGGTCTGTTCTCAGAGCGATGGGCCGCGGAGACTGAGCTGCCGCCATGATTGGAGGCTTATTCATCTATAATCACAAGGGGGAGGTGCTCATCTCCCGAGTCTACCGAGATGACATCGGGTGAGTCCCCTGGCTGAGCCAGCTGCGCCCCCACCCCCACCCTCCTCCCCAGCATGCAGGACCAGGTCTCTTTCTCCCAGAGGCTTGATTGGGACTGCCCCCACCCCTTGCTCCATCCTGGAAGCTCAGCTAATACAGCCTGGTTCCCATTAGGTCTGGTGGCATTGGCCAGGCAGCCAGTTGCTGGCTGCTTGGTGGAACCTGTGAAAAGGCAGGCCCCCCACAGTCTCAGGAACTCCTGCCCTTCCTGCCTCCTGTTTGCTGTAGTGACAGACCTGGTTGCTGGAGCTGAGTGCTTTTGGCCGGGCAGATTGATCCCTCCTTTGAGGAGAAGGGAGATCTGTCTCCAGCGGGTGGAGTCAGTGGTCAGGCTGGTGGTACTAATCCACCTAAGTCTTGCTCTCACAAGCCCGTCTCATGGTGAGAGTCTTCACTGGACTCTTGAAAGCCTCTCCCTTGCTCAGGAGTCAGGCTGCTGACTCAGCTGTTTTCAGTTCCTCTGGGCCACTCCTGGAGGAGAGGTGGTGAGCAAGCCTGAGGCACTCTCCAGGTCACTGAGGGATGAGCAGGGAGGGTGTGCTGCCTTTCTGGCCTATCAGAGTAGCCTGGGAACAGCCCCTTGTCCTGTGTGCCTCAGACCTCTGTAAGGAGGCACAGCCTCACTTCTCGTTCTGCCCCACCCTGCATGCCACTGCTGTTCCCTGACAGAGGGGACTTATCCCAGCCTCAGCGGCTCTAACGAGATTAGGCTCCTTTGGTTCATGCTTTCCTGTTTTTCATCCTGGAATTGCTTAGAATAGACAGTCAGAGATGGGCCTGCTACAGCGGCTCCCAGTTTCTTGGCTAATGGGCTGGCCTGGCCTTTGTGGCTGTTTGTCCGTTGGCTGGTGGTGGGGCATGGGCTAGAGTTGTGGCAGTGCCTGGCTTGCATATACCCACCCACAGCCCACTCCCACCCTGATGGACCTGGTTAAGCCAAGGCCAGGGCATACACCATCTTGCATGCCTTGCTGTGCTCTCCACCCCTTGCCTGTTGCCCGTCTGCTTCCACCTCATGGTGGGTGCTGCCTACCCCAGTGTGTTGTGTGTCTAATCCTCTTTCTCGTTGCTGTCACTCTCCTCTTCTTGCTGGCGTCATTTCTCTCATCCCATCTCATTGGCTGCCATAGCAATAGGTAAGCGGCGTGATAAGCTGCTGCCCAGGCACAGGTGGGTGGGGGATCCTGCCCCCGCCCCGGCCCCCGCATCGTTGTTCTGTTCATCCTTTTTCATCCCTGAACTTGCCCTGGAATTGGATCCTGGACAAGAATGGGGTGGCCCAGCTCCATGGCCCCTCGGCTTTTCCCTCAGTAGATTAGAGCCTTCTCTGAAGTCATGCTGGCTTTGTCTAACTTCTGGAGGAGCCAGCCTTCCCCACTGGTGGGATCACTAGTGGAAAGACTGGAGAAGCAGCAGCGTCTCTTTCTCATCTGGGCCTGGAGCTTACTGAGAAGCTATAGAGATGGCAGCAGGAAAACTGGAGCCAGGCCTGGAAGTCAGGAACATACTTCTCTAAACCTGATGGACCTCACTTTATTGTGGTTATATCTGCTGTCCTGTCATTGCCACCTGACTTCCCTGTCTCTCGTGGCCTTCAGATATCAGCCTAGCTCTGGCCCTCCCCCACCCCGTGCCCCCACTGGGAGGAGTCCTAGAGAACCACCCCAACGGTTTAGGCATTGGCTTTAGAGTGCGTGCCAGACTTCAGCAGAGAGGGGGGTGGCTGTTTGTTAGCTGTGGTTGATCCCTGCGGAGTGAGGTTTGCCCATGTACTGAGCAGCCTCTGTGCACCCTTTTCTCTCAGGAGGAACGCAGTGGACGCCTTTCGGGTCAATGTTATCCATGCCCGGCAGCAGGTGCGCAGCCCCGTCACCAACATTGCTCGCACCAGTTTCTTCCATGTTAAGCGGTCCAACATCTGGCTGGCAGCTGTCACCAAGCAGAATGTCAATGCTGCCATGGTCTTCGAATTCCTCTATAAGATGTGTGACGTGATGGCTGCCTACTTTGGCAAGATCAGCGAAGAGAACATCAAGAACAATTTTGTGCTCATATATGAGCTGCTGGATGGTGAGGCTGGCGGGGCAGTGGGTCTAGGGTGGGGATGCACCTGCTGGGGCCTGGCCTGGAGGTGGGAGCAGGTCTGAGGCTCCAGTGCCCTCTGAACTTCCTTTCCTGACTACCTGGTATTTTGAGCTCTGAGGAAGACAGTCCAAATCCAGAACTAAAGGCTGATCTGAAGTGAATACAAAAATAGGCTAGCGAGTGGAGGTAGGGGAAGACCAAAAGGTCTTTTGGTGCCTGGTCTTCCTGCAGTTCAGTTAAGCACGTTTCATCCTCTTATCTTTGTGGTTTGGGCCTTACTACACTGACTCTCCTCCCAGCTTTCCATCTCAACAGCTGCCTCAGAGCCTGGACAAGGGTGAGATATTATAGGCCCCTCCGGGCGCATTGTTACTTCTCTTCCTCTGTAGCGTATGATTTAAGTGAACAGAGTCCTTTCATCTTTCCAACATCTCTGTCTTTTAAGGGCTAAGGGCTTCTTGACCTCTCACTTACTGGCCGTGCGACTCTTCTGCTGCTTTTCCTATTTGAAAAAAACGTGATATTTTCATTGTTTTCTTATAAAGCACAAATCCTAGAGTAAATGCTAAAACTTTGCTGCAGATGATGCCTAAATGTCTTTTGGAGCTATGCTGGCCAGATATATCCAGGCCAGGGGAGGGATTGGCGCAAAGGAGCCTTCCGCTTTTTCTAGGAGCTGACGGCTCCCTTCCTTTTGCAGAGATCCTAGACTTTGGCTACCCACAGAACTCAGAGACAGGTGCACTGAAAACCTTCATCACCCAGCAGGGCATCAAGAGCCAGGTACTCAAATTGTACAGGCTGTAGTCAGGGTGCAGCCCAACCTCCCTTCATCCCCGCTGGCCCCCAAGCCTTGTCTGAGCTGACTCATGAGCCTGCCCCTGACAGGAAGTGCTGGCCTGAGCCTTCTGCCATGACCGCAGGCCTCTTTTGCTCTGTGTGGCCCTCTCCCACCCCTGGAGCTTGCCAACTCAGCATCTCTGTTACTGGGGATACAGCTCAAGCAGTTTCCTTCTACACTGGGGGAAGGGGGGGTGTGGACTGCTCTGGAGGCTTGGTATTCCTCAGGAGGAGAGAGCTTGGGCCCTCTTCTAGGATCCAGGCCTCATAGCCTTCTCCTTCTTTTCTGCCTGCCTCTTCCCATCTGCGCCCCTCTGCTGCTTCCTGTGGGCACCATGTTGGCCCTGTGTTCTCCAGCATCAGGTAAGCTGTTCCCTCAGCTTCCACCCTTGCAGCTTTGCTCAGTTTTCTCCAGGCCCTGCCCCATGGGGGAAGATGGGTCACAGGGTGGGGACTAGAAGGGAGAGGGGATGAGGGTGGAGTGGGGATGGAGACAAGTGGATTGAAGGGGGAGAGGAGTGAGGCCTTGCTGTTTGTCTCTATCCCCCATGTAGACAAAAGAAGAGCAGTCTCAGATCACCAGCCAGGTGACCGGGCAGATTGGCTGGCGGCGGGAGGGCATCAAGTATCGCCGGAACGAGCTCTTCCTGGATGTGCTGGAGAGTGTGAACCTCCTCATGTCCCCACAGGGTGAGGGCCCTCTTGTGATGAAGCAGGATGGGGGCCAGGGCAGGATATTGGTCCTGACTCAGCTGCTCCTATTTATCTGTCCATCACCAGGGCAGGTGCTGAGCGCCCATGTGTCAGGCCGGGTGGTGATGAAGAGCTACCTGAGTGGCATGCCCGAGTGCAAGTTTGGGATGAATGACAAGATTGTCATTGAGAAGCAGGGCAAAGGCACAGCTGATGAAACAAGCAAGAGGTGCCTGAGGCAGGGGAGCTGGTGGGAGAGGGTGGACCTTGGAGGGCTGAGCAGAGCCTGGTGAATCACAAGTTCCTTCTGGATTTCATTTTTGCGGTAATGCAAACTCCCTCTTCCTAAGGGTGTGCTTGGCTTGGTTGCTCTTGGTATCTGTGTTAAGAGAGATGAGGGGATTGTCCTCATCCTACTCAGAGTAAGCCCCTTTGTTTGATCCCAAGGACCAAGATTCTTCTGTACATACTGATGGCCCCTGCCCAGTGTGCCTGAAACTTTTGGGTTCCAAGCAGCACAGCTCTCAAAAGATGAGTTTGCAAAGCTCCCACTCATCCATAACTCTGGGACAGGGACCCGCAAGTCAGAAAGCTGCATTCTGACAGCTTTCCATAGATGACAGTGCACGCCTGTCCAGGCTCTGGCAGCCTTTGGGGGTGGGCTAATCTCCCAGCCCGACTCTCTCATGCCAGTCTCTTGTACCAATGAGGAGACCTTCTGTCCCTGCTTGCAGCGGGAAGCAATCAATTGCCATTGATGACTGTACCTTCCACCAGTGTGTGCGACTTAGCAAGTTTGACTCGGAGCGCAGCATCAGCTTCATCCCACCAGATGGAGAATTTGAGCTCATGAGGTGCCATTGGGGTGTGAGGAGCAGGGGTTGCTGTCGGCAGAGATGGGGGGAGAGGGAGGAGAACAGGCTCTGCTGTGCCAACCTGAAGGTCTCACACCCCTAAAGGTATCGCACCACCAAGGACATCATCCTTCCTTTCCGAGTGATCCCGCTAGTTCGGGAAGTGGGACGCACCAAGCTGGAGGTCAAGGTGGTCATTAAGTCCAACTTCAAGCCCTCGCTACTGGCTCAGAAGATTGAGGTGAGGATAAGGGACTTGGGGAGGAGGAAGCACTTGTCTCCAGGAATAAAGGGAGCTGATGGCAGGGTTTGACAGCACTCCCTGACAGGTGTGTCACTTCTAGGTGAGGATCCCAACCCCACTGAACACCAGTGGGGTGCAGGTGATCTGCATGAAGGGGAAGGCCAAGTACAAGGCCAGCGAGAACGCCATCGTGTGGAAGTGAGTCTTTCCTTCATGAGGCCACAGCAGGGCTCAAGATGCCTTGGTGTACCCTCTTGTTAAGTTTCACCTTTCGTCGTGTGTGTGTGTGTGTGTGTGTGTGTGTGTGTGTGTGTGTGTATGGAACGGGGGTGACTGCTTCTCCAGGAGCCTTTGCTTGTGTTCTCACCCCTTATACCTCTGTGTAAGCGTGCACATGCCTGCACTGGGGTGCATGCATGCATGCATTTATTAAGAGTCTTTAACATTTCCCTATTTGCCCTTGTAATACCTCTGTGAAGTAGAGAGCAAGGGATAGCATGGCCATGTACCTAAGCAGAAACTGTGTGCAGCCCACAGTGCTAAAGGAATAACAGACCCAAGGTTTCATAGCAAGAGGTTATCCGAGTCCTCACCACATTTCCTTGCCCTAGCACCTCCCACAAGCTCCTGGGTTCTCTTCCCTGCCACCCCCCAACCTCCCCAAAGGGGCAACCCCCCTTGAAGCTCCTCCAGGCTACCAGGGCCCCTGTGTTCCCAGGATCAAGCGCATGGCAGGCATGAAGGAATCGCAGATCAGCGCTGAGATTGAGCTGCTGCCCACCAACGACAAGAAGAAATGGGCTCGACCCCCCATTTCAATGAACTTTGAGGTATGGCAGAGAAGGGGCCTAGAGCCATGGCAGGGTGTGCTAGGAAAGACTTTAGAGATCATTCAGATCAACCTCTGCACCTACCACCTTGCAGACGAGGAAACTGAGGCCCAGAGAGAAGTGATTTCAATTCACAGACCCATTCCTTCCCGCCTTAGGCCTCCTACTAGAAATTGCTATTCACACCGACAAAAATCTTTGACTTCCTTTGGCTTCTCATAAAACAATTCTTAGGGAAAACTGAAATAGCTTGCATGCCAGGTACGACACAGTTTACAGACAGGAAAATGAGCTGACTTTGCTTTGTGCAAGTTAGACATGTAATTTTTTCCACCTTATTGTTTAAGTCCATAATATTGAGCAGGATAAGTATGTTCTAAGGCAGGTCTTTGGTTGCTGCCACCTGCTGATTAAAGGAATTGATTCAAGTCCTCACAGGCAGGGCCTGACTTCAAACCCAAATGATTGCTAGTTACTCCTGGATATGCTTTCTTCCTTAGTAACCTCTTAGAGGACCCCTCACCACCCCAGCTTCCTTCAGCTGCTTTTAGGGTCCCAATCATTCAGACACCTGTAGTAGAGAGATGAGGTAGGGCAAGGCTATGGAACTTCCCGGAGGAGAGCGGCAGTGAAAGGAAGGCCACATTCCTAACTGGAGCTGTCCCTTGCCCAGGTGCCATTCGCGCCTTCTGGCCTCAAGGTGCGCTACTTGAAGGTGTTTGAACCGAAGCTGAACTACAGCGACCACGACGTCATCAAATGGGTGCGCTACATTGGCCGCAGCGGCATTTATGAGACCCGCTGCTAGCTGCCTAGTGGCAGCTAGCCCACCTCCCCACCCACCCTCTTCCACGGGTCTGGGTGCCCTTGGCCACTACACGTCAGTGTCTCCTCCCTCCTGCTTTGCTGCCTTCCCTTTGCACCAGCCCCTGCGTCTAGGTCTGGACCAACCACGTTGTGAGCGGGACTGTCGGAGCAGTCCCTGGGCTCCCTGGGCAGGGTGGTTTCTGAGGCTCTTGCTCCTCCGTCCATCTGCCTTCCCCAGCCCCGTGCCAGGCTCTGAGTTCTGCGACCAAAGCCAGGTGGGCCCCATCCCCTCCCCTCCCCTGTGGCCACATCTCTCTGGAGTGGGAGGGTCGGCTGCCCCTCACCTCGGAGCTCCCCCAAAGGCCAGTAACGGATCCCCAGCCCTCAATTCCTACTCTGCTTTGGGATAGTGTGAGCTTCATTTTGTACACGTGTGACTTCGTCCAGTTACAAACCTAATAAACTCTGTAGAATGGAGTTGCTGGCTAAATGTTGAAGTGGAAGGTACATGGGGAGGGGGTCTGGTGGGACTGCTGCTCCCCTGTCTTACTTGGCCTGCCAGGAGTAGAATTTTCTATTCCAAACTCTCTTTTGTCTCAATTGTTACGTCCCTCAGGGCCATCTAAGCTCCTGACAGGTGTTAGCCCCAGGTCTCCCATCTCCTCTGAGAAAATAGCCTCAAGGACAAGAAGCCCCACCTGGCCCCGGTTCCCTGAGGGTAGAGATTCTTTCCTTAAAATCATTCTCAGCTTTAGGCAGGTATTTTTCTAATTAGCAGAGATTAAGCAAGGTTTACATTTGGTCTTTCCAGCCATCCTTAGAAACTGACCTCTTAATTCCATCCTCTTCTCAGTTACTCAGGCTTCACAGACCTCAGTGGGTGGGTTGCAAAAAGGAAAAATGACTCTTCCCAGGCCTCTTAGAAAATTCCTCCCTCTGTGCCTCCCCTTCTCCATAGAATTGTATGGTGAGCGAGTCCCTGAGGGGAGTGCTTCATATTCTGCTGATGTGTTGGAGCAGATAAAGATTTGCCATCACTGGTTTTCCCTTGCTTGGTCTCAACCCTTTTTTTTTTTTTTTTTTAAAGAGGGCTTGAGTTTTAGCTCAGTTTTGTTTTTAAAATTTATTTATTTATTTATTTATTTCGGGCTGTGCTGGGTCTTCGTTTCTGTGCGAGGGCTTTCTCTAGTTGCAGAGAGCGGAGGCCACTCTTCATCGCGGTGCGCGGGCCTCTCACTATCGCGGCCTCTCTTGTTGCGGAGCACAGGCTCCAGGCGCGCAGGCTCAGTAGTTGTGGCTCACGGGCCCAGCTGCACCGCGGCATGTGGGATCTTCCTAGACCAGGGCTCGAACCCGTGTCCCCTGCACTAGCAGGCAGATTCTCAACCACTGCGCCACCAGGGAAGCCCGGTCTCAACCTTTTTAAACCAAAAACATCTATTAAGAGAAAATATATAATGAACTCCCATGTCGCATCCTGGTGGTTCAACTTGTCATCTCCTTAATATCACATCCAGCCTGTGTTCGTGCTTAATCCAAGTGTCCTACAAAAATTTTCGCAATTTACATCTGGATCCAAACAAGGTCCATTGTGATTGGTGAATGCTTCTTAAATCTTAAAAATCACAGGTTCTCCCTTAGCTCTTGCAGTGTTGAAGAAACCAAATAGTTCTGTAGTTTCTCCATCAGAATTACTTTCCCTGTGTTTCATATGAAATGGAAATAACAGGATTGACTCCTCACCATGTCAAAAGGATGGATAACGTTGTGACTTTAGGTGACAATTTTAGAGCCCAGTTGGTAGAATATTCACATTAAATGTGAAGCAGTAGCATCATCAGGGTACGAAGAAGTCTGCTTTGGGTGTAGGTAGGGAATAAATAGTAGTGAATTTACACAGACCTTGTCGATGTGGTTTTCTTGCCCTGTGGCGGTCAGTGAGGCAGTGCCTGGGGGTGGTGGGAGGACGTAATTCGCTGAAGTCAGCTGAGCTGTCAAGTGTGAGAGGACTGAGTGCAGGTCGCGGGCGGGCTGGCTACCTGACCAAGACAAGCAGCCCGTAGGGCCAGCGAACCGGAACAAAACCCGCGGCTGCACAGAACGGCGCCAGGGGCTTCTAAGAGCTCAGGGACCAGCGTGAGTCAGCAAAGCTCTCGGCGGGCTCCAAAATGGACCCGGACAGGCGCGCAGCGGCTGACGCGCCTCAAGGGAGCGTACAGAATCTAGCAAGGCCGAAGTGCTTTATCAACCGCCCTTCTCGGGAGGTTCCCAGATAAACCGCGAGCTTCCCTGCACCCAGCCCCCGCCGCCGGCAGTAGCTCCACCTCCCAGAAGGCAGCGAGAACCGCACGTGTGGCTAATTTTTTAGTGGAAAGGGTTGCGCAAGCGCAGAGAGTGTGGCTCAGCGTAGACTCTGAGCGGCGCTTGCGCACCGTCCCTCCAGCTCCGTTCACCCCGCCCACCGGGCTCTGCGAACTCCGCGCCTTTCTTACGTCACCGTTTCGCATGCGCTTTGGAAGGAAGGGTGAGATTTCGGGGACGGGCAGGGGGCGGGCCTTGGCCGAGGTCTCACGGCGACTGCGCGGACGGGAGCCCGACTGGAACATGGCGACTTGCGCTGAAATCCTGCGGAGCGAGTTCCCCGAAATTGACGGACAGGTCTTCGACTACGTGACGGGTGAGCCGAACCGAATCAACGCGCTGGGGATGCCGAAGTGGTAGTCAGAGGGGGAGTACTAAGGGAGGGCAGTGCCGGGGACCGCTGCTAGGCCTCTCCTCTGCGTGACCTCTTGGCCCGAGGGCCAGTTGGGTCTGGAGCCCGGACTGGGGCCGCGGTACGGGGATTAAAACTGCTTGTATGTCCACTCTACCTGGTATTTTCCTCGTCTTGCCACGCCCGCCCTAGGCGTCTTGCACAGCGGCAGTGCGGACTTCGAGTCTGTGGATGACCTGGTGGAAGCTGTGGGGGAACTGTTGCAAGAGGTGTCCGGGGACAGCAAGGATGACGCGGGCATCAGGGCCGTGTGCCAGCGCATGTACAACACTCTGCGCCTGTACGTGCCAGGGCAGGGGGATTCGTGGGGGAGGTGGGAGGGCGGACGGTCAGGAGACGAGATGTGAGGGAGGAAGGTCTGATGGCCACAGAGCTTTCTCCTCCACTTCTGACTCTTTGCTTTCTATCCCTATCCTCAAGGACTGAGCCACAGACCCAGGGAAACAGCCAGGTGCTACTAGACGCCCCCATCCAGTTGTCAAAGATAACAGAGAACTACGGTGAGAGTGAGGGAAGATTGAATTAGCTGCCCTATGTCCTTTTCTTGGCCTCCACCCCCTAGCCACCTGCCCCCTGGAGCTCAGAACTCTTGGTACCTCTGTTCCACAGAACAAGGTTTTAGGAGCTAGTTGATGTCTTTACTGAGGGCAGATGAGCCTATTAATAAAGGGATTAGGATTGGAGAGTTCTCTAAGCTCTTGGGTGTGGTAGGAAGCATATGGGCCTTGCAGCTGGACAGTCTTGGGTTCACTCCCCAATTTTGCGACTTACTAACCAACTGCATGATCTTGTAAGAGTTGCCTGTCTGCTCCCAGTCTCTGTATCCTTAATCTGTGAATTGAGTTTTTGTTTTGTTTTTAAGTGTTGGGAGGATGATATTTATCTCCAGGATTTGTAAGGCTTTCCTTTAAATGTATGTTTCTGTGTTTAGTTTGTGTTAATTACTCAAAATGTTAGTTTCCCTTCCCTTAGGGAGAAGGTGACAGCTTTTCTTATCGCTTACAGACTGTGGCACCAAACTTCCAGGCCTGCTAAAGAGGGAACAGTCCTCGGTGAGGAGGGGGAGGAGGAAGAAAAGGAGAGGGCTGTATCTGTGGTGGGAGTGGGAGTTGCTTGTCTCTAAATATTGGAGTATCTTTTTGGGGGATTTCTGATTGTCTTTTCCTGAGTCTCCGAGCCTACACCCTAGGATGAAATGGTTGTGTTTGGACCCTTAGACAGTGAATGCAAAGAAGCTAGAGAAAGCTGAGGCTCGACTGAAGGCAAAGCAGGAGAAGCGCTCAGAGAAGGACACACTCAAGACCAGCAGCCCTCTGTGAGTTTAGTGAGAAAGGCTGAGAAGAGAGCAGATCAGTCTCTATTGGGATGGAAGGGGGCTTGGGAGTGCTAAAAGCCATCCATTTCTCCCTTTAAAAGAGTTTTGGAAGAGGCATCAGCCAGCCAGGCAGGCAGCAGAAAGGAGAGTCGGTTGGAATCATCTGGCAAGAACAAATCCTACGATGTGCGAATTGAGAACTTTGATGTATCTTTTGGCGATAGGTGAGGGAGTGGCAGTGGGGGAGTGGGGGTGACATTTTTCTTTTTCCAGTTAAAGGAGAATTAGGAGAGGTGAAATGGGGCTAAAAATAGTTAGGTTTCTGTTGTTAAACTTGCTGTGCAACTACCTCTAGAGTACCCTTTGTCTCCTTCCTACTACCTCTGCAGGGTACTGCTGGCTGGAGCAGATGTGAACCTGGCATGGGGCCGCCGCTATGGGCTGGTGGGTCGGAATGGACTAGGGAAGACGACGCTGCTGAAGATGCTGGCCACCCGGAGCCTGCGGGTTCCAGCCCACATTTCCCTGCTGCACGTGGAGCAGGAGGTTGCTGGAGACGACACCCCTGCCCTGCAGAGTGTGCTGGAGAGTGATACTGTGCGAGAAGATCTCCTGCGTCGGGAGCGGGAGCTCAGCGCCCAGATTGCTGCTGGCAGGTGAGGGCTCCTGGCGAGGGATTGACCAGCAGCAGCTGTGCTTCACAGAGTGCCTGCCATGCTGGCACAGTCCACAATTCGTGTGCCCATCCTAGTAGGCAGCAGAGCTTAGAACTTGGCACTGTGGGGCTGTAAATCCCTTGTCCCTGGCACTGTGCCCATTGCCCTCACCGCCATGAGCAAGTCCTTCCTGTGCTCTGTTCCTGTCCCAGCAACAAGGCAGCCAGTGGCCTGCTTTGCAACTGTCCTGGGGTGCAGGATATACTAGTAGACTGCGCCCACTCAGGCTGATTGCTCTTCCCCCATTCGTAGGGCCGAGGGCTCAGAAGCTGCACAGCTGGCAGAAATCTATGCCAAGTTGGAGGAGATTGAGGCTGACAAAGCACCTGCCAGGTATTTAAAATTCCCTTCCTTTCTTCAGATTTCATCTTTCCCTTCTGTTACCTATTCCAACCAGGTTCTTTAATTTCTTCATTTCTAGAGCATCAGTCATTCTTGCTGGGCTTGGCTTTACCCCCAAAATGCAGCAGCAGCCCACCCGGTGAGTGGCCCTTACCATTCTTGGCTCTGAACACTGTTGGCTCTGCCTCTGCCTGTTCTCGTGAACACTCGCCCTTGTGATGCAGCTCTGTCTCTCTTTAGGGAGTTCTCAGGTGGCTGGAGGATGAGACTGGCCCTCGCCCGGGCTCTGTTTGCTAGGTGAGTCTCCTGGGCCTGTGTATGGATACTGTGGAGAATGGGCTTGGCTCTTGCAGGGTGGCAACAAGTCGCTGACCTAAAACCTCAAGCCTTGCATTCTTCTTTTCCACAGGCCAGATCTGCTGCTGTTAGATGGTGAGTTTGAAATGGGGCACCCTGACTTCGGGGTGCAAAAGTGTGCCATCATCCAAATTCCCAGTTCTCTAGCCCTTCTATCCCAAACGTGTCCTCCTCCACTTTTCCAGAACCCACAAACATGCTGGATGTAAGGGCCATCCTGTGGCTGGAGAATTACCTGCAGGTGAGTGCCTACAGGTGCTGGAGTAAGTCTGGGAAAGGTCTGCCTCCAAGACCATTGGGGTCTGGGAGCTGACTGCCCTCCCAAACTGGGCCTGCCATCCTGTGACCCCCCCCCCCTCAGACGTGGCCCTCCACAATCCTGGTCGTCTCCCACGACCGCAACTTCCTGAATGCCATAGCCACAGACATCATCCACCTGCACAGCCAACGGCTGGATGGTTACCGGGGAGACTTTGAGACCTTCATCAAGAGCAAGCAGGAGCGGCTGCTCAATCAGCAGCGTGAATATGAGGCCCAGCAGCAGTATCGCCAGCATATCCAGGTGTGGGAGCAGGCGGGGCTGGGGACCTGTCCCATCCCATGGGTATTAGAGTTGCGGGGAGTGAGGGAGCTGAACAGTACCTGAACTCATCCACCTGCAGGTTTTCATTGACCGGTTTCGCTACAACGCCAACAGAGCCTCTCAAGTGCAGAGTAAACTCAAGATGCTGGAGAAGCTGTGAGTACTGTGTCTCTGACCAGGCTTTGACTCATGTCTCTTATTTGCTTCCCTCATTTTGTAGGCCACCCCTTGCCCTCCCACTCTAGATCTCCCCTTTTCTACAAACCAACTTTAATTTCCTCCCCTGCAGGAAGGCAGGGTATTCTGTTACTGCTCTTGGAGAGTTAATCTTTCCCCCAGGCCTAGGCAACTATCAGTCTACTTTCTGTCTGTATATATTTGCTAATTCTGGACATTTCGTATAAATGGAATTGTACACGTGACCTTTTCTGTCTGGCTTCTTTCGCTTAACATAACGTTTTCGAGGTTCATTGTGTCAGAGCATGGATTAGTGCTTCACTCCTCTTTATGACCAGGTAGTATTCTGTTGTAGGGATAGTCCACATTTTGTTTGTTGACTCATCAGGTGGTAGACATTTGGATTATTTCCCCTTTTTGGCTCTTACGAATAATGCTACTATGAACATTTGTGTACAAGTTTTTGTGTGGACATGTGTTTTCTATTCTCTTGGGTACATACCTAGGAATGGAATTGCTGGGTTACATGGTAATTCTATGTTTAAATTTTTGAGGAACTGCCAAACTTTTTATTTTATTTTATTATTATTATTATTTATTTATTTATTTTTGGCTCCATTGGGTCTTCGTTGCTGCATGTGGGCTTTCTCTAGTTGTGGCGAGCAGGGGCTACTCTTCGTTGCGGTGCGTGGGCTTCTCATTGTGGTGGCTTCTCTTGTTGCAGAGCACGGGCTCTAGGTGCGCGGGCTTCAGTAGTGTGGCACGTGGGCTCAGTAGTTGCGCCTCGCGGGCTCTAGAGCGCAGGCTCAGTAGTTGTGGCGCACAGGCTTAGTTGCTCCGCAGCATGTGAGATCTTCCCGGACCAGGGCTCAAACCTGTGTCCCCTGCATTGGCAGGCGGATTCTTAACCACTGTGCCACCAGGGAAGCCCTCCAAACTGTTTTTAAAAGCAGCTGCACCATTTTACATTCCAACCAGCAATGTATGAGGGTTCCAATTTCTCTGCCTTCTTGCCAACACTTATTATCTGTCTTTCGAATTTTAGCCATCTTAGTGGGTGTGAAGTGATATCTCATTGTGATCTTGATTTGTATTTCCTTAATGACTAATGGTGTTGAGCATTGGAGGTTTTTTTAATTGAGGTACAGCTGATATGCAGTATTATATAAGTTTCACGTGTACAGCATAGTGATTCACAATATTTAAAGGTTACATTTCATTTATAGTTATTGTAAAATATCGGCGGTATTCTCTGTGTTGTGTCATATATTCTTGTAGCTTATTTATTTTATACATAGTAGTTTGTATCTCTTAATCCTCTACCCAATCTTGCCCCTCCACCCCTTTCCTCTCCCCACTGTTAACCACTAGTTTGTTCTCTATATCTGTGAGTCTGTTTCTTTTTTGTTATATT
This sequence comes from Balaenoptera physalus, assembly GCF_965194825.1. Taxonomy (NCBI): domain Eukaryota; kingdom Metazoa; phylum Chordata; class Mammalia; order Artiodactyla; family Balaenopteridae; genus Balaenoptera; species Balaenoptera physalus. The sequence goes on from NC_138891.1 coordinate 63,196,410, forward strand.
CAGTAGCTTTATTTTTTAGATTCCACCTATAAGTGATACCATACAGTATTTTTTTTTCTCTGCCTTATTTCACTTAGCATAATATTCTTCAGGTCCATCCATGTTGTTACAGATGGCAAAATTTTATTCTTTTTTTGTGGCTGGGTCGTTTTCCATTATGTGTGTGTGTGTGTGTGTGTGTGTGTGTGTGTGTGTGCATTCATCTGTGGATGTGCAGACACATAGGCTGCTTCTGTATCTTGGCTGTTGTAAACAATACTGCTGTGAACATTGGGGTGCATGTATCTTTTCGAATTAGTGTTTTCACTTTTTTCGGATACATACCCAGGAGATCATTGGAGGTTTAATCTTGAAGCAACATTTCTGGATGTGCTGGTGGTAGGGGAGCTTAAAATCATAAGGCTTAGGATTTTGTGACCTTGTAACATACGTCACAGTATATTAACAGGGAGGACAAAAAAACTACCAAAAAAAGAATCCTATTTTTCCGGCATGTATATTACTTGTGTGATAAAAACAAATTTATTTTTTAAAGTCGTAAATCTAGTCTGTCTCCTCTCTCCTCAGACCGGAGCTGAAACCCGTGGACAAGGAGTTGGAGGTAGTGATGAAGTGAGTGCTGGGCCAGAGGGGCAGGTGGGGAAGCTCTTGTTTCTGGCTGCCCTCGTGCTCCTCACCCCCACCTCCTGCAGGTTCCCCGATGGGTTTGAGAAGTTCTCACCACCAATTCTGCAGCTAGATGAGGTGGATTTCTACTACGACCCAAAGCATGTCATCTTCAGCCGTCTCTCCGTCTCTGCTGACCTTGAATCCCGCATCTGTGTGGTATCGTTGCTGTTTCTCTGTTTCGTGAGCTGGGACTGGGCTTTCCCACCCCTTATGTGGTGTGGATTGGCCACATGGCGGAGAAGGCCCCCCCGGAGTAGGAGTCCGCGCCTGGGCTGAGGACTTTGCTGTACTTGTGCTGGCCCCTCCTCCAGCCTCACAGGGCCGCTCTGCGGCATAGATGGAGAGCCTGGCATGTGGTATTTTATAAATACTTAGAGCAGTACTTTGTCTTACTGGTCTCAGCTCTGAGTTTCCTCAAACTGTGGAACATAGAGGAGAGAGCATGGGCTTCAGGGTCAGACTTCGGATCCTAACTCTGCCATTTCCTAGCTTGGTTACTAAGCAGTCTCCTCATCCTTAAAATGGAGATAATGTCTAACTCACTTGGTTATTGGGAGAATTAATTCCCTTGCACTTAGTGGGTACTTGGGTATTGGTCCCTTTTACATCTTCCTTCATTTTTTTCTATAGTTCCTTAAAAATATTTTTTTAGTTGTTGGAGTCCCTGGGACTAGCTGAGACCCCTTCTCATCTCCTCCCCTTCTGTATCCCGCACAAGGATGCTCGTTACATTCTCATGTTACTTTTTACAGGTTGGGGAGAATGGGGCTGGGAAGTCTACCATGTTGAAGCTCCTTATGGGGGATCTGGCACCTGTTCGGGGCATCAGACATGCTCACAGGTAGGGCCCACATCGCCGCTCTCCAAACCCTCCTATGCTGTAGCCACACTCTTTTATGGTCATTGCCCTCCATCCCCTCTCTCCACCTTACCATCTGCCTGCAGGAATCTGAAGATTGGCTATTTCAGCCAGCACCATGTGGAGCAGCTGGACCTGAATGTCAGTGCTGTGGAACTGCTGGCACGCAAGTTCCCCGGTGCGTCAGGGACTTGAGTTGGGGAAGGAGGGCCGGGCCTGACGCCTACAGCTAGGCCTACGTGGGGTTGCTGAGCAGCCCCCCAACTCTGGGTGTGAGGACATGTGCATTGGGGGTGGGGCTGGGGGGAACGTGAAGGGAGGGAGTTGGGCCGAGAACCCACACGGTGGGGTGGGGCCTGTTCCAGGACGGCCTGAGGAGGAATACCGTCACCAGCTGGGCCGGTATGGCATCTCTGGAGAACTGGCCGTGCGCCCTGTTGCCAGCTTGTCTGGGGGCCAGAAGAGCCGGGTGGCCTTTGCTCAGATGACCATGCCCTGGTGAGGCCTCCTTTTCAAGAGCTTTGCCCTCCCCTTTCCCATTCTTTCCTAATGGAAAATGATTGTCTTGCGTTCGTATCAGAGTTCCTTTTCTCCCAGCCCCCGCAACTGCCCACCTTCCTTTGTTCTGCCTTCCAGCCCCAACTTCTACATTCTGGATGAACCCACAAACCACCTGGATATGGAGACCATTGAGGCTCTGGGCCGCGCTCTCAACAGTTTCAGGGTGAGTGTGCCTTCACACTGCCCACTCCTTCCCAGGCCTCAGCACCCCTTAGGGGCCCCCTGAGTGCCCCCTGGTCTCCTGTCTTTCAGGGTGGTGTGATTCTGGTGTCCCACGATGAACGCTTCATCCGGCTGGTGTGCCGAGAGCTGTGGGTGTGTGAAGCAGGCGGCGTCACCCGGGTCGAGGGGGGATTTGACCAGTACCGAGCTCTTCTCCAGGAACAGTTCCGCCGTGAGGGCTTCCTCTAGGGCCACCAAGCTGAGGACTGTGCCCAGGACATGGACTGGTCTCTCAGACCCCTGGGCCACCACGTAGGCAACCATCTCCGGCCATGGACTTCCCCCGACTTTGGGGACAGCCTTATTCCTAAATCTCTCCTTTTGATTGGAGCATCCTCTTGTGCAACCAGGGAGCCCCACCTAAGGGTCTTTGAGGACTGGTCTTCCAAGAGGAAGGGAGTCGGGGGTGCCCTCTGGGATTTTAGATTCTCCCCCAGTGCCCCAGCTGCAACTGGGCTCTGAGTGGCCGCATGTAAATTAAATCTCCCTGCATCTTCCTCGCCTCGCCTCTGCTGCTCCCTGGCACGGGGCTACAGTGTTTGCCCACGGTTAAGGAGTGTAGGCTCTCTGATTTGGCATTTTCCTGTGGCATTTGTGTCGGTCATGTGGAGGAGGCCATGGCATTATCAGTGTTGCCCCTGGGCAGAGATGTCATTAAAGCCGCTGGGGGTCGGCCTTGCAGTGGACCAAGCTAGTGATGAAGGGCGGCGTATTACATCACTGCGGTGCTGTTCCCTCTGGCCCGGGCTCAGCCTCAGCTGAAGGGGTCTGGGTTCTGCTGTCTCAGCCCCACTGCTTGAGAGAGTAAACTGATTCTGTAACCTGGCTTCAAACATGGTTTGCCAATTGCTTTCTCCAGTGGTCTCTGGCCCAGGCTCACCCTTCTTCTCTGATCTGGACCCTTCAGGGCCAAAGAGAAACTGAGCAATTGTCTTTGTCCCCATTTTACTTGGGTGGTTTCATGTTCTTTATTTTTCCCCTAACCACGTAGGAGGGGCCTGGGAAGTAGGGAATTGAGAATGGGGTCTGAGGTGAAGAAAGAGAACCCTTTGGTTTCAAATTAACCAGTATTTAAACGGGGAGGGGAGTTGTTTAACAGAAGTAGTATGATTTATAAATACTGTTTCCCGGGTACGCAGCTGCTATATGTAACTGTGCAGAAGACACTAAAATAGAGACATTGCTTTGCTCCTAAAGACAGTGGAGAAACCAGCGTCAACAGAAGGAACTTGTTGGCTTCATGGAGAATTGTCGTCACAAAGCTCAACCAAGGAATCTTAGCCCAGCTGCTGAGGGTATGGTGGTATAGGTAGCCAGGGAGGAGACACCTGTTCAGGGGGAAAGGAGAATAAAGCCAGGAAGGCTCTGCACTGATGGACTGTGAAGCCAGCAGAAGGGTCACTGATCTTCCCGCCTCCTCAGCTTTCCTCTCAGGAGTCCTCAGGAGGTGTTCTTCCAGGCGCACCTGTGGCCACGTGCATCCTGACAGTTCTGAGAGCCTTCTCACAGGCCCCATCACTCTCTTCCACCCTCGGATTTGCAGATGGGCCAGTTGGGGCTAGCTGGTGTAGGGTCTGTGCCTGCCTGTTTGCCAGACTCTCAGCCCTTTCACCCCTTACAGGCTTGTGGTCCCTGTCTGAGTTCTCCCAATTCTTTTAGAGTCCCTGGAAGTGCTGCTGAAGGTTCTGTGGCAGAATCTGCTTCTTTGGAGGTGGCTTTGTGTATGAAGAGCACTGGAGTTGAATCTGTGATCGAATCCCAGCTCTATTACTGGTAGTAGAAGGGGTCACCTATATTAGCTGGGTAGCCACAACAAGTTGGCCTTTTTGAACACCTTCTCCTCGGCACCTACAGAGGCACTCAAATGGATTCCTCTGTGACCAGTCTATGATTTGGAGGACCATCATGTGAAAAAGTAGTAAATTTTTCCTGAATGACTCCAGAGGTAGGCGAGTTTGGGCTCAAAAGAAGGAAAAACTTTCTTAATAGTTGATGCTGCCTTCTGATAGTTCCTGGCCTCTGGGGCTGTTAGCCCCACCGCTCTCTAGAGAAGGGCTCTTATGGCCTCTAAGCTGGCTCCCAATTTTATGATTCCATTATATAAGAGCCTGTATATATGACAACACAGGCCTACTGCAGGCCTTCAGAAAGTTGGGATGAATGAATTACAGCAGTTGAGAAAGACCCTACAGTAAGTGTGTAAGGTGCATTTGGGGGGGTTAGAGGTGGGGAGTTGGGAGAAGTTGGTTGTCCTGATGGGTAGAAAATGAAGGCAGTGTCAGCCATGTCCACTCCAGAAAACACAGGGCAGAGAGAATGGAGGAATCTGACACACAGTGGGGGAAGCTACCCTTTCCACACTGTGGAGAGCCTGTCCAACCCCAGTCATTGGGAAGCTGTTTCTTCTACTGGAGCCTTAAAGCCAGTCAGGAGCTGGCCAGGTTAGAAGGCCTGTCTGCAGGGTCTTCATTGAAATCCTGCCGTCCCTGCTTCTGCTGGCCTTACCACACTCACCAGCACCTTCTCAGGCAACCTGGCTGGTCCCCTGTGGGAGGCAGAGTGCAGGGGTGCAGAAAGGTCATGGGTTCCTCCATACAAGTCTACAAGGCACTTGAAGGTGCCAGTCAGAGAACTCTTTATTTCAATGTGGAATTGCCATCTTGACATTCGTCGGATGTAGACAACATTTAGGTAAGTTCTCACTGGTTTCCAGGCAAATTTTAGCCGAGTAGAGAAAGGGCTATTTACCCTCACTGGCCATGCCCCAGTCTAGTTTGTCATTTAGAACATAACATCCTACTAAGAGCCACTCCCCAGGCCTGGGCCTGGCTCACCCACAGATGCAAACCAGACAACGTCAACATCAGCGCACCACAGCTCGGCACCAGCCTGGGTGTGCAGCCTGGATGTCGGAGTGTGGGAAATCCCACAGGGTCCACCTGGATTGATGGACTCCCCTCAACCCCGCCCCCCTCCAGGTGGGCTTCAGTGCACTTTGTGTGTCCCTCACTGTGAGCTGCTTGCCATTATTAGGCTTGTAGTTCCCACTTTGCCTTGATATCCTTGAAGGCCAGACCATGGCTTGCTCATCTTTTCATCTTCTGTTGGGTTGGGTTTCCTGGGAAGCAGCTTGAAGAGGAGATTGGTATGTTTACTGGGGGGAGGTGCTCCCGATTGAGCAGAGGGCGAAGTTGAGTATTGATGCAGGCCCAATGAAGGCCTCAGTCAACCCCACATTCTGGAGCTGGCAGGGATCTTCTGAGTTGAGGCAATGGGTCCGGTCTTATTCCACTGAGTTGAACAGTCTCTGGATGCTGGCTGCCACCAGAAGGAGCTGTGAGGACATTGGGAGAGGAAGTTTCCTTCAGCTGAGGCAGTTACCCCTAAGTGGTGACAGCTGAGGACTTGCTGCCATCAGTCAGTGCTCGGCAAGTCCTTCATTCCCGAAAGCTCATCGCAGCAACCACTACTGTGCCTAGCACATAAAGAGGTGCTCAATAAAAATGCTTGAGAAGTGAATATTTGGGGGAAATTATTTGAGAAAAAGTAGGGAATGACATTGGAGAAGGAAAGCACAGAGGCAAGGAGACAAGCAGGCCATGACCGAAACCCAGCCCTAAGGATATGGGGTCAGAGCAGCGGAGGTGGAGGTGCAAAGCTTTGGGAAATAAGCGACAGATTAAAGGGGCCAGGTTTTTTTTTTTTTCAAACGTCTCCTTGTTTTCTTTTATAACAATGTTAAGGAAATAATGACAGTTAATAGTTATTGGGCTCTTGTTATGTAGTAGGCATCGTAGTAAGTGCTTTACCTGCACTAAGTCAACCCTCACAGCCCTACGAACTGGCACAGTTATTATCCCCATTTTATAGATGAGGAACCGGAGTTGACCTAGTGGGAGGGGCTCAGGACAGTCTGGCTCTAGAGCACAGCTCTGAGTAGCCACACTGCCCTATCACTCAGCTCCTAGCACCATTTGCTGAATAGTGAGAGTTTGTTAATTCCGTCACTTAAAACTCATCATTAATTGCACGGGGTGGGGGGTGGGAGGCGGGGGACTTGAAGAAGCTTCTCTCGGGAGAGCAAGCTGATGAGTAGGTCCTGGCACAGTGGCTGACACACGCTAGGTGCTCAGTGAATAGTTCATTAAATGATTTGATACCTGTGGTATAGTGGAAAAGTCATGCACTGGGATTAGCCAGCTCTACCACTGACGGCATCTTAGGCAAATCAACCTCTCCTGAGTAAATTATCATTATCCATAAAATGGGCATAACGCAGTTTGTCTTGCCCACTTCTTGGGTAGGAGGAAGGATTAAATGAGACAAGGTCCTGTGTAAACTGAATAAAGTTTTTTGTACACTGTAAAGTGCCATGGATCCAAAGGGTGTCATTTCATGGGAGGAGTGATAGGAGAGCAGCCTGGAGGCTCCTGTGGAGACACGCAGACTCGCACATACACACACAAGCACTCCAGGCCCTCATCAAGATGATGGCCCCAGGAGGGCCACCCCATAGTCGTCCTCATCTGCTGACCCAAGCATCGGAAAGCAGGAATGCAGGAATGCAGCGTGAGACTCTGCCTGGCACCCGCTGAGGTAGAAATCACTGTGCAATTAAAGCCCATTCTAATAACATGTATAGGCCATGCCCTGCTGGTAATTCTAGGTTTCTCTTTATGTTAAATAAATGGATGGTTTGGAAGGGATTTCTGCTATACTGTATATAGAGAGAGCTTTGAAATCCTAAATTAGAATAAATATTTATCAACCCATGCTATAGCATTTTTAACATTGAGAAATGCTTTCACAAATGTTCTCTTTCAGTCTTGTCTCCTCAATAATCTCGTGTTACGTGGCTCCTGCTGAGTTATCCTCATTTTCTGGAACAGAAGCTTGAAGCAGAAAGATGTTAAGTGTCTTCTATAAAACTCTTAGAGGAAAACATAGGAAGAACACTCAGACATAAATCACAGCAAAATCTTTTTTGACCCACCTCCTAGAGTAATGGAAATAAAAACAAAAATAAACAAATGGGACCTAATGAAACTTAAAAGCTTTTGCACGGCAAAGGAAACTATAAAGAAGACAAAAAGACAACCCACAGAATGGGAGAAAATATTTGCAAATGAATCAACAGACAAGGGATTAACCTCCAAAATATATAAACAGCTCAGGCAGCTCAATATTAAAAAAACAAACAACCCAATCAAAAAATGGGCAGAAGACCTAAAAAGACATTTCTCCAAAGAAGACATACAGATGGCCAAGAGGCACATGAAAATCTCAGTATCACTAATTATTAGAGAAATGCAAATCAAAACTACAATGAGGTATCACCTCACACTGGTTAGAATGGGCATCGTCAGAAAATCTACGAACAACAAATGCTGGAGAGGGTGTGGAGAAAAGGGAACCCTCTTGCATTGTTGGTGGGAATGTAAATTGATACAGCCACTATGGAGAACAGTATGGAGGTTCCTTAAAAAACTAAAAATAGAATTACCATATGACCCAGCAATCCCACTACTGGGCATATACCCAGAGAAAACCATAATTCAAAAAGACACATGCACCCCAATGTTCATTGCGGCACTATTTAGAATAGCCAGGTCATGAAAGCAACCTAAATGTCCATCGACAGACAAATGGATAAAGAAGATGTGGTACATATAAAGAATGGAATATTAGCCATAAAAAGGAACAAAATTGGGTCATTTGTAGAGACGTGGACGGACCTAGAGACTGTCGTACCGAGTGAAGCAAGTCAGAAAGAGAAAAACAAATATCGTATATTAATGCATATATGTGGAATCTAGGAAAATGGTACAGATGAACCGGTTTGCAAGGCAGAAATAGAGACATAGGACTTCCCTGGTGGTGCAGTGGTTAAGAATCTGCCTGCCAATGCAGGGGACGTGGGTTTGAGCCCTGGCCCGGGAAGATCCCACATGCGGCGGAGCAACTAAGCCTGTGCGCCACAACTACTGAGCCTGAGCTCTAGAGCCCACAAGCCACAACTACTGAGCCCATGTACCACAACTACAGAAGCATGCACGCCTAGAGCCCGTGCTCTGCAACAAGAGAAGCCACAACAATGAGAAGCCCGCGCACCGCAACGAACAGTAGCCCTCGCTCGCCACAACTAGAGAAAGCCCACTCACAGCAACGAAGACCCAACACAGCCAAAAATAAATAAATAAATACATAAATTTATGGGAAAAAAAGAACCTGCTGTATAAAAAATAAATTAAAAAAAGAATGGAATTAAAAAAAAAAAAGATGTTAAGTGTCTTGCTTAGGTTCAGCTACCTCTGTGCATGCCGAGATGGGGCAATAACCAAAGTATCTGGGTCCCCAGCCTTCTCACCTCTTTCCAGATCGGCTATTCTCAACTTTGTTCCACAGCTATTCATACAATGGGTGACATTCTCATATCACACATGCCAGTGAGTATGCCCAGGGTCATGTGCCCTTCTGTCCTTGTAGGGAAATATTTTGAACCCAGAATGAGGGGGACTATGAACCTATATTAATTTGTTTTAAACTTGTAAATTAGGGAGCCAGCTCTGGAGTCAGAACTGCATTTGACTCCGGATTCTGTTATCTAATAACCGTGTGACCTCGGCAAATTAGCTTCTCAGTGCCTCAGTTTCCTTATCTATAAAATGAGAATAATAATGGTCCTTAGCTGTAGGGTTATGGTGAATATTAAATCAGATAATATAAGCAAAACTCTCATGTGGTTCCTAGTAGTTCCATAATTGTTAGCCATTATGATGATGATTAGTATTTGTTGCGACCTTCACTGCTTTATTGATTTTTAGTGAGATATTGCTTACAATGCCCTGTGGCTGAAATCCCCTGTGTTTAGTCATGGTGCCTCAAGCAAAAAGACAGGTACCCACACCTCCTATTTTGTGTCCTTGGGCCTAGAAGGGACCCTTTCTTGGATTCTTCTCCCACTGCAGAGACTTTTTCTTTTGATTTTTCTACACACACACACACACATGCCCCTCTAGTTCTTTCTGAACGTTCTGTACTCAGTTTGTTCCATCACTCAATACTTTGTTCTAGGTTGGTGACTCTCCATCATTGTAGAAGTCTAGGTTTTTCTTGACTGCTAGAGACCTTTGAGCATAGTCATTCTGAACTGTCTCACCACCAAAGGTTTCTTACTGTACCTCCTGCATGAACTCTACAGTCAGAACACACCCAGGTATGGCACACCCAGAAGTTGGGAGCTGAGTTATCTTAGAGTAAAACTAGTAAGAATCCTCGAACAATGGTTGAGATGTAGAAGTCATTCAAGAGTTTGTAAATTGTAGTTTGCTGGTGTATGTGTGTTTCACGGTTGGGAGGGGACATTTAACAACCATCAGGTTGATGAGTGTATATTATTTAGCCAAAGAAGAACACAAGTGACGTGAAGAGCACATGAAATGTGGTTCAAATCAAGAATGCCAGAATCCTGCAATGGACGGACCAAGAATTGGTCAGTGGGTCCCCAGACCTGCCTGAGAGGAAGCAGACTCTATTTTGTGGCTTGTCCCTTTAGCAGGTCTTGCCCTTCAGAGGCACTGGATGCCTTAGTCCATCAGAGCTTGACACCACAGGCCCCTGAGCTCCATCCACTAACTCCCCCACTCCATTCCACCCTCATCTGATTTCTTTGGCTTGTGTCTTGGTTTGTGTGACCGTTCTCATCTAGAGTGGATGTACTAACCAGTAAAAATGGATTTTCAGGCCCCCTGTTGGCTGTGTTTCTAATGATAATAAACTGACATCGGGTTTATACATCAGCCTCTTCTAAGTTTCAACAGTGTGAGACAAAAACACTTGGCTTGATCCAACAATGATAATAATTTACTGGGCACTATGTTCCAAGCATTATTCTAATCATTTTATATGAGTTAACTTATTTTATCCTCACAACAAAATAATGAGGTATGGATTATATACATATATACAATGGAATATTACTCAGCCACCAAAAGGAACAAAATTGGGTCATTTGTAGAGATGTGGATGGATCTAGAGACTGTCATACAGAGTGAAGTAAGTCAGAAAGAGAAAAACGAATATCGTATGTTAACGCATATATGTGGAACCAGAAAAATGGTACAGGTGAACCGGTTTGCAGGGCAGAAATAGAGACACAGATGTAGAGAACAAATGTATGGACACCAAGGGGGGAAAGCGGCGGGAGTGGTGGTGGTGGTGGGATGCATTGGGAGATTGGGATTGACATATATACACTAATATGTATAGAATGGATAACTAATAAGAACCTGCTGTATAAAAAAATAAATAAAATTCAAAAAAAAAAAAAGCAGATGGACGGTACCAAGCATGATGACCACACATTCATCTAATATCCCTTGTGTGTGGGGCAGGGAGGGATATACTGGAAGATTGGGATTGACATATACACACTACTATATATAAAACAAATAACTAATAAGGACCTACTGTATAGCACAGGGAACTCTACTCAATACTCTGTAATGGCCTATGTGGGGAAAGAATCTAAAAAAGAGTGGATATATGTGTATGTATAACTGATTCACTTTGCTGTACACCTGAAACTAACACAACATTGTAAATCAACTATACGCCAAAAAAAGTTTTTTTTAAATCGACACTTTATTAGTAAATGGAAACTCAGAAATGTTTTAAAAAACTAAACTAAACTTATCTTGCCTAGGTCTACCCAACTCATGAGTCTCTGCGCTGGGGTTTGCCCTGAGGTCAGGATGGGCCCAAAGCTTCAGCTTGCCCAGTCTAGCACAGCAAGACACCCGACCACGCTGACGTTTGGGATCTAAGCTGATGAGGAGCACCTCTGTGCTGGGGTGACCTCAGAGGGTACTGGGGCCCAGGGGGGCCATGTCTGAGCAGCCTACCAGCCCACCTGGAGCATACCATTGTGTTTTGAAAGATTTTATCTACGAAACAAACCTAATTCATTAAATAATTATTTTCCCATTAAAATATAATCAAAGACGTAATGTGGGGGACTTCCCTGGTGGCGCAGTGGTTAAGAATCGCCTGCCAATGCAGGGGACACGGGTTCGAGCCCTGGTCCAGGAAGATCCCACATGCCGCGGAGCAACTAAGCCTGTGCGCCACAACTACTGAGCCTGCGCTCTAGAGCCCGCGTGCCACAACTACTGAAACCTGCGTGCCTAGAGCCCATGCTCAGCAACAAGAGAAGCCACCGCTATGAGAAACCCACACACCGCAATGAAGAGTAGCCCCTCCTCGCCGCAACTAGAGAAAGCCCGCGAGCAGCAACAAAGACCCAACACAGCCAGAATAAATAAATAAATTTATTTAAAAAAAAAAGAAAGACGTAATATGGTATTAATCACAGTTTCTGATCAGCCTTAAATAATCACACTTGCCAACCCAAATTATTTCATTCCAGCCCCAAGAAAAAAAACACTGTGTTTCATTTAGCTTGGACACCCTTCAGTGACAAATCAAGGTAGACAGTGTCAGGAAAGTAAACAGAAATTAGGGCAATTCCTGATAAAGGAAGAAGGGAAGAAGCATAGTTTGTCTCGACGTAACTTCCTTCCTTCCTTCCTTCCTCCCTCCCTCCCTTCCTCCCTCCTTTCTTTCTCTCTCTCTTTCTCTTTCTCTCTCCCTTCCTTCCTTCTTTCCTTCCTTCCTTCCTTTCTTCCTTCCTTCCTTCCTCCCTCCCCCCTCCCTCCCTCCCTCCCTCCTTCCCTCCTTTCTTTCTTTTCTTTTTCTTTCTTTCTTTCTTTCTTTCTTTCTTTCTTTCTTTCTTTCTTTCTTTCTTTCTTTCTTTCTTTCTTTCTTTCTTTCTTTCTTTCTTTCTTAAAACCCTCTCCTTCTGAAATCATCTCCCCTTTCTCCTTCTGGGTTCCCACAGTACTTTACTTCCAACCCCTTGGAGTGCTGGCCTCATTCCACCTTGCATCCGTTGTATCCAAGTTGCAGGAAAAGGGATTTATCTTGGAATCCTTCAAGGCGCCAGCAATGAGCCAGGTAAACAATAGTGAAACTCAAAGTTTTGTGAAAAGTAATATTCTTGTCTCCACAGCTACACTCCATTGGCCTATGGGCCTGTATCCCAGTAAGTCCACAGGAATATTTGTACAATTTGATGATATGTATTGGCCTTTTGGTTGGAACAGCTGGTGCAGCTCCTTTGGGAGAAAGAATATGGTGGACCACTTGTTTGGACATCCCTGTCACCAGGTTGCTGGTGAAGATATTAGTTGTACATTTCTACTGCTACTGTAAAGCTTTGATCTTGAATTTTTTTAATGATGATATATATTCTCTTTTATATTGCATATATATTTTAAACTATTTATTATGGAAATTTGCAAATGTACAAGAGTAGAGAAACAGAATAATGAACCCCTATGAATGCGTTACCCAGCTTCAGCAATTATCCTTCATGGTTCATGTTGGTTTACCTTATTTCCTCTACACCCCCATATTCTGCCTGCACTGTGAATCCTGCTCCCTCACCCTGAACTTGCCACCCCCTATCCCCACCCCAGGATAATACTTATAAGTGTTACATACCAATATAATGGAATTATATGGAATATAATGTTTGATTGCTTTTTGTGATTGTTTTAATATTTATGACAGGATAAGGTTCAGCTTTTGGTTTCCCTTCATTTTGTTTCAGTTTATAAAAGGTTTTCTTATAGAATTAGTAGTGTAAAATGTCGTTACTCATACAGTCATTTTTCAGTAATCATGATTATACTACATAAATCAACACATCATGGAGATGCAATTTTCTTGCAAGAAGTAAAAATCTTATCTCATTTTAAAAGAGACTCTATTTTTTAGAGCAGTTTCAGGTTCACAGCAAAACTGAGGGGAAGGTACACAGATTTCCCACATTCCCCTGCCCCACACTTGCATAGTCTCCCCTATTGTCAGTATCCCCCGCTAGAGTGGGAGCTTACAATTGATGAACCTATACTGACACATCATTATCACCCAAAGTCCACAGTTTACATTAGGTGTTGTACATTCTGTACAATGTATAATGACATGTATTCATCATTATAGTATCATACAGAGTAGTTTCATTGCCCTAAAAGTGCTCTTAAACTTTTAAAACTTAAAAGTCTTCTTCTTGCCTTCCCTTCCCTCCCTGAACAATTCAGTCCTGAAGCCATTAGATGGGGTAGAGCAAGGTACTTGTCCACAATAAGGTGGGATCCCCCTCAGAGACCCAGAGCAGGATGTCAGAACCTGATCAGGGTGAGGAGGGCATCTGCGTAGGAAGGTTGCCCAGCGTGAGGTGTCAGAGCCCAAGTGAAGTGAGGACATCCATGCATGGGAATGGCCTGCTGCAGGTACCAGAGACCCAACAGAGTGACGATGGTGTACCTGCAACAATGGGGATAGGAGTGCAGCCTGGTGTGGAGACTCAGAGCCCAAGCAGGGGGAGAGGGGCATTCCTGAGGAAGGGATGACCAGGACAGGGTGTTGGGCAAGGTTGGGGTGAGGAGGGCACTCACTGAGGGGGGAAGGGGGCAGCAACCCAATGCAGTGTGCTGGAGACAAAGTAGAGTGAGAAGGGCATCTGAATGTGTAAGAGGGCAGTGGCAATGGGGGACTGATCATGTGAATAAATATATTCGGGTAAATGGGAGCCAGGTTTCTCACAGCTGGAGAAGGAAATTACAAATATAGGAAGGGAGGGACTTCCCTGGTGGTCCAGTGGTAAAGAATCCACCTTACAATGCAGGGGACGCTGGTTCGATCCCTAGTCAGGGAACTAAGATCTCACATGCCACAGGGCAACTAAGCCCACGCGCCACAACTACTGAGCTCGAGTGCCTCAGCTAGAGCCTGTGTGCCGCAAAGTACAGAGCCTACGTGCTCTGGAGCTCTCACGCCACAACTAGAGAAGAGAAAACCCGCATGCCACAACTAGTGAGAAGCCCGCATGCCACAACCAAGAGCCCGTGCGACGAAAGATCCCACATGCCTCAGTAAGATCCCGCGTGCCGCAACTAAGACCTGCCGCAGCCAAAATAAATAAATAAATAAATAAATAAATCCTTTAAAAAAATATAGGAAGGAGAAAACAAATGAACATTGTAATGCTGGATTAAAACTGGAGATATTAGTGTAAACTCATGGTTTTCAAAACAAAGAGATGGACAACAGAAATAAGTACAGAATTAAGTGTGTATGTAGCTCTGTCCCAGCTCTGGCTATATATTTTTTTAAGATTATTTATTTATATATTTTTATTTATTTTTGGCTGCGTGGGGTCTTAGTTGCGGCACACGGGATCTTCACTGAGGCACACAGGATCTTTTGTTGCAGTGCGCGGGCTTCTGTCTAGTTGTGGCACGCTGGCTTCAGGGCGCATGGGCTCTGTAGTTGTGGCATGCAGGTTCCAGAGCGCGTGGGCTCTGTGGTTTGCAGCATGTGGGCTCTAGTTGAGACGTGCAAGCTCAGTAGTTGTGGCACATGGACTTAGTTGCCCTGCGGCATGTCGGATCTTAGTTCCCTGACCAGGGATCAAATCTGTGTCCCCTGCATTGCAAGGCGGATTCTTTACCACTGGACCACCAGAGAAGTCCCTATTTTTTTAAACTAAGACTAGTTTGTCTTTATTTTTTATTTTCTTTCTTTCTTTATTTTTTGGCTGTGCCACGCAGCATGCTGGATCTTAGTTCCCTGACCGAGGATTGAACCCATGCCCCCTGCATTGGGAGCATGGAGTCTTAACCACTGGACAGCCAGGGAAGTCCCTCTGGCTATTGATAGGGCCCTGGGGAAGTGACACTTCTACCCCAATGGCAATAAGCACACCCAGGGCCCAAATCCTAACATCTAAATATCATCCTTCACTATAAGGTACAAGGGCTCCCTAGTGAAATAGCTGATTCTAGGACTGCAGGAGAAAAGATGCAAGATGAGCCTGGAAATTGTGTACTTGAAAGCAAAGAAGTACTGAAAGAATGATTGGGACATGGGAAAAAGACACAAAAGTCAGCTTGAAGTGCTCCCACTGGATGAATTAGGGAGAGTTTGAGCATCAATATAAATAATGATAGGTACAGACTGTAACCCCTGAATAAAATAGAAAACCATGAATCCATACTGGTATACATAAATACATGAATAAATTAAAAGTTGGATGAGGAATGAGATACATATTTTCAAAATGTTTCCACTCAAAACATCTATTCATTATAAAGGAAAAAGGAGTGACTTTACAGTAGAAAAGCCTAACAGACACCACTTTTAATCAAGTAATCAAAGGAAACATCATCAGTAATATAAAATCAAAATCTTGTGCCACCCAATAGGATGCAATCAGAAGAACACAGCGCCAGAAATCTGTTGCATTTCTATACACTAACAACAAAATATCAGAAAGAGAAATTAAGGAAACAATCCCATTTACGGTCACATCAAAAAGAATAAAATACCTAGGAATAAACCTACCTAAGGAGGCAAAAGACCTGGACTCTGAAAACTACAAGATGCTGATGAAAGAAATTGAGGAGGACACAAACAGATGGAAAGATACGTTGTGTCCTTGGATTGGAAGAATCAATATTGTTAAAATGACCATACTACCCAAGGCAATCTACAAATTAAATGCAATTCCTACCAAACTACCAAAGGCATTTTTCACAGAACTAGAACAAAAAAAATTTTTTAATTTGTGTGGAAACACAAAAGACCCCAAACAGCAAAAACAATCTTGAGAAAGAAGAACAGAGCTGGAGGAATCATGCTCCCTGACTTCAGACTATACTACAAAGCTACAGTAATCAAAATAGTATGATACTGGCACAAAAAACAGACACGAGATCAATGGAACAGGATAGAAAACCCAGATATAAACCCACCCACTTAATGATCAATTAATCTACAACAAAGGAGGCAAGAATATACAATAGGGAAAAGACTATTTTCCCTATACAATAGGGATAGAATATCCAATAAGGATAGAATATCCAATAGGGAAAAGTCTCTTCAATAAGTGGTGCTGGGAAAACTGGACAGCTACATGCAAAAGAATGAAATTAGAACATTCCCTAACACCATATACAAAAATAAACTCAAAATGGATTAAAGACTTAAATGTAAGACCAAATACTATAAAATTCCTAGAGGAAAACATAGGCAGAACACTCCTTGACATAAATCACAGCAATAATTTTTTGGTTCTGTCTCCTAGAGTAATGGAAATAGAAACAAAAATTAACAAGTGAGACAAACTTAAAAGTTTTTTTACAATAAAGGAAACCACAAACAAAACAAAAATAACATGTGATCCTACAGACTGGGAGAAAATATTTGCAAACAATGCTACCAACAAGGGATTAATTTCCAAAATATGCAAACAGCTCATACAGCTTACTACTAAAAAAAAAAAAAAAAGCAAAAAAACAAATAACCTAATTTGAAAAATGGGCAAAAAAAAAAAAAGGGCAGAAGACCTAAATAGAAATTTCTCCAAAGAAGACATACAAATGTCCAACAGGCACATGAAAAGATGCTCAATATCACTAATTATTAGAGTAATGCAAACCAAAACTACAATGAGATATTGCCTCACACCAGTCAGAATGGCCATCATTAAACTGTCTACAAATAATAAATGCTGGGAAGGGTGTGGAGAAAAAGGAACTCTCTTACACTCTTGGTGGGAATATAAATTGGTGCAGCCACTACAGAAAACAGTCTGGAGGTTTCTTAAAAAAAGAAAAATAGAGTTGCCATATGGTCCTGCAATCCCACTCCTGGGCATATATCCGGAGAAAACTCTAATTCAAAAAGATACATGCAGCCCAATGTTCATAGCAGCACTATTTACAACAGCCAAAACATGGAAGCAACCTAAATGTCCATCAACAGATGAATGGATAAAGAAAGTGTGGTATATATATGCAGTGGAATATCACTCTGCCATAAAAATGACTGAAATAATGCCATTTGCAGCAACATGGATGGACCTAGAGATTATCATATCAAGTGAAGTAAGTCCAACAAAGACAAATATATGATATCAATTATATGTGGAATCTTAAAAAATGATACAAATGAACTTATTTACAAAACAGAAATAGACTCACAGACATAGAAAACAAACTTACGGTTACCAAAGGGGGACCTACTGTATAGCACAGAGAACTATATTCGATATCTTGTAATAACCTATAAAGGAAAAGAATCTGAAAAAGAATATATATATATATATATATATATATATTCGGATTACTTTGCTGTACACTTGAAACTAACACATTGTAAAATAACTATACTTCAATTAAAAATGGTTTAAAATTTTTTAAATATTTATTTATTTTCCTTTTTTTTTTTTTGGCTGCGTGGGGTCTTAGTTGCGGCACACTGGATCTTTGTTGAGGCACGCGGGATCTTTCCTTGGCAGCGCTCGGGCTTCTCTCTAGTTGTGGCGTGTGCAGGCTCCAGGGCGCGTGGGCTCTGTAGTTTGCAGCACGTGGGCTCTCTCTTTGAGGCGTGTGGGCTTAGTTGCTCCGCAGCATGTGGGATCTTAGTTCCCCAACCAGGGATCGAACCCGTGTCCCCTGCATTGGAAGGCGGATTCTTTACCATTGGACCACCAGGGAAGTCCCTAAAATTTTTTTTAAAAAAGAACACAGCATAGTTTCTGTGATTTTCCCTCCAAAGATGTGTAACCTGAATCTAATCATAAGAAAGTATCAGACAAACCCAAATTAAAGGACATTCTGCAAAATAAATATCCTGTACTCTTTCAAAATATCAAGGTCATGAAAGTCAAGAAAAGACTGAGGAACTGTTCCAGAGTGAAGAAGAGACTCCAGAGAGATGACAAAATGCAACACGTGATCTGAAATGGATTTTTAAAATTATTATCATAAAGGACATTGTTAGGACACTAGGCAAAACTGAAGTGGGGTTTGAAGATTAGATGTACAGATGTGTCAATGTTAATTCCCTGATTTTGACAGTTGTGCCATAGTTATTTAGGAGAATGTCCTTGTTTGTAGAAACTACACACTATATCAAGAGTGATGGGACATAAATTGGCTACTTACTTGTAAATGGTTCATGGTGGGAAGTTCTTTGTTCTGTACTTAAAATTTTCTGTATGCTTGAGATTGTTTCAAATTTAAATATATATATATATATATATTTTTTTTTTTAAAGATTTATTTATTGGTTGATTGATTGCTATGTTGGGTCTTCGTTTCTGTGCTAGGGCTTTCTCTAGTTGCAGCAAGCGGGGGCCACTCTTCATCGCGGTGCGCGGGCCTCTCACTATCGTGGCCTCTCTTGTTGCGGAGCACAGGCTCCAGACGCGCAGGCTCAGCAACTGTGGCTCACGGGCCCAGTTGCTCCGCGGCATGTGGGACCCTCCCAGACCAGGGCTCGAACCCGTGTCCCCTGCATTAGCAGGCAGACTCTCAACCACTGCGCCACCATGGAAGCCCCCCAAAAAATATATTTTTAAAATATAAAAATAGTATATGAGTTGTAACAAATTGAAGAATGCAGTGGTATATTCAAATAGTTAATATACTCCTCTCCCTCCTAATTCTAGTTCCCTCTTCCCTAAAGAAACTATTGTTACCAGTTTCATAGATATCTTTCCAAACTTTATACTCATATGAACACATAAACCTATAAATTTATATGTAGGGAAACACCTTCTCTCACCATGGCAGCCATTAACTCTCTCCTTAGTATCTTTCATTAATCAGAAATCCTTAATTTTTGTAACATTTTATTTTAGAATAACTTCAGACTTGGAGAAATATTGCAAAATATTACAAAGAATTTTGCCCTTTCCTTCAGCCAGATTCCTAAATGTTAACATTTTGCCACATTTGCTCTCTCCTTCTCTGTGTTGTGTGTATGTGTGTGTGTATATTTTTTCCTAAACCATTTGAGAGTAAGTTGCAGACATAATGTTTCTTTATTTCTAAATACCCAATATGCTGTTTTCTAAAAACAAGGACTTTACTTATGTAGTCACAGTATAATTATCAAAATTGGGACATAAACATTGATACAGTAATATTATCTAATCTATAGAGTTTATCCAAATTTTGCCAATTGTATCAGCAATTTCCTTTATATAAAAAGAAAAAAAATATGTTTGATTCTGGATCACACATTGCATTTAGCTGTCCTGTCTCTTTGGTCTTCTTTAATCTGGAGCAGTTCTTCAACCTTTCTTTATCTTTCATGACCTTAGCATTTTGGAAGGGTACAGGACATTCATTTCGAGAATGTCCCTCAATTTGGGTTAGTCTGGTGTCTCCTCATGATTAGATTCAGGCTGTGCATTTTGGGCAGGAATATCACAGAAGTGAGACTGTACCTTCTCAGTACGTCTTATCAGGAGGCATGTGATGTCAATTTGTCCCATTACTGGTGATGTTAACTTTGATTACTTGGTTAAGGTGGTGTCTGCCAGGTTTCTATGCTTTAAATTGCTATTTTTCCCTTTGTGATTAATAAGAATCTTGTGGAGAAGAAATACTTAATTTTTATGATATCAAAGTCATCAGTGTTTTGCAGCAGTGATTTGTTCTTTTGAAATGTTTGAGTCCTTCCCCATCACCCTTAGGTGACAGAGATTTTCTGCAACATTGTTTTCTCTATTCATTGTATAGTTTTGTTTTTCTTATTTAGGTTGAATCCTCTAGAATTCACTATGTATGTGTTGTATAGGAATATGTTTTTTCACCTTTCTCTACGTAATGAACCAGTTTTTCTAACATTATCTACCAAATAACCTATCCTTTTTTCAGTGATGGTGGTGCCACATTTGTTGCATATTATGTTCTCATTTATATCATGTCATACATGAGTCAGGTTCTCTATTGCTCTACTTGTTCTTTTTGCTTGTTTGTTTGTTTGTTTTGTTTTGTTTTGGCCATGCTGCGAGGCTTGCGGGATCTTAGTTCCCCAACGAGGGATGGAACTCATGCCGAGGTCCTAACCACTGGACCACCAGGGAATTCCCAACTTGTTCTTGTAACATTACCATACTCTTTTTTTTTTTTTAAACAACTTTATTTTTTTAAATTTTTATTTATTTATTTATTTTTGGCTGTGTTGGGTCTTCGTTTCTGTGCTAGGGCTTTCTCTAGTTGCGGCAAGCGGGGGCCACTCTTCATCGCGGTGCACAGGCCTCTCACTGTCGTGGCCTCTCTTGTTGCGGAGCACAGGCTCCAGACGCGCAGGCTCAGTAGTTGTGGCTCACGGGCCTAGTTGCTCCGCGGCATGTGGGATCTTCCTAGACCAGGGCTCGAACCCATGTCCCCTGCATTGGCAGGCAGATTCTCAACCACTGCACCACCAGGAAAGCCCCATACTCTTTTGATTGCTGTAGTCTTGTAGCATGTCTTGATATCTGATAAGGTAAGCCCCACTCTTCCTTCTTTTTATATATTTTGCTAATTTTGAAACTTTGAATTTTGACTTTGCTAATTTTGAAACTGTCTCTGTATATATAGTGCAGTAAGTTTATTACACTTTAGAAAATCCCCATGGATTTTAATTGGGCTTGCATTGAATGTACAGATTAACTGTGAAAAACTAACATTGTTAGTTTTTTAGCCATTGCATCTACGACAATGGAGTACCCTTCTAGTTATTTGGATCGTTTTCTGTGTCCTTTGAGCTTTAAAGTTTTCTTCACAGAGGTCTCATATGATCTTGATTAAGTAGATTCTTAGATACTTTATAGTTTTTGTCATCATTGTGAAAGCATCTTTTTTATTGCATTTTCTACTTGGTTACAGCTGGTGTAGAGATATGCTATTGACTTTTGAAGATTGATCTTATATCTGGCTGCCTTGCTGAATTCTTTCCTAGTTGCAATGGTAAATTTTATGTATGCATATTTTACCACAATAAAAATGGTAATGTAAATTATACCTCAATAAAACTGACATAAAATATTAACTGGGACATTAATGGAGGCTAAAACTTGTAGGTAAGATTTTGATGAAGATCAGGAGAGTTACACAGAATCAAACAATCTCTACAAAAGTACTTACTTATTTAATTACAAAAAGAAAAATAGTAGCATTACAATGAACAAATCCGGCAACATTATCTGTGATAGTTCAGGCAATATCTGAATGCAGTCTGTTAGAGAATCCCCTCTTGCTGGAGAGGCCAGTCTTTTTATTCTATTCAGGCCTTCAACTGATTGGATGAGGCCCACCCACATTATGGAGAGCAGTCTGCTTACTAACAGTTAACCAACTTAAATGTTAATCTCATCCAAACCTACCCTTCAAGTTGACACATGATATGAACTATCAACTAAATGCAGTGTGTGATCCTGGATTGGATGGGGGAGGGGGAGTATTTATGAAGAACATTTTTGCAACAGTTAGTGAAATTGGAATACTGACTGTGGTTTAGATAATGGAATTGTTTCAATGTTAAGTTTCCAGAATTTGACAACTATGCTGTGTTTATGTAAGAGTGTGTCATTGTTCTTTTTTTTGTTTGTTTTTTAAAAAAATATTTATTTATTTATTTATTTGGTTGCACCAGGTCTTAGTTGGTGCAGGCGGGCTCCTGAGTTGCAGCACGTGGGCTCCTTAGTTGTGGCATGCGAACTCTTAGTTGCAGCATGCATGTGGGATCTAGTTCCCTGACCAGGGATCAAACCCAGGCCCCCTGCACTGGGAGCATGGGGTCTTATCCACTGTGCCCCCAGGGAAGTCCCATGTCCCTGTTCTTAAGAAACATACATTGAAGTATTTACGGGTAAAGAGGCACGATGTGAACAATCCATGGTTCAGAACAACAAATTAGTTTTAAAAAATGCTAATCTTCCAATTTTTGTACACGATTTGAAATTATTTCTGAATCAGATGTTTACAAATTAATTGTATGTTAATGTATGTTTGATGTCTTTCATGAGGGGAAGGATCTGCCACTGTCTTGTTTCCTGCTGTGGCTTCCACCCAGCACATACAACAAGAAATATTTATTGACTGAATACTAATGAACTAAGCCATCTTCCAATTTGGGCTTCACATGGGGCTGGGAATTTTGGATACTGAGCTTGAGACAGGCAGGAGGTAAAACTCTTTCTCTAGGCCTAATTCTCCTGGAGCTCAAATATGAGCATGTAGATGCTTCTGAGGCTTGGGGAAACACAACCACTGGTCCCGAAGGCAGGGAGGCAGCCCACAAGCAGAAGACAACTGAGTTGTGTTTTGCAACAAGTGACATGGCTGAATGTCATTTTCTGAGGCCCTTTCCCTTTAGATTTACCCTGTCCCCACTGCTATACCACCACCCTTGATAAAGGTTGTTGACATTTTTGGCCCTGACCTGGACAGTGTTCTCCTGAACTGGGGGGGACAAGTTCAATCCTCCCTCCTGGGCCAGATCAGAGGAGAAGCAACCTACAGGCTAGGTTGGTGGTGGCCAAGGTGAGAGGTATCCTGGACAGGGACCTCAGTGGCCCAGCGGCCTGCTCCACACAGAGATTAGAAAATAGGGTCAATTCCACTAACAGAGCCAGTGAGTTTTCTCACATCATCCTTGTAACTGAGTCAGCCAACATTTATTGGGCACCTACTGTGTGCCAGGGCCTGTGATAGAAAGAGAGTGTCACTCCCAGGCGCTCTCACTGGCTCAAGAGGTAAATGTGGGCTCTAGACTCAACCACCTGTCCTGTCCCATTCCCTGCCTAGGCCCCACCAGCTCCCACCTTTGCCCGCTGGCTTGGCACTAGGTCTCCCATTCTATACCTGTTTCTCCACCTGTCCCTTTTTTTTGAGGTCAGCCAAGACTGATGGGAATTTTCAAAAGGAGGTATATTAAGAGATTTAGGAAATTTAATTGGATATTAGCTAAACTTACTGTGGTAATCATTTCACAATATATACATATATCAAGTCATTATGTTGTACACCTAAAACTAATATATTGGTATATGTCAATTATATCTCTATTTATTTATTTATTTAAAAATTTTTTTTTATGGTCATGCTGTGCAGCTTGCAGGATCTAAGTTCCCCAACCAGGGATCGAACCTGTGCCCCCTGCAGTGGAAGCGTGGAGTCTTAACCACTGGACCACCAGGAAAGTCCCTCAATTTTTAAAAAAATTCAGAAAAAAAAAGAGATTTAGGGAAAATCAAAGAGAAATAAACCAGGAAATAAACATTAAGGAAGTTTTATTGCGTATGGTAGTAGTTTAAAAACAAAGGTTCAAGGGTTCTGAGGGTAGATCATCTGAGTTCAACATCCTGGCTCTACCACTTTACTAGCTTATCATGAGCAAGTTACTTACCTTGTCTGGGCTTTGGTTTCCTCACCTGTAAGATAATAATAGTACTTGTCTCTTGGGCTATTTTAATCATTAAGGTAGGTGATGCATGCTTAGTGCAGTGCCTGGCCAATAGTAAGTTCTTGACAAATATTAACTAAGAGAAAAAAACAAATGCACACCTACTTAGCCTTTCCTTAGTCCCTCTAGCTCTTCATTTTTTGACGAGCTGATCCCTCTGCTTGAAACATCTTCCTCTTCACTGCTTAACTCCCATTTAGGACTCCACTTAAACGGCACCACCCTTCAACCACCAGGTTAGGTGCCCCTCCTAAAAGGTCTCAGTTAAAAGCTTTTATAATATCCATAATATCCCTGTAATGCAGCCGTCATCCTAGCCTACTGTAACTGTGTTTGCCTTCTTCACCAGAGTGTGAGCCTTTCAGGACAGAGGCTATGCCTTTGTAGCTCTATATTCCCCACGCCCTCCCCTATGCCTGGCACATAGCAGAGCACTCAGCCTCCAGGCCATTCCTTAGCCCTGCCTAGGATCTCCTCTACCTCCTGAAATCTGGTTTTGGGACCCTCTGGGTCTGTGCTGCCCCTTCCAGCCCTCAGCTGCCTGCCATGCTGCAGCCCCACCACCAAAGTGCCTCCCAGGTGGGCCTCAGAGCCCCTCCACAGAACCCCCCTTCTCCCCAGAGCCAGGCAGCCTGCACTGCCCTGCCCCATCCTGCAGAATGCTTTACACCTCTGGCCAATCTGCTGACCTGTCTTAGACAGCCTTCCCAGCAGGATCTCAGGGCTGGTCCAGCTTCCCAGGAAAGCTTGGCTTCTACCAATGTGTTGTCTAGTTTCTGACCAAGAAACCATCTTCCTGGGACACTGTTTTACAACCAAGCTCTCCTCAGAACCCAAGACAAGGACCTCTTTTTCCATTTCCGTGTGTTTGAGGCCCTTTAATGACTGCTCCTTGCAGCTTCGTATTTGTGCATGTAGCTCTTGGCTCATTTGCAGAAGGGGCTGAGCACAGAACACCCATGGGGAGGTGGTGCCTGGACTTTCGTGGGCCAGGGCTGGTCCTGTCCGGAGACCTGGAGCACCTGGAGGGCCCATCCACCCACCCACCATCTACTCTTTCTCCCCAAGCCTGTTAGAGGAATGTTCACTCTGAACGAGGCTGGGGGAGGGCTCAGCAGAGAAGGGAGGAGAGGGGGGTCAATGTAACCAGGGCTCAGATAGTGTGAAAAGAACAGGGCTGGGGACTTCCCTGGTGGCGCAGTGGTTAAGAATCTGCCTGCCAATGCAGGGAACACGGGTTTGATCCCTGCTCCAGGAAGACGCCACATGCCGCAGAGCAACTAAGCCCATGAGCCACAACTACTGAAGCCCGTGAGCCTAGAGCCTGAGCTCCGCAACAAGAGGAGCCATCGCAATGAGAAGCCGGCACACCATAACGGAGTAGACCCTGGTCTCCACAACTAGAGAAAGCCCGCGTGCAGCAACGAAGACCCAATGCAGCCAAAAAAATTAAAAATAAATTTAAAAAAATTTTTTTAGTTAGAAAAATAAAGAACAGGCTGGGACTCAGCTGGAGCTCCCCGTGAGCTGGATCACTGTGATGGTGGCTATGCCTCCTGTCTCATCCCTGTGCATTTCCACCCATGAAGTTCCCTGGGAAAAGGCCAAGCTATCTCCACCACGCTAAGTGGTTTGAGCAAAGGAAAGGGCTGGAGTGGAGGGTTCAGGTGCTCAAGGAGGCAGGGGATCCCCCCTGGGACCAGCATGGAGATAGTGACTGGAATCAGGATACAGTAAATGGGGAGGGTGAGAACCCTGAGCCTGACTTGGAGCCCACTCCCTACTGGCTGCCCCCCACTCCCAGCTCTCCTCAAGCTCTCTTGGCAGAATCTGAGTGTGGCCTCTCCAAGAAAGCTTGCATGGGTGACCCCCAACACGGTCACTTTCCCAGGGCTCCCAGACTCTCCCTCAGGGATCCTGGGGAAGATTTTACAGACTTCCCTAATCTTTTGCAGCATAACACTGTCAAGTGCACGAAATTTCAGCCAGTAACAAAGGAACCTGATAACAGGCAGGGATGTTTTCTCCTACAGGTGCTTGAGTGATGGGGTGAGGGGTCACTGCTACGATGGGGGCAGTCTGCAGCCACCAGAAGCCTCTGCAGGCCGAAAGGCCTCACTCCAAGGTGGTGGGCAACCGAAGGTACCCAGAAGTTACAGCCTGAGAGGGCGATCCTGCCTACCCTCCCCACCCCCAGAAAAAGTGGGGAGATGGCACAGCAGTGGTGGGACGGCTGGCTGTTGGAGAGGGGAGAACTCCTTCAGTGATGGGGATCCCTGCTTGGAGTGAGTGGTCACGGAAGTGATCACACTAGCTGAAAACACCTGCAGGGATGGGGGAGGGGGAGGTTTCTGCAGTGAAGTAGGGCTTTGCACAGGAAAGGGTCGGGCTTCTTGGGGGCTGGGGGTTCCTACGGTGATGGGGCCCTGGGGTTCGCTGCAGTGATGAGGGTCACTGCAGTGATGAAAAGCTGAGCCATTGTGGGGGTGAGGGGTGAGGGGGCAGGGGTGGGGTAATATCGGGATAGCTGGGGTTGCTGCAGTGCTGAGGTGGGGGGACTGCAAATTGAGCCCCTCTGCTGCACTTGCAGAACCCCTCACTTCCTGAAGGACGGAAAGGGTGCAGCCTCGAAGGCCTCCACCCCGCACTGACGGGGGGCTGCGCGGGGCGAGGACGCGGTTCCTGCACTGCGGCGCCTGGCTGGAGCGGCCGGCGCTGGCGCGGAGGCGGTACTGCGCCCGAAGGGGGCGGGGAGCAGCAGCCCCGCCGCAGCGACAGGCGGGGCCGAGGCCAGCTGGAGGGGCCGCCTTCCGAGCGGGGGCGGGACCAGCACCCACCGGGCCGACGCCCCTGGGCGGACTCAGAGCGGTCGCGGCGGGCGCCCGGCGGGTGTCCGGACTGAATGTGGCCCGCGTCGCAGAGGCGGCACCACCTATCCTGGTCCCGTCGTGGCGCCCAGAACTCCCCAGAGGACGCGACGGTGAGGCTGGGGCTGCCTGAGGGGAGGGGGACGATCCCCAGACCCAGCCCGCAGCATCCCTAGACAGTTCGGCTGTGCGGGCGCCGGCGACTGCAGCCCCCCTTCCCAATCCCAAATCACTTCTGCCAGGATGGGGAGAGGTGCTCTGGACGGATCCCAACTAATCCCTCTGCCCCAGCACCTCTCCGGGTCTTGCCTCCGTAAGACCCCCTCCTTTCGCTTCCCATCTCGTTCTTCCCAACCCAATCCCCTCCACTCCGGCCTGCAGCCCGTCTCAGAGCCCCTGTCAGTTGAGGAGCCCGAGAGAGAGAGAGGGACTGCGGCCCTTCGGCTCCCCGTCCCACCCCGCCCCTGCTATCCCTTGGTGGGCTGGGGGCACCCAGAAGGATGCTGGCCCTTTAAACCCTTGCTCCCCACCCCGAGCATCTTCCACCTCTCCACCCGCGCCACTTCCAACAGCTGGCAGCCGCGGGGAGCCCCGGGGGGCCGGCAGGTACTGGGGTGGCGGTGAGGCCCGGGAGAGTGTGATGGAACAGCTGCGACATTACCCACCCCCCACCCCTCCGCCCCTAGAGGAGCCGGCGGCGGGACTGCTGGGCGCCCGTAGCGCCAGTTAAACATTAACCCTCCGCTCCCCGGGTCCCCGTGCTGCCTGGAGCTGCGCTCCGCCCCGGCTTCCCAGGTAACCGGCGAGGATGCCCATCCCGCCACCCCCGCTGCCTCCCTCCCCTCGCCACCTGTCCGCCGGGCCGGGCTCAGCCTCGCGCCCCCTGCAGGTCTGCGTCCCAGCGCCGGAGTTAGAGCCTCCCCGCCTGCTTTCAGGAGGGTGGGGCGGAGCGCCCTGAACTCGCACTGCGCACCCCTCATCGAGCACCCCCTCCACCAGAGGCACCATGCCCGGCCTGTACTGCCCCTCCAGCTGGACGCCGCTGCCCCTCACGGACTCCTGGGTTCGGGCCTGCGCCAATGGACCCTGCCTCAGCCTGCGGGCCCGGCTCACCTACCACAACCCACAGCCGCAGCCTGTGGACGGTGAGTCCCGGGCGGGGGCGCAGGGTGGTGGCCAGCGCAAGCCTAGCAAGGTCCGACATCGCCTGTGCCCCCATCCCGCCCCAGGCGTGTTTGTGTACCCGCTGGCCGAGGCCGAAGTGGTTTCGGGCTTCGAGGCGGAGGCCGCCGGACGGCGCGTCTCCTTCCAGCTGCAGAGCCGGCGCCGCTCGCAGGCCGCCTGCTGCCGCGCGGTGGGCCCCGCGCTGGGGGCCTCAACACCCCGCCGCTGTGCGCAGGGTGAGTCCAGGGCGCTCCCCGCCCCATCTCCCTGAAAGCAACCGCACTTTAGTTCCTGCCCCCGCTCTGCATCCCGCCCCTCTTTGTCCCCCCTCCAGCCACTGGTTTTTTCATTCATTGATTCATCCCTTTATTCCACAGTCGAGGACTGGGCCCCTGACGTGGGCCAGGTGCTGGGGAAATGTGAACCAGGCCTGATCCGAGGTTTGCAGCCAGGTAGATAGACAAGGCAGGCAGTCCACACGTCTCTCTCCATCTGGAGCTTTAGCTCCTGAGCCTGGGACAGGGTTTTGGTCATCTCGGAGTCCCAGAATCCCAGCATCTGGCACAAAATGTGGCACAAAGAGGATCAGTGAGTGCTGGGTGAGGGGATGGAAGCCCACCCCTCTGCTAGGTTTTCTGGCTTGCACTTCATTCCTTTATTTATTTGTACATTCACTTGATTCCTGCACATGGGATTTACCATCTGGGTGAGAAGAGGGACAGAATTCAGTGGTGTTGAGAGTTGGCACAAGCCCAGCAGGTAGTTAGAGGCCAGAGTGAGCTCTGGGCTGAGGCCTCAGGAAAATTCCAGAAGGAAGTGGAGCTAGCATTTGACTGAAAGGAAGGGTGGGATGTAGTGATATGGAGAGGAGAGGAAAGGCACTCCAGGCAGGGGCAATCGTGTAAGCAAAGGTTTCGAAGTAAGTTATACTGGGTGATGGTAATAAAATACCTCATGTTTATAGTGATTCACAGTTGACAAAGCCCAGTCACTGATGTCACCTCATTTGAATCCAGAGAGGTATGTAATGCAAGTGTTGTTCTCCTTCCCTCTTTTATAGGTGACAAAAGTAACAGCAATAGTCTCTTAAATGTTGGCTGCTTTGCGTATATCATCTCATTCATTCCTCACCACAGTCCTTGACATATAATTATGACCCCCATTTTATAAATGAGGAAACCAAGCCTCCTCTAAACAAGAGAGTTACCAAAGGATAGAATTAGAAATCACAGAGTGGAGACTCAAAACCTGACACTCTGCTCTCTTCACTGTATCAGACTGTCCCAAGCCTCAGCTGCCTGGGATGGAAGCCCCTTTCTTCCTTCTTACCTTCCTTTTTTTCCTTCCATTTTTTTCTTCCCTTCATTTATTCAGCAAGTATTTTTCAAAAGAGTGGGTAAATGATTATTGTGGGGAAATGAGGTGAAGTAGGGCTGTAAAGGTAGGCTGGGGCCAGACTATGTAGGGCCTTGACCATCACTGTATACACCTGGCCATTTTCCCTTTAGCAGCAGTGGTGATGCCCATGACTCCACCCGTCCCCAAACAAATGGGGATCTAAGTAAAATGATGTGCTTAGTATGTAAATGTCCTCTAGCTAGCTTCCAAATAGATTACAGTTCCTGAATTCCTCTTGGGTAGAAAATTCTGGAGCCACACCTAGTGGGCAGTGGGGAGTCCCTGACCGTTCATGAGCAGGGAATTTGTGAGCAGGTGGGTACCAGGCTATGGGAGATGTCAGCGAGGGTTCTTTAGGAAGATGAGGCCCAAGGGTTGAACAGTCTGAAGCAGGTAAAGAAAGAGAGGCGGAGGGTGTGGGTCCCCCAGGACCTTGGGGGTGGTGTGGACATGCCCCCTTCTCCTCCTCAGCCCTCTGTTAGCAGTGATGTCACTGCTGCCTTTCCTAATGACAGCCAGCTCCTTCTACCATCAACCTGCCTCTCCTTCAACCATCGTTCATCCCATGCCTCCATCCTGCATCACCGGTGCATTAGCCCAGCATCCCTCCAACCTCACAAAATCCCCCTTGCCCAAGCTCCCCTGACTCAGTGCCTGCTCCCACCCCCAGATTCCCCCATCTCGTCTGCTTCCAGCCCCCTCTGACCCCTTTCCTCACTCATCATAGGTCATCTTGTCTTGGATCTGGCCCAGGCCCGGTCCACACTGGTGCTGCCCACAGGCCTCATCGCCGCAGCCGGCACCATGACAGTGACCCTGCGCAGCAGCCGGGAGCTGCCCTCCAGGCCTGACGGGGTGCTGCGCGTGGCCCTGCCCTCCGTGCTCACCCCTCTGGCCCCGCCAGGCCCGCTGGGGCCCCCCAGGCCTCCGGGGCTCTGTGACGACAGGTTGGGCCTATGGTGATTCTCTTCGTCCCTCCCTCGGCTTCTCTGGGTCTAGTGCGGGTGAGGGGGCTTTGGCAGGGTGCCCCGGGGGATGGGCAGGGCGGGGAAGGGCTGAGGCCAGTCAGCTAGAGGGGCTAGGGGCCCTGGTAGTGGCCCAGTGACCCTCCTTGTGTTCCTTTCCAGCCCCACCAGCTGCTTCGGAATGGGCAGCCCTGAGGGGGATGGGCCAGCCTGGGAGGAGCCAGCTGCCCCTCGGGATGTGTTCTCAGGCCCTGCCCATTGCCCGGCCCCGTACACCTTCTCCTTCGAGATGCTGGTGACTGGGCCATGCCTGCTGGCAGGTGGGTGCCCCTCCCAGCATAGCTGACTGGGAAATAACTGAAGGCTCAGGGATGGGAGGAACACAGGACAAAAAGAAGACAGGGACCTAAGCCTTAGGAACCTCTAGTCTCACAGTGGGATCACCCCCTGGCCACTTCCACACAACAAACACACACCTAGGTTTGTCAGTGTCATTTGTGTATATCCCACTCCACTCGCCAATGAGAAGAGAGATGCTTACAATGAGACCGGTCCAAGTGATGAAGTTGAGTTTTCTTGTGCACGAGGTGGAGGAGGATGTTAAATCAGCAGCTGGCTGCTATATAACTGCTTGACCAGGCAGGAATACACCTGGGAATTCTCCTCCCAGTCCATGAAAGCAGGTGAATCCCCCCTTGTCCACTCCATAGCTTGGACTCTGAGAGCTGAGCTGAATCAGTCATGATCCTGGCCCCACAACTATTGCCTGGGAAGCTGATAGTTGTGCTCTCAGTACTGGCTTGGGGTGGGGCAATCATCACCTCTCCCTGCCTCTACATCCCTCAGGCCTGGAGAGCCCCTCTCATGCTCTGCGGGCAGATGCCCCCCCTCATGCCAGCTCTGCAGCCACCATCTGTGTCACACTGGCAGAGGGCCACCACTGCGACCGGGCCTTGGAGATCCTGCTGCACCCCAGTGGTGAGAGACTGGGACACACAGTAGGCCAGCTCTGACCTGCTTCAGGACCACCTGGGTAGCATTTTTCAAGTGTAGATTTCTGGACCCTAAGCCAGACGACTGAGTCATTTGTGAGGGTGGGCCTGGTGGTACAGGGAGGCCGGACAGGCAAAGTTCTCCCAGGACAGTGGGCCTGAGCAGTTGGGGTCTAGAGACAGGGACTTCCCTGACAGAGCTGTGTCCCCTTCTCCCCAGAGCCCCACCAGCCACACCTGATGCTGGAGGCCGGCAGCCTGAGCTCAGCAGAATACGAGGCCCAGGTGAGGGCCCGCCGGGATTTCCAGAGGCTGCAGCGAAGGGACAGTGAGGGGGACCGTCAGGTATGGCTGCCTGGGGTCCTGGCCTGGCCCCTGGTCCCACTTCTGGCTGTGTTAGTGCAGGAGGAGCAGGTGAGCAGGCTTACGTTGGGATGGGCAGGGGGCTTCTGCTCTCAGCAGGAGCTCTCAGTAGCTGCCACCACCCTCCCAGAGGACTGATGAGTATTTTCACAGGAGGGCCCACTCAAGTGTCCCTGGAATGTGTCTCGGAGGATTGGGGGTAGGACTGACCTAGGCAGAGGACAGCCACTTGTCTCTGCCCCCGCTTTTATTCAGATGACTACAAAAGGGTGCCCCCTCTGGGTGGAATGGATTGAGAAAGTCTCCGGGGCTAGGTCCTGCTGCCAGCCTAGGTCGGAGTTGCACTCAGCCTGGCCCAGGATGACTCGGGGCTCCCGTGCTCAGGTGTGGTTCCTGCAGCGACGCTTCCACAAGGACATCCTGCTGAACCCCGTGCTGGTGCTGAGCTTCTGCCCGGACCTGAGCTCCAAGCCTGGACACCTGGGCACAGCTACTCGGGAGCTCCTCTTCCTGTTGGATGGCAGCAGCATGGCACACAAGGCCTGTGGGAGCACGGTGTGGGCAGGCCTGGGGTTGGGTGCAGCAGTGGGTCTGAGGTGGGCTGGGGGGCAGCCTCCCGAAGACACACACACACACACACACACACACACACACACACCCCTCTCTCTCCTTCTCATGCTCATACATACATGCATTTCTCCCAGATTCCAAGAGCCTCTTTCATATGTAAAGTTACATTCAGTCACACCGAATCTCAAACCCAAGGATTCACATACACCTCCAGGGTCACATACACAATCGTCTCTCACACAGAGTCTCCCTCACATGCCAGGGTCTCACTTACAGTCTCACACACACAGAGCCTCACCCAGATTACCCCTCATTTTACACACGGCCTGGAGAAAGCAAGCAATCTGGCATCCCTTGTTCTCTACCGGTGCCAATGGGGCTTGCCTCACCCTGCCCTCCCTGGCTCTCCCCAGGATGCCATCGTTTTGGCTGTGAAGTCGCTCCCGCCCCAGACACTCATCAACCTGGCCACGTTTGGCACATTGGTGCAGCCCCTCTTCCCAGAGAGCCGGCCTTGCAGTGATGTGAGTGTGGCCCGGGGCTCTGGGGGCCTAGCCAGAGGCGTCTCAGCCAGTGTGGCCCAGCCCATGTCCTTCTCCTCCAGGAAGCTGTGCAGCTGATCTGCGAGAGCATGGAGATGCTGCAGGCTGTGGGCGGCCCCCCGGACGTGAGGTCTGCGCTGGACTGGGCCCTGGGGCAGCCCCAGCACAGGGCCCACCCTCGGCAGCTGTTCCTGCTCACCGCTGCCTCGCCCATGGCTGCTGAGACCCACCAAACCCTGGAGCTCATGAGGTGGCACAGGGCGGCAGCCAGGTAGGATGGAGTGGGCAGGGCCAGGCTCCTGAGATTGGCCTCCCAAAGAGGCTCCGGGAGGTCACGGCTGCTCCCCTTCTCTTGTCAGGTGCTTCTCCTTTGGGCTGGGACCTGCCTGCCGCCAGCTGCTGCAGGATCTGTCTGCCCTCAGCAGGGGCCAGGCCTACTTCCTGAGGCCTGGGGAAAGGCTGCAGCCCATGGTGAGCTTGAGCCTGGGCCCTGCTCCCTATTCGTCGAAGTCCTCCTCCCAAGTTGCACTGAGTCTGAAACAGAACCTGGTCAGGTCGTGGGGTCTCTAGGCACCCTGCTGTGGGGTGCTGCAGGAGGCCAGAGGTGTGGGAGACATGGCCTCTGACTGCTCCCCAAATCTTGCTCTCAGTTTTGTCCGGGTACTAAGCCATATCTTTGAAAAGTCTTGCCTTATCCACGTGGCACAGTTCAGGCCAGGAGAAGCACCGAGCCCTGAGTACTGAACACTCAGTCCCCTTGCTTGTTCCTACCCTCATTCCTTCTCCCAACCCCAGCCAGACCCTGCTCCCCTCAGCCAGGGGCTGGGTAGGTGGCATCAGCAGAAGGGCAGCCTTCCCACTCTGTTGGCTGTGTGGCACCTCTTTCTCTCCCATGGCCTCCCTCTGGTCACTCCTCACAGCTGGTGCAGGCCCTGCGGAAGGCACTGGAGCCCGCGTTGAGCGACATCTCTGTGGACTGGTTTGTGCCCGATGCGGTGGAGGCGCTGCTGACGCCCCGGGAGATCCCAGCGCTCTATCCCGGGGACCAGCTGCTCGGTTACTGCTCGCTCTTGAGGGTGGACGGCTTCCGGTCCCGCCCCCAAGGGGTAAGCCTGGGCTGGGGTGTGGGAGGTGGGCCTGGGATGGCTGAAGCCCCTGCATCTCTGCAAAACCCATTTCCTATTCCCTGTGCCTCTCTCTGCCAAACGCTCCTACTGCTACCCACTAGACCTCCTTAGAGACCATACTGGGTCCCTCAAGGTGACTGCAGCCTGCCTCCCTCATAAGGTCTTCCACTGAGCTGTCCTGTAAAGTGCTACCCTTGGTCACTAAAGCACACAGTTACAGAGAACAGCGCCAGCATTAGTTTCAAGGTTTTTGTCGAAACTTGCTCATTACTTCTCACAGTGCCCTGCAAAAAGCACCATCTGGATTATTTCCTGTAACATTCAGGGACAGACAGAGCATTGTCTCGATGAAATCTCAGATCCCAACTCTGCCATGTACTAACCATTTGATTTTGGACACGTCACTTAACTTCTCTGAGCCCATTTCCTTGTACTGATTTTTTTCGTAAGGTTGTAATTAGAAGTCATAACATGTGTGCTCTTGGTAGGATACTTGACGCATAGAAGGAGTTGGATAAATGATTGTTATTTTTATTATGAAAAGCTTTATCTGTCTAGAAGAACCAAGCATGCTTCCTCCTTTTTGGTCAGGAGAGCTGTATAATGGACTGTTTGTCTTTTTCCCTGGCTGCTGGGAAGCTCAGGGCCAAACCTGAAGCTCAGCCACAGCAGCTCTAGTAACACTATGGTCAGCATGTATGCTTCCTCTTTCCTTAGTACTGGGCTCTCACTTCTGGTTTATTATCTTTATTGCCTCTTGCAGTGAGCCATCTTAAATCCTGTTTGGAAAGAGGTAGTGTATAACTATAATCAGTTGTTGTTTCCCCCCCCCCCCGCAATGTCTATCCCTCTCCAGGGCCAAGAGCCTGGCTGGCAGAGCTTGGGCAGCTCCGTGTTCCCATCCCCAGAGGAAGCACCATCTGCCACCAGCCCTGGCACCGAGCCCACTGGCACCTCAGAGCCACTGGGAACAGGCACTGTGTCAGCAGAGCTGTCCAGCCCGTGGGCTGCTGGGGACTCAGATCGGAGTGAGTGCCTGAGTGTATGTGTGCTGGAGGAGGAGTGGGCAGTGGGAGGGGCCAGGGCTGGGATCTGTTCTCCTGCCTCCCAGTAGGTGCTGATGCTCTGACAGACCCAGTCACGGACCCTGGACCTAACCCCTCTTCTGACGCAGCCATATGGCGCCGCATCTTCCAGTCCTCGTACATCCGGGAGCAGTATGTGCTTACCCACTGCTCTGCCAGCCCAGAGCCAGGGCCAGGCTCCACAGGCAGCAGCGAGTCCCCCGTCTCCCAGGGCCCTGGGTCCCCCGAAGGCAGTGCTCCCCTGGATCCCCCTTCTCAGCAGGGCTGCCGCAGCCTGGCCTGGGGAGAATCTGCTGGCTCCCACTCCTGCCCCCTGCCTCCACCCCCACCGGCTCCAGTCAAGGTGAGATTCAATCCACATCCATCTACCATGTATCCAGCAAATATTTACTGACCATTGGCTGTATGCCATAAATTGTGCAGTGGTTACTATTAAGTCTACCTGAAGAAATAGATGGGTAGTGATGGTATAATGTATAATGATGATACCATGCAACATACATTGATGAGCACAGGGATGTGGCTTTATGGGAGTTCAGAGTCAAGGTGATTAACCCTGTCTGAGGGAGTCAGGAAAGCAAGAGCCACCTCTGGAAGAATAAGAAGTTAGCTAGGCAAAACGGGAGAAGACATGAATAAAAACAGACAAGCAACAACCTCAACTGAGACATAGGCATGAAGTGAGATGACGCTGGGAAGGGGGTCAGGGGCCAGAAGGAGTCTGGCCTCACCCTGAAGGGTGGTGAGCAGCCACCCAGGGTTTCAGACAAAGGGGCATGTGGCCAGCTGTGTATGTATGTCTGATGGCCAGGAGCTCTGCATTCCTTGACCATTGGACCCACCCCCCTTCTCACATGCAGACTGGGGCCTTGAGTGCTGAGGTGTTGGGCCGTCGACGCAGAGCGGCTCTAACTGGCCGAAGCCTCTCATCCCCCCCAGGCCGGGTGAACTCAGCCCCTGGCCATCTCCGGCACCCCTCTCTGGGGGTAGCACCAGATGGGCCAGGCCCTGAGCCAGGGCAGCTGCTGGGACAGGGCCTGGATGACTCAGGTAAGGGTTATGGGCAGCTGGGTTCTGACACCAAGTAGACCTTGGGGAGGTGGAGCCCAGGGCACCCCACTGCCCCTGCTCCTACCATCGTCTCTCCCCAGGAAGCCTGCTCTCCCCAGTCCCCATGGACTGGGACATGTTGATGGAACCACCCTTCTTGTTCACGGCTGTTCCCCCCAGTGGGGAGTTGGCTCCTCCAGCAATACCACTGCCTCCCCAGCCTCCACGCTGCCATGTGGTGATCCGGGCCCTGTGCGGGGAGCAGCCTATGAGCTGGGAGGTGGGCGTTGGGCTGGAGATGCTGTGGGGGCCTAGGGACGCTGGCTCACTGTCTCCGTCACCCCCTGAAAGAGAAAGTGCTTGGGACCAAGCACTCCATCGACTGACAGCAGCTTCCGTGGTCCGGGACAACGAGCAGCTGGCTCTCCGAGGACGGGGCGAGACCAGGGCTGACCGGGGTGAGTTGCTGGTGGCCCCAGTCAGGGCTCAAGGAGCCTGTATGGGACAGAGAGTGGCAGAGGCACAGGTCTGTGGGATCACTCGCTATACCTCACCTTGCTCACAAGTGATTTGAGGCGGCTCACCCACATTGTCAAGAAAAAAAAATTAAGCAGGGCAATGGGGAAAAAAGGGATAATAAAAGGAAGCAGAGAATGAGATTATGTCAAAGATGCACACCATGAGGTTTTGTGCCCTTGCAAGCATGGGACCTCAAACTGGCAAGCTTCCTAGCAGAGAAGCTATTAGAGAGGGAATTTCATCTTGTAATGATCCACAGTGCCCACAGCATAAAAACAAATCTGTCATTTAGGAAGATTATTAAAATTAAAGTTAAAATGTCAGTTCTTCAGTTGCACTAGCCACACTTCAAGTGCTTAATAGTCACATGGGACTAGTGGCTACTATGCTGGATCATGCAGATGTAGAACATTTCCATCATTGCAGAAAGTTCTGTTGGGCAGTGCTGAAATGAGTGGATGGAAAAGGTACCACAGTCAATGCCTCCTCTGGGCTGTATCCAGAATGTTGAATTTGTGCGTGGCCGGGGGCCTAGTCTTGCTACAATGTGGTTGAGTGTTCAGCCTAACCACTTCTTGTCAAAGCTGAGGAGTCTGAGCTGACCCTGAGAAGGAACTCCATTCTGTTCAAAAGTGGACAGAAGGCTGGGAATTCCCTGGCGGTCCAGTGGTTAGGACTTGGTGCTTTCACTGCCGGGGCCAGGGTTCAATCCTTGGTCGGGGAACTACTAAGATCCCGCAAGCCTGGAGGCACAGCCAAAAACAAAACAAAACAAAACAAAATGTGTACACAGGGAGAAGCTATGGGAGCACTGAGATTTTTTTCTGGGAAGCCCTTTGTAGAGTGGGTGCTGGGAGCGCACCCCCCTCCCAGTCAACATGTGGCTCCTTGGTTTTGCAGGTCATGCCCGGAGGTCCTGGCTCCGAGCCCTTCAGACAAGCAAGGTCAGCTCTGCCCCTTCCTGCTTCACTTGCCCTGTAGCTGTGGATGCTACCACCAGAGAGGTCCTACCTTCAGCCCTGCAGGTGCAGAGCTCAGGTAGGTAAGGTCCCTTCCAGGTGACCTCCCAGGTGCCAGTTCCCATCTCACTGGCCACCCTCCGAGACATAACCTCACCTGTCTTCTGTGCCCCTGCAGAGCCAGCCGAACCCCCGGGCACCCCTCCTGCCTCTCAGGGTCATCTAGATGCAGCTCCTCTGCCCCCAGTCGTCCACTCTAAAGGTAACACTCAAATTTGGGTAAATGGTAGGGACCAACCAGGCTTAGGGACCACCGCTGAACGGCTCCAGTTCAGGACTTAAGGGAGGCTCTCTGGCAGGCGGCTGGGAGCCGGACCAAACTGGCAACTCCAGTTCTGCTTTGGGGGACCACGCAGCCCCCATCGGAGGTCCTCATCGTCTGCCCCCCGAGCCTCCCTCTCGGCTCAGCCTGGGCCGTCGGAAGGCCAGAGGCCCAGACAGCCATAGACTCTGCAGCCCCAACACGGGCCAAGCCAGTGACAGCAACAGTGAAGGCAGCAACCACGACTACCTGCCCTTGGTGAGGACTCGGGAGGTGGAGGGTGGCGCTGCCAGGGCCAGGGCGCTGTCTCAGCTCGATTCTCCCCCCACCTCCTCTCTCCTCAGGTGCGCTTGCAGGAGGCGCCCGGCTCCTTCCGCCTAGACGCGCCCTTCTGCGCAGCGGTGCACATCTCTCAGGAGCGCCTGTGCCGTGCCTCGCCCTTCGCTGCACATCGCGCCAGCCTCAGCCCCACCTCGGCCTCCTCTCCCTGGGCACTGCTAGGCCATGGTGCTGGCCAGGGTGACAGTGCCACGGCCTCTTGCAGCCCATCCCCCAGCTCGGGCTCCGAGGGTCTAGGCCAGGTGGACAGTGGCCGGGGCTCAGACACCGAGGCCTCGGAGGGGGCGGAA
This sequence comes from Balaenoptera physalus, assembly GCF_965194825.1. Classification (NCBI taxonomy): domain Eukaryota; kingdom Metazoa; phylum Chordata; class Mammalia; order Artiodactyla; family Balaenopteridae; genus Balaenoptera; species Balaenoptera physalus. Next base: position 63,234,642 of record NC_138891.1, read on the forward strand.
GGGCCTGGTGGTGCCGACCTGCGGGGCCGGACTTGGGCCACTGCTGTGGCGCTTGCGTGGCTGGAGCACCGCTGTGCCGCGGCCTTCGGCGAGTGGGAACTGGCGGCAGCTAAGGCTGACTGTTGGCTGCGGGCCCAGCACCTGCCCGACGGCCTCGACCTGGCCAACCTCAAGGCCGCAGCCCGGGGTCTCTTCCTGCTGCTGCGCCACTGGGACCAGAACCTGCAGCTGCACCTGCTGTGCTACAGCCCAGCAAACATGTGAGGGTCACCGGTTGCTCTGGCTGGCACCCCCCAACAAACTCAAGTCACTGCCACCCAGAGCCAGCCTCTTGGTGCTGGGAAGGGGTGGGTGACAGTCCGCCCCTACCGCTTCTCATTCCCTTCACAAAATCCTCTTGCCCCACAGAAAGTGCCTGCCTGTGCTCTCTCCTGCTCCTCCCACCCCATGCCCCTTCCCCTCTGAGCTCTGTGCAGTGCAGTAGAAGGGGAGAGAGCCACAGTCCCTAAATCCTATGCAATAAAGTGCCTCTTAGACTGTCTGAATGAGTTCTTTATCTGCCGCGTGCCTGTCCCTCACAGCTTGGTCCAGGCACCTCCACGTAGGCTGCACAGAAGTGGACTTCGCAAAGTTTATTGGGAAGGGCACACAGTCCATCCCCATCCAGGGTCCTGAGAATAGACTGGAGGGGAAGAGATGGATCTCAGTGGGCTTTCTTGCTGTGCTGGATGGTCTTGGGGAAAGGCTGGGGGCCCAGCCAGAGCTGCAGCAGGATGACAGCATGGCACATGTGCAGGGCACCAGAGCTGCAGGACGTGGATGGGTATGTGTTCCAGGAGAGCTCAATGAGCCCCAGCACCAGCAACCTGAAGATGAGAAATAAGCTCCAGGTCTGTCCAGGTTCTAGGCCTGCAGCACTTCAGCTCACCCCCTGCCCCTCCGTGGTCATAGTCTTGGGATGAGGAGCTCCCTACCCCTTCCCACGCCCCCAGGTTGTCCCAGCTGGTACCTGAGCAGGTGTGTGAGCCAGCGTGCAGGCGTGGCCCACAGGAGGTAGGGCAATGTGTGGAAATACCAGACGTAGAACTGGTAGTGAAGGGAGCGGCTGAAGCAGATGCCAATGAAGTTGGAGGTGAAGAGGGCAGAAACAATCTGTATGCGGTGGTCAAGGCCAAGGGCAGGAGCAGAAGGGGCAGGGAGGTTTCAAAGCAGAGGGACAAAAGTTTTGGGGTCAGATAGCCCCTTGGCTCTGCTGTTCCTAGATGCATACCTTTGGGCAAGTTTCTTAACCTCTCTGGACCTATTCCTCAGTCTGATGTGGAGGCAGTAATATCTAGAGCCCTAACGCCTAACGAGTCGTCACTTACTAGCTATGTGACCTTGGCAAATTACTTAACTTCTTAAAGCCCTAATTTTCCCATCTTTAAAATCTGTAAAATGAGGATAAAACAGAGTCTCTTGTGAGCTTTAAATGTTAGAATGTACGTAAATCTCTTAGGACAGCACCAGGCAGAGAGTGAGCACTCATAATGGTAACTCAATAATACTTAGAATAAAGAATAAAAAATGCTTAAGTATGTAAAGTGCTCAGCACAGTATTGGTAAGAGCTCTATGAATGGGCCCTGTAGCTATTACTGCTACCTCCTTTTCCCTCTCCCAGGTCACCAGCCATGCAGGGCTAGTTGACCAGGACCCCAACTTCAGCTGGAGAGGGCAAGACTTACCTTCCCATGAGTTAAAGGATATGGTTGGGTGTGAGGGGCTGGGGTGGAACCTTCCTTTTGGAGGGATCCTTCAGCACTGAGAGGATACTTTCTCCTGTCCTGGGGAGAAGCCATTGAGATACTTATCAAGCCCCCAATGTGGGCCAAGCGGAGCTCAACATCTCCCCATGCAGCCCCTAAGGCCTAGGCCCTTCACTCCTTCCCCCATGTCTGCTCATGAAATTGCTCCCCTTTCTCACCTGTGCCACCTGCAGAGGGCAAAGAGCAAGAGCAGGGTGAGGTGGACAGTCAGAAGTGCCAGGTGGAAGGCACGATGCAGGAAGAGGGCCTCGGGGAGGAAGCGCCAGTTCACGGTCCAGCGGAAGAGAAACTGGCGGCCAAGGTCAAAGGAGCGGGATACGTAGCCGACGGGGTTCTCCAGCAGGAAGGGTAGCCCCAGCACCACCTGAGGATGGGTGTGATGTCAACAGAGCTGCCCAGGCTCACCCTCAGCCTCATGCTAATCACTGAGAGGAGGGGGAACAGGGTATAGGTCTCAGAGGTTCCCTAATTCCCACTAGGAATAGCAAGAAAGCCAGCCCACCCACCCAGACAAGAGCCTTGGGCCAAAGAAGCAGGTAATAACAGTGCTTTAAGTTTGGATTCACCAAGTCATAAATGCGCAGAGTTAGAAAGGCTCTCAGAGACCATGTAGTTCAACACCCTTGTCTGACAGCTAAAGAAACCAAAGCCTAGAGGTGGTGGCTGCCCAGATCAGAATCAACTCCCAAACTCTGTCTCTTGGCTTTGAGGAAGTCTCAAGGATGAAAGGAGGCCAGACAGAGTGGCCTCTGCTTCATTAGAAAGGGGAAAGGGTAAGGAGGGAATACCTGAAGGACAGCACAGATGCCCAGCTTGGGGAGGGCCCCACGGAGGCCAAATTGCGTGAGGAGAAGGAATAGTAACCCAGGGGCGAAGAGCAGCACATTCATCTTCACAGAGACTGCCAGGCTGCAGTGGATAGGGGAGAGGAGAGTGGGGATCAGCTCCAGGGCCATGCACCCCACCCAAAGATGTACAGCCCACCATCACCACAGCAACTCCTCCCCTCCCCTGCCAGCAAGCTCCAGGCAGAGGGTGAGCACTCGTACTCAGAACTGCTGGAGGGAGGATAAGGCAGCCTGGGAGGAGGCTGGGAGTAGGGTGCTGATACCCTGTCTCTACACTCAGACTGAGTGAGCAAATATATACTGAGTATTTAGAAAATGCAATGACCAACTCCAACAGAGGATGGGAAGAGGGTGTGTGTGTAGGGGGCCTGGGGGTGAAGACTTTCTACACATCCTGGACTCACCTAGTACGGCCCTAACTGACCTACACTGTCTGGCCACGCCCTTACTTCCTCTGCTGCAGAAAATTGGGGAGAAAGTGATGGAATACAGAAAATGAAAGAGGGGGCCAGAAGGGAGGGGTGTTGACCTGAAACAGCAGCAGCCCCAGCTCCAGCGCTGGGCCAGCAGGAGGTTGATACTGAGGAAGAGCAGCACCATGGCCACTGGGTCATTGAAGAGCCGCAGCACAAAGATGGAGTGGACACGGTAAGAGGCACAGCACATGAAGAAAAAGACGAAGGGAGGTACCTGAGAGGTGGGCACAGTGGGGAAAAAGGTCAGCTCACCAACCCTGAACCATCCCCACTCCCCAGCCCTCCCAGTTTGGGGCCCCCTGTTCCTGGTAGTGAGGACTCACCTTGCAGGTCTGGTGGTAAATCAAGAAGACAAGCAGCAAAGTGGCCAGGTAGAGCACAGCGAAGATGTGCTGGGCCATGCGGATGTCAGTGCCCCGGCCAGTGGCATAGTATAGCCCCATAAAGATGTACACAAAGCCAGCTGGATACCTGGAAGAGGAGAAGGAACGTGAGTTTGGATCAAGCTATCTGGCCTGGCATCCAGTCAGCCCCTGCCATCCTCACTGAACCGCCTATCCCCACTCACACAAGAGGTCCAGTGTCACCCCTCAGTTGAGTATAGTCATAGGTGCCGTTGATGACGCCCTCCACCTCAGCCATGTAGGCTTTCCAATCAATCTCTGTATCTGGAAAAGGACAGGACGATGTAGTTACTTCCAGGTTCAGAATTTCTCTGCCTCAGCCCATCAAAGCACAGAGTTCCAGCTCATCCTCGGGACTTCTATCATAACCCCTTCTCTAAAGGCCTATCTGACATTCTCTGGGTGAACCCAGGTATCTAATACTCAAACATGTCTGTAATGGAACTCATAACCTTCCACTCCAAATGTGCTCCCCTTCCTGGGTTCCATGAATGGTACCATTAACCTCTCAGCTGCTCAAGTCACAAACCTGGGAAACACCTTTGATACTTCCTTCTCTTTCATTTCCAACCCCCAGTCACCAAGTCCTGCCTATTCTTTATCCTAAATATCTCTACTATCTCATCCTTCTCTGCTATCATGCAAATTTGGGCCTAACAAAATCTCTAGCCACAATGGTGCAAGAGCTCCCTAACTAGGCTCCCAGCTTCCACTTTCACCCCACTACAATATATTTTCCACCCTGCAACCAGAGAGCTCATCCTGTAATAGAAATCATATCACATTTCTCTGCTTAAAACTCTTCAATGATTCCCCAAGGCTCTTAAGATAAAGACCAAATCCTATTCTTCCCATTTTTAGAAGATGCAATTATGAATTAATAAGGTTAAGTGACTAGCTCAAGAACAGTGAGCTAGGAAGGGTAGATTGGAACACACCGGAGCTCTAAATTCTCAACCACCATGCTAACTATCTCCTTAACACAGCTTACAGATTCCTTCATGATCTTGTCTTGACTTCTGCAATCTCATCTCTTAGTACTACCCTCACTTGATTTCTGTGTCCCAGCTCTAAAAAAATTCTTTCAGTTCCTCAAAGGAAATAGACTTTCTCTTTTGATAGGAGCTCTTTGATACAGGATTCTCTCTGCCTAGAGTACTCTTGCCCCCAACCCCTTTTGTCTCTTTCCTCAAGGAACTAGCTCTTATCTTTCGAGGAGGACTCTCGGAAGCCTTCTCTGACTCCTCAAGTCTGCATTAAGTGCCCTCCTATGTCCTTTATAGCACCCTGCCTACTACCATCATGATGAATATGATGTGTTGTAATTTTCTGTTATCTTTGTCCAGGCCCACACACGCAAGTAGGAAATGTGTCTATCTTTTTCACCACTATACCCTTGGTACCTAGCATAGTGTAAGCCATATAATAAGCACTCAATAAATATGTATTGAATTAATGGTCTTTAGCAAGTAAGCCTTAAGTCCAGTGGTTTCAGCCTGGAGAGGAGTCACCAATAATGCCAAACGGACTCAAACGGTCACAAAATGCCATCACTGAGAAGAGACTTCCAGACCTCAGAATTGAACAGATGAGAAGATTGAGACCCAGCAAGGGAAGTGACGTGTCCAAAGCCACAGAGACAAGCAGCAGCAGCCGCCATTAACTTGGACCCAGGTTTTCTGGGAGGGATTAAGATCGGGTTTGGCTCTCCGCGGAGCAGGCTTGGGATTTGGGTAAAAGATACGGGTCTGCAACTGATGACTGAGTGGATCAGGGGTCTAAGTCTGAGCTCCCAATGTGGGTCCCAGTTTTGGTCGGGGGTTCGGTCCCCCTTCCCACCCTCCCCTCTCCCTCGGCGCACTCACATGCCACCCTGTGAATGACCCAGAAGGTGATGCCCACCTCCGCCAGGCAGAGGCAGGCGGCCACCAGCAGCGTGTAGCGCGGTTCCAGCAGCAGTAGGCGCCGCTCTTGCCAGGCGCGCCGCAGCCACTGCCCGCACAGTCCCACCGCCCGAGCTGCGGGACCTGCCCGGCCGCGCTTCCTCAAGCCTGCCGCCATCTTGAAGGTGCGCCGCACTTGCGGGCCCGCTACCCCGGAAGCCCGAACCTTTGGTACTTAGGTTCCGCTTCCCGCGCCGCGTGCCCCAACGGACCGAAGGCTGACTGGAGTTGCCGGAGTCCTTATTTACTCCACTAAAATCTAGTTCTTCCACATCTGTCTCCCCTGATGGACTGCATGCTCCATACGAGCAGGAATAGACTTACTCCTCAGTACATACTCAGCCCTGGGCACACAGGAGCTAATGTGGATCGAACGTTTGCCCAGAAAAGTAACATTCCTGCCCACGCCATGTCTCTACCCCCCTCCTCCGTACCTCCCCCGCCTAGCATAACACTTCGCCTATGTTGGTAATATCTGCGTTCATGCCAGTCTTTCCTGGGGAGCAAGACCTCTGTCCGCGCTACTCCCGCCACCCCCCAGAGCCTTCCGGGTGCTCAAAACTAGGAAGAAATGAATGTTTCATTAATTTTCAGACGTCTTAATGGAAGGAGCCAAACTGAAAATATGAGAGGGGCAATGACGAGCCGGAGTAAGTCTGACACCATGAGTGTGGCTCTCAGAAGTTAGTGAGCAGCGGATCCAGAGGATTCAGGGTCTGGACGATATTATTTCCCCACCCGGAGGATTCTTCCAAGCGCGCTTAGCAGAGGACGGAAGTTCCACGTGTTTATATTGAGCAACTGTTGGTGCTGGGCGGAGACACAAAGGCCGCGCCTCCTATATGCAGCCATTCCAATTGGCTACATAAGGGGTCAAGCCCCGCCCAGAGGTGGGGGCCAGTTGCCTTCAAGGCCCGGCAGCCGCAAGCATGGCCTGTCCAGGGGCCTGGGCGCCGCTGCCGGAGTTACCAGAGAAGAACTATGGGTACCGCGAGGTCCAGTACTGGGACCAGCGCTACCGGGTTGCTGCCGACTCTCCTCCCTACGAGTGGTTCGGGGACTTCTCTTCCTTCCGTGACCTCCTAGAGCCGGAGCTGAGGCCGGAGGACCGTATCCTCGTGCTAGGTGGGTAGTCCCGGGGCTGCCCAGCCCAGGTGGAGCTGGTTGGACTGGCCCCGCCCCTCGCTCCTGCCTGCTCCTCTCAGAGGACTCCCCAGTCAGAAGTCAGGATCCAGTACCTTTAGAATCTCGGCAGTATTTAGCCAGGGCAAACAGGAGCCAAGAGATTCTTAGTCCGGGGACCCCCAGGAGAAAGACAGTCTCTCTGAGTCTGAGTGTGGTAGGTGACCCATGACCCCTTTCCGGACCTGGGGAGGCAGCCTCGAGCACTGGAGAGTTCACAGTAACTAGTTCAAGTCCCAGCGCTAGTTGACTGTAGGACTTAGGACAAATCATGAACCTGTTCTGAGCCCCGGATTCACTTCTAGAAATGGGACTGCGAAATCAAGTCGGATAAGGCACGTGCAGGCATCTCGAATGCAATGCCTACTGCTTTTCTGTGTGCACCACTGGGCACCATGAGCCATTGTCACCTAGAGAGTTATCTCTTGACTCTCCAAGCTCTAACTGAAACTTGGTCCTATGTCGTCGTCGTCCCCACCACCCCACCCCACCCCCATCCCACCGTGTGCAGTGAGGATGAAGACAGCTCCCTCTGAGGGGAGATTGCAGCCGAGATTGGTGTGATTCCCCAAAAGGAACAAGTACTGGGGTTTCAAGTGGGGCTCTGAGAGGTCCACCTGCCCCCCTTGGGGTTCTCTTCCACTGCCAGCCTTGGGGGCTCCAGTGAAGTTTGATTAAACAGCGGATTTCCTTCCAATTATAGTTTTTATTTTGCTATTTTTAAAACCATGTATTAAGTGAAATATTTCACATATATGAGACATTTATAATACAGTATATATGTAAGATATAAATAATAACTCGAATGTGCGTGTATACCCTACTCGGTTTGAGAAATACAGCATTCCTAGGACTAGAAAGTGCTCAAGAACTTGAACCCTGGAGGCAGCTAATTATGTAGGGATCTCAGCACATGTCATCTTAGCTGTGGAATCATGGGCAAAATACTTACATTTCTGTGCCTCCATTTTCTCAGCCTTAAAAAAAAAAGTAAGAGTACATACTTATTTATCAGGTTTTTAAGATGATTGAGTGAGTATGAAAGATAACTAGAAAAGCCTGACAAAATAAAAAGCCTTGTATATCCAAGGTTTTCTGTGTGGTCCCCCAAACCTCTTCCCCCCAGAGGTAAAACCTCTCTTGAATTTTGTGGCTTTAAACCATTGCATTTATTTATAGATTTACCATAGATCTATGTTTTTCAAGCTTTAGTGTAATAACCTGGAAAACTGGACCCCACCCTGAGTATCTAATTCCAGGGATGGTCTAAGGCAGGTCCCGGGGTCTGTATTTTCAACAAGCCCACAGGCTGATTCTCATGCTGGTAATTGGCAGAGTAACACTGCCTTAAATTCTGCCAGACTGGGAGATATCCTTTTCTGAATAGAGGAAGGAAAAGTCTAAAAATCAAAAAGAAAAACTTTCCAGACAGGATTCCCAAGATCTAAGAACAGGACCCACAGCTTGGGGGGGTACCCTATGTTACATTCCACCTAAACAAACAAATTGAACACCTGGTAGGTGCTAGGGAATGTGGTGAGCATTTTCTAACTTATTTAATCCTCATGGCAACCCCTAGAGGTTAGTGATAAATATTATGAGAACTACTGTAGGTTAGGGTTCAGTAAACTTTTTCTGAAAAATGGCCAAATAGTAAATATTTTAGGCCTTTCAGGCTATACAGTGGTGTCACAACTAGAAAATGGTGATGGTTGTTATAATAGAATCTTCAGTATGGAGCTACTGGGAAAATAAACTGAGATAATCCTTATAAAGTACTTAGCATGGGACCCAGTGTTCAAAAACTGTTAGCTATCATTATTATTATTGACAATGGGAGTCAGAGAGGCACTTTCTCCAGGACTGCTTGGAGAAAGAGTACCTTGCCTGAAGACTTGTGTCTGGTCCCTATGGCTAGATTCCTCATTACAGATGAGTGCGTGTGGCCGTCCCAGTTTTGCTGTCATTATACTTCTCTGATTCTCTCTTCTTGCTTGACTCCATGCTCTGTAGAATCTTCTGATTATAATTTGGCTTCAATTTGTATTTGCTATAGAGACACAAGGGACTGACCAGAGGACTGACTGTCTAGACCCCATGATGGCTATTTTTTCCTATTATAAATTAGCGAATTGGTATTCTGGTTTACACTTCAGTCTCTTGGTGTTGGGATAGCATCCACATAGCTCTGGGCTCCCATATGATGGGTTCTTGGCTCAATTCTCCAGAGCTCTGCTTCCCTAAGGCCCCACCTAGGGAAGCAGTGGCGGTTCCAAGCCTCATCTTAGTTGTTAGCCCCAAATCACTGCTTTCTAGGCATAACTGGCCCTGTGGTCAAATTTTATTTTCCCTTCATCTTTAATAAAGTTGTTTTGGGAGATACCATTCCTGTACCAAAGGGAACGAAGGAAGGAAATTTGGGTTTGTCCACAGCTAGGCAGAGCTCTGCAGGCATATGAGGTCAGGTGTTGGGTGATGAAGGCATTGTGGTCAGAGAACCCAGTGGGATTTCAGGCTGAACTGGGTTAGAGTCTCCTATTCAGCCACCCTCACCTCCCGTCCCAGAGCCTGTTGTGGTTCCAGTGTTGGGACGCACACATTGGGTTTTCCCAGGTAAGATTGTACTCCTCCTGAGCCCCAGAGCCTGAGGAGGAACACAAGAAGGGGCAGCCGAGGACCAGCCAGCAGTCTCTGGCACCTGTCCAGGTGCCAAGCTCTGCCTGCTAGATTAGGGCTATCCCAACAGCTGATTCTGTGATCCTCTTAGGGAGGCAAATGGGGATTAAAGGCAATCTAATCCCAAGAGCTGGGGATCCCCATGTGAGGTCACCAAGAACTGTCATCCAGGCCTGTTCTTGGGCTGATACTGACCACAAGAGGGCCTGGAAGAGGCCAACAGATCTTTGAAGGAAGCCATGCCCACTGGGCAGTAGGTCCACATCCACTCCTCTAACCTCCACCCTCCACCACTTTGGGACTGCTTTCCGGGCACTTCCCACCAGAGTGTTATGATTCTTCAAGACTCTGGCTGGTTGTCAGTTCCTCCGATCCTGTTGGCCCACCCATCTAAGGTGGGGACAGGGACTCTCCTATGTGCTCCTGCAGCCTGTCCCTATTGAAACACTCATTGCATTATGTGGCAATTGCCTGACTACACATCTGTTCCTCTCACCAGAGCATCAGCTCCTTGAGGGCAGAATCTCTTTATTCATCAGCAGAACCCAATATGTGGCGCTCAATCATACATGAAGAAATTACAAGGAATCATCTCCACTGTGTGTCCCCACTTAGTTTCCCCTTCACTTGTTAATTCTGCCTTGGAAAGCAAAGTAAGATAAAAACCCCTAACGTGAAGTCTTCCCAGGGCTGATATCATCAGAGGATCTCTGAGAGGTTAGGAATTAGGATAATACTAGCATTATCCTATTAATAATATTATGATGCCAATATTATCCCCATTCTGAGTCTGAGGAAACTGAGGCTGAGTTGAATGACTTGCCATGGCTGTATGACTAGAGATATCAGAACCCAAATCTTTGAACTCCTAAGTTCAAAGCTCCTACTCTTCAGCTGTTTAGTTTTTAAATTTAGAACGTCACATCCTACATGTAGGCTAGGTATTGTTATCTTCATTTTTCTGACTAGGAAATCCAAGTTCCTAGTATGTAAACGACTTGCTTTAGCCCACACAGCCAGGAATGATAGAGCCAGGATATGTGCCCAGATCTGTATGACTCTAAGGCTCATGCTCTTGTACCATGCTGCTTCTCCCTCAGTACGGGAGGGTTTGAGCTGAGAGAAAACAGGCCAAGAGTGGATGGATAATTGGGGAGGTGAGAACCAAAGCTAACCTAGACCTTTTGTCACCCACCCCTTCTCACCCCAGGCTGTGGAAACAGTGCCCTGAGCTACGAACTATTCCTTGGGGGCTTCCCTGATGTGACCAGTGTGGACTACTCATCAGTAGTGGTGGCTGCCATGCGGGATCGATATGCCCATGTGCCCAAGCTGCGCTGGGAGACCATGGACGTGCGGGCACTGGGATTCCCCAGTGGCTCCTTTGACGTGGTGCTCGAGAAGGGCACGCTGGATGCCCTGTTGACTGGAGAACAGGATCCCTGGAACGTGTCCTCTGAAGGTATCCACACTGTGGACCAGGTGCTGAGTGAGGTGAGGGAGCACCAAGGGAAAGACGGCTGATCAAGAGGTGGGGATGAGGGGTTAAGGTTTTAGGAGACCAGAAGAACTCAGAAGCCAGAAGGAGGCATGGTTTGGAACAAGTAGTGGGTCCCTTCAGGACTATGGTTGCCTGAAGGAAGGGGGTGTTAAGCTGGATCAAGATTGTAGGGGGCTGGAGTGGCCAGGCTCACAGAGGCTGAGGATTGAATACTGTGTTGCCATAGAGATGAGGTAGCAGCCAGGTTCCAGGTAGGGAAGGTAAGCAGCTGACAGGAAGGCAATGCCCCCTGCACCTGACATCACTCCCATGCTCCTACCTGTTTAAAATATAGCCCTACCCCCACGGAACAACCAGGGGCAGAGAGGAAGCCTCACTCTTTTGCCATGGAAAGCCCTGAGCCCTGAGCTACTGGATGGAGGGTAGTACCTGAGATTTCACTGGGAGGGCATCTGGGGCCATACTGACCTTTGAGAACCTGGAGATGGGCTTCTCACCAATGGCTTCTCTATCTGCCTTTCAGGTGAGCCGAGTACTGGTCCCTGGGGGCCAGTTCATCTCAATGACCTCTGCTGCCCCCCACTTTCGGACAAGACACTACGCCCAAGCTCGTTACGGCTGGTCCTTGAGGCATGCAACCTATGGCAATGGTTTCCACTTCCATTTCTACCTCATGCAGAAGGGCAAAGAGCTCAGTGTGGCCCAGCTGGCCCTTGGGGCCCAGATCCTCTCACCTCCTAGACCTCCCACCCCACCCTGCTTCCTCCAGGACTCAGATCATGAGGACTTCCTCAGTGCCATTCAGCTGTGAGGCCAGAAGCATGGTCCTCCTGCCTTTCTGCCCCAGGCTCAAGTATTCGGAATTCCTGACTCAGGGCTTAAGGTCAGGTCCAAAGTGCCCACATCCCAGGGGCCTCATGCCTAACTAAGACAGAGCTGATGGGAGCAACCCCACATGAAAAAAAAATACAGGCTAGGTCAAACTAGATCCCAAATCTCAGGTTTCTGACTTCCTTCTTAGGCTCCTCAGATCTCTCCTGGATTCCCCAACTTCCTCCCCCACCATACTGAACCGTCAGTGATTCATCCCCAGGGGCAAATCTCAACACAACCCCTGTGCATGCCAGCCCGACTTGGAGACTTGCATCCTTGGGGGCTGTTACTGACCCCCATTCAACCTGGATTTATTCATAGGAGGCTGCAGACTTTGAATCTAGATTGCTTCTGACCCCAGCTCCAGCCCCAACTCTGGTGACCTATCCTGCTCAGGTTGTATTATTTACCCAAGGAGGCCACGCTGTAATGATGTTCCCAGGCCAGGCTGACCTGCCTGTGTTTACTTGGCAACGCTTCTCTGTCAGTTACATGCACCTGAGATTCCCAAGTATCTGCTCCCCTCCCCAAAAAGAATTGGAGCCATTTTGGGCTGGCTCCTGTAGCAAACCAAAGCAGCAGCTACACACACACGCACACACAGGGGGGTCTGTGTTTATTCACACACTCCTGGTACAGTGAGGATGGAGGAACATTTACAAAGGACATCCCTGGGGTTGAGAATATCTCCAGGGCTAGGGCTACAGGTGTCATCCAAAGATGCAATGCAGCCCCCATTTGGATTCCCAGGGGCAGGACGCAGGGGTCCAAGGTAAAATCAGACCTGGGCCCTTGGAAGGTGATACCTTGAGGGGAGGGGTCTGCCAGAGAGCCGCCTGGGGTCAGGCATGGGCAGACTGGTCATATGGTTGGTTACCATGTTGGGGGCTTGTCCCATCCCAGCCTCAACACCCATCCTATCTGCCAGGCGCAGAAGAGCGTGGCCGAGACCGTGGGGGGAGGGCATGAACCACGAGGGGAATCAGTAAACAAAGAGTCGGATATAAAAATACAAATGTGCTGAGGAAGTCCCTTAGAAAGAGGCTGAGGCTGGGGTCACGCCAGACAGGGGTGGAGGGTGAGGAGCGGCCTGGAGGGCTGGGCTCAGGTGGGTGGGAAGCTCATGCAAATATGCAGCCAAACATCCCTGGCCGCGTGCGAGGTCCGACACCGGCAGGCAGCCGGTCTGCGGACCAGACCTGCCTGAGAGGGGCGGGGCAGGGGAGCCGTGCGGGAGGGGACGGGCTGGGGCTGAGGGCCGCGGGTCTCTGTCCGTTCCGGTGTGCGGGGTGGGGCTGCGGCCCGAGGTTCTAAAGTGCATGAGCGCGGCGGCGGGCTCCGGGCCGGTCCGCGCCGCCGCTACCGCCGCCGCCGTGGTGCTGAAGCGGACAGCTCCGGAGTGCCTGGCGGCGGCGGCAGCGACTATGACCCGAAAGCGGCGCGGCCCTGCAGCCCCCGCCCGCGGGCGCCTGGGCCGGGGCGGGGGGCGCCGGCAGCCGCATCGCCGGCCCGCGGTCCTGGCCGCCGCGGGGCTGGGCCCGGAGCCCGCCGCCTGAGCCGGCGCGTCTACACTCCGGACGGCGGCTTCTCCCCCATCCCTTTCAGCACGTCGTCTATCCGGTCATCCTCGATCACCACTGCGCAGGGAGAAAGCGCGTCAGCCGCGCGGCCTCGGGGGGCGGCGGCGAGAGTGGGCCCCTGGTCCTCGCGCCCCGCTCAGCTACTGCCCGTGGCCCAGAGACGCCCCTCGGACCTCCGTGCTACAGTGGCCTCCCCATCCGAACTCTCCTGCCGACTCAACCCACTGCTGACCCCAGCTCCCACAGCCCCACTCCTCTCCTTGTGGAGGAACGCCCCTCTTCCAAAGACTCCAGCCGTTCAACCTTCCAGTCCAAACCCTCCCGCCGCCTGAGCTCTCCTCCATCCGAGCTGATCGGAAAGCTTTTGCTCATGGGATCCCCCTAGTCCACCCTCACTTCAACAGAATTCCCTCCTCAAACCGAATCTCCATCTCTTCCAGCCCTCTCCTCAACCTAACCTTCTTGCGGCTAGAACCCCTCTTCCGATCCTGGCACCGACAGAGCCCCTTCCCCATGCAAACAACCAGGACAAGCGAACCCCCGGCCCCCTGCCCATTCTCCAGTCAGACATCCCTCCCCACCCGAAGGTTCTTCCGTAGCATACACCGACTCAGCGTTTGATCCCGAAGAAGCGGCCCGTCGCCCCATGTTCCCACTTCAGGCAGCCCCAAATGCCCCGGCCGGCCCCTCCCCTTCGCCCGGGTGTCAAGGCTCTCCTTCCAGAGGTGGCGAGCATCGAATCCGGGGCACTGCTCTCCCAGGAGAGGGGAAGAGGGGGACACAACACTGCAGCAGGGACCCCCCCTCCAACCCCGGCCGGCGAGCGGCTGGTTGCGCTGGTCTGCGGCAAGAGCTGCTGGCGCTTGGCGGGGAACTGCAGCCGGGGGGCGCCCGGCGGAGGGTTTCTGGGTCAAGCGACGACTCCGGGCCCCGGCCGCGTACCTCTCTTGGCTCGGCCGATCTGGCCCAGCTTGGGGGGTCGCTTGGCTTGGTTGCCCGCGAAGAAGGAGTTGGTGTCCTGCAGGCGGCAGCTGAAGGAGAGGTCAGAGCCCTCGGGGTCGGCGCCGAAGCGGCCCATCTTGTCCTCACTGTAGGGCAGGATCTCGGACATGGCGGGTGCGGGGTGGGCGCGGGACTGCGGCGGGGCGCGGGCGGCGGGCTAGCTGCCGGACCGGCCCTAGCTCAGCAGGGGAGCCGGCGGAAAGATGAAGTCATGCAGCATCCGGGGCTGCGGAGCCAAGCGGGGCCTCCTCCCCCGCGCCTCCGCCTCCCGGGCCGCTGGGCAGGCGGCGGCGGCGGCGGCGGCGGCGGGGACCGGGCGGGGGCGGTGCGCCGGGGGGCGGGGGGGCGGCGGCGGCGAGAGCGGAATGACGATGAGCGCCCGACTGCCGCAGAGCGCGGCGGGCGGGGCGCAGTGGAGGTGGGGCGGACACCGGCCAGGGGAGGGAGGGAGGCCGGCCGCGGGGGTAGGGTGGTGTGCGGACAGGAGCGCGCCCAGCTCTCTGCGGAGGAAAAGGAGTGAAAATGGGAGGGTCCTGCCATTGGCGGGACTGGCGGCTGGGCGAATGGTACCGGCCAACGGGTGCAGGAGGCGGACACCGGAAGCGCTGCGGGGGGCGGGGGGCGGTCGGATACGGCGGAGATGTGCGGGAACCCGCAGGACGTGGGAATGGCTCAGACCAATAGGTGGTGCCCCGCCGTTGGCGCGCTCTTGTATAGGATTGCTCTTCTGGTCTGGCGCGCTCTTGTACAGGGTTGCTCTTCGGGTCTTAAACTGTTCATCTGGAGCCTGTGTTTCTCTGACTGTCCTCTGTTTCTGTCTGTGCCTATTTATATGTCAGTCTATCTCCATGTGTCTGTCTGTGTCTCTGTCTCAGTGCCCCATATCTCTTTGTGTCATGGTCTCTGTCTACGTCTATCTCTTAAGTGTCTCTGCTCTTCTGTATCTGTCTCCATGCTTGGCCTCTATGTGCCGTAGTGACACATGGGGGCCTCAGGGTCTGGGAGAACCGCAGGGCGCGGCGGGCGCTTTGAGCCCGAGTTTCGGCGCCAGCAACAGGGCTGGGGGTCTCGGTCTCTTCTTGGAGGAGTCTCGGTAACTGGGCCGACGCGCGCTCACCAGGGCAGCCCTCAACCCCCAGCGCTGTTGCAGCCGCCGAAACTCGGGCTCAAAGCGCCCGCCGCGCCCTGCGGTTCTCCTAGCCCCCGAGGCCCGCGCTGCGCTTGCAGTGTAGGAGGAATGAATGACGGCGTCGCGCGGGGCGCCCTGGCTGCAGGTGACGCGGGGAAGCCCGGAGCGCCTGAGGACGCGTCGCGCGCGCGAGTTTGTGTCCGGAGGTAGAAGGGGAGGGATAGAGGACGCCTCCGCCCTGGGTGCGGTGCATCGCGTAACAGCTCTCGCCTCCAGGACTGTAACGCACCCTCTTCTCTCCCCCCCTCCCCCTCTGGCCGTCAGCGGCTTCGTCACCTGCTCGCCAGCGCGCTGGGGCTCTGGCGCAATCTCTGGCCTTGGGGGAGGGGGGCGTCTCACATTCGGTGACAGTGACGACAGCACTGATAAGGGTAATTATCATCCGGACGTTCAGTCCATACTCGAGGCGGAGTGTTCTCCACCGTCCCTGAAGCGCTTTTTCTCCTTCCCTCTAAATCACTTAGCTCCTGGCGCTGGGTCTCCTTCCTCCAGCAACTCCTCACCACGTGTTAGTCCTGGGGACACAAAGGCGAATGCCATGGTGGCTGCCCCAGGACGAGGTTGGGAAGCGCCAGAGTTGCCTCTGTACAGGCCTCACTCAAGACCACAGTCCTATCCCTATCAGACCCTCCTCTGCTGTGTCCTAGTCTCTGGGATGAGGGCTGAAGCTGGAGGTGGAGGCCCAGCTGGAGTGAGGGGAGCCTCCAGACCTGGAAGGACAGGAGAAGCTGGAGCTCAGGGTCACTAGGAGAGAGTCCAGAAAATTCCACCCCCGCAGGGGGTTGTCCAGCAATGGGTTCCAATCCAGCCTCTGCCGCTTTCTGTGTGGCCTTGAACAGATGGCCCCAAAATTAGTTTTAAAACATTAGTTAAAAAAAAACTAGTTCATTTGTACTTGTAACCTTTTAGGGAAATATGGAATATCACACAAAACCTTTCGTATATATCCTTCCCATCTTTTTCTCATTCATTTGCATAATATGCATACCTCTCTGAGCCTCCATGTTCTAGTGTGAAGCCTAGAGATGATAGAGCCTACATAATGACAGTTTTGTAGATGAACTTGTCATGAAGTGAAGTGGTTTGTCTCAGGAGGTAATGAGCTGCCCCTACCAAAAGTGCTAAAGGGGCCATCCAGATTCTTGCCAAGAATAGGATGAGAGAACTGGGTGGGGAACTGAAACATTTCTCGTTTCTCCCCTCAGAATGAGGGAGACTGAAGGAACAACAACTTAACTTGGAGATCCTTCTTAAATAATCTTAGTCCTGTAAGGTACATGCTGGATTGTGATTAAAGCAAAAGACATAAGTGCATAATTGTAAAGATATAGTAATATATGTTTCAGCTATGTTGTGAAAATTTGGAGGGAGGTTTTTTTTATAAATTTACTTATTTTTATTTATTTATTATTTTTGGCTGCGTTGGGTCTTCGTTGCTGTGTGCAGGCTTTCTCTAGTTGCGGCAAGCCGGGGCTACTCTTCATTGCGGTGCGCGGGCTTCTCGTTGCGGAGCACAGGCTCTAGAGCGCGGCCTTCAGTAGATGCGGCACGTGGGCTCAGTAGGTGTGGCTCGTGGGCTCTAGAGCACAGGCTCAGTAGTTGTGGAACACGGGCTTAGTTGCTTCGCAGCATGTGGGATCTTCCTGGAGTAGGGCTCGAACCTGTGTCCCCTGCATTGGCAGGCAGATTCTTAACCACTGCACCACTGGGGAAGCCCTGGAGGGACTTCTTTAAATTATGCTCCTTTACTTAAATTCTGATGTTCTGCATCCCTGCCCATGAGATGAAAGTTCATTTTCACAGATAAAATGAAGTAAAGTTTGCTTGGATTTTTGTGAAAATGCATTGAATTTCTTTTGAAAGCCCCTCAAAACCTAGTGGGATTAATCCATACGTTCTCAGCAGAATAATATGCCTTTTGACAATTGAATATTAATGACACTTTTATTCAAGTGGAAACTGTAGGCCTGTGTAGTGGGTTGAACAGGGTCCCCCCTAAAATTCATGTCTACCTGGAACCTCAGAA
The DNA here is from genome assembly GCF_965194825.1 of Balaenoptera physalus. Lineage (NCBI taxonomy): Eukaryota > Metazoa > Chordata > Mammalia > Artiodactyla > Balaenopteridae > Balaenoptera > Balaenoptera physalus. The sequence continues at coordinate 63,252,148 of NC_138891.1, forward strand.
TAGACCTTATTTGGAAACAGGGTCTTTGCAGATGTTAATTAGTCAAATTAAGCTAAGGTCATACTGGATTAGGGTGGGCCCTATATTCAATCACTGGTGTCTTTGTAAGAAGAGGACAAGTGAACAAGACATATACACACATGAGAAGGCCTCGTGAAGAAGCAGAGATAGGAGCGATGTGGCTGCAAGCCAAGGCACACATAGTGTTGCTGGGAGCCACAAGAAGATGGAAGAGGCAAGGAAGGATTCTTCCCTAGGGCCTTCTGAGAGAGCATGGCCCTGCCTAGATTTTGGACTTCTCACTTCTGGAACTGTAAGAGAATAAGTTTCTGGGTTTTTTTTTTTTTTTTTTTTTGGCTGCACCACGAGGCATTAGTTCCCCAACCAGGGATCAAACCCACGCCCCCTGCAGTGGAAGCCCATCATCCTAACCACTGGACCGCCAGGGAATTCATTATAAGTTTCTGTTTCAAGCCACCCAGTTCATGGTACTTTGTTACAGCAGTCCTAGGAAACAAATACAATCAGTTACAAGTATTTTGGGGTCATCTTTTCGCATCTCTCATGATCATGTTTCTCCTTCCTTAAGCTCTCCCCGGACCCTTTGCTCCCACCCTGTCCACTCAAGGGAAGCCTACACCATGAGGGTATTTCTGGACTCTTCTATTTAGCAGAGGCTGATAAATCACAAAAACGAATGAAGCACATCTGTGTGGACTGACATAGTAAGATCTCCAAGGCCTGCCAAAATATCACCAAATAACAAGTGTAGAGTATGATTTCATATGTGTGTATACATACGTATGCACACTTACACACACACAACAGTGTATTTAGGTATGTAAATGCATATAAAAGAAAGAGCAGGAAGGATACATACCCAACTGCTAATAATGTTTATCTCTGAGGATGGTACTGGGATCCTGGCAGAATGAAGTTTATCTTTTATTCTATATACCTCGGGAGTATATTACATTTGCAATAAAAAGGTTTTAGTGATTTTTTTAAAAAAAAAGATTTAAAACCGATGATATAGTCCATTTATCAAACATCACACTCTGACCCTAGACAAATCAGTTGACTTAGAAAGGAGATTAGTAGTTAACAGCATGGAGTTTAGATTCAAATCAAGGATCTGCCTTCTCCCTGATGTGTGACTTTTAGGTATGTTATTAAGTTCCCTGTGTTGTAAGTTCCTCATCTGGACAGTGATATTGGTAGACTCTATTTCATTGGGTCATTGTGAGGATTAAATAAGTTAACATACATAAAGTGCTTAGGTAAGTGCTAGACAATAGAATTGTTAGCTATCATACAGAAAAGCATAAAGAAGAAGTTAAAAGTAACCTCATCATTAGATATATTCAGATTCACATTTTGTTGCATGTCCTTCCAATCTCTTTTTTTTAACCTATGCTTTTTTACTTTTTTGCTTCAATAAAATGAGATTTTGTAATTCTTTTTCTCTTCCACTTAACTCTATATGGAGAACATTTCCCGATAGTATTAACTCTTCTTTTCTATCATTTGTAAATGTTGCATTGTATCCCATTGTATGGATGTTTGATTTATTTAACAAGCCCTCTACTCTCAGACATTGAATCCCCTCCCATTTTTTTTTGTTATTATAGACAGTGCTGAGATGAACATTTGTTGTAGGAGAAAAATGGCCCAAATATTTAATAGCATTTCCAATCAAGAAGTAGAATCTGGGACTTCCCTGGTGGTCCAGTGGTTAAGACTCCTCACTCCCAACGTAGGGGGCCCAGGTTCGATCCCTGGTCAGGGAACTAGATTCCTCATGCCACAGTGAAGATCCCACGTGCCGCAACTAAGACCCTGCAAGCCAAATAAATAAATATTAAAAAAAAAAAAAGTAGAATCTATTTCTCCATCATTGAATCTGGGCTTGACCACCTGACTTGCTTTGCTCAATAGGGACATTAGCAAATGTGATGCAAGCAGAGGCTTGAAAAGTGTTTATGTACTAGGGCTTGCCCTGTTTTTTGTTGCTGGGAATCCTGAGACCACCATATGAAGAAGCCTGGGCTAGCCTCCTGGGGAAGGAGAGACCACATAGAGACTGGGCCCAGCCATCCCAGCTGAGGCCCAGGCATGTAAATGAGGTCATTCAGCTACACCATTCAGCTCCTGGTGAGCTAACCCAGACCTGAAGAACCACCCAATCAATCTACTGAACATGAAAAGTAATAAATGTTTGCTATTTTAATCCATGAAGTTTGGGGAAGTTTGTTATACAGCCAAAGCTAATTGATACAAGCATGCTGTAGATAATGATTATTTCCTAGAACAATTTCCTAGAATTCAACTTTCTGAGTCAGAAAATATGTACACATACCTTTTATTGCTAAAAAGACTGTATCAGTTTTTTTTTGTTTTTTTTTTAATTTTTAAATTTATTTATTTATGGCTGTGTTGGGTCTTCATTTCTGTGCAAGGGCTTTCTCCAGTTGCGGCAAGCGGGGGCCACTCCTCATCGCGGCGTGCGGGCCCCTCACCGTCGTGGCCTCTCCCGCTGTGGAGCACAGGCTCCAGACGCGCAGGCCCAGCAGCCGTGGCTCAGGGGCCCAGTCGCTCCGCGGCATGCGGGATCCTCCCAGACCAGGGCTCGAACCCATGTCCCCTGCATCAGCAGGCAGATTCTCAACCACTGCGCCACCAGGGAAGCCCCACTGTATCAGTTTTTAAGCCACCAGCGGTATATGACAGTGCCCACATTCCCCATCTTTGTCAACACTGGACATTAATGTGTGTTGTTATCTTCATGACTATACTGTTCTTGTAAGTTAACACATAAACATTTTCCATTCCCTCTCAATTCACAGTCAATTTAGAGAAAAATAGACCCCCAAAACTTACTCTTATAGGAAAAGAAGAGCAGAAAAGAGAGAGAAAATAATAGTGAGAGAATAAAACAGAGTCAAAGGTTATAAACACAGAGGAAAAAAAATAGAAATATAGAATACAGCAGGGACTTTCCTGGTGGTCCAATGGTTAAGAATCTGCCTTCCAATGCAGGGGACATGGGTTTGATCCCTGGTCGGGGGAATTAAGATCCTACATGCCTCGGGGCAACTAAGCCCACGTGCCGCCGCAATAAAGACCCAGCACAGCCAAAAGAAAAAAAAAGAATAGAGCAACCTCCAAGCCTTTTTATACATAGGGTACTTAACATGCATTCAGGAATAGCTGTGAACCTAATAAATGATTTGGGTCATCAAAGAGGCATGGAAAGTAAATGTCCATTTAGGCCAAACCTAGTGAAACTGGGAACACTGTAAAAGCAGGTACCAACCTCTTTCTTATGTGTTTGCATTTAATTCTCACAACAATACTCTGAGATAGGGATGATTGTTCCCACCTTACAGATGAAGAAAAGTGAAAGGTCAGAGCTTTCAAATAAATTAATATAGATTAAAAAAGTAAAGATTTGAGCCCAGATTTGAGTCCAGGTCTGTCTGGCTTGAAAACTATGTGCTTCCCCTTACTCTTCCAGAGATGTGGCAGAAGACTAGCAACTAATGCTGGGAGGAAGTATATCCTCCTTTTGATTCATATTGCCAACCTGCTCTTCAGAGGGCTGTCAGATTGCCTGGGTTTGAATTCCAGCTCTACTGCTTACTAGCTGTGTGACTCAGCCTCTCTATGCCTCAGTTTCCTCATCTGTAAAATGGCTTCATAAGTGCCACGAGGATAAATGAGTACATCGAAGTAAAGCACCTAGAGCAGTGGCTGGCCATGGTACAGTGCTGTATAAGCTGGCTACTTACAGCACGTCATTGCAGCAGCCATGGGATTATTCTAATGAACCTGTTCCCAGAAAGTCCTTACAAAGTGGCTTTGCTTATACTCACATGGCCATGTCATGGTGGAATCTTCCATGTGGCAGGACTGACCCTGCTGCCATGTTTCGCTTTATCCAGGCTTGGGGGAGAGGGGAAAGAGGTAAGTGATGTGATGCCACACTGTCATCAGACTGAACATGAACAACTCCAGAGACTTGTCCTATGTGGATATCCCAAGGTCGTGCTGCTGCAGACCACAGTGTGGCTGGATGTGAAAGTTCCTTGCTCAGGGAACCCCTGACTAACCTAGAACCCATGTGCCTACTCTACCGTCTGGGAAACAGAACAGGCTTCCTCCAGCCGTGCAATTCTCATTTCTACCTATAGGATTTTAATAATAATAACAACAACAATAATAATAGCAGCTAGAGTACTCATTACGTGCCACACATTGTCCTAAGCATTTTACAAGTATTGTTTCATTTAATTCTCACAACCATCCTTTGAAATAGGTACTATTCTTATTTCCATTTTACAAGAGAGGAAATTGAGTCTGAATCCAGAATCTTTCATCCTAACTATGACACTGTACTGTCTCTTGTTTGAGAACATGCAATTTTGGGGTGGAAAATGCCAAAAGACAGCAATCCAACATTTCTCAGCCTGATCCATTCATCACCTACCCTCTCTCAGCCACAAGAGCATTCCATGTTAGAACTGCTCACAGCAAGAGGTTTGAGAACTGAGGTGAGAGTCAAGAAATGGGTGGTGGATTTGTTACCATTCCAAGCCTTCTCAGGTCAAATCCATATACTCTTTTGCAAAAGAGAGGCGGGATGAGGATGAGGCACTTTTTAAAATTTTGTGGTAAAAAAACAAACAAAACAAAAAACTAGGCACTCTTCAGTGAAGCAGACTGCAACACCACCAGGCTTGATTAAGGAATGACAATATGGAAGGCAGATGGCAGATGCATAGATGCCACACTATTGCCTTTCAGTTAAATATTGCTTGGTGTGTGGGTTTTTTTTTTTTTTTCTTGTAAACCTCCCAAATAAAGTGATTTGCTTTCCTCAAGTTAGAAGTGTTAGCTCGTCTTTCCTTTAAATATCTGTGCATAGCTGTTTTTTTCCCTGCCGATTTGTTACCATCTGTAACCCTTCCTTTGTGAGATGATCTGATGACAACAATTATCTTGGAGAGTAAAAGTGCAGTCTTGAAGCAACATGTAAGGGTGGACTCAGAGTGTGGGCTGTGTGTAACATGATGTCCGAGCACTTTGTGTGTGTTGTATGTGTGTTGTGTGTGTCCAGAACCTCAGTATAGAACATATGTTGGCTCTGGGTGCCTGGTGCGTGTATACATGTTGTGTGAATATGCAGTGTGTGCATTCTGTGAGTGGTGAGTGTGTGTGTGTGTGTGTGTGTGTGTGTGTGGACCGTGTGTCGGGCTGAGTGCCTGCCTGTGTACTTTGGGTCAATGTGCTCCCTGTATAGATATCGTGCTGACGTCCTGAATGTGGGTCACCTCCTCTGTGCTGCTCTGTATGTGCTGGCTGAAGAGGGGCAGTGCGGACAGCTGAGGGAAGACGTTCTCCATGAGAGCATAATTTCTCAAAGGTGTTTAAAGGGAATGGGGAGGGCCTGCAATCTGGGGAGTTGGGCCAAAAAATATCAGCAGGGTTTGGGCCTGGGTCAAAGGAATGTAAATGACGGGAGGCTTGCAAGAGGGTGTTGCTGGGATGGGTGCTGACCACGAAGCTGAGAGGGAGTCTCCGGCGTTTCTGCAGGGCGGCTCGCTCCGGCTGGGGCGGCAGGCTGGGTGCAGCTCTGCGGGGCTGGCCGCGGGCACCCGGAGCGAGGACCGGGCGCCGGGCGGACGGCGGGGCGCGGCAGGCGCGCTCCTCCCCCTCCCCCACGTCTCCCCCACCCCTGGCGCGGCGCCGCGGCGGGAGGGGGGCGCAGGCAGGCGGGGGCGGCGGCGGCAGCGGAGCAAGAGGCTACGGCGACTGCTGCGATGAAGGGCGGTGGCGCGGCCGGGCCGGGGGCCGAGGCCACGGCCCGGGCGAGGGCCAGCCGCCGGGAGCCCTGAGGTGCCGCCGGCCCCGACTCCACCATGAGCGTCGCGCTGCAGGAGATGGGCGGCGGCGGCAACGTGAGTGGGGGCCCCGGGGGAAAGGACCGGGGTTGGGGGGAGGCAGTGGGGCAGGCGGCGTCGGGAAGGGGCGCCGGCTCGCGGAGAAGGGGCTGTGAACTTGACGGGCGGGGTCGGAGGGACCCAGGCCGGAGAGCCCGGCGGGCCGGAGGGAAGGAGCCCGCACTTCATGCAGGAGGGGCCAGGCCGGGCGAGGGGCGCCGGGGCAGGGCCGTGGGCGCGCAGCTCTCTCTGCCTGACCTGGGTTGGCGCCCCGACTGTCTGGCAGATGGTGGAGTACAAACGCGCCACGCTGCGGGATGAAGACGCACCCGAGACCCCCGTAGAGGGCGGGGCCTCCCCGGACGCCGTGGAGGTGGGCAAGGGGGTCATCCCTGTCTCACCAGGCCCCCGCCCTGGCATGACGGCCGGCACACCCGGGAGCTCTGGGTTGCCCTGGAGGGTCACCTGCCCCCACCTCCGCTCCATCTCTGGCCTCTGCGCTAGGACTATGGTGAGGCGATTCGAAGTCATGACGTTGCACAAAACAGGCTGAGGGATCAACTCAGCTTGCTTCATTGCCCCTGTGCCCCAAGTTAACCCTGTTAGCGTCTTTGCTTCATGGCTCTGGAAACTGCCTGTGCCTTCACCCTCTGGGAGGACTTCTGTGATTGGGTCGCCCACCTGCAGCTTGCTAGCTCAAGGTCCCCCTCTGTTCCCCAGGTGGGATTCCGGAAGAGGACAAGACACCTCTTGGGCTCGCACACCCAGCTGGAGCTGGTCTTGGCTGGTGTCTCTCTACTGCTGGCTGCACTGCTTCTGGGTTGCTTGGTGGCCCTGTGGGTCCAGTACCACAGAGGTAGGTGGGCCCACTCCTGTCATCAGCCCTCTTAGCTTGCGGGCTCTGGAGGCAGAAGGGGCTGCTAAGGTTCTCCCTGGGTGGGGCCAGCCTTCCCCCAGCTGTTCTCCCTTCTCCCAACCTTCCTGCTGTCACGGCCCCTCCCAAAGCATTTGCCTCTCCTAGACTGACTGACAGTCCCCCACCCCACTACCCCCCATGTCCCCTGCCACAGACCCATCCCACAGCACTTGCCTCACAGAGGCCTGCATTCGAGTGGCCGGAAAAATCCTGGAGTCCCTGGACCGTGGGGTGAGCCCCTGTGAGGACTTTTACCAGTTCTCCTGCGGAGGCTGGATTCGGAGAAACCCTCTGCCTGATGGGCGTTCTCGCTGGAACACCTTCAACAGCCTCTGGGACCAGAACCAGGCCATACTGAAGCACCTGCTCGGTAAATGGGCCTGTCCGGGAGGCACTGAGCCAAGTACATGCCTCATTCCCAGCACAGGGCTCGGCACTTAGTAGGTACTCAAGAAATGTCCATGAATGAATGAATAAGTGGATGACTGCCACCACTCCTGGCATAGGGGATGCAGAGAGCAGGGGGCTCCTGAGGGGTGGAGATGAGTTTGAGGGGGCAGACCTCTGAGGTTAACGAAGGGACTCCTCTCTGCACTCTGGAGCACTGCTGAGGTGTGGTAGGCACCAGGGAGTCTGTAGTGCTTAGAGATCTTTGAGAGTCTCCCTGGACAGGGGAGAGGAAGCTACACTTCGCTGTGGCAGACAGTCTTCCTGGGTCTACATTAGGAGGACTACCCCCTTGAGAAGGCAAGGAGAGGGATCAAGCAAGGGTCCAGGACCCCTCTTAGCAGTTAGCATGGTTGCCACCCGGACCTGTGTTCTGTTCAACAGAAAACACCACCTTCAACTCCAGCAGTGAAGCCGAGCGGAAGACACAGCGCTTCTACCTCTCCTGCCTACAGGTGGAGCGCATTGAAGAGCTGGGAGCCCAGCCGCTGCGAGACCTCATTGACAAGGTAGGCCCCCGGGATGGGCTGCAGGTGGGGGAGCAGCATAGGCCTTGGGAGAGGATGTGGCCCCAGAAAGCTTTAGGGGCCCCTGTTCCAGAGGTGCCACCATGGTCTCTACTCAGATTGGTGGTTGGAACGTTACGGGGCCCTGGGACCAGGACAACTTCATGGAGGTGCTGAAGGCAGTAGCAGGGACCTACAGGGCCACCCCCTTCTTCACTGTCTACATCAGTGCCGACTCTAAGAGTTCCAACAGCAATGTTATCCAGGTACTAGGCTGGGGAAGGGTGGGGAGGGACTTATGGACTATTTGCTGAGACCAGACTCCCCTCCCCTGTGATGGACTGGCTGGGGTGGCTCCCCCGCACAAGAGTCCAGATTTCAGGGCGGGGAGGACTCACTCTTTACCTTGCTATTGCAGGTGGACCAGTCTGGGCTCTTTCTACCCTCTCGAGATTACTACCTAAACAGGACTGCCAATGAGAAAGTAAGGAGCATCCTCAGAATATCCACCCCGACCCCCCTGAGCTGGGCTGATCCCTGTTTACTTTTCCCTTTGCCCAGGGTCAGAGTGGCGAAGGTGAGCCTATCCTGTCACGTAGTGAGCTGACTACCATTCCTTCTTCTTTCTCTCTTCATTCTCCCCTCCCTGCATTCTTCCCTCCCTCCTTTTTTCCCTTCCCTTTCCTTTCTCCCTTCCTCTTCCCTTCTTTCCTTCCTTCCTTTCTCTTACTCTTCCAGGAAAACATTTTACAGGCACCTACTGTGAGACATACATTTCAGAGCCACTGTCATAGGAAGCTTTCAGTGTAGATGGGTTCACAGACCTAGATAGCTGAGAACATGGCTCAAAAGAGGGCCTCTGGGACTCAGGAGAGACCCGGCAGCCAGAGAAGTTTTCCTAAGGAGGTTGCATTTGAGCCAGGCCCTGTAGAATATCTAGGACTGGGTGAGGGCATGCTCAGATTTTAAACAAAAGTGTTGAAGAAGGAATAGCTAAGGCGTGTTTGGACCACAGGAAGGGGTCCAGTTTGGCAAAGAGTAGAGCTCAAAGCAGATGAGAGAGTGGAAAGGTGGGTAGGAACTAGTCTGGGAAGGCAGTATGGCTGGGTGTGAAAAGTAGATGCAAGAGAGGGAGCCTGGAGATCAGTTAAGAATGTCTGCAGTACTCCAGGCTCTGAGTCTGTGAGGACCCAAATGGGGGAAGTGGCAGAAGGAAAGTCAGGAAGGGGAGGATGCAAGAGACATAATCAAGTCCCAATCATGAATTGTTGATGCCTGGATGTTAGAAGAGATGAGCAGAAGGAGGAACAGGTAAAGATAGTTGAGGTTGTGCACCTGAATGATGGTGGAATGGAGGCGTCCTTAGAGAATTTGGGGTCCCTACAGGGAGAACCAGCTTCAAGCACATTGGGGAGGTGGTGATATCACAGGAAAAAGGCAGACTTTGAAGTCAGACCTTGATTTTAATCCCAGCTTGGCAGCTTGGTGCAAGTTGATTAAGCTCTCTGAGGCTGTTTCTTCATCTGAAAAATGGGGATCACAGCATCTACCTCATATAGTGCTTGGAGGCAGGAGGAGGATGCAAGTGTATGCTTCTGCATGTGGCAGACCCTTAGGGAGTGGGAGCTGCTCATTTCAGACGTGTGAGTGTGAGGGACCTGGGTATCATCTCTGTACAGAGGTCAGCAGACAGCTGTGAAAGCTGGGTGGGGTCCTGGAGAGAGCACGGGCCTGGAGGGAGCCGAAGGCTTGAGGGGCATCTCCTTAAAAGCCTAGACAAAGGCTTAGGAGAAGTGATAGAAAGGGTAAGACTAGAGAAGGAAAAGAAGGAGATCCTTGGGACTTCCCTGGTGGTGCAGTGGATAAGACTCTGTGCTCCCAATGCAGGGGGCCCGGGTTTGATCCCTGGTCCGGGAACTGGATCCCACATGCATGCCGCACCTAAGAGTTTGCATGCCACAACTAAGGAGCCCGCGTGCCGCAAGTAAGACCCAGTGCAACCAAATAAATAAATAAATATTTTTTTTAAAAAAAGAAGAAGGAGGAGGAGATCCTTGTATTTCAAGGGCAGCGGGAGAAAGAGAGACTTCTGTGGGGAAGGACAACCAGGAGGAGGGGTTTGTCCTTCTCCCATTCGCTCCCAAACACTTACCAAGCATCCCTCAGCCAGACCCTCCGCTAGCATGTGGTGAACAAGACACTGCCACTCAGTGGGGGAGAAGGCATGAAATGGCCAAGCGCAGTTATCCTGTGTACAGTTGCTGGGACTGTTGTAAGAGGAGGAGCATGGCATTCCGAGAGTGCAGTAACAGGGAGCCAGCCTGGTCCTAGGGTGAGGGTAGGCTGTGGGAAGGGAGAGGGTTCTAGGCAAAGGGAACAGCTGATGCAAAGGCTCTGAGGTGGGAAGGGGTGTGACTTGTTGACAGATCAGAGAGGGGAGTGGGAGGGGAGAGTGGGCCAAGTCCTTCTGGACAGGTAGGTGGAGTCATGTTATACATAAACACTATGGGTCAAGTTTAGCATTTATCCCAAAGAAATGGAATAGGAAACTCAAAAGTGGAGAGTGTTATGAACAGACGTGTGGTTTTGATATCACCTGAGTCAGGGGAGGAATTTTGAGAATTCAGGAGAGAACCACATGGTCTGACCCCCAGGAAAGGGCAGGAGAAGCCTCAATTCAGCTCTCAGTGTGTCACCAGTTGTCTTGGGTAGGAAGTCTCCTGTGCCAGCATCTAGGGGAAGCTGTAGTGCCAAAGGAAGTCTTGGGAATTCTCTGGCAGTCCAGTGGTTAGCACTCCACACCTCCAGTGCCAGGGGCCCGGGTTTGATCCCTGGTCAGGGAACTAAGATCCCGCAAGCCGAGTGTCACGGCCAAAAAAAAAAACCACATTAAAAAAAAAAGGCAAGTCTTAAGCTCAAAGTAAGGAAGTAGGGAGAGAGGGGTAAGTGAGTTGGGGGTCAGGGCAAGATCACTGGTTGAACCAACCATCCACTTTAGGAGCTGGGATAACTGGAATTGGTATGCAAACCTCTTCTTCTGACAGCAGCAGCAAGAAAGAGGGGAGGTGGGAAAAAGGAGATATTTTGAAGTGCAGAGAATGGATATTAAGGGATCTAAAACTTCTCAGTAAAGTGGAAGAGGAGATGGCCTTTGGCAATTAAAGGAGCCCTGGGTGTGGCTTCAGGGCAAGAGTGAGAGTGGTCCCTGGGATGAGGACCACAGGAAGTCAGTGCTGAGCAGGGCTGAGGGTCTGTGCATGGGTTTTCATCCATCAGTCAACAAATATTTATTGAGCACCTACTGTGTGCCAGATGCTGTGCTAGAGCCTGCGACTACAGTGCGGAACAGAACAAACAGCCCCTGCCCCCATGCAGCTCAAGTGCCAGCAGGCGCTGAGGCGACATGGGTTTGTTCTGAGCCCAGGCAGTGCTGGGATTGTGGCCCTGGAGTCATCAGGCCTGGGCCACATTTCAACTCTGCCATCTGCTAGTTTGTGGTATGAGTCAAATCATGTAATCTTGCCAAGCTTCATCTGTAAAATGGAACTAATACTTTATGGAGTTGCCGTGGTGGGCGCAGGGTCAGGGGGCAGATATATTACATGTAAAACGCCAGCAGAGAATTTGATACATGTATATACATGTAGTCACTAAATATTTCTTTTCTGTGCTTTTCTCCCCCTTGGAGACCAGAGGGGAAGGCAGCAAGTTTGAGGCCTGGCAGGATGGGAGGTAGAAGGAAATTGAAGCCACCGTGGACCAAATTCCCCATTGGGGTCCACTCAGCTGTTAAGTGAAGGCACATGGTCACTGATGGGCTGGGAAAAGTAGAAGGGCTTTAGGAAATGAGAAGGCAGAGCAGTATGGGAAGCGGATCCATCCACTGGACAAATATTTACAGGGCTCCTATTCTGTGCTAGGCCCTATTCCAGACCCTTGGGATACAGTGGTGAATAAGCCACTGTAACTTGGAACAGTGCTCTCCTGGAACTTACCTTCTCCTTGGGGAAACAGATGATGAACAATTGCACAAATAAATAAAAAAAGATCCTAGCAGATGGTGATAAGCAGTATGACAGAAATGATAAGGGTCATCCAGGAAAGCTTCTACGAGGAGGGTCTGCAGACGAGACAGTGAGGAGGGTCTGCAGAAGAGATGGTGAGCAGGGGTAGCAGCCAGAATAGTCATCTTAGCCTTGGGCAGGACTTGTTGCTGGGCTCTGAGGATGACTTGGGGCCTTGACAGGTGCTTACCGCCTACCTGGACTACATGGAGGAGCTGGGAATGCTGCTGGGAGGACATCCAGCCTCCACGCGGGAGCAGATGCAGCAGGTGCTGGAGCTGGAGATACAACTGGCCAACATCACGGTGCCCCAGGACCAGCGGCGGGATGAGGAGAGGATCTACCACAAGATGAGCATCGCAGAGCTGCAGGTGGGGCAGGCAGGGAACAGAGACAGCTGGGGGGGGCCAGCCCTGGCACAGGCCACCCAGCTTCCCTTCATGCCATCTGTCTGAGGCAGCCAAGCCTCTCCTCATTTCCTTGCTTTCTCTGAGCTTCCCAGCTGAACTGTTGCTATCCTGGAAGGAAAAGTGGTGTCCATTTTAGGGCACCCCCACTGGGCCATCCCTTGGTCCCTTTCGTATTGTCTGGGGATGCATAGAGGGATTATGTTAAAAATCTATGACAACTTGTACAAGATGTCCACAAAACAATCAGAAGAGAAATGGAAGCATCTCCTGGAGGGCCCTTACTGTGCCAGGCATCAGCCTCTTAGTCGTTGGATTATGGAAAAGTTGGGTAAGGGGGGGTTCTGGAGGAGAGCCAGGTATGTAGGGAACCTGGGTGGTATCTGGGGAGTTTGTTAACTGTCTGAAAGATATTTGAATATCTGCAGCCCAACTAAATATCACACATGGTGGTTTTCCTTGTATGATATGTGATTGGGTTTCCTGATTGAAAAGCACTTACGCCTGAAAACGGGTTTATTATAGGAAGGGGCCTCCAAGCAGCTAGTAGCTGTTGCTATGACAATGGAAAGGGCTCCCAGCTCCACTGTATCAATGGCGGAGTGGTCTGCTGAAAGCCAAGGGGGCAGGGACGCTTGAGATTTTTTTGCTCACAGGCCCTGGCGCCCTCCATGGACTGGCTGGAGTTCCTGTCCTTCTTGCTGTCACCGCTGGAGCTGGGTGATTCTGAGCCTGTGGTGGTGTATGGGATGGATTATTTGCAGCAGGTGTCAGAGCTCATCAACCGCACAGAGCCAAGGTGGGGGGTGGAGCCCAAGGTGTCAGGGGTGGGGCTCAGGGCTCTGTGCAGGCTCTTCCCCTAGGCTGGGGCTTCAGGGGACCCACCTGTGGTCTCTGTTTCCACACCTAGCTCCAACCTGACTTTTACAGGCAGGTGTGTGGTCCCAGGGTAAGAGAGAGGGATTATGGGACAGCTCCCACATGTGCCTCTCGGGACTCCTGCTGTCTGCATGCTGGTAGAGCTGGTTTGGGGTGGAAATATTACCTGCCTTTACCATATGTTCTGGCTACCTGAATGCCAGTGTCCTGAACAATTACCTGATCTGGAACCTGGTACAGAAGACAACATCAAGCCTGGATCGCCGCTTTGAGTCTGCACAAGAGAAGCTGCTGGAGACCCTCTATGGCACCAAGAAGGTGGGCTTTCTGACTCTGCTCCCACCTTCCAATCCAGTCAAGCTGACACTTCACACCCACTGTGTGTCAGGCACCATTTGCACATGGAGCACAGGATTAGGAATCAGGCTGACTTGGGTTCCATTCCTAACTCCTCTATTTCTTGGCCTATGGGACCTTGAGCATATCCCCCCACCTCTCTGACTCTCCATTTCTTAGTCTGTAAAACAGGAATTTCTTGTGGGGTTGTTATGAGGACTGAGTTCACGTAAGTGAAGCACCTACCCAGTGCATGCTATGTGTAGGCACTCAACTTTGTTGATGAGGGTGAAGGAGAAAATGAATAAATGCAGTTCTTAGTTTCAAGAAGCCCTGTTAAGTGGGGGAAGGAGATGTGTAAACAAACATTATATTTTGGGGTGATAAGTGCTCACACTGAGTGACAAACCTTCTTTGTGTTGTAGGACAGAGGTGGAGACAGCACATTTTACCTGGGGGATGGGGGGCATTAGGAAAGGCTTCTCTGAAGAGGTGACATTTGAAGAATGAGTTCATCAAGAAAGCCAGGGAAAAGGGATTCCAGGCTGAAGGAATACCATGTGTAAATTCCCAGAGGCCAGAAGGACCGTGGTAGTTTTGCATGTGTTCTGGCATGACTTTGAGGACAGGGCACCGGAGAGGCCGAGGGTGGTGAGGCAGGCCTGGGGCAATCCTTGGAGGGGCCTGAATACTGTGCCTAGGAAGCCTGGCCTTGATTCAGGGATGGAGAACCTGGGATGGTTTTAAGCAGATGTGTAACCTGGTTGGATTTATGTATTAGATCATCTTTCTGCAGCTAAATGGAAGATGGATGGAGGGGGTGACGGGAGGGGGATGAGAATGGAGTCGAGTGTCTAGTTAGGAGGCCACTGCAATCTTCAGGCAAGAGATGACAGTGTTATAGGACAGGGAAGTGGCAACGGCATGGACGGAGGAGACGATTAAGAAGCAGAGTTAGTATTAGAGTCTGGTGATAGATTGAACGTGAGGGTAGGGAGATGGAGGAAGCTGGTGACTCCCAGGTTTCTGGTATGGGGGACTGACTGGATATAAGACTGAGATGTGCAGCTGAGCAAAGAAACGTCTGGACCCCAGTGGGCCTCTGAGAAACATAAGAGGAGGAGAGTGCTGCAAATAGAGTGGGCAGCACACATGTCCCTCCTGAGGTTTCGCTGCTGGGGTTGGCATGCTTTGCGATATTGCCCTTCATTTTCCCTGGAGTCTGAGGGAGAGATGGCACCCCAAACCCAGGCCTCCTATGTGCAGAGCTGAGAGGGGTTGGCCTTAGAGACAGATAAAGGCCCTCAGACCGGAGGGCAGAGCCATCTCCAGGAGGCCTGGCTCTTTACCCCTTCCAGTCCTGCACGCCAAGGTGGCAGACCTGCATCTCCAACACGGACGACGCCCTTGGCTTCGCTCTGGGCTCCCTCTTTGTGAAGGCCACGTTTGACCGGCAGAGTAAGGAAACTGTGAGTCTTCAGGGTCCTTCCAACGCTGCCCCTTGTTTTAGTTAAAATTCACCATTCATGTTTGTATGTACCTACAGGGAAAAAATCGGGAGGAAATTCATCGACAAATTAATGGTGATTACTTTGGGTGGTTGGGATTATGAGGGATCTTTTTTTTGTTTTTGTCTTTTAAAGTTTTCTGTGTTTTCCAAGTTTTCTACAATGAGTTTATGTTACCTATATAATTAGAAAAATAATGTTTACTTTTTAGGAAATGATGTTTGTGCTTAAAATATTACCTATAAGGATGTAAATGGCAGTGTTGTTTATAATAGGCAAAAATGACAACAGCTTAAATGTCCAGCATAGGGGACTGGAAAGACAAATTGTGATTAGCCTGGATTATGAGGCAGCCTTAAAACTGATGATTGTTAAGTGAAAAGAAAGTAAGTTATGAAATATAATATGGAATTATGTTGTGCAACATATATATATGTGTGTGTGTGTGTGTGTGTGTATATATATATATGAATATCCCAGCAGGGGAAGACACTAGACATAGGTAATCAAAATGTTGAAAGGAGTTATCTGTGAGGGATAAGATTTTAAATGGTCTATTTTCTTCTTCAACTCTTCTCAATTTTCCACATTTTCTGCTATTAATGCCTTCTTTTCATAATCGGATAAAAATCAATGCACTACATTAAATTATAATGTTAATTCAGTTAACTTATTGCCAGTTTTTTGATTAATTAGAAAAAAAGCCACCACAGTCCCAGTACCTTCACAAATCATGTTTCCTTCTCATCCTGCCCAGATGCTCAGCCTTATTTCAAGAGTCTGGGTACTCCCATGTGCTCCCCTGGAAGGACAGGGATGGGGCACTAGGGGGGATGGGGCACTAGGGTAGACGGGGAGAAAGGATGCTTTAATGTGAGTGGGAGGCAGACTTGTGCACCCTCCTTCCCAGGCAGAGGGGATGATCAGCGAGATCCGGACTGCCTTTGAGGAGGCCCTGGGACAGCTGGTTTGGATGGATGAGAAGACCCGCCAGGCAGCCAAGGAGAAAGTGAGCAGTGGCCAGGGTTGGGGTGCCATCTTGAGGTGAGGATGGAGAATACAGTTTTGGCGGGGTGGGGGAGCCTGGGGAGGAAAACCCTTAACCTGGTCTCTTTAGGCAGATGCCATCTATGATATGATTGGTTTCCCAGACTTCATCCTGGAGCCCAAAGAGCTGGATGATGTTTATGATGGGGTGAGTACCCTGCCCATCAGTACTGAACCTGAGCCCTGTGGGGGGCACAGGGCTCAGGAATGGGAGCTCAAGTGCTGAGAGGGAAGGAGATACTTGTTGCTGCCTTTCAGAGGCAAGTGCAGGCAGCCAGCATTGCTCAAGTGCTGGCTGTGTGCCAGGCTGCAGGCTGGACAGCAGTAGAATGCAGTGTTCACAAGCAGGGATTTGTAGTCAAACCTGTTTTTACCTAACTGTAACCTTGGACAATTTATATAACCTCTCTGAGCCTCAGTTTCTTCATCTGTAAAAGGGAGTCCTATTAGCACTTACCTGATAGGATTGTTGTGAGAATAAAAGGAGATAGTATTAAAAAAAAAATAAAGCAGCTACAACATAATATTGGCAATTATTATTTATTAGATATTTTACACCCATTTTACAGTTGAAGAAACTGAGGCTCAGAAGGGTGCTAATTAGTAGCCAAACTGGGACTATTATCTTCTCCAACGTGTTCTCTCACTGGCTTTCTACTTCCTACCATTCCCACAGTATGAAGTGTCTGAAGATTCCTTCTTCCAGAACATGTTGAATTTGTACAACTTCTCTGCTAAGGTGATGGCTGACCAGCTCCGCAAGCCTCCCAGCCGGGACCAGTAAGAATGGGGGCTGCAGACACTTGGGGCAGCAGGAGACGTAGGGGAGGTTTCCAGGGCTGAGGGAAGGGGATGGCAAGATGGATCCCAAATGAGGCATGAGGTTCTTCTAGAATGTAGGTCAGGGCTGCTGGGCATCGAGAATCAGGCTCCGCCTCAGCTTCTCCCTCCCCCAGGTGGAGTATGACCCCCCAGACAGTGAATGCCTACTACCTTCCAACCAAGAATGAAATCGTCTTCCCCGCCGGCATCCTGCAGGCCCCCTTCTACGCCCGCAACCACCCCAAGTGTGTCTGAGGCAGGAGGGGCTGGGTGCTGGGTCCTGGGCCTGTGGGTGAGCTGGGAGCAGGGCTGGAGGTGGGATCTAGAAGTCCCCCCACCATGTCCTCACTCAACATTCCTCACCTACCAGGGCCCTGAACTTTGGTGGCATCGGCGTGGTGATGGGCCACGAGTTGACACATGCCTTTGATGACCAAGGTAGAGGTCCATGCAGTTGTCTCCTCCAGCCTAGAATTCCTAGTGGCTCCTGCAAAACCTTGGGATGTTGGAAGCAGGCCCTGTGGACCCTGGGGTCTGTGGACTAGGGCTGGTGGGGGCACTTGTGCCCCCAAGGGTTGAGTTCTGGTCTCGGTGGGGTGCAAAGGTTAGTTCTCCTCAGGGCGCGAGTATGACAAGGAAGGGAACCTGCGGCCATGGTGGCAGAATGAGTCGCTGGCAGCCTTCCGGAATCACACGGCCTGCATGGAGGAGCAGTATAGCCAGTACCAGGTCAACGGGGAGAAGCTCAACGGCCGCCAGACGCTGGGGGAGAACATCGCTGACAACGGAGGGCTTAAGGCTGCCTACAACGTGAGTGGCCCCCTGGTGGCTGAGGCTCACCTGCCCTGGGGGGGCAGGGCACTGGGTGGAGCTGGTGGGCAGGCCCCGACAGACTTGCCATCCGTTCCCAACCCCAGGCTTACAAAGCATGGCTAAGAAAGCATGGGGAGGAGCAGCAGCTACCAGCCGTGGGGCTCACCAACCACCAGCTCTTCTTTGTGGGATTTGCCCAGGTATTGCCCTCCTGGGAGGCCGGGGGTCTGCCCTTCTCCTACAACCTCCTGGGCATGTCCTTAGAAGTCTGGGGCATGCAGAAGGGACTGGGAAATGGGGCCGAAGTTGGAGTGTGGAAAGTGGTTTGGGAAGGCCTCGTGAAGCCTTTTGGCGGGGTCCACAAAAGCACGTGAGGAGGGCTGAGGAGGGAGAAGGCTTCAGGAGGCTTTTGCAGATCTCGAAGGGCAGGGCTGCCCTGCCTGATGGGGCAAGGGGTGGGGAGCGGGATTGATCTTCACGATGCTCCTGTGAGGTGGCTGTGGAGGAGGAAGCGCGGGGCAAAGTGGCTCGTCCAGGGCTACCCAGGAATAAAGTAAGTGGCAGACTCAGCAGGGTCTCCCCCAGGTACTTTG
The DNA here is from genome assembly GCF_965194825.1 of Balaenoptera physalus. Lineage (NCBI taxonomy): Eukaryota > Metazoa > Chordata > Mammalia > Artiodactyla > Balaenopteridae > Balaenoptera > Balaenoptera physalus. Next base: position 63,270,428 of record NC_138891.1, read on the forward strand.
CACTACAGCAGGCAGCCTCTGGGGGCTGGGTTTCTTCCCCTGGGACACATCCATCTGGGCAACCCATTGTCCAGGCAGCTTTGAAAGGCCCTTAAGAGGGAGGGCGCTTTCTCCTCCCTCGGTGCCGATGGCAAGGGGTCGGGGCTGAGACTCCGTCTAAGCCTCTCCTACATGCCTGAGGCCCCCGGAGCCCAGGGCCTGGGGCGGTGGTGCCATGTGTCCCTGGGGCGGCTCTGCTGCAGCTGGGGCAGTGGCCTTGCCCGCACTAGACACCCTGTGTCCCCGTGTCTGTCCTGGCCTGCAGGTGTGGTGCTCAGTCCGCACACCCGAGAGCTCTCACGAGGGGCTGGTGACAGACCCCCACAGCCCTGCCCGCTTCCGCGTGCTGGGCACGCTCGCCAACTCCCGTGACTTCCTGCGGCACTTCGGCTGCCCTGTCGGCTCCCCCATGAACTCAGGGCAGCTTTGTGAGGTGTGGTAGACCTGGCTCGGGGAGAAATGGCCAGCTGTTGCCAGGGCCTGGGGCAGCTTGCCCAGCGAGCCTGTCTGCTCTGCGGTTTGGAGAAGGCAAATGCCAGCTGGGCTGGGTCCGGCCCCTCCACACCACAGATGACGTGAGTCCTAGTCCCTCCTCGACCACCACATCGTGCCTCTGCTTTGGGGGTGTCCCTGCCTCCAGCAGAGCCCCCACCATTCACTGTGACATTCTTCCGCGTCACCCTGCCTGGAGGAGGCCTGGGCAGGGGGCACCAGCTCCCACAGGAAGGAGTCCACCTCTTCTGGTCCCAAGCTCCCTGGGCTTGGTGGCCACGGGGCCTGCGGTGACTGCCACACGCTGACCACGCAGGGCCCGGCTGGTGTGCCTCCCACACTTCTCCCCAAGGCTCACTCAGTGCTCCCTCGGGAGTAGACGGAGCTCCTTTCAGCCCCACCCTCGGGGTGGCCCCCACCCCATGTTGCTCCTGCTGCTGCTCCTAATACTGCTGCCAGCCCTCGCTGACAATCCACCTGTGCTCAGTTCCTAGTGGAACCCTTCACAAACCTTCCTGCTGCCTCCCAGGTTCCCTGGGCTCAGAGGGGAAGAGTGTACCTGGAGGGGATGCTAGTCCCCGTGTCTCGGCGTACAAGTCTTAGGGGATGACTGATTCTCCCTGGACCAAGCAGGAAAGCAGATAGAGCAGGGAGAGGGAAGGATAGAGTTTATTTTTACAGGAAAGAGGGTGGGGAAGGTGTGGTCTTGGCCCTGTAGGACCCTGTGCCAATAAACAGACACGCATCAGTCAGCCTGTCTCTTCCTTCAGTCCTGTTTTCATTTACTCATTCCACCAGTATTTATTGAGTACCTGCTGTATGCCAGGTACTCTTATAGGCACTCATTTACTCACTCACCAGACACAGGGGACTGAAATTTGAAGTCCCAAGAAGACAAAGAAAGAGGCAGGATGGAGGAATGGCATGAAATTGAGTCTGGCAAGTGGAGTACATCCTCCGCTCACTGGTGGCCATGTTCCATCACTGGCTGTTCTATAGCTGGAAGCGTTTGCCATGGCCCTCCACTGGTGCATGCAGCTGGGTCTGACACTGAGACTGGGTAACTACTTGGCCAGGGTCGGCTTGGAAGATGGGTGGCCCTTGCCCTGCAGTGGAGGGCAGCCCTGGCCAAGGTAGCATTTCACTCCCTGGAGCTTGGAGCACCAGCCTCTGCTTGTGGCTGAGAAGACATGCATTTCTCCATGTTCTCAAAGGCTCAGTGCTCCTGAGAGCCGCTCATCCCACCTACACACGCTCATCGAGGCCTACCAAGTTCCAGGCACAGAGACTGCAGGTTTGGCTGCCACCCTCCAGAACAAGTGAGGGAAACGGAGCATTTATTGAATACCTCTGTGTTCCAGGCACTTCTGCTAGGTGGCTCATTTCTTCCTTCCTTCATTTATTTATAAATTTATATATTCATAGATTTATTTTTATAAGTATATTGATTACCAATAACGTGCCAGGCACTGGTGACGGAAAGAGGAATAAGGTGATTCCCTCCCTCAGGTGACTCTTCTTCTGTTGGCACTTTCACCTTCATAAGCTCACCCGATCCTCGCAGCAACATATTTTATAAGTGCTCCGGTTTCCATTTTACAGGTCTAACTGTGAACACTTCACTGCAGTCAGAGACCTGGATTGAAATTGAAGCTCTGACAGCTGTGTGAGCTTGAGCCGGTTCCCTAACCTCTATGAGCCTCAGTTTCTTTATCTGTAAAATGAGAACCAGAGCAAAGCAGTGGAAAGAGTCCAGTCTCAGTTCTCTTTAAAATGCAGTGTTCCCCAAGGTGTAAGTAGGTGTGGGTTTATTAAATTTGGGGGGGTAAGAGTGAAGCTTTGTCAGTGATTGCTGCTGGGGTCAGTGGTTCCTGGGTGATGGCACCAGCACATGTCCCACAGTCTGTATCCCGTCTCAGCATCAGGCTGTCCCCATAAAGAGCTGTATGTGGGTCTCTGTCAAGTTACTTGGAACTGTGGCTGCTCACCAAGGGAAGGAAATTGCTGCCTACTAAGAAAAAGGAAAAGTGGCCTTGGGAACTCTAAGACCAAGGGAAAGCATGGCTTGAGTCTCTGCTCTGAGAGCAAAACTCTAGGAGGGGTGGCAAAGTGTATTGGAAAGAGGAGGGCCATCACGTCTGGAAATCTGGTTCTGGCTCCAGTTCTGCCAACCCCAAGCTGTGACACCAGGCATGGCTTATCCCCTCTTCAGATCTCAGTAACCTTAGCAGTCTATAAAATAAGTGGTTTGGATGAGATGATCTCTGAGGACTAGATCAGCTTTAATGTTTTAAGAAGTGAATTCATGGGCTTAGCAAGTTCCAGAACCCAAAGAAATATTAAGAAATGGCTTGTGAAGTTTGGGTGTTGCACAGAGTGTGAGATTTATAATGTCACTGTAATGATAGAGGAGATAGGCTTGGTATCACAAAGCCTTGCCCTTCCCTTGACACCTGATTTCAGAGGCCAGCTTGGGATACTGACCAGCTGGCCACTGTGACATTAAAACTCCATATTTGCAAAGGTCCAAGTGTCAAATGATGATGATGATGATGATAATGATGATGAGCAGCCCTCATTACCAAGTCCCTTTTTTTTTTTTTTTTTGCTTAAGCCTGTGCTAAGCACTTTAAAAACATCACCTCATTAAATTCCCACAACAACTTATAAGGAGGTCCTATCATTGTCTCTATCTTACAAGTCGCAAAACTAAGGAAAAAGATGACATAACTTCCAGTGTCAGCTAAGACAGATTGCATTAAAGTCAAATTTGGAACTCAGATCCTCAGATTTGGAATTCAGATGTTCTTAATCATCACCATTTAGTCTGCTAAGTCATGGCAGAATTTAGACTCAAGCATATACATCTGCCTTCTGGGCAATTTTATCATGCTTCCAAGTGAGGCCATTAGCAGCAGGTACACTTTCATGGCCCCCATCTCACCTGGGCCAGGTACATGTGACAACCATGCAGCTGCAGGAAACCTAAGCACATGCTGACCTGAAATTAAGCCAGGTGGCACTGTTTGTTGAGCACTCTGCAGGTGCTTGGTTCCACAGGCAAGGCAAGGTGAACATCAAGTGACAGATGTAACCTTCACCCTTAGTAGCCTGCCAAGCTGATAAATATGCATCTGCAATATGCTCTGATGTGTTAAAGCAGAAGGGGGAATAATGGATGGTGCTCCTGGGTGGACACATGAGAGCAGTTATTAGTAAGGTGCTGGGCCATACCCTACACTATCCCATTGGAAGTTTGACTAATTCCCATGCACAATACAGTAACATATGCCAAACAATATGATTTCACACTTGGAAGTGCTCTCGAAATGTCAAGTTGGAAGAGAATCTCCATAAAATAAGCACAGTTTCAGTAGACCTATCACGAATCACAAATGGAGACTCCTGACAGTTTCCCAATGCTGAGCTCTGGGCTCCAAAGAGAGCTCCCAATGGGCCATTATTATAAACAAAGATGACCTGAAGTTGAATGCAAAGCCATTCATTCATTCATTTATTCAACAAATGTTTGTCAAGGCCTACCACAAGCCAGCTATTAGATTGGGTGCTAGGGGCATAAAGTTGAACAAGACACAGTTCCTGTCCTCTAAGAGCTCAGAGTGGAGGGAGGGAGAGGTATGTATCAAGCATTGTAGGAGCACAGGGAAGAAATTAATAACTTGAAAGACAGAACAGGAAAGGCTTCCTACACAGGTGATACTGAGCTGGAGTACAGAGGATGGGAGAATTTGCTAGCCGAAAACAGTGAAGGGCATTCCATACAGAAAGAACAGCAACAAGAAAAGACTGATCCAGCTTGAAGGGGCAGGGCATGTTCAGAAATGGTGACATGTTTAGGGTGATCAGAAGGAGGTAGATGAAAGGGGCATAATGAGAGGTGAGAGCCTGGAGAAGGGAAGTTGTAACAGTAGTTATAAAAAAGGAGATTGTAACAAGTGCTTTCAGTTCTGGGAATTAACAGTAAAAGGGCCACAATGCAATCTGATTTTGAAAAATATCACACAAAGAAAGTAGCAACCCAGTGGAAACAGTGCAATGCTGTGTCCGGCCTGAAGCATTTCTGGTATTACATAAGTGACACTTTGGGTCTAATGATTCTCAGATGAGTAGAGCCATCCATAAAATGTGTAGCTCTATAGCTCAGGCCATACGTTTGGGGGAAGCATGGCTGGCCAGTGGGTGCAATTTGAAGGAAGGTGGTAGGATGGGCTGTCCCCTGATTGGAGAGCAGTTTGGTCACAAGGCTGGGAGTCTGGCCAAATGGTAGGAAGGAGTGCTTCTGGGAGAGCAATTTGACTGAAATGAAGCTTGAGGCAGGATATCAATGTTATCGTAAGGCCTTGAGAATAATTGCCAGACATCTGCATTTGGCCAGAGAGGTTTGGGGCTTGAGTGTTTGGAGGTAGGGAGCAAGGGGCAGCCCTGCAAATTTGAGGAAGCTGGAAAATGATAACTGCCTCCTCTCCAGTTGCCAAGCACCTAGCTAAGCACTTTATATACACTGTCTTACTTTATTCTCATAAAAACTTCTGAGGGAGATACTTTATTACTCTCATTTCATAGAAGAAGAAACCAAGCTGAGAGAGGTTAGGAAGCTTGCCCAAATATCACAGCTGGTGAAGGGCAGAATTTGGTTTTAAATACCAGGTCTGTCCTCTCTAAAGCTTATGTTCTCCCACCCACCCCCAACTTTTTATTTTTAAATATTTTAAACCTACAAAAAGGTTGAAACATAGTACACAGACATTCGTTTACTCTTCATCTGGAGTCACCAGCTGTTAATAGCCTGTGCTTTATGCCACAATATCACCCCGTCTCCTCTAAGGTACTGGTGGGGATGTGACTGGTATAAAAGACAAAATCTGAGATCTGATAGAAAGAAGTCATGGAAATAGGAGAGATTTAGGAGAAATACCTCTACAGATGACTGAAGAAAGCATGACAAAGTATGGAATCTCGAAGCCAGAAAACAGAGTAGGCAGACCAGCTATGGACCATCCAATTTCTGTCAGTAGACTAGGGCTGGGGCCATCACCGGTGATGGAAGTGGAATGTCATCCCCAGAATCCAAACACTGAGTGGAAAAGAGCAACAAGTTTTAAAATGGGCATCAGACCCTTACATCAATATCTATACAAATGTTTAGCCAACATTCATTCAATGCTAACTGTGCTGTGACAGGTGGTTTGTTTATTTTTTTAAACAAACATTTTCTGCATTCTTTAATGCCTCAGGACCCATAAAATAAGACTCCAGGCCAAATGGTGAGTGTTCCCACCAGATGAAGGGGAGAAGAGTTACTTCCTCTTTTCTCACCTTCTAGATATATACACATAGCCCGATCAGAAGAACTTTGAGGTTTGCCTGAAATACTCAAGAACTTGGGAGACTCAAAGGTCGAGATTCATATCCTGATTCTACTACTTACTATATGATTTCCGCTGTAAAATGGACACAATCCTACCAAACTCAGAAAGTTGTGCGAACAATATATATCATTTAAAATAAGTCCTGACATAAACAGTGTCGGTCACATCCCGTCTAAGTCATAAGAGGGAGAGGAAGACCAAAAGACAGACTGAGGACAAAGACCTTATCTTGTTCCGTTTTTAGCTCCAGAACTTCGCATTAGGGCATAGGGCTTGATCTATTCATTTCTACTCCATCTGGCTCCGCAGGTGGATTTAAGATGGTATCCACATCCTTACGGTAATAGTAGAGCACTATTCTTCAGCTGGGGAGGTGAATATGCCACAGTAGTGTGGGGCTAAACATAGATTACACAGACTTCACAAAGACGGCAATCAAGTGTCCAGGATTTCAAGAATCTCTTCCGTTTGTCCCACCACGCGGCTAACGGGGGTGTCACTAGGGTGTACTATTCACACTGCTTTGGGGGAACCGAGGGGCGGTCTCGGCTCGCAGCCAGCTCAACTCCTACCGTAGCTGTCGCCCCCCGAGCCCCAGACGGCGTTCAGGAAACTCCAGGTCCGAGCCGGGGAGGTGCCTATGGCGCGCGGGAAGCTGGGAATTGGAGTTTTCGTGCGGTTTCGGAGGGCGAGGTCCGAGGGCTGGACCTCCCAGGCCGCGAGGGTGGGTGGGTTGCCGCGGCGCTTCCGGTCGCAGGCGGGCTCTGGAGAAGGAGGGGCGCCGTGGGCCACGCGCGCGAGGACATCTGGGAAACGGGGCGGTGCGCGCGCAGCGGGCCGGCAGTGGCGGCGGCGATGGAGGAGGGTGGCCGGGAGAAGGCACCGCTGCAGCCCCAGCAGCCCCCGGCGACGTCTCCCGGCGGCGGGGATGAGAAGCCGAGCGGCAAGGAGCGGCGGGATGCCGGAGACAAGGACAAAGAGCAGGAGCTGGTGAGGCGCGGCCCCGGGAGCCGGCGGAGGAGGCCGCGGGCTGAGTCACGGCGGCTCCGCAGGCCTCGGGCCCGACTCCCAACGGCCCCGCCGCGCCCGGGAGAGGGCGGATGGGGCGACCCTCGGGGCTCCCGGCACCCGTCTCTCTGCCCCTCATCCTCCATTCCACGCTGTCACCGCCGCCGCCCCTACCAGTCCTCACCACCGACTCGTGAGGTGGGCCCGGGCGGGTCACTGTCACCCTCGTTTTTCAGAACGGCATTCAAGCAGAGCCTGGCCCAGAAGCCAGGCTGCCTTCCCACCAGGGCTTCCCATTCCCTCTCTTTCCTTGTCTCACCTGGTCCTTCCTAAGGAGGCAGGCTCACTCTCCACCTGCCCCAGGGTGAATGGGAGGAGGATGTGTTTGAAATTCCTTGTCTTGATGAGCTTCTTCCCCCAACCCTCCAGTCTGAGGAGGACAAACAACTTCAGGATGAACTGGAGATGCTCGTGGAACGACTGGGGGTGAGTCACGATGTTAACAAGAGCCGGTGTACATATGGATCTTTCCCACTTGTTTGCTTTATTCCACTTGGGGCAACAACTCCTATATGAGATATAGGAAAAGAGAGACTGTATTTTGGAGTCATATTACAACCATGTTGTGAGGGAGGGGAGTAAAAAAAGGTAATTGAAAGATTTTGTAGCTTTGTTTCGTGGGAGAAGCAGTTCTTGAACTCTTAACCTGGGACATTTGTTTTTGTGTCAGGCAGTGTGTGTGCAGGGAGTTGGGCAATCACAGATGGATAAGACACAGTTACTTTCCTAGGGGGTTGTTGAACACTTCTGTGTTATGACTTAAGGTATGAGACTCCTTTTGTCTGAGCCCTAACATCTCCTGATCAGGAGAAGGACACGTCCCTGTACCGACCAGCCCTGGAGGAACTGCGGAGGCAGATTCGTTCTTCTACAACTTCCATGACTTCAGTGCCCAAGCCTCTCAAATTTCTGCGTCCACACTATGGCAAACTGAAAGAGATCTATGAGAACATGGCCCCTGGGGAGAATAAGGTAAAACTATTGCAGAAGCTGGTGGAGGCCTAGTTTACGAATTCCTTTTCATCTAGACCATGGGGCTCGTGGTGAATCTCAGGAAACCTGATAGACCTAAGATCTGAACTAGTTGAACAGTGCCTGGGACTTCCCTGGTGGTGCAGTGGTTAAGAATCCGCCTGCCAATGCAGGGGACAGGGGTTCGAGCCCTGGTCCAGGAAGATCTCACATGCCACGGAGCAACTAAGCCCGTGCGCCACAACTACTGAAGCCCGCACGCCTAGAGCCCGTGCTCTGCAACAAGAGAAGCCACCACAATGAGAAACCCACGCACCACAACAAAGAGTAGCCCCCGCTTGCCACAACTAGAGAAAGCCCATGCACAGCAACGAAGACCCAATGCAACCAAAAATAAATTTAAAAAAATAAAATAAAATTAAAAAAAAAAACAACAGTGCTCATCATAATCGAAATGGTCACATAAGAGCTGACAGGAAGACTGTCTTCAGAAAGGACAGTGTTTCTGTCATTTATGTTGGACCTTGGGATTTTATTATCATGATTTATTATTAACTTACTTTTAACCTTAATTTTTTTTTCTCTCTACATTACATGCACCTTCATTTGTTTTACCTCTAAAATATATTCCCAGTTCAGTAACTTTCCTGCTTATTGGCACAACCCTAATCCAAGAAGTTTTCAGTTCTCACTGGAACTACTGCAGCAGCCTCCTAACTGACCCTCTTCCTTCTGTCTGTGACCTCCTACACAGTTCGTCTTTCATACAGCAGCCATAGTGATCTTTTCTAGAGTGTGAATCTTTTCTGCTTAAAACCTTTTAATAGTTTATTACAATTGGAATAAAATTCAGAGTCTTCATTTTTCTCCACTCTCCACTTGTTATCACCTTTCAGTCATGTTGGTTCAAAAGGGAGATTGCAACACTAACCTTAGGATTATTATGAGGCTTAGCTGATATAACATGTTTTAAGTTTTTAGTATGGGGGCTGATGATATAATTAACATTTAATTTTGGGGATAGTGACAGTGATCTTGATTCCGTAATGTAACATTCCCCTTACCCTGGATTTGACTTCAAAGGACTGGTTTCTTTATAGCGTTTTGCTGCTGACATCATCTCTGTTTTGGCCATGACCATGAGCGGGGAGCGTGAGTGCCTCAAATATCGTCTAGTGGGCTCCCAGGAGGAATTGGCATCATGGGGTCATGAGTACGTCAGGTAAGACCTTTTCTTCTTGGGAATCTGAAGGGGTTCTGAGATATAGTTCTGAGTTCTGTCTTGGAGTACCAGTGTATTGAGTTTCCCAGATAGTGAATTCCTTGACCCACAGGGAAGTGCTTCCCACGAAGCTCTGCTCCTCTAACAGTCTGGGCCTATCCATAGGCATCTGGCCGGAGAAGTGGCTAAGGAGTGGCAGGAGCTGGATGATGCAGAGAAGACGCAGCGGGAACCACTGCTGACCCTGGTGAAGGAGATTGTCCCCTACAACATGGCCCACAATGCAGAGCATGAGGCCTGTGACCTGCTTATGGAAATTGAGCAGGTGGATATGCTGGAGAAAGACATTGATGAGAATGCATATGCAAAGGTCTGCCTCTATCTCACCAGGTGAGTGAGCAGGGTGGGGAATGGTGGCAGACCTGCCCTCCCCAGCACGTCTTCTCAACCGTGACTCCTTTATTCTCCAAGAGTATCTGCTTCAAAGGTAGCAATCAAGCTATAGTGAATTTGTTAACATCTGTGAACTTCTTGAGGTCAGAGACGGCATGTCTCCTTAGTAGTCCCAATAACTAGCATATTGCCTGGTATGTAGTAGGCATTCAGTATTGGGTCAGTGAATTAAACGGGGTAAATGAATGCCTGATACCTTTATTATTTTTACCTTTGTAGTTGTGTGAATTACGTACCCGAGCCTGAGAACTCCGCCCTACTGCGTTGTGCCCTGGGTGTGTTCCGAAAGTTCAGTCGCTTCCCTGAAGCACTGAGATTGGCATTGATGCTCAATGACATGGAGCTGGTAGAAGATATTTTCACCTCCTGCAAGGACGTGTATGTAAAGGAAAAAGTTGGCAAAGTGATAAGCTCATGGGTGGGACATTTGCATGAAGTGCTGGGACATGTAGTTTCTGGTTAGGGCTTGAAGGGCTTTTCTGTGCCCTTAGTGGATGGGGGCTGAGCAGATGTGATGGCTCTCTCCCACAGGGTTGTACAGAAGCAAATGGCATTCATGCTAGGCCGACATGGGGTGTTTTTGGAGCTGAGTGAAGATGTGGAGGAGTATGAGGACCTGACAGAGATCATGTCCAACGTGCAGCTCAACAGCAACTTCTTGGCTTTAGCTCGGGAGGTGAGATTCTTTGCCCTTTTCCAACAAGGTTTTTTGGTTGTGATTATACCTGGCATTTCGCCTCCCTGATTACGCCTCTGACTAGACTCTCCTTGGTTAGAATTGCCATTCAGTGGGGTAACAGAAGGGACAGCTAGGGGAGGACTGGGGGAGCAGTTGTGATCCTCTGACTTCTCTTCAGCTGGACATCATGGAACCCAAGGTGCCTGATGACATCTATAAAACCCACCTAGAGAACAACAGTGAGTAAACATCTCCATGTGTGGGGATTGGAGGATTGTTAATTATGCCCCTTGTATTGAGAGTGATGGCTTGGCCCAACATACTTATCCTATAGAGCTCAGAATTCCCACATACTTTTTCCCTAGGTCACTATTGGGGTTATAGATAGAGGGTTCCAAGGGGCCAGCTCAGAATCAGAGACCAGCTGCCATACTGTGTTCCTATCTTGTCCTACTCTAAACCTTCATTTCCTCCTTCCCTCCTTTGCAGGGTTTGGGGGCAGTGGCTCTCAGGTGGACTCTGCCCGCATGAACCTGGCCTCCTCTTTTGTGAACGGCTTTGTGAATGCAGCCTTCGGCCAGGACAAGCTGCTGACTGATGATGGCAACAAATGGCTTTACAAGAACAAGGATCATGGTATATTTCTGTTCCTACTCTATCTTTGTGTGATTTTGGTCAATTTTGTTGTCCTCCTAGGTTCATGTGTTATAACGGCAGATCCCCAGGGCAGTTCTTTGGAGAGCTCTTTATAACAGTTTTCTCAGGGCAGGGCCATTTTAAGACTGATAGATTTTTCCTTGGTATAGGAATGTTGAGTGCAGCTGCATCCCTTGGCATGATTCTGCTGTGGGATGTGGATGGTGGCCTTACCCAGATTGACAAGTACCTGTACTCTTCTGAGGACTATATCAAGGTTGGTCTGGGTACAACCCACTAATGCAGACATCCCCTCCCATGTTCTAGGGCCCTCTCAGGACCTCCCTTTCACTGGTAAGGTCTACCCTGTTTTTAACTCCAGTTAAGGCGGGTGCTATAATAAGGCCCATGTTGCATCCTTTGTGGTGAGGAAGGTAGAGTAGCCCAAGTGAAGAATCTATTTGCATTTTGCAGTCAGGAGCCCTCCTGGCCTGTGGCATCGTGAACTCTGGTGTCCGAAATGAGTGTGACCCTGCTCTGGCTCTCCTCTCAGACTATGTCCTCCACAACAGTAACACAATGAGACTTGGTTCCATCTTTGGGTAAGGCTTCTTGCTTCTCCTTTTGGTAGTACTTAGCCTGTAAGCTCTGTGAAAACAGAATCAGGCCCTTTCACCTTTGTATTGCCAAAGAGTATCACTGTGCCTGTTGAGTATTTGGCTCTTGGTGACTATTTGTTGAAATGACCAATCCTCTTTTTGTTTCTTCCTTGTCCTATCCTCGGGTGTGTGTCGGGGACTGCCTCTCCCTGGCTTTTGCAGGCTTGGCTTGGCCTATGCTGGCTCCAATCGCGAAGATGTTCTAACACTGCTGCTACCTGTGATGGGAGATTCCAAGTCCAGTATGGAGGTGAGTAGAGTTTGTTGATCACTTAGGGGAGATAGTAGGGAAGGTGCTCTGAGTCTTGCCGGTCTCTGATAAATGGTGAAAAAATGTGTGTGTGTGTGAGAGAGAGGGGGGTGTATCATTTCAGTGAAACTGCTTGGAATTGGGCTTCTAAGCCTCAGGAGATATTGAGGCTAAGAGTTAACATTTTAGTATTGAGTTCCAGCCCTTGGGATCCATGAGGAAGTACCAGACTAGAGTGGGGAGTAACTTAACCCAGCTTGGGGTGGGTACACTGTTTTAGTCATGAGCCAACTTTAAATTTTCTTACTTGTGCAGAATCATTTTAGTGATGGATAAATATAGTATGGTGGCTAAAAGCATAGGTTATAGTCAGATAGGCCTCAGTTCAAATACTGCCACCTCTGCTTACAAACAGTGTGATCTTGGACATGTAACTCAGTCTCCTTAGGCATCATTTTTCTCATCAATAAAAGAGGAATAACAGTAGGACCTGTTTCATGGGGTTGTGAGGATTAAATGTTAATAGTATGCAAACCAGTTGGCATAGTGGCTGACCTGTAGTAAGTATTCAGTGAATGGTTGATGCTACTGTTATTTTGACCTACCATCAGAAAGGTGTTATTACCTCATGTGGCTTCAGTGGACTGTGGGAATTGGCTATCTTGAATCAATATAGGTAAACAACTATTTTAATACCTTATTTTAATAACTTGATGTCGATATTCCTATTGCTAGGTGGCAGGTGTGACAGCTCTAGCCTGTGGAATGATAGCAGTGGGATCCTGCAATGGCGATGTCACTTCCACTATCCTTCAGACCATCATGGAGAAGTCAGAGACTGAGCTCAAGGACACTTATGCCCGTTGGCTTCCTCTTGGACTGGGCCTCAACCACCTGGGTGAGGGGATGTCTCTCTATTTGGGCAAAAGGCTGGTAGTAACTGGATACAACAGGGAGAGTTTATGAGTCAGGCTGTGCTGGAAGGGAGTACATGTCCTCTGACCCCTCGAATCTCTCCTTTAGGAAAGGGAGAGGCCATTGAGGCCATCCTGGCCGCACTGGAGGTTGTGTCAGAGCCATTCCGCAGTTTTGCCAACACACTGGTGGATGTGTGTGCCTATGCAGGTCTGTGTCTTTGTTCTTCCTCAGTGACTCTTCACTTCTCTCTTGGACCTCCTTTCTTAAGTCCTTCTGAATTGCCTTAGATTCTTTAGCTTCTGTTCCTAGAGCAAACTTTTTCTTGGTGCCTTCTCATTTCTACCCTTTCTCTCCCTTACCACCCTGCCCCAGGCTCTGGGAATGTACTGAAGGTGCAGCAGCTGCTGCACATTTGCAGTGAACACTTTGACTCCAAGGAAAAGGAGGAAGACAAAGACAAAAAGGAAAAGAAGGACAAGGATAAGAAGGAAGCCCCTGCCGACATGGGAGCACATCAGGTTCTTTGGGCAGCTGGGCATACTCCTAGGGAAGCTCTGAGAAAAGATAACTGTGGGTTTGTTTGTTTTAGAGCCTCTCTGGGTATCACTGTGTATTGAAATAGCATGAGACTGGGTTCCATACGTGAGGGGTCAGGGTGTGCCCCACAGGATGGCTTTTTCTTCTTACATGGGACTTGAGTCAGGGGTGAGTTTTTTGTTCCCTGAGCTTATTGGGCTCTGCTGCCTCTTCAATTGCAGGGAGTAGCTGTGCTGGGGATTGCCCTTATTGCTATGGGGGAGGAGATTGGTGCAGAGATGGCACTACGAACCTTTGGCCACCTGGTGAGTATCCCATGGAGAAGATTTAAGTGTATTAGTTTTGATGCCTGGGGTTTCCCCAGGAGATTTCCCTGATGGGTTTTCTCGGTGGAGAAATGGTCTTTTTGCTGTACCCTTTCTACAAAAATTAAGACCCCGTCTACATATCTGTTCCTGTAACCGAGCTTATTCTTTCTGCTTTCTGTGATACCCTTGTTATTTTCTTTTATCACCAGCTGAGATATGGGGAGCCTACACTCCGGAGGGCTGTGCCTTTAGCACTGGCCTTAATATCCGTTTCAAATCCACGACTCAACATCTTGGATACCCTAAGCAAATTCTCTCATGATGCTGACCCAGAAGTTTCCTATAACTCCATCTTTGCCATGGGCATGGTGGGCAGTGGTGAGTATTGGTCAGAAAGAGATCATAAGCATCTTGGGGGAAGGGTTGTTGAGGCCCTTTTTTCAAGCCTTTGTAATGCTTAACATTTCCAGGTACCAATAATGCCCGTCTGGCTGCGATGCTGCGCCAGTTAGCCCAGTATCATGCCAAGGACCCCAACAACCTCTTCATGGTGCGCTTGGCACAGGTAGAGAATAGAACTCTTCTCCTTAGAGTGAGTGTGCCAAAGGAAGTGTCTGTGTGATGGAAGGGAGATGTGACGCTTCATGAAGGGGACCTTGAGTTCGGCCTGGAAAGGAGGGTGTGAACGAGCTGTGAGGTTTCTGTGTGGCGGGGTTAGGTGATTTCTCCTTAGATGTGACTTGTGACTCCCCACGTCCACTTCTCTCCATTTTGTTTTGTTTTCTTTTCGCCAGGGCCTGACCCATTTAGGGAAGGGCACACTCACCCTCTGCCCCTACCACAGTGACCGGCAGCTTATGAGTCAGGTGGCCGTGGCTGGGCTGCTCACCGTGCTTGTCTCTTTCCTGGATGTCCGCAACAGTGAGTCCCTGTCAGGAATCTTACATGGTGGCACATGGTGCCCTCTCTGCACCCCTACCAGGGCCTCCTTGGTAATTTAGGAGCAAGACTCTGAGTTAACTCTGCTGCTCTGGGTTCCTGAGGTTCTTTGGGCCTCATGAGACTTTCATCTCCCACACTTTTGATCTGACCCAAAAAGATTTTCTTTTGAAGATGCAGAACTGAGCCCAGTTTTTGCCTCTGAGTGACTGGGGGAAAGTGATGATCAAGTCCGCAACCTGTAGGCAGAGTATGGGGGTGGCATCTCCAGCTTGTAGTAGGGTGTATGAGGGGAGGGTTGTGGGTTCAGCTATATAACTGAGGGGTTAAAGAGTCAGGACTGGAGTGGGGTTCCAAGGTTCAGGCATGCCGCTAACTATATTTGTCCTGTGCTCTTCCCTCAGTCATCTTAGGCAAGTCGCACTATGTATTATACGGGCTGGTGGCTGCCATGCAGCCCCGAATGCTGGTCACATTCGATGAGGAGCTGCGGCCATTGCCAGTGTCTGTCCGTGTGGGCCAGGTGAGGGGCTGAGCAGAGGGGAGGGCTTAGGCTGTATTCCAGAGCTTGTAGAATGCAGAGGTACCATTTCTCTGATACTTGAATGGGCACTGGGTTGCTGCTGTACTCCTATCCAGAGTCCCTTCATCTCAGTCTTCTCACCCCACAGGCAGTGGATGTGGTGGGCCAGGCCGGCAAGCCCAAGACCATCACAGGGTTCCAGACACACACAACCCCAGTATTGCTGGCTCACGGGGAGCGGGCAGAATTGGCCACTGAGGAGTTCCTTCCCGTCACCCCTATTCTAGAAGGTTTTGTTATCCTTCGGAAGAACCCGAACTATGATCTCTAAGTGGCCACCAGAGGCTCTGAGCTGCAGCTGATATGTCAGCGGGTCATGCTTCCTTCCGTCGGGTGGACACTGCTCCAAACCTTTGGGGGAATTGTTACCTCCTGTTCTTTTGTTACTGAGTGAGATAACTTTGTTGAATAAAGACCTTTATCCCCGAGGTCCCTCTGTGTCTGTTTTCTGGGGTATTGTGGCTGGAGGCCAGACTGGGGTGGGGAGCGGATGTGAGAGGGTATTGTTTGTAGCAACTCTGAGCCTGGGCTAGCAGGGAGGCTGCCAAGAATGGAAAAAACTAAGCCCCTTTTCCTTCTCCCCTCCTTCCTAATCATCTTAGAACAGTGGTTCATCTTTAGAGGCATGAACCGTTGAGAAGCTGATACATGTAATGGATCTTCTTTCTAAGAGATGTATGTACACAAATTTTTATTTAAACTTTTACAAATAACTTTCCAAGGGGCTTGTAGATCCCAAACATCCCCCCTATTCCCACTTGCCAACGCACACCCACCTCAAGCCCATCATTCCCTGGCTTTGGACTAAGGATCCCCTCTCTTAAGAGGCAGCAGAGTTAGCTCCACTCTTCCTAACTTGACTTCCGTGCTACTGAATGAAATGGACATCTTTACCTCGTATGACCCGCTTGTCCTTTTGGGGAGGCTGCTATTTGAGAGATATGATCATGTTAACATCTACCCCTAGGCTGTCCTTGCAGGAACAGTGCAAGAAAGCTTGATCCTGACCTTCCTCTTAGTAGAGCAATGGGAAAGAAATGGCCTCCTTCCTGGAATGTAATCACTCCTGATCTGTAGTGCTCCTTCTTGGTGGGACTGGTATGAGTATAGCTACACGGCCGGTGGGGGCCTAGACCCCTGTGGGTGCAGTGGAGGAGAACATGTGGCCCTGTCAGATAATTGCTAGCATTTATCCAACACTTACTGTGAAAACACTTCCTGTGGGTTTAACCTCTCAATAGTGACCAGCACCTAATAGGTCATCAATAAATGTTGAAAGAATAATTGCTCTACATACCTCACAACAACTTTGAGAGGTAGGTATTATCCCTGTGTTTTGGTGAGGAATGTAAAGTTCAGAGAGGTTCAGTAACTTGTTCAAGATCACATAGTAAGTAGTAGAGCTAGGACTGGAATCTAAGTCCATCTGACTCCAAGGCCCATGCCCTTTTCACTGTTAATCAGTCTCTGTAGCCTTGGAGACTTGTGGACCCCATAGTAGTCCAAGCTCTTGGCTAGGCTGGAGAAGCAGCAGCTTTGGATGGAGTATCTCCATAGTCTTCTCTCTAGTCTCACTTAGCAGCCTGTGTAAAACCTGTATAAAAGGTGGAAATGCTGGACTTGGGAGTCAGCAGACCTGTAAAGCCCCTTTAATGGGAACTGTCTTAAGCAAATCAGTGTGATAAGCCTCTATTATCTCTACATTGGGGATATAGTAATTGTCTTACCTGATTTCTAATGGTGGTGATGTTAAGAAACTAGAAAGTGATTTCCATCCAGTGGAACATTCCTCAACAATAACAAGTGACACAAGGGAAATTCCCTGGCGGTCCAGTGGTTAGGACTCTATGTTCTCACTGCCAAAGGCTCAGGTTCAATCCCTGGTCGGGGGAACTAAAATCCCACAAGCCGCACAGGAAAGCCAAAAAAAAAGTGACACAAGTAACATGAATGAATGTCAAATTTATTATTTTGCATGAAAGAATCCAGATTTTTAAAAAGTACAAAAATAAAAAAAAAGAGTACATACTCTATCAGTTCATTTATATACAATTCTAGTGACAGAAAGCAGATCAGTGGTTATCTGTGGATTGGAGTGAAGAGAAAGATGATTCCAAAGGAAGAAAACTTTTGAGAGTGATGGGATTGGTCAGTATCTTGATTGTGGTAGTGGTGGTGGTGGTGGTGGTGGTGATGATATTCAATATATCTGTCAAAACTCATCAACTTGTACTTTTTCTTTTTTTTTTGGCTGCGTGGCTTGTGGGATCTTAGTTCCCTAACCAGGGATTGAACCCAGGCCCTCGGCAGTGAGAGCACAGAGTCCTAACCACTGGACTGCCAGGGAATTCCCTGTACATTTTATTTTATTTTTTAAAAATTATTTATTTATTTATTTATGGCTGTGTTGGGTCTTCGTTTCTGTGCGAGGGCTTTCTCTAGTTGTGGCAAGCGGGGGCCACTCTTCATCGCGGCGTGCGGGCCTCTCACTATCGCGGCCTCTCTTGTTGCGGAGCACAGGCTCCAGACGCGCAGGCTCAGCAATTGTGGCTCACAGGCCTAGTTGCTCTGCGGCATGTGGGATCTTCCCGGATCAGGGCTGGAACCCGTGTCCCCTGCATTGGCAGGCAGATTCTCAACCACTGCGCCACCAGGGAAGCCCCCCTGTACATTTTAAACATGTGCAGTTTATAACATACCTAAATAAAGTTTTAAAACATGAAACAAAATTAGAAAGTGATTGTAAACTGAAAAACATAAATAAAAGGATAATTCTCTATCCAAGTCAGTGATTGTAGTTTAGAGTAAGAAATTTTCACAGTGGCTCTTAACCTTTCACATTTAATGTCATTCAGCAATAAATATCAATGGAGACTTACTTATTCTGCACTGGGCATTATTTTAGTTTGTGGATATGCAAATATAGAAAAACAAATCCTCACAAAGCTTATATAATGAAAAAGAAAACAATTGTGTTGTACTGGAGTGTGAACAAGTTATTCTAGGATCACTGAAATAGGGCCTAAGTGCCCGGGTAAGTGAGGGGAGATTTTTGAGGAAACTGATTCTTGGAGAAAGATGAGTTTATCCAGAGGAAAAGAAGGCAGGATATAGCTAAAGGAGTAGGAAAAGCAAGAGGCAGACAAGCTATTTGTTTTCGGAAACCATGGATAGTTTGGTTTGGCTGTGTATAGAGCTAGGGGAAACTGTGGTAGGAGATAGAGACACAGGCTCAGATGAGGTTTAGAAGAGCTTTGTTGTGCTAAGAAATTGACAGTGTCTCTCAATGGGGACCAATGAATGAGAGCAGGAAAGTGACATGGTCAGCTAGCTATCTGGGTGAGAAAGCTCACCATGGAGGCCTGGAGACCAGGCAAGGGGAATGAACTGAATTAGGGCAGTAGAAATGGGGAGGGGGGGAAGGGCAGAAGTGCTTTTAAAGACAAAATCAACAGGACTTGATTTTGATTCAAACACCAATAGGACCTGATGTCTGATGAGACATGTGGGTGGGAAGGAATGTAGGATGAATCCAAATTTTCTTGTTAGGCACTTATTCATAAAAAAGAATACATGAGCAAAACATGTTTGGGGGCAAAAGGAGGACTCTATCCAGTGGGGAGAGATGACACATTTCTATCTGGGCATACACAATTTAAGATGCCTGTGGGGTGACTAAGTGGAGATGTCTTTTAGGTAGTACCTTGTTCTGACTGGAATTCGAGAGTGATTTCTGAGCTAGGAACGAATTGGCATGCAGGCAGTAACTGATTTTTATTTATTAGTTTGCTTAGGGAGAAAGAGAAATGAGAAGAGTAGAGAAGGGAGCCAGCCATACATGATAAAGTCACAGAAGTCAAGTGAAGAGTGTAACAGAGAACACTCTAGATCTGCATTTTCTTTCTCCTTATGGTTCCTCCTCTGTGTGTCTATTTTGCTCTCCTTTCTTTGGAGTTTCAGTTACTCAGATACAATGGGAATAATAATACAATCCATTTTGTAGGAAATTGTGAGGATTAAGTGAGATCACAAAGGTCATATATTGAGTGACCAGTTCATCATTGGTGCAAAGAAAATGTTTTCTTTTGGGATTATATGTGTTTGTATACAGAGAGGGGGGTGGGGAGGAGAGAGAGAAAACAGAGCTAGATACCTAGGCACAGTTTTAAGCACTTTCACAAAAATTAATTCCTTTAATCCTCACAATCCAATAGCGTGAAAGTACGGTGGGTAAAAGCCCAGAACTGAGCCAGACTGCCTCATTTCAAATATCCCCATTTTACAACAGGTATTAAGTAGGTAGATAGATAGTAGGTACATGGCCAGGGGAGTAAGTGGCAGAGTTTGGATTAAAATCCAGGCTGACTCTGAGTAACTAGATGTGGCTCTAGTGTGTCCCTTCAGGCGGTTCAAAATCTTGGCTATCGGGCAGCGAGAGGTCTTGGGATTACTTCTTCCATCACTATTTGAACTTTCCGTGATAGGTTTTAGTCCCTCCCTGGGAGTGGCCGATCTCTATAAAAGATAAATCTACTAATTCCTTACTTAGAATGTTTCAATCCTTTTAGCGTAACATTCAGTTTAATAGGTCTTTCAATGATCTAATTTACATTATTTCAAAGCTGCCTAATTCGTATTTCTTTCCGTATTTGTCCATGATTTACTTCCGCAGGACTGAGTCTTTAATTTCAGTGTTCTCAGCCCTCAGCCAGCACTTCGCCTAGCACACAGTATGCAGTCAATAAATGCTTACTCGAAGTATGAATGAACTAAAGAACCGCGGAACACAGACGCAGAGGGGGCTCGGTCTGGGGAGTTCCAAAGTTCGGGAGGGGACACGGGGCGGGCAGTGCCTGTCACATGACGAGGCGGGGCAAATCCCATGTGCTCCGCGGCGCCGGGCGAAGCTCCGCCCCCTGCGCTGGTCACGTGGGGGCGCCGGCTGCGCCTGCGGAGAAGCGGTGGCCGCCGAGCGGGATCCGTGCGGGGAGCCGGAAATGGTTGTGGACTACGTCTGTGCGGCTGCGTGGGGCTCGGCCGCGCGGACTGAAGGAGACTGAAGGTAAAGCCGCCATGTCCGGGCCCGACCCGGCCCCCCCACCCCCTCCCCCCGCATCCGCCGCCATCCGGGCCCGGACCGGCTACCCTGCGCCGCCGCCCCGGCGCCTTGGCCCCGTGGCCCAAGCCCGGGCCCCGGCCCGCCAGGGCCTGATCCCCGGCCCACGTGTGCCCGGCCTAGCCCGGCCTGGCTGCTGGGTGGGGGTGGGGGAGCGCGGGGCCGGAATATGTGGTCCCCGCGGGCTGGGAGGGCGCCGGGTTCCCCGGCCGCTAAGTGCCACCTCGGTCCGACCCGAGGAGGCCCCGCGGGCGCAGGCACCGCGGCTCCCGGCCCGCCGCCCCCTCCCCCCTTTGCGGCCCGGCCGCCGGGAAGTGACACGTTGTTCTTTGGCACTGGCCGGCGCTGCGCAGGGAGGGCGCAGGGGAAGGAGGCGGCGGCGGCGGGCAGGGAGGAGCCCCCGGCCCCGCCCGCCCTCCAGGCCGACCCTCACTTGCTTCAAACCGGCTCCTCTTCGGCCGCCGCCCGCCCGGCCTTTTACGGCCCGACTGCCGCCCTTCCTGGCCTCCACTCCTGGGCAGCGGCAGGCCTCGTCTCTGGCCCCCGCGGTCACCCGCGGCAGGCGTGCCTCGTGTGCCCCCGGGCCAGGCCCCGAACCCGGTGTCCCCGGGTGGGGGGTGGGGACACCACGGCCGAAGCTGCTAGCTCCGTTTGTGATCCGGGAGCCTGGTGCCAGCGAGACCTGGAATTTCCGGTCTGGTTGGTCTTGGGCCCCGCGGAGCCAGGTTGATACCCCTCACCTCCCAACCCCAGGCCCTCGGATGCCCAGAACCTGTAGGCCGCACCGTGGATTTATTCTTAACCGAGGGGGTGAGTGAGGGGCTGTTTGAGCAGGTCAGGGGGGTGGTTGGAGGCGGTGTGGGTTTGACAGGGTGTTGGTGGGGACATAAGCTGGGTCTTTAATGCTCCTTCACCCGCTTGGCGCCTCCGGGGCTCGCTGTGGGCCCCAGCCCTTGCT
Source organism: Balaenoptera physalus (assembly GCF_965194825.1). Classification (NCBI taxonomy): domain Eukaryota; kingdom Metazoa; phylum Chordata; class Mammalia; order Artiodactyla; family Balaenopteridae; genus Balaenoptera; species Balaenoptera physalus. The sequence continues at coordinate 63,291,647 of NC_138891.1, forward strand.
TCAGCCCTTCCCCCACTCCATTTGCCTTCAGCTTGGGTCCCTTCCCCTTTCTGAGCTCCTCTCTCTCCCAACAGGTGCTGGGGGGACCCTGATGTGGCACCAAATGAAATGAACAAAGCTCCACAGCCCACAGGCCCCCCACCTGCCCCATCCCCTGGACTCCCACAGGTAATTAGGGAGGAATTAGCAGTGACTGGGGTGCAGGTTGGGGAGACCAGGCAGCCGGGTCAGGAACAGGTTCCAGCCTCTGGATTTTCCCACCCCTTTCTGTGTCAGGGCAAAGTGCAGCTTCCTGCTGCCAAATTGAGACAGGGCCCCTGGGCTGTTCCCAGGGGCTGTCATGGGGAGGGTATATGTGGACTGTTGAGGCTCTTGCCACAGATCTGGTCCCTTCACCAGCTTGAGTTTCTGCCCCACCTGGGTTTCCCCTCTTGCTGAAATCTGGTCTCCCCCCTTCAGCCAGCGTTTCCCCCGGGGCAGACAGCACCGGTGGTGTTCAGTACGCCTCAAGCGACACAAATGAACACGCCTTCTCAGCCCCGCCAGGTGAGGGGCTGTGGGGAGGGGAGTAGGGGGCATGGGTGGGAGCCACTTAAAGCTTAGGCCAGTTTGGGCCTAGGGTGGAAACTACGGAGGCCCTGTACCTGCCCCAGTTTCCTGACAGTTGCTATGTGTTCTTTCATGGGGCTCTGCACTTCGCACTGTTGATTACTTACGGTGGCTGGCCCCTCGGTTAGTATGTAGTCGGTGGGGATGGCATTACCAGGGGTCCTGGTGCCTTAAGAATTGGGGGCAGTGTTGGGCCCTGCTGCCAACTCTTTGGGCCCTGCTTTCCTATTTCCTCCTTTTACTGGGAGGTTGCCATTGCTCCATTCCCCATCCCTTCCTTCTCTTTGGACTGTGGGAAGATAAACACTCCAGCTGGTTCTTGCCTTTCTCTATTCCATAAATTCTTCCTCACTAAGTGGGAGAGGATTCTTGTCCTGCATCCTTTATTTTTTCCTTCATCTTTTCCCCTCATCACCTTGGGGATAATTCTCTTCTTTCCTGTCCCCATGTGCTCTCAGGGAGGATTCAGGTCTCTGCAGGTAATACCCCTTTGCTAATCCTGGACTCTCTCCTGGTCTCACCGTTACCCTCCACCCTAGTCAGGGGCTAGAGACAGGGGCTGGGGTTCCTCAGGGTGGGGACTTGTTTGCTGTCCAGGTCCTCATTCTGAGGCTGACCAATGCATGTTAGGGGCTAAATCTTGCATAGCGCGTATCTGGGAACTGGGAGACTTGCATGTTAGCGGTTAGCTCTTCAGTACCTTAGGGTGGAGCAGTGCATGCTGGGGATTATGTTGCTGAAAAAGGCTTTACTTAGGCATGATGCATCTGGGTGTTAGGAAGCCTCTGCTGAAGGATAGACTGGAGGAGGTGACATGAGTATGCATGGCAGGGAGGGAGTAAATATGCAGAGTGCAAAGTGTATATCTGAGTTTGGAGGGCACATTGTGAGTACAAGAGGCCACTTAAACATCGGTTGGTCAGGTGAATCTTGGAAGTGTTGGTCCCCATGCTCCAAAGCCCCTGGCACTTCTCTCCAGACTAGAGACATAGCAGAATGGCCATTTTGCTGTCCACTTCCTCCCCTTCCCAGTGCCAACTGCCTTCCTCCCTCCTGACAGCACTTCTACCCTAGCCGGGCCCAGCCCCCGAGCAGTGCAGCCTCCCGAGTGCAGAGTGCAGCCCCCGCCCGCCCTGGCCCAGCTGCCCATGTCTACCCTGCTGGATCCCAAGTAATGATGATCCCTTCCCAGATCTCCTACCCAGCCTCCCAGGGGGCCTACTACATCCCTGGACAGGTGAGGCTGGAGGCTTGGGGGCTGGAGGCCACACAACCTTGTACCCCAACTCCCACCTTCCTAACCTTGACCCTCCAGTCCCGTCTCTTCTCCAGAGGTGGGACTTTCTTCTGGTCATTGCCTAGAGTTGGCTTGTTCTGTCTTGCCGTATATTCTCTTTGTAGTCTGACGCAGTATTCGTAGCTCTGTCAACTCCTCTCCCCTCCTTCTCCCCCTTCCCCTCCACCAGGGGCGTTCCACATATGTTGTCCCGACACAGCAGTATCCTGTGCAGCCGGGAGCCCCAAGCTTCTATCCGGGTGCAAGCCCTACAGAGTTTGGGACCTACGGTAAGCAGGGGAGGGAGTCAGGTGAGAGTGAGTCCCAGGGAGCATCTAAACTCACCTACTAATTGCGAAGACCCTTCGCAGGCTTGTTTCTTGGTCTAGAAATGACAGGGGTAGCAGGGATTGGTGTTTAATGTGTAACTGGTGTTGGGGGGTGGTGCGGAGAGGATTTTATACTGTTGCTGAGAGTTGGCGTCCTCCCCACGTCAAGGAATACAGTTCAAGCACTAGTTTGAAGGCCTGTTAGTAAATATTCCCTGTGACACTCGTTCCGTGGTTGGGGGGAGCCCATGTAACGTGGATCTGAGAGGTTTCTGTAGCTGTTTTTCATTTATATTCTAGGAAAGGATTAGTCTGTTCTTTATGGCAGTGGTTTCCAAAATTTTTTGACTGTCAGGAAAAATTTTGAGTATGTACTTTTAATGTATGTTTTTGTTTGTTATACGTATGCATAATTTAGACAAATAACAATGTTGCTTGTCAAAAACAAACAAGTGGAGGTTTTGGATGATATTAAAGAATGTATCCTATTTTGGAGACCATTGCTTTAAGGAATTTTTCTCATCCTGGGCCTGGTTCATAATGTTACTTTTTGTTTCCTTGCCCCTTAGCAAAGGGCTGGAGACTGGAATTGGACTCAGGTTGAATGGAACAGGGTTGGCAAATCTTGTTTTTATCATTCCCAGCCAAAGACCTGATTCTGTTTCAGGTTAAGTAGTTGCTGCTCTCTCAGAGTATATGTGTGTGTTTTGCTGGGGGTGGGGTGCATACGTGTTACCTTACGGGGTAGAAGAGGAGCAGACATAGTCCTGGTAGCTGGTGTGTGGTGGGGAAGAAGTGCCTGCCTACAAGGGGTGTGTGTGTCAGTGTTAGGAATTCTTGTAAACGCAGTTCAGACTGGTTCCCCAACTTTGATAGACACCTCATTCCCTTGGGGAGGAGGGTGGGGCAGGGCGAGGGGCCGGCTGTGGGTGATGAGAGGTTCTCCAGGGGGTGGGAGGTGTTCAAGCAGGCATTTGTATGTGGTTGGGCTCTGACCCTGCCACTGTTCTTCCTTTCCGTGTCCCTCCCGCCCCCCAAGCTGGCGCCTACTACCCAGCCCAGGGTGTGCAGCAATTTCCCACTGGTGTGGCTCCCCCGCCGGTTTTGATGAACCCGCCACCCCAGATTGCTCCCAAGAGGGAGCGGAAGACGGTGAGTAGCAGCAGCGGGCTCTAGGATATCTGGGAAAGGGAGAATCAAGGTCAGGCACGTTGTGGGTCAGGGAGCAGGAAGTTGAGGCAGATCTTCAGCTGAGAGTAGGCAAAGAATGGGGATCTGTGAAGTGCTTAGGTTCTTTGTAAGGTGCTAAGATTTCCATGTAGAAGAAGCTTACTGGAAGATTGGAGTGTCTGGTGGGGAAATGCCTTAGAGACCTGGGTTCTGGGTCCGTAACATCTAAGTTTGGTTTTGGGTTTCTGGTGGCTTGCCTTGGAAATGGTTTGCTTTCTGTGGCCCCACCCCCCAGTCCTGGAAGCTCTTGAGGCCTCCGCCTCTGCTCAGTCCTCAAGCCCTGGGCGTGGTGCCCAGAATAGGGTGCCAGGGCTGGGGAAGCCGCTGAGTCACCCTGGCTCCACCCACTGGATCTGGTCCCCGCCCCCAGAGATCAAGCAGACTAGCCACAAGTGAGCCGGATGGGTGCTAGATGGGGGTCCTGGGCCCCAGGGCATGCAGCCACTTCTTGGGGACTTCTGGTTGGGCAGGCATTAGGGAGGGAGGGGCATTGTGATGTACGTGGCTGCTCTGTGAGGTCAAGGGTGTCTTAGGGGTGGGGGCCAAGACGAGACTATAAGAGCAGCCGGATGGGTTGACAGCAGAACTCATGGGGTTTCTGACACCCACCTACCTGCTTCCCAGTGAGGGGTGGGGGGTTGGCCTGGAGTCCTACGAGTGGGGCAGGGTGGAGAGGTGGGTTCCTCCTGCTTCCCACTCATCCTGTAGCTTTTTTTTCCCCAGATCCGAATTCGAGACCCAAACCAAGGAGGGAAGGATATCACGGAGGAGATCATGTCTGGGGCCCGCACTGCCTCCACACCCACCCCTCCCCAGGTACTGTTCTTTGAGTGATGCCCTGGCTGGGATGGCTGTTCTGCCCTGGACTCCTAGGTCCCTGGATCTTTTTCTTCAACTAAGGGATTCATTTCCCTGCTTTCCTGGATTTCTAGGCGGCTAAAGTAGAAATGGCTCTAGTAAAGAAGGGTTGTGGGACTCTTCAGGGCAAACTTGGTAACCCTTTGTGTCCTGCAGACGGGAGGTGGTCTGGAGCCTCAGGCTAATGGGGAGACACCCCAGGTTGCTGTTGTTGTCCGGCCAGGTAAGTAAGCAGGTGGGGTAGAGCCTTTATGGGGAAAAGGAGTGTGATCATTTAAAATGCCAAGGAAATGGAGTGACTTGAATTGGGTGCCAGAGAAGAATGACTTAGGTGTCTGGTAGTCGGATTTTAGGGTAGATTGGATTTTGAGTGAGAATGGAAAAGACCTAGGTGGGAGAAGACTGGTGTGTGTGTGTAGGGGGCTGTTAGGTTGGGAATGCTTGGCTGGGAGGACGAAGAGCAATAGCAGTGAAGGACTTGCCTCTAACTACTCGTTCTTCCTATGGTGCAGATGACCGGTCGCAGGGAGCAGTCATTGGGGAGCGGCCAGGGCTGCCTGGCCCAGAGCACAGCCCTTCAGAATCCCAGCCTTCATCACCTTCTCCGACCCCATCACCACCCCCAGTCTTGGAACCGGGGTCTGAGCCTAATCTCGCAGTCCTCCCTATTCCTGGGGACACTATGACAACGGGGATGATACAAACATCTGTAGAAGAATCAACCCCCATGCCCTCTGAAACTGGGGAGCCATATTCCCTCTCTCCAGAACCCACTCCCCTCGCTGAACCCATACTGGAAGTAGAAGTGACACTCAGCAAACCAGTTCCAGAATCTGAGTTCTCTTCCAGTCCTCTCCAGGTTCCCACCCCCCTGGCATCTCACAAGGTGGAAATTCTTCCTGAGCCTAATGGCACGGTCCTATCTGAGAATTTGGAACCAGAGTTGGAGTCGAGCCTGGAGCTTGCCCCTCTCCCTCCCCCGGCTTGTCCCTCTGAATCCCCCATGCCCATTGCTCCAACTGCCCAACCTGAGGAACTGCTCAACGGAGCCCCCTCGCCACCAGCTGTGGACTTAAGCCCAGTCAGTGAACCAGAGGAGCAGGCCAAGGAGGCTACAGCATTGGTGGCTCCCCCCACCATCCTTTCTGCCACTCCAGCTGTGGCTCCTCCAGCTGCTTCCCCTGCTCAAGAGGAGGACATGGAGGAAGAGGAAGAAGAGGAAGAGGAAGGAGAAGCTGAGGGTGAGAAGGGAGGCGAGGAACCGCTCCCCCTAGAGAGCACCCGTGCCCCAGCCCACCTGTCCCAGAATTTGGAGGTGGCATCAGTCACCCAAGGTAAGGTGTGGCTGGATGGTGGAGGTGGGGCATGCTGGGTGTGGTTCTTTTCCTTCATGGATGACCTCTCGTGCCATTGTGTCTGGGTCATAGAAGCCCTGTAATGGAACTTTTAAGGGTTAGATTAAGGAATTCTAAGTCAAGAGAGGGTGTGATGAAAAAAGGGAATATTGTACCATGGCTGCTTTTTATTTTTCCCAGGGGTTGGGGGTACTCCTTAAGTTATTCTCACTCCTCCCCCCCACCCCCAAATAGTGGCAGTATCTGTGCCAAAGAGGAGACGGAAAATTAAGGAGCTCAATAAGAAGGAGGCTGTAGGAGACCTTCTAGATGCCTTCAAGGAGGTAAGGGAGCAGAAAGCGGAGGGAGAAGGGCAAAGTTTGGGTATGGAACAGTGGTCACACTGCAACCAAAATGGAATGTCCAATGGTTACAGGTGAACCCAGGAGTATCAGAGGTAGAAAATCAGCCTCCTGTAGGCAACAATCCCAGCCCAGAGCCTGAGGGCAGCAGTGTGCCCCCGCGACCCGAGGAAGCAGACGAGACCTGGGATTCAAAGGAAGACAAGATTCAAAATGCTGAGAACATCCAGCCGGGGGAACAGAAGTATGAATATAAGTCAGGTATGCAGAAGGAAGGGTTGAGAAGAGTTGAGTATGCTTATCAGGGCCCCAGGAGAAAGCGGTGTGATTGGTTCATCCTGTTTTCCTTGCAGATCAGTGGAAGCCTCTAAACCTTGAGGAGAAAAAGCGTTATGACCGTGAGTTCCTGCTTGGCTTTCAGTTCATCTTTGCCAGTATGCAGAAGCCGGAGGGATTGCCCCATATCAGTGATGTGGTGTTGGATAAGGTTGGTGGGCTTAAGGGAGAGGGTAAGTTTGGGCAGGCTGGCTGGCTGGGGAGGAGCCAGAGGTCTTGAAAGAGTGGTCAGTAGCTAGCCCTAGCCTGTTTCTCATACCTTCCCTGTCCTTTTTGCAGGCCAATAAAACACCATTGCGGCCACTGGATCCCAGTAGACTTCAAGGCATAAATTGTGGCCCAGACTTCACTCCGTCCTTTGCCAACCTTGGCCGACCAGCCCTTAGCAGCCGTGGGCCCCCGAGGGGTGGGCCAGGTGGGGAGCTGCCCCGAGGGCCGGTGAGTGGGACTGGCAAGGGGAGTTGGGGGTGTTGGCTTCCTGTATCTCATTGTGGGGGTGGGGAGAAGTCTGCCCTGGAGATGTGTGGTAGTGGTAGTAGGTTGTGCTGACTAGTTCCGTGGCTTCTCTTGTCCCTGCTCCTTGCTTAGCAGGCTGGTCTGGGACCCCGGCGATCTCAGCAGGGCCCCCGAAAGGAACCACGCAAGATCATTGCCACGGTGTCAATGACCGAAGATATAAAGCTGAACAAAGCAGAGAAGGCCTGGAAACCCAGTAGCAAGCGGACAGTGGCTGAGAAGGATCGAGGGGAGGAGGACGCTGATGGCAGCAAAACCCAGGTACCTGCGAGTCGTGGTTTGGTCTCCGTTCCTTCTTTGCAAGGTCTGCCCTCTGAGCCAGCCTTGCCCTCTCATCACTAGTATCTATTTTCTCCATCCCTCCTAGCAGCCCCTGTTCTTCTGAAAGCTTCACTGGATTCTTTGTCTTCTCTGTTCCCTCTCCCCTCCAGGACCTGTTCCGCAGGGTGCGCTCCATCCTGAATAAGCTGACACCCCAGATGTTCCAGCAGCTGATGAAGCAGGTGACGCAGCTAGCCATCGACACCGAGGAACGCCTCAAAGGGGTCATTGACCTCATCTTCGAGAAGGCCATTTCAGAACCCAACTTCTCCGTGGCCTATGCCAACATGTGCCGCTGCCTCATGGCGGTTAGTTTCCACTGTTTTCTAAACCTTGTGGTTTAGCGTCCCACTTCTCTTCCTAAGACTCTGAGTCCAGCTTCTTGGTTCTCCTCTATCCTGTGCTGTTGGTGGCAGAGCCAGGGCCAGAGGTCTTCCTGGGTCAGGTAGTTGAAGACTTTTGGAGGGTTTTCCCTGCCCTGGACTGGTCTGAATGTGGCGTTCTCTTTGACATGCAGCTGAAAGTGCCCACTACAGAAAAGCCAACAGTGACTGTGAACTTCCGAAAACTGTTGTTAAATCGATGTCAGAAGGAGTTTGAAAAAGACAAAGATGATGATGAGGTTTTTGAGAAGAAGCAAAAGGAGATGGATGAAGCTGCTACGGTGAGAGAGACTCCACTCCCAGTTCCCCTGCTCACCTGGGTGCTGCTCACTGCAGAAGTGGGGGTGGGGATATTGGTGTTTTGGGGGTTTCTCTGCCTTCGGACGTGAGTGCTTGCTGCTAGGTTTAGGAATCTAGATAGTGGAAGAGAGAACAGTTTTAGCTGAGTGGCTGGCTGTCTTTCTGATGTGATCCCTGTCCCATGACTGGCAGGCAGAGGAACGGGGACGCCTGAAGGAAGAGCTGGAAGAGGCTCGAGACATAGCCCGGCGGCGCTCTTTAGGGAATATCAAATTTATCGGGGAGTTGTTCAAGCTGAAGATGTTAACAGAGGCAATCATGCACGACTGTGTGGTTAAACTACTTAAGAACCATGATGAAGAGTCCCTCGAATGCCTTTGCCGTCTGCTCACCACCATTGGCAAAGACCTGGACTTTGAAAAGGCCAAGGTAGGGGGTCCTGGGGTATGGGAGAGGACAGGCTGAAGCGCGTGGGGTCTGCGGTCCACTGACAGACACCCTTCCCAGCTGTTGTGTCTGAGTGGCACTGTGTGCCACTGAGTACAGTGGCGGAGCTGAAGGCCTGAGGAGGGGCATGGCCTGTAGTTGGAGGTGAAGTTTTAGAAGTTCCTGACCTTGATCCCTTTGCTTCTTGTTAGCCCCGAATGGATCAGTATTTCAACCAGATGGAAAAAATCATTAAGGAAAAGAAGACTTCATCCCGAATCCGCTTTATGCTGCAAGACGTGCTGGATCTGCGACGGGTGTGTGTCCCCTCTTTCCCACTGTTTGCTGCCTCTGACCCCACAGTCCCAGTTCCTGACACTTTTGTCTGGCCCTGTCTGATGTAATTACCTTGTGACCGGCCTGTCCCCACAGAGCAATTGGGTGCCGCGTCGAGGGGACCAGGGTCCCAAGACGATTGACCAAATCCACAAGGAAGCTGAGCTGGAGGAGCATCGGGAGCACATAAAAGTGCAGCAGTTAATGGCCAAGGGCAGCGACAAGCGTCGGGGTGGCCCTCCAGGCCCACCCATCAGTGAGTTTGAGGCTGGGACTGAGGATGGACAATGTGAGGGGTTGTGCTTTCCACTGATGACTTCTTGTTAGTGCCACGTGTCTGGGCCGCTGAGACCCCATGATGGAACTGAGGATCTGAGGAATGGAGGCTGGGGGCAGCCCTCGGGAACAGGGTTCTTGGGACTTACTCACCATTCCAGTATGCTTTCCTTTTTGTCCCAGGCCGTGGCCTTCCACTTGTGGATGATGGTGGCTGGAACACAGTGCCCATCAGCAAGGGCAGCCGCCCTATTGACACCTCACGACTCACTAAGATCACGAAGGTAGGGGTGTGTGTGTTGGAAGGGCTGATGTCAGTGATGGGAGGATAAAGAGGGGTCAGATGGGCCTTAAGCACAGGTTTGGATCTTAATCCCCTCACTTGTCTGAGGTGGGGAAGGTGACAGCTCAATTTTCCCCCTTAGACCAGCTGGTTAGATTGCTAGAGACGGGACTGCCAACTCTAGGGGATGTATTCACATTGGTCTGGATCAGTGGTTAGCACCCTGACATGCACACCAAATCCAGCCATTCCCTCCTTCTATACAGCCCACAAGCTAAGAATGAGAGTTTTCTACATTGTTTAGTGGTTGAAAAGAATCAAAAAGTGAATGATACTTTGTGATAAGGAATTATATAAAGTTTAAATTTCAATGTGCATAGTTTTATTGGAACATAACCACACTCTTCCCTTTTAAATATTGTCTGTGACTGCTCTTGTGGTACAGCGGCAGAGTTGAGTAGTTCAAACTGCCTGGTCTGTAGTGAATGTTTACTGTTTGGCTCTTTACAGGGAAAGTTTGCATGGCCCCTGGTCTGGGCCCCTTACGGCTGTGTGTGGTGAGGGCTGGCGTGGGCTTTGGCTGGATCAGACCTGTGACTCTCACTCCCTTTCCTTCCTCAGCCTGGCTCCATTGATTCTAACAACCAGCTGTTTGCACCTGGAGGGCGATTGAGCTGGGGCAAGGGAAGCAGTGGAGGCTCAGGAGCCAAGCCCTCCGATGCAGGTATGGAGGCCACTGTAAAGAGCTGGGTGGTTAGGAATCAGCTCTCCTGAGGGCAGCGTCTTCTCTGTATCGGGGGCTTTCATTACAGAGTGGTTAGTGAGGTAATACAGGCAGTGTGTACTTGGCACTAGGGGCTGAACTACTCTAGTGTCAGGACTAGGACCAAGTGTCCTAAACTGGCAAGTAGGAGATAGGATGTACTGAAATAGGATTTTTTTTTTTAATTAATTAGTTAATTAAATTTATTTTTGGCTGTGTTGGGTCTTCGTTTCTGTGCGAGGGCTTTCTCTAGTTGTGGCAAGTGGGGGCCACTCTTCATCGCAGTGCACGGGCTTCTCACTATCGCGGCCTCTCTTGTTGCGGAGCACAGGCTGCAGACACGCAGGCTCAGTAGTTGTGGCTCACGGGCCCAGTTGCTCCGCTGCATGTGGGATCTTCCCAGACCAGGGCTCGAACCCGTGTCCCCTGCATTGGCAGGCAGATTCTCAACCACTGCGCCACCAGGGAAGCCCCGGAAATAGGTTTTAATCTGGGTTTTCTCCTTCCCCAGCATCAGAAGCTGCTCGTCCAGCTACTAGTACCTTGAATCGCTTCTCAGCCCTTCAACAAGCAGTACCTACAGAAAGCACAGATAACAGACGTGTGATACAGAGGTGAGGTTTCCTTGATGTCTTTGTTTTCACACTTGGAGTACTGATTGGGTTTTGACTGCTGCCTTCGGAATCCTTACACCTGTAATGCTCAGAGCTCCTGGCTGAGATTGGGGCATATACCTGATGCCAAGAACAAGGCCTGACAGTTGCTCAGCATGTTGGATAGTTAAACAAGAGTGCCTGTGGGCAGTACAGGTGAGAGTCGATGTGCCTGTCTTTCTTCCAGGAGTAGCTTGAGCCGGGAACGAGGTGAGAAAGCTGGGGACCGGGGAGACCGCCTAGAGCGGAGTGAACGGGGAGGTGACCGTGGTGACCGGCTTGATCGCGCACGGACACCCGCCACCAAGCGGAGCTTCAGCAAGGAAGTGGAGGAGCGGAGTAGAGAGCGGCCCTCTCAGCCTGAGGGACTGCGCAAGGCAGCTAGCCTCACGGAGGATCGGGACCGCGGGCGGGATGCTGGTAAGGGTCTGGGGGGTGGGGAAGGGAAGGGTGTGGGCTGGTTTGGGACTAGCTAGTACCCAGACAGTGTCTTCAGGGCTCCAGACCCTGTTTGCTAGGAAGACTGGAACTGAAGAATCTCTGATCTGTTTTTCTTCGCTCAGTGAAGCGAGAAGCCGCCCTGCCCCCTGTGAGTCCCCCGAGGGCTGCGCTCTCTGAAGAGGAGCTGGAGAAGAAATCCAGGGCCATCATTGAGGAATACCTCCATCTCAATGACATGAAGGTAAGCAGTGGGAGCGGAGCGGTCTGAGTGACGGCAGGGTGGGCGGGAAGGGGCCTGTGCCGACAGGCATGGGTGTAGGGTCTGGGCCAGACAGTGACTGGTCTCTCTTCTGTGTGCTGCGCCCCTGCAGGAGGCGGTTCAGTGCGTGCAGGAGCTGGCCTCGCCCTCGCTGCTCTTCATCTTTGTGCGGCACGGCATCGAGTCCACACTGGAGCGCAGCGCCATTGCCCGTGAGCACATGGGGCGACTGCTGCACCAGCTGCTCTGTGCTGGGCACCTCTCCACTGCCCAGTACTACCGAGGGTATGACTGACTTGGTGGGCCTCCCACTTTTACATACCCACAAATTTCCCTCCTTTGTAGGACCCGTGGAACCTTAGCTAAGAATGTAGGCTCCTCAGCCATCCTGGTCAACATAACTTTTGGCAGGGTTGGGGGTGAGCCATCTAAGCAGAAGAAGATGGCTTTAGCTTGAGATAATTGCCCCATGTTTAGGAAATGTTCCTGAAGGGCTCCACATTTGATCCTTTAGCCGTGCCTTTGTTGCCCCAGCAGGAGGGTAGGAGTGCAGCTTGTCTCTCCTAGACGACTTTGAATTCTCTTTGCAGGCTATATGAAATCCTGGAATTGGCTGAAGACATGGAAATTGACATCCCTCATGTGTGGCTCTACCTAGCAGAACTGGTAACGCCCATTCTGCATGAAGGTGGGGTGCCCATGGGGGAGCTGTTCAGGTTAGTCCCCTTTGGTGGAATTCAGGGGAGGTAAAAACAGGAAGAAGAGGGAAGAGGGAGGAGAGGTGTGGCAACTTAGACACCCGGATTTAGGGAGGGATGGGATAGTGTGTTGAGAGGGTGTGGAAGGCTATCAACACTGGATTTTTCTCTTGTAGGGAGATTACAAAACCTCTGAGACCCCTGGGCAAAGCTGCTTCCCTGTTGCTGGAGGTCCTGGGGCTCCTATGCAAAAGCATGGTGAGTGAGAGAGCCTTTCAGAGGTAGTGTATTGAGAACTTCTCTTCCCACCATGTGGTTTTGCGTGTTGGCAGTGACCCTGAAGCCTCATGGTCCTTTGGTGGGATGGTAGTGCTGTGTGGGTACCTGGGAGAGGAAATGTCGAGGCTGGCACTCTCCCTCAGACCAGTGCCTGTTGTAGGTTCTGGCCAAGGCTGGAGGAGAATGAGAATCTAAGGCCCTAGGCCCTTGATTGATTCACTCATTCATTCAACTAGCATCTTTTAGAACATTTACCATATACTAGGCACTGGGAACACAGCAGTGAATAAAAACACAGTTAGGAGGCAAGTTGGAAAAGAAAGAAGAAATGACAGCTTAATGAAGACAACAGTGTGGAGTAAAGTGTGAAATAAAATAGCTGAAATGGAGTGCTTTAAGTACTGTGAAGTTGCAAAGGGGTGTCTATTTGGTAACATTCACGATGGAAACCGCTTTGTTAAAATTAATTTTGATTAGCAAGGAGAAAGGTGAAATGATGAGAAAGGCAAGTTGGGTGTGGTACTTAGTGGTGTTGAGATGTTGGGAAGTGTAGTTTTTTAAGAGTTCAGTATCTGGAACTTAGAGGAGTAAGTCTTTGAATCGAGAGGAATTGTTCTTTCAGCATCATATTACTTGTTTTAGGTAGAAATATGTACCAGGATAGTTTCTGAGAAATTTAAAATAATAATTTAAAAGAAAAAGCATATGGAACTATATATGTATTTCATTGACTCTAAGGTGCCATAGATTCTACAACATCTTATCTATGCACTGCTGAGAAAGAAAAGACATGGTCATATTTTTGAAATGTGGTAATATGCCAACTGTGAGACACCTCAGTTTTAGTGGTGTTAAAATGGGCATTTTTAAAATCCATGAAGTACAGTAATTTTGTCAAGGGTTGATGGCGTCATCCTGAATATCTGTTATTGTAAAACAGTGATGGCTTCAGAATCTCTTGCCCCTTACAGAAAATGAACTCAAACTGCCGTTTACGTGAAGATTTCTGATTTGTGTTGGATTGGGGGTGGGGACTTAATGTCTGCTTCTAAAATTTTCTGGATTTGGGAACCAAATAAGCATACTTGTTAGAAGTTTTTCTCTCCCATAAGCATTTGTTACTTGCAATAATGAAAAACTAAGCTATTTTTTAAAAAACGTAGATGAGTGTAGAAGGCTAGGATGAGATATTTGGATTTGGTTGTTTACCTTTTGTGGTCCAGTAATTCTTTGAGAATCCTGTGACAGCTAAGTGACATTTTCCTAGAGGTCTCAGGCCATCCCCCAGGTCTCATAGCACGGTGATGGGTGAGTTCTTGTGACTTAGGGTGGTTATTTGACTGATGTTTGTGCCCGTTACTAGACCATAGGCGTGGAAGCACTGTTCCCATTCAGTACCTCTGTAGCATCCTGAGCTGCTAGCAGGCACCTAGTGGGCTTTCAGTATGCATTTGTTGGATGACATTTGTGGAGCTGTTAGCTTCTTGGAGAGAAAGAGAGTTGCTAAGTTGGTCTTATGTTTTCCAGGGTCCCAAGAAGGTCGGGACGCTGTGGCGAGAGGCTGGACTCAGCTGGAAGGAATTTTTACCTGAGGGCCAGGATGTCAGTGCCTTTGTCACTGCGCAGGTTTGCAGCTGGACTTAAGTTAACTCTAGCAGTTGGGGTCAGCCAGTCCTTTCCTCTTCCCTCATCTCACGTGACATGTTTACCTCCCAATTGTGGGCCTTTTTGCTTGCAGAAGGTGGAGTATACCTTGGGAGAGGAGTCAGAAGGCCCTGGCCAGAGGTTGCTGTCCTCTGAGGAGCTGAGCAAGCAGCTGGAGAAGCTGCTGAAGGAGGGCAGCAGTAACCAGCGGGTGTTTGACTGGATAGAGGTATATTTCTCCTGGATATTGGGGGAGAGAGAGAAAGGAGAAGGTAGTGCAGGTGAGGGCAGCAAGAATGGAGCCTTCCAGGCATAATTCAGAACTTATGGGCCATTTGTCTTTCTTCTGCACAGGCCAACGTGAATGAGCAGCAGGTAGCATCCAACACGTTAGTTCGAGCTCTCATGACAACGGTCTGCTATTCTGCAATTATCTGTAAGAGGAGCCAGGGAGTTGGTGGGGCAAGGGTGGGCACAACAGATATGGAGGGAGGGAGGTTTTGGTCTTGGTCTCCAGTTCTGAACCAGGCTGAGGGTGCATTATTCCACTTATCCCTGTCTTCCTCCCTGTAGTTGAGACTCCTCTCCGAGTGGATGTTGCGGTGCTGAAAGCGCGAGCGAAACTGCTACAGAAGTACCTGTGTGACGAGCAGAAGGAGCTGCAGGCGCTCTATGCCCTCCAGGCCCTTGTAGTGACCTTAGAACAGCCCCCCAGTAAGAGCCAGGCCACAGGGATGGGGTGGGCTGGAGGAACTACCAGATCGTAGGGGCAGTTGTGGAAAGGGTCTCAATCCAGGAGAAGTGGGTGGTCACTGGAGAGCAAAATATCCTGATGGTTTGAGTCCTTTCCCCTGCAACAAACATTTGTTTGTTTCCTTACCTACAAGTGCAAGACTCGGCCTTGAAGGTTAATTGACTACCTGTTTTGTGCCTAGCCAACTGTTAGATGCCAGGAGTGCAGAGGTGATAAATGGTAACGTTTTCCAAGTATCCTGTGCTCCCTCTGCCTGGTACAGGGCTGAGCTGCTTTTCTTTGCCTCAGTTAATCCTCACAACTATTGTTTAGGGTAGATGGTGTTCCCCCCTTTTCCATATTGGGAGACTGAGGCTTAGGTTAACATGCTTGAGGTTAATAATGCATTTAGCAAACAGGTATGTGCCAGGACATTGGGATATTAGAAGTGATTAAGTCAAGCATAGTTCCCATGTTGGCATGGAGTTAAGATGAATGTTGGAAAATGGGTCCTGCAAGGGTACTCTCTGGGAGAATTTACCTAGTCAGAGAATGAGTGGGAATTGACACATGGGAGTTAAATGACAAATGGGAGGGGGAGACTTGACAAGAAGGAACTGTGTGTTAAGGGAAGCCCTGAGGTAGAAAACATATGACGCAAGGTAAAAACTGTTGAAGGAATATCAGTGTGGGAGAGCACAGCAACCAGGTGTACGTGAGGCAAGTTGCGTGGAGAGATGGATGTGGCCAGGTCATGCAGGGCTATGTAAGCCATGGGATGAGTTTTGGACTTTAATCTTAAGGACAGGAAAAGCCCTTTATGGGATTTTAAGCAAGGATTTTAAACATTCTTTTTTAGTTTTTAGATCATCCTGGCCATTAGTGGGAAGAGTGGTTTGGAGTGGGGTGAATGTGAATGTGGCCGGATCAGCAGATCAGGGGTGTGTTGGTAGTGACTCAGCCTCACTGGTGGCAATGGGGATGGGAGAGGAGTGGGCAGATTCAAGACACACACTGGCCTGGGGGGCGGGTGATGAGAGATTGGAAGTCATATATGACTCCCAGGATAGTTTCAGCAGGTGAGGTGATAGTGGGGGGTGCCATTCACTGGGCGGTAGGGAACACTGGGTCAAGTTGAGTTTGGTCATGTTGAGTTTGTGGTCCTGGTGGGGGCAATCAGAGATGTCAGTCAGGTAGACAGCTGGGTGGGTATCTGATTTCATTTGGAGAGGAAGAGGTGAGGGCTGGAGGCGCATCTCTTGAACTGCTGGCACAGGGCAACACATGTGCAAGTCACAAGAGGGTATAAGATTGCCCAAGGGATACAGCCTTGAGGAGGTAGAGGTCCCACAGGTAGGGACCAAAGGAGGATAAGACCCTATGAACGAAGGACAGAGTGATTTTAGGAGAGGAAAGTGGTCAGTAATGCTAGATGTGCCTGGATTCCATAGGAGCAGATCTGAAAATTAGGGCCTCTGGAGTGTGAAAACATGGAGGCCACCCTGGCAGAAACAATATTTGGTACATCAGGGGGCAGGATCTGGATTGGAAAGGACAGAGTAATACCTGAATCAGGAGGAAAAGAAAACAGCAAGTGTAGACAAAAATCTTTGAATTCAACTAATCTCTTGTCAAAAGACAGATCTTGGCTGTAAAGAGATAGCAGTTGTAAAGGAGGCCTTTTGTGTTTAGATGGGAGAAACTTGGGCTTGAAAATACAGGGCAGAGTGGGTAATTGATTGTATAGGGTCCCCGGGATGGGTGTGCATGGGATTTGGAGAACAAGCTTGGGATAAATGATCTGTTGCTGCCATTGCTGTGGGGTGGGGGTGGGAGGCTGTCCGTAGGCAGCGGTTGTGGATCTGAGGGTGTGCATGCCCTGAGGAACATCCTGGTTTGCAGCTTCTCTTAGATGGCTCAGTCAGTGTTTCACTCAGGCCTGGACTCTAGGTCCTATGCTTTATTCAGAAGAAATGTATTTACTACTCAGCCTCCCTTTTCTTTAAGAATGTATTGTTTTCTTTGGACAGACTGGCAGTGCAGTGTGGGGAATGGAATGGATTATGTTCAGGGATTGTACAAGTGCTTTGGAAGGCTGACGGGTAGCTAGGGGTGAGGGAGAAGGAAGATCAAAACAGAGGGTGCTTGAGTTGAGCTTAAAGGAATTCACTAGGTAGGTGATAAAAGGTTACGAGAAAGAATGTTCCTGGCAAAGGTTACATCACACATAAAAGTGACAAGGCCACAGAGGGGGTGTATATGTTCAGGAGGTGTATATGTTCAGGAGGTGTGTGGAAAGTAAGAGAAAATTGGGGTTAAGGGTTTGTCAGAATCTAATGGGGGCCAGTGAATGTTCCAGGTTATACCCTTGACTTTTGTGGGAGACACTGTGATTCCTCAAATTCAGGAATACCAATTCTGCAGTGTTCCCCATTAAATATATCATGAATGGAGAAGTTTGAAGCTGCTGAGGTGAGGCTGGGCAGGTTTCTAAGTTTTGGCCAAGTGACTCACTGTTGCGCATCAGTCTCTTAGATCATGAGATAAGCATCCCATCAGAGACCTAGTCACTCTGGAATGGCCAGACACACAAATGTCAGCACGGTGGGTCAGGGCCTTGTCTCAGCAGTGGAGCTTAGGGGAGGGATCCCTGGGAGGGGGGATGGAGTGATTGTGGGCAGCGTGCCTGTAACTGCTGTCCTGCCTGCTTGCAGACCTGCTTCGGATGTTCTTTGATGCGCTGTACGATGAGGACGTGGTGAAGGAGGACGCCTTCTATAGTTGGGAGAGTAGCAAGGACCCCGCTGAACAGCAGGGCAAGGGTGTGGCCCTTAAATCTGTCACAGCTTTCTTCAAGTGGCTTCGTGAGGCGGAGGAGGAGGAGTCTGACCACAACTGAGGGCGGGTGGGGCCGGGGACTTGGAGCCCCATGGACACTCGGATGGCCAAGCCAGCCGCCCGGACTGTAGTGGGGGGGGCGGCAGCAGCGGCGGCGGCGGCAGTGGGTGCCTGTAGTGCGATGTTGTCTGAGCTAATAAAGTGGCTGAAGAGGCAGGATGGCTTGGGGCTGCGTGGGGCCCCCTCCAGGATGCTGCCAGGTGTCCCTCTCCTCCCCCTGGGGCACAGAGATATATTATATATAAAGTCTTGAAATTTGGTGTGTCTTGGGGGGGGGCACAACCGCCTGCCCCTGGTCCTTTTTTATTTTCTGAAAAATCACTCTTGGGACTGCCGTCCTCGCTGCTGGGGGCATACGCCCCAGCCCCTGCACCACCCCTGCTGCTGCCTGGGCAGGGGGAAGGGGGGGCACGGTGCCTGTAATTATTAAACATGAATTCAATTAAGCTCACTGCCTCTCTGCTTTATGGCCTGCTCACTCTGGAGAAGGGGTCTGGGTAGGTGGGCAGCCTTCTTTCCAGAGCTGGCACTGTAGCACTGTTCCCTGTAACTTGGCACCCCTCTCGCCTCTTCCCCTGTCCATGATCGGGAGGGCTAGGGAGTCTCTTTCCTGGAGGGTTGGCCCCTCAAAGTGGACATGGTAAGGCTCACTGTTGATTAGGAGGGGAGAAGGGGAACACAGCTGTGGGGTACTTCATAGAACACACTTGCCTGTCTCGGCTCCTACCAGAATGTGATGCGGACTCCTGTGTGTGAAGGCCCTGGGTTTCAGGCTGTCTATAGCTGAAACCCATGGCTTCAAGGTCTCATCTTGAAAAGATGAGAACCCTGGACACAATGAGGTTTTCTGTCCCCATGCAGTATGACCGGTGGCACGGGCCCGGTGAGTCTTCGTGCCCCGTCCCTTCGGTCCCCACCCCTCCTGCCTTCAGGTCACTCCGCAGTCGGGTCTGTGAGCAGAGGACGAGCTTTTCTCGCCGGACTCGGCCCCAGACCCCCTCTGTGTGGCTGTGACGTCAGCTTCGCCCCGCCCGCTTTGGGTGGTGACGCGGGGGTGGCCACACCCCCGAGCTTACGTCACCAGCCCGGTTCCCTCTCCCGGGAGCGTTGGCGGACGCGCGGCTCCCACCCCCTCCCCTCTCACGGGCTCTCCCCTCCCCGGTGGCGGCCGCGGCCCGACCCTCTGCAAGGCGATGGCCCGGGCCCCGAGCGCGGGCTAGCGTGCCTGGGTGCCCGGCCATGGGCTGTATCGGCTCTCGGAGCCCGGCGGGTCAGGGTAAGAGGCGGAGGCCGGGCCGGTGTTGGGGAGTCGGGCTGCGGCTGCCCGGTGTGCGGGCCGCGGGGGGGTGGGGGCCTTGAGGAGGGGGCTGGTGTTGGGAGAGGGAGGAGCCTGCACTGGGGAGGCGGGCCCGGCAAGAGGAGGGAGCGGGCCGAGGCGGGAGGGGGCTAAGCCGACTCGGGCTCGCTCCTAAAGGCCTGCTGCCTGCCTCTGGGCTTTGCTGGGTGGACTCGTGGTCTTTCCGCCTGCCTCCCCACCGCTGAGGGTGGCAGGAGGCGCACAGCCTAGAGAGGGGCTGGTCAGCCCTCTCCAGCCCGTGGCGACTGGCCTTGCACGCCCACTCACGATCACCCCCCTCAGCCCACATCTCTCCTCTCACTGTCCTGGGAGTGGCCCTGTGCTGGGAACCTGCCTCTCCGAGCTGTGTCCCAACCCCCTTCAGGAGATGGTCTGGAAACGCTGGCCGTGCTCCCTACCACGGAGTTTTTGACTAAACTTATTACCCGCTTTAGAGTCTGCAGGTTGATGAAGCGGACCGCGGCCCCATTTGGGGGCACCTGTGAGCACCTGATCACCTCTCACCTCTTAAAACTGTTTTAGTTCCCTTACCCCACTCCCAACGAAAACAAAAATCATCCTACCCTGTGGAGGGAAACAGGAGCCCAAGGGAGGCTATCAGGGCATCCTTCCCACAACTGCTGATCCCTGCTTGGGCCTTGGTTCCCACAGATGGTGGTGCACACTGTGGCCTGGCCTTAGTTCTAGTGTCTGAGGTGGGCCAGCCTACTTAACTCCAGCGTCATGGATTTCCCCACGCCTAAGACCAGGCAGGAACTTGTGACATTGAGGGCTGGGTTTGGAATGGGTCCTGGGCTTTCAGGGCAGGCGGTCAGTCACACAGGCCTTAGTGTGTGTGGTACTTGAGGTTCTTTGGAGCTAAGACTCTAGCTGAGATTTGTACTTTACTTGGGTTCCCATGAGGAATTCTGGGATTTGTAGTCCTAAATTAATCTCATGACTTTTGAAGCTGAGAAGCAGCAGGCTGCTCTGATTCCTCTGGCCCTGCTAAGGCTTGGAGTTCAGGAAGTCATCCCTCCTTTAGTCAGGAGAGTTTGGCTGACCTCATGACTAGACTCAAGAGCCCTGATTAGGTACCAGCTGGCGGCCAGGGATGGCCTGTAACCTTGTGTCTTCCTTCTGGTTGGTAGCATTTCTGGGGACCACCAGCTGGCTGAGGCTCAGGGACAGAGACGGCTGCTCCAGCTAAAGGTCAGTTGTTATGTACATTGCCTGTTGGCACTGTCTAGGGGATGAGCCTCATCTCCCTGAGCTCCAGAGAGCTCAGCTGGGCCCTGGCGCTCCCACCTCCTCAAAGCCATGAGGCAGAAGTGTTCTCCTTATGTGACTAGGCACAGGTTCCAAGTGGGGAGGGGACTGGCTCAGCATCCGGAGCCAAAATAGGAATAGAACTGGGAGCTGAGCCTGGAGCAGTTCTGGGCTTTTGGTTCTCTGCATCAACACAGCCAGCATGCCTATGATTTCTGTGCTGGGCAAAATGTTTCTGTGGCAGCGTGAAGGGCCTGGAGGACGATGGACTTGTCAGACAAGTCGCAGAGGTGAGATCAGGGACGCAGATGTGATTTGGGAGGTGATGGAAAGCTCTGGAGTAGGATGCTTATGTGGCAAGAGGAAAATTACTCTGGCTTAGATTTTGGGAACCAGGCTGAAATAGGAGCAACCAAGTTGGGGCCAGACAGGGCATTAGGAAAAAGCCTTAGGGGACTGGGGCGAAAGTCAGAAAAAATCACGGGTTTGTCAGAAAAGAAGAGTAAAGGGCTGCGCACAAGCTGTGGCTGGCGAGAGGAAGGAACCAGAGCAAGCCTGTAAAGGGTCCAAGTTGGTGGTGGTGGTGGTGGTGGTGGTGATGGTGGTGGAAGACTGTGGTGTGCTTTCCAAGAGGAATGGGTAGGCTGAGAAACCTGAGAAGATTCCGAATTTATCAAAGTTTAGGTTTCATACCTAGGGCTTTGATGGCACGATATATCTTGAGGAGGATGGTGGGGAGTGGCTGCCACAAAACGGCCCCGGAGGCCTGAAGTTCAGGGTTGTGGGATGGGGGCTTTCAGACTTGCGGAGCGCTCCAGGTGGATGCTTATATTCTGGGAGGTGGGGGAGGTGGTATGGAGAAATGGAACGGCAGCCCCGGATGAAAATGGGCATCTCGGCAGAAGTGGGAGCCCCGCTGAAAAGCCTTCCCCCCACCCCTCAGTGGCCTCGGATCCGGCGTGGGCTGTGGAGTGGATCGAACTTCCTCGGGGCCTCTCTCTATCTTCCTTGGGATCTGCTCGGACCCTCCGAGGCTGGAGCCGGTCCTCCCGCCCTTCCTCAGTGGACAGCCAGGACTTGCCAGAGGTGCTGGGCCCCTGGTGTTGGTAGTGGGGAGGGGGCCCGCATCCACGTGAAGGGGATCTATGTGCCCCACCCCCGCTTCGCCAGCCTACTCCTGGCTTCCTTTTCCTGCGAGCGAGCGGAGGCGCTATCCGGCCGGCGGGGCCCCAAGGCCGCCCCCGTGCCGGTCTGCTCTGCTTGGCGCTGTGCCAGCGGGCGGGCTTGCTTGCGCCTTGGGCCCTGACGTCAGCGCATCCCGGGCCGTATCCCTGGAGACCCTGTTGCATGGTGATGGGTTGCCGGGGAGACATACACCTTTTCTCTGGGCCTGGGCCGCAGCTGCGCGAGCGCAGGCAAGGATGGCGGTGGCTGGGGGGAGTGATGGGAGGGAGCGGGGCGAGCCAGGAAACACCCACCAGGTGCTCCTCCCCCCAGGCCCGGCCAGAAGCTGCCGGCACAACCCTGGGGGCCCTGTCAGCCAGGTACTGAAGGGGAGGGACAGGGTGGGTCTGAGGTCAAGGGGCAGGTGGAGTCCCTCTTCTGAGGGGTGGGAACGAAACGGAGGAGAGCTAGGCAATGCCGAGGAGGGGGCGTGTGCCTCTGACTTCATTCATTCATTGAGGGAAACGTTTTCCCGGGCTGCCAAGGAGTGCTGAGCCAGGGGTAGGGTGGAGGTAGGAACCCAGGTGAATCAGACTCAGGCTTTGCCATCCCAAGATCCCTCAGGAGAGATGCAAGGGCATCGCTGAGGTGGGGCTGCAGGCATCCAAGAGGACAGAGAGAGAAACTGGACTGAAAACATAATGGGAGGTGGCACTTGAGGGTCAGGCCTTAAATGGTAGGGAGCATTTTGTCAGGCAAGGACGGCATTCTTCGCCCAGGGGAAAGCTGCGTTCCTTTGCCTGGAGGGCAGGTGGGGAAGTGGACTTTTACTGGGCAGAGGAGATCGGTGGTGGATTCCAAGCAGGCCTGGAAGGAGGCCAGGGCCTCACGGAGTGGGTTCCTTCAGTGCCTGACTGTGAAGCTTGCACTTCACTGCGCCTTGGAGGAGTCCAGGAAAGATTTTAAATAGGGACATATTGTGACCAGTTGCACTCCAGGAAAATTATTTGTTTACATTTATACTTTGCCTCATTCATTCAGCCTATGTATTTTGAGAGATTACTGTGTACCAGGCGCTGTGTTAAACACAAGGGTGCAGCAGTGACCAAGAGAGACCAAATTCCTCAAAGAGCTAAAGATCAGCAAGAAATAAGGAAACACAGGAAATAGACCATAATGACACACACGGGGTATGTTGATTGAGGATGGTGACTTGGGACTACAGAGGGAGGATGGACTACTGGTAGGGTGGCCAGGAAGGCTCTCTGAGGGAGTAATATTTCAGCCAAGACCCCAAAGATGAGAAAGAGCCAGACAGTCATGGGAAGGGGGGAGAGGAACACTTACATACACAACATTCTGGGCTGAGAAAACAGCGTGTTCCAAGTCTCAGCGTGAGTCGGAACTTAGGGGACCACCACTTGTGCTAATCTGGGCGAGGGGCACTGAGGGCTTCCTCTCAGTGGCAGTGGGAGTGGAAAGGTTGAGGGTAGTATAAGAGACAGTTTGGCGATGGAATCGTTAGGTCTTAACAACAGATACGGGTAAGCGAGGCTTAGGGGAGAGCTGAGGTTTGGAGCCAGGCTGAATGGGCGAATGGTGGGGTGATGCAAAGTCAGGAAGTCTGGAAGCAGGGCCAGATATGGGGAGAAGGTGTTGGGCTTGGTTTTGGTCATGCTGAGTTTGTGGCCCTTGTAGGCTCTAGAAACAGCTAGAATGGGGGTCAGAAGACTGAGAGGAGGAGAGGGGCAAGGGGGGAGAGGACCTGAAGGAAGTCCCTCTTCCCATACCCTTGTCCCCTCCTCTTTGCTCTTCTCAAAGGCCCCACTCCGTTTACTTGCCAACCTGCTTCCCTCCCCTCTGCAAGCTGGGACGGTGGAGGGTTAGCGGCAGTTCTGCTTCTTTGGGCCTGCCGGAGTCTCTGTTGCTCCCTGGGAGGACACGGTTTGCTGATCCTGGCTTCTTACCCTCTTACATATCCCAGCAGCCACTGGGACATCTGAGATGCTCTGGCATCTCTTCTCGGCTCCCACATCCGCTTGATGCCTTGGGTGGAGTATGGGCATCTGGGGGACACTGCTGTCAGAGGGGCACTCACCCTCTGATGCTGTCACCCAAGGTGAATGTTGGAGACACAGTCGCGATGCTGCCCAAGTCCCGAAGAGCCCTAACTATCCAGGAGATCGCTGCGCTGGCCAGATCCTCCCTGCATGGTATGCACCCCTTTCCGTGCCTCTGGCCGTTTGGTCCTTTCTTTGCCCTTTTGCACATGCCCTTGGGGACTGTATCCTGTGAGCTCTTGCTGGGATCTCCCTTTTCCTGTCTTTCTCAGATGAATCCCAGCCCCCTCCTCTCACGCAAGGGCACATGTGGACCCTACCACTTCCCTCCCAGATGCTCCCTGGTCTTTCCCTTTACCAGCTTTCCTCACTCTGCCCCGCCTTCAGGTATTTCCCAGGTAGTGAAGGACCACGTGACCAAGCCCACTGCCATGGCCCAGGGCCGAGTGGCTCACCTCATTGAGTGGAAGGGCTGGAGCAAGCCAAGTGACTCGCCCGCTGCCCTAGAATCAGCCTTTTCCTCCTACTCAGACCTCAGTGAGGGTGAACAAGAGGCTCGCTTTGCCGCAGGTGGGTTTATCGTAGGGATGCTCGTGTGCCTCTCCTTGGGCCTGATGTGGGGGTTGGAGTCTTTCTACACCCCTGTGTCTGCCCTCTCCTGTGTCCAGGCTGAGTCCTGGTCTTAGTTCATCCTCTCTGCTGAGCGCGTTCTGTGTCCTTCCTCTCAGGAGTGGCCGAGCAGTTCGCCATTGCAGAAGCCAAGCTCCGGGCATGGTCATCAGAGGACGGCGAGGACTCCACCGACGAATCCTGTGACGAGGACTTTGCTGGGGGAGCTGACGCAGGTGAGGCGACAGCCGTTGCTCGCGCCGCCAGCTGGCGTGGGGCTGCCTGATGGGCCTTGTGATTCAGAGCTCGGCCTTTGTTTCGGAAGGGGAGATCTGGAATGTCCTCAAGTTGTGGAAGGGGAGAGGAGAGGGACAGACTCTGTCCAGGCCGTCCTTGACTTTCCAGGGGTAGGGGGGCTATCTACGTTTGTGGGTGGGCAGTCAGCAGTTGGAAATGGAGTGGTTCCTTTTCCACAGGTGCTGAGCCTTCTCTGCCTGTCTGTGCAGTTGGGCTTTGCAGTCCTGAAAAAAAAAAAAAAAAAAGGTCCAGAGACCTCCCTGATACGTCCCCTGCAGCTGCTGTCTGAGAGGGTCCGCTTCCGGCTGGCTGTGGCAGCGCGGAGGAGCCGCAGTGCAGCAGCGCGGCTCCTCACAGGGCCGGGGCCCCAGGCAAACAGGAAGGCTTGCTGGGCCTGGACTGCCCCCAGGGCCGCTGGCTCCAGCTCAGCATCCTTGCCTTCCAGCCAAGGCCTGCCTGTGGACCTTTCTCTGGGCCAGGGTGTGCAGAGGGGGCCCTGCGGGGGGCCGTGCAGCTGTGCAGAGGCCCTCCTTTCATCTTCCATTCTCTGAACCACATGGCTGACTTTCTCTGTAGCTTCTGGGCTCAAACCTCACAGGCCACCTTCCCCCCCCACCCCCGCCCCACCTCTTTGCCTTTGAAGATTGCCTCCACCCGCCCTGACCCCTCCAGCTAATTAACAAGTTCTCCAAGGTGGGCAATACATTAGAGCAGATTGGAGACTGCTGCTGTGGTCCAGAGGGGACTGATTTGGATGCCTGAACCACAAGCGTTTTTGTTTAATTGGGTTCCAGGCCTGCTTTGACTCCTGGTATAATGATAATAACTAACATTTATCCAAGGCCACTGCTAGCCTATGTGGAATCTTTGTGCAAATTAGAAAAAGGCATGTCTTTATCTGGTGGGCACAAACCCATGCTAGGGCATGTTGCTTGGTGGGTAGAGTGAGGGCTGAAATTCAGCCCTCACTCACTGCCTTGGACAGGCTCCCCTTGTGCAGTGAACAACCTGCACCATGTATGGTATCCCTGTATATTTTGTTTCATACGGTGTACTAGAGTCTGTTGTTCTCTCAAGAACCCTGTAAATGTATAACCCCCAATTCACCATTAAGGGAATCGAGGCACTGAGAGGTGAAGTGACTTGCTCCAAGTTACTCTGCTCCTGTGAGGGTGGAGCTGGGAGGATGCGGCTTCCATCCCAGGTTGGCCAATTGAAGTGGGGCTAGCAGGGCTGTCTTCTCTCTCTCCCCCTGCAGACACGGCTGGGCAGCTGCCCCTGGGGCCCCACCTCCAGGACCTCTTCACCGGCCACCGATTCTCCCGGCCCATGCGCCAGGGCTCCGTGGAACCCGAGAGCGACTGCTCGCAGACCGTGTCCCCAGAGACCCTGTGCTCTAGTCTGTGCAGCCTGGAGGACGGGTTGTTGGGCTCCCCGGCCCGCCTGGCTTCCCAGCTGCTGGGCGACGAGCTGCTCCTCGCCAAACTGCCCCACAGCCGGGAAAGTGCCTTCCGCAGCCTGGGCCCATTGGAGGCCCAGGACTCGCTCTACAGCTCGCCCCTCACAGAGTCCTGCCTTTCTCCCGCTGAGGAGGAGCCAGCCCCCTGCAAGGACTGCCAGCCGCTCTGCCTGCCGCCAGCGAGCAGCTGGGAACGGCAGCGGCAAGCCTCTGACGTAGCTTCTTCTGGGGTGGTGTCCTTAGACGAGGATGAGGTGGAGCCAGAGGAACAGTGACCCACATCATGCCCGATGGTGGCATGTGTCCCCTGGCCGCTGCTGGGGGCAGAGCCTCTGTGCCCAAGCACGGGCGAGGCTTCCAGCAGAGCTCCAAAGCCTGGAGGGCTCCTGGGAGCACTCACTCCTCCATTGTGTGTTTGCATGAAAGTGTTCAGAGGAGGCAGGGGCCAGGCTGGGGGCGCATGTCCTGCCCCCACTCCTGGGGTTTGCCGGGGGTTGCCCGGGGCCCCTGGGGCATGGCTACAGCTGTGGCAGACAGTGATGTTCATGTTCTTAAATCAAAACCACCACGTGCACATTTCCCCCTCGGGTGATGTGAACCCCTATGGGGGCAGCTGTGACTGGGCTGTGTGGGGTGGAGCGGGAGGGAGCCCTGCCTCCCCGCCCCCTCCCCCTGCCTCTCCTCTGCTTCTCTCCTCACCTCCGAGTCCATGTGTAGTGCTTGACAGAACTGCCCCCGCCCGGGGTGGGGGGCTGGCTCTGACCCTCCTGGAGCCTCTGGATTGAGCTGTCCCCCCCAAGGGCCCCTCGCCCAGCTGGGCTCGTGCTGTGCTTCACCTGTCCATCGTCTCTAAATCTTCTTTTTCCTAAAGAGGGGTCTTGGTCTGTTCTTTCAGTCGGATCTTCTCTGGGAGGCACTGGAATGATGAAAGCCTGTACTCTCGGCCCTTTCCCTGGCCCCCCTGGCGGGGTCTGGGCCCTTTCCCAGCTACTTGTAGGACATGTGGTCAGGGTCCTGGTGGCTCTCACCCCGGGGGCTGCCCCATTCACTAGAGAGTTCTCTTTAGGGTGGAGCTGGAAGAAGGGATGGCTCTGGTTGCCACGGAGCCGTGATTTGGATGTCCTTCCAGAGAGGGCCACAAGGGGGCCACACGGGTGGCCGGGCAGCTGTCAGCAGGAATGGTGCCAACGAGTGACAGTCATGAGGGAGCGTCTCTCCTTGGGGAGGAAAGAGGGTAGTGCCTTTCTTGGCTGAACAAAAGGCCAAAGCTACCTTACTGGGGGACTGCGCCCCAACCGGGGTGTTGATGAGCGAGCGGTGGTGGCCTCTGCAGACCCTGCATTCCACGGACAGCAGGCTCTGGAGTTTCACGGCTGTCGGGCGGGGGTGGGTGGCTGCTGAATCTGGAGCCTTGTAGGCTTTGGCAGGTGAGAGGGCCCAAGGTAAGAACAAGAGCTGGTGGGCACAGGCATTCTACATAGAAGTGGCTCATTAGGTGTTTATTTTGTTCTATTTAAGAATCTGTTTTATTAAATTAATATAAAAATCTTTGTAAATCTCTATATACATCTGGTCACAGGAGGTTCCAGTATAAACCCATATTAGTTCTACCCCTTCCCTCAAAGGGGGAGCAGGGGTCAAGTGCCCACCCCCATCCTGTCAGGGCAGTGCCGACCTTCCTGCCCTTGGAACACTTGCTGCAGGTGGGCACTGGGTCAGATTTCAGGTAGGATGAGCCAGGAGAAGCTAGCACCCCAGGTCTGGAAGCGGGGCTGGAGCTCCTGTTTTCTCAAGGCAGAAGGAACAGGAGAGCTGCAGGATCTGGGCCGACAGCCGTGGCCACTGCCATCCCAGGCCACCCCTTGAGGGGATCACTGGCACTTGTCGTCGCTGTCAGAAGGGCTGCCCTCCCGGGGGAGGCCGTGGCGGGAGCGGGGCCCCCAGAGTGCGTGCACCTCGGTGGTCTCTGTGTCACTGCTGCTGGTGGCACTGTCTCGGAAGCTGGCAAGGGGCGGCCGGACTTTCACACCCTGTGCTGTGACAGAGCCCTCGATAGCCTTCCGGAGCTGGAAAGGTGAGAGGATCAGATGTGTGGACTCGGAGCTCCCTGCTCAGACTCCTCCCCAGCACTTCCCCAGGTGGCTGGACATAAGCCTCTGAGCCTTTTTGGAAGTGGAAGTGGTCACTGTCATCTCACCTCCTTTAGGGTGACAATTCCAATGAGTCTGCCAATACTGGTGACATAAGCATGGTCCACTCCCAGCAGTGAGAAGATGGTGTGAGTCTGTGGGGTGGGGAGAAAACACATTGGACTTGATGTGTGACGGGAGAGCTCTAGATTATAGGCCAGAGGGACCCAGAACAAGGTGGTGGGGAGCAGTAGAAGGGGTGAGGATGGATGGTGAGGAAGGGGACAGAACCACTGGAGGAAAAAGAACAACAGAATGTTTCTGTAACCAAGCCTCAGAAACTTGATAGTGGGAATCTTTATGTTGCTTACATTGATGGAGCAAGGGACAGAGGAAGGCTTCTTTGTCCCACATTAGAAAGGAGGACAGAGGAGAGAACAACTGTTGAAATACGACATCAGATGATTGGCCAGGCACCGGGCTAGGTCTTTCCTACATTAACATTTAATTTCAGTAGTGTCCTGAGAAGTAAGTATGATACCCATTCTACAGGAGAGGCAACATGAGGGTCAGAGCTGAAGTGACTTGCTCAAGGTCATCAGGAAGAAGTGGCCTTGCAGCCCCAGCTCACTTTCATCACATTATAGAAGGAGGAAGCACAGCCCCAGTCGTCCCATGCAGCTGTCCAATTAGTCACGGACTGAAGTTCCACACGCACCCCACTCCCCCTTAGGGGTATTGGCCCTGAATCCTCTGCCTCTAACTCACCTCTGTGGCTGATACACACTTCCCATTGGCTCTCAGTTGGCTGGCCAGTTTTGGTACCCCTCCAATCTTGGCCTGCAGCACTCTACATCTCTCAAACAGTTTGCCTTTTCTGGGGCCCAAGTAGCATCCCGGGTCCTTTTGAGATGTAGCTTGCAGTCCAGGGGGACAACAGTCACGCCCATCCTCCCATGTTTTTCTTGCTTCGGGCCCTCCCCCCAGGCTTTCGAATGTAATCACCAAGGGTTCAGAAATTGTCTGGCAGTTCCCCTTGTGCTCTAAGTGGATTTTCTTGGGCCAGATGTCTTGAAAAACACTCTACTGACTCAGCAGTTCCTGGAATTTTTGGCCCATCGTTTATCGCACTGTTTTGAGTTTACTTGTAAGCCTTTTGGCTTAATATTTGAATCAAAATGGGCATTAATAACCCAGCTTCCTGAGTACCACTTACTCAGAACTCACTGTTATCATCTTAACACTTTAAAAATGTTTTATTATACAGTGCTAAATTCTCCATCTAAGACATGACAGTAATTATAAAAGGAGATAAACAGAAGTTCAGTTTTAGAATACACTTTTCTGTGCTCCTTCCATGCCTATGTCATAACTGTCATATGGTTAGCAAGTTCCTCCTCATATCTAACTTGAATCCTATGTGCTACAAGTTATCTTTAATTTCTTCATAAGACTTCGGAGGGAAACATATCGTTACAAGGTTTCCTGTTTCAATAATCCCTTAGCCTTGCCTTCTTATCATTTAATAATCCCTCTCATCTTCTCCCAAGGATCCTATTAAATAGTTCCCCTTGATTTTCTGTTCTCTACCATCCTAATCAGAGTGAGCTTCTGGCAGACTATATGCTTTTTAGATTTGCAAACCACTTGTCCCACTAAGCCTTACTGATTGACTTTCTGAACATCCTGGCCATTCCCCCCAACCTCCTCACCATCCTCACCAGACAGGGCTGCAACATCCTAATGGGTTCTGCTTTCTGCCTCCCTTCCCTCCAGCTTGGCTCTGCCATCCTAAGAGCTTTCCCAAACTTGAGTTAGACCCCAGACTCCCCAGAATGGCCCATTAAGACCCTTCCCAAACTCGCCTCAGCCTGTCTTTCCAGCCTCAGATGCCGCCAGGCACCCCAGCTTCCAGCCTCAGATAATCACTCATCCTTTTCTGAGAACATCCATTTCTTCCACGCTTCAGCCCTTCCCTCACGACACCATCTTTTAAAGTCTCCTGTTGTTCACCTCTCAGTATAAGTAGTAGCAGTAATTCCTAACATATATCGAATACCTACTATGTGCTGGGCACTGTTCTAAGTGCTTCACATGTTATCAACTTTAATCCTCAGAAAAACCTATGTTGGCACAACGATCCCATTTTACAGAGAAGGAAAGTGAGGCACAGAGGCTAAGAAACGTGACAAGGTTTCGGGTTCAGTCCGCTGGCACTCTAGCTTCCCCCCTCCACCCACTGATGCTCTGCAGGCGGCCCTGAATGAATGAGGCACTCTGATGGTACGGGGACGTCCAGTTGCACAGGTTCCTAAATAGTCTCCAGTGTACTCCTCTCCCCTCTGCATGTTCCCTTCCTGGACTTCACTGGGCTACTACTTACTGACTCCTCAGGCCTACAAGGACATTTTGAATTCTCATCTTGTATGTTCTTATCACTTTCAGTTCTTTGTACTTCTGTTAGTTGGTTCCTCAAAGGCTTCATTTCGTCCTCTGAGTTTTAAGTTTGCAACAAACACCTACTTTGTTCTTTTTCATTTTCATTTAATTAGACACCAGGGAGCCCATTGGAGGGCCCATACTTCTTGGGCTTGGGAACAGTGAATTGACAGGCAGAGGGTCAGTTTCGCCTTCCGAAAGAATCCTGGGATTGGGGCCAGGAAATCTGGCCTCTGGGCCTGACTCTGCTATATTGACTCCGGCAAGTAACCTCCTCACTGCCTCAGCCTCCCTGTGTATTAAAATGGTTAAATCCACAGGCTTTTGGGTCAGACCATCTTGGATTCCAGGCCTAGTTCTGCTACTTACTAGCTGTGTGACCTTGGGCAACCTGCTTAACCTCTCTGAATCTCAATGTCCTCATAAAAACTAGAATAGAAAAACCAGAATATCACAATACCCATCTTACAAGGTGGTTGTGAGGATTAAATTAAACATGTGAAGAGCTTAGCCCACTGCCTGGCATGTAGCAGGCACTAAAAAAAAACACGTCACCATTATCATCATCATCGTGTGATGTCTGAGGATTAAGTAAGGTAATGGAAACGCTTTAGAGGTCTTAGGAAGAAAGGCTTTAAATAAAAGCCATATGTATTATTCACAGGCCTATCTTCTTTTTTTCTTGCAATTGCACTGCAGTTCCCCACCCATTTTGATCCGAGGTCTTTACCCAAAGGCTTATACGTTCCTTTATTACCTTTTGCTTTTTTGTTTTTGTCCCCTGTTCTTCCTGCCCTGCTTGTCTGCACTAGGCTGGCTCTTGGGCACAGTTTGTATCTAAGCTAGCTGCCCAAGCTGCAGACCTTGGGAAAATTTCTCCCCTTCCCCCGTCTAATGTGCTCACAGGCTTGCACGTTAAATCTGTCAACAATTTAGCTAAACCCCCCTGGTTTTTGCCCAGGCGGCCTGCCGGGTGTGCCTGTACTCCCTGCCTTCGCTTAGAGGCCTGAAGGTGCCCAATGATGCCGGCTGCGCCATTCTGGGGGGGCCCGAGGCAGTTCTGCGAAGAGAGCCCCCGCCCTCTGTTAGCGTCAGCCTCACCCACTGCCAACCTTTCTGCACTCCAGTTTTCTCTGCATTTATGCAGGCCATTGTGCCCTTCTGCTGAGCTATCTTCCTGTGTCTCTACCAGTTTTCCTTTGGCCTACACTGAGTCAGACTTTCTGGGGTCTGACATTCCAAGCCCCCCACTAGGCACTTCTCATCTTTGTTTATCTCTTCTCTGCAGTGTCCCCAATCCTACTTGGATGTTTGTTCGCTTGTTTATTAGATTTTCTTATCCTGCCTATTTCTCACCCATTTTTTTCAGTGTGGGTGTATCAGCCTTGTCAGGCGCTGGCAGCCTCCTGCCTAGCTCTGACTCTAGAGGGTCAGAGGCCTTCTGGCTTCCACCCAGCTCCAGCCCTGTCTTTGTTGCCGCTTTGGTCCAGAGTTCCCTGGGGGCAAGTCTGAGCAGAAGAAAAATGATGCTTGGCTTCACCATAGGCAGGAAGAGGCTAAGGGGCCCTGCTCCTGGCCCCCCATCGTTTGGAGCAATGTGTTTGAAAAACATCTCAGCACAGAGCCCACTCTCTGCTGTCTCTTTTTTCCCCACTGGCTTGAGTCCAAACTTGTGGGAGGACTTAGCTCCCCACCCTGTGCTCCTGAGAGCCCAGGCGGCCCCGGGCCTCCGGCCCTACCTTGTGCAAAGAGGTCCGCTCCACCAGCTGGAAGGGGGCAGGGTCAATTTTGCAGTCACTGAAGTTGACAGGTTCATCTAGTTGCTGCTCCTCCCACTCCAGAATCTGAGGGGACAAGACTAGGAGGGTTAGGGAGAAAGTGCCAACAGCTGCTCTCACCTCCTTGAAAGTTGGCCTGCCCTTTTTCCTACCCCATGGTCCCTCCCATGGGGACAGCAGCCAATATGATGACTGAACACACTCAGGAAGAAGAGTCCAGAGTCCAGTCACACCTTACCTCCTCAGGGGTCATCTCGCCTTCCAGGTCCGAGTCACTCTAGGAGAGGGGAAGGAAGGTTGGCAGCTAGGGGCTTGGGGGAGGTGGTGTATCTCACCAGCTCAGGGGAAGCTTACCCTGCCTAGACCCCGGCCCTCCCTGTCTAGTGCTCCTGAGCTGCAGGAAGAAAGGGAGCACTTACCGCCAGGGAAATTCGGACCCGCTTCGGCTTGCGCTTGTCACATGTTTCCGACTTCTCCAACTTTGTTAGCGCCAAACCAGAGAGAAGAGGAGTGGATGTTATAGGGAGGAGGGAGGTGAGGGAAAGTGGTGGGGCTGGGAGGAAGGGCACAATGCAGGGACAGCTGATATCCAGGAGGGCAGAAGGGCAGAGAGAGTGGAGGCAGGCACTGCAGGGTTAACGGACAGGTGGTCTCAGCGTCAGAGAGAGAGCTGGAGAGAAAGAGCCAGATGGAGAGGCTCTAACCACTCACCTCTGAAGCAGGCTCGGGGGGCGGACTGCCACAGAAGAGGCTTCTGAGGGCGATGCCTGCCTGCTCCATGTTCCCTGTGTTCCCAAACACAAGGCCCTGAGGGCAATGTCATCCTTGCTGGAGAGGACCAGGAGAGGTGAGGAGGGCAAGGGGAGAGGCGTCCTGGTTCTACTCCTGGCCCATCTGGGCAGCCTCTTAGCTGGGATGTGCTCCAGTAAAAAGGTTGGGCAGGGACCCTAGTGCGTCTCCGGGGCTGGTCTCTGGCTCCGTCATGCTAGCAGATGGGCTCACCTGTGGGACTCTCCTTGAGGTTCATGGTGTTGCTGGGCCCCCTCTTGAGAGCAGGCTTCAGGGGCTTGTGAGTCTCCCCCCGTGCTGCAGGGAAGCCCGAGTCTTCTGTGTTCACCTGCACAGGCAGGAAGGGGTTGGGGAGCCCATGGCCTCGGACCACCTCTAAGTCGCCCTCCCAAACAGTCTACACAATGACATTTAGGAAGTCTGGGTGCCCCTGCCATGGGGCTTTTCCCCTCACCTGGAAGAGGAGGGAGGTCTCAGGGCTGGGGGGACTCTCCTGATCGGAGGGTGAAGAGGTCCGGGCAGCTCGATGCTCCTGCATGTACTGCCGCCGGCGGGCTGGGCTCAGCTGAGCCCCCAGCAATGCCACCACCTGTGAGCACTCGATGGAGCCCAGGAGGATCATGGACTCTGGATAGAGCAGGTGGGAGGACTCAGGAGCTGGGGGTGAGGCCCTCCTACCCCCCCTAACCTTCTCTCACACCCAGTGTGGGGCCTTGGACACAGACCACACTCCCTAGGGAAACCCTGGCTGGGTTTGCTAGCTTACTGCCTTTGGAACCAAGGAGACTGGTCCTGAGCTCCTGCCCCTCCCCCTTCCTGAGCAGCAACCCGGGCAGATGACCCTAGCACCTGGGCCCCCTCCTGGTCTCACCAGGGGACTCTACTAGGGCCAGCACGCGGCCCTTGGTCCTGTGCAGTGCCAACCGCAGGTCCCGGAAGGTGCAGCTGAGGGCCACGTGGGGAACATCCCGCACCATGATGTCCTCCACTCGCACCCG
The DNA here is from genome assembly GCF_965194825.1 of Balaenoptera physalus. Taxonomy (NCBI): domain Eukaryota; kingdom Metazoa; phylum Chordata; class Mammalia; order Artiodactyla; family Balaenopteridae; genus Balaenoptera; species Balaenoptera physalus. The sequence continues at coordinate 63,325,517 of NC_138891.1, forward strand.
GTACTGCCTGAGGGCAGAGAGAGGCACGTGGTTTGCCGTCAGCATGGGGAGGGTAGCCCGGGCCGTGAGGGTATCCCAGGGCCGTGAGGAAGGCCCCAGAGCCTATGGGGACAAGGGCTAAGGGCCGAGGTGTACCTACTGCCTTCGTTCTGATCGGGTGGGTCAGCCACAGCTCCCCCAGGGAGTGGACAAGGGCAGCTCTGGCCAGGAGGGAGCAGGGTGGCTGGTCTCCCAGCCTCACTGGCTGAAGACCTTGCTGGAGGTGGGTGGGAGGGAGTCCTAGGGTGCCTTCTGCCCCTCAACCGCTCCCCCCTCATCACCCAGTCCTCCATACTGGTGGCGGCCCCAGCCCAGCTCAGGCAGATAGGGCAGTTTCTTGATTCGGATGATGCTGTCATAGAGCGAGGGCTGTAGGCTCTGGGCAACGGCGTTGGCCAGGATGACGGCGATCATAACAGGCAGGATGTGGGCGATCTGGCCTGTGAGCTCGAACACGATCACGGCCGTGGACACTGTGTGTGTCACTGCTCCTGCCAGCGCAGCTGCCCCTGGGGACAGCCACCCTCAGTCTCCTCAGGGTGCCCAGGCCCCAGATGACCCCACCCCCCAGTCCTGTAGGGACCCTCTGGGCTGCCCAGTACAATCCTGGGGAGTGGGCTTCTGCAGCCGAGAGAAGCCCGGTTTCTGCCAGCAGGGGGCGCCAGAGCCTCTGGCCCTGTGGCCCAGCCAGGGGTTTTCCAAGACAGACAGGGACCTGGAGCACTCACCCACCACTGCATAGCCTCCGGGCACGATCCGGTAAGTGCTGCCATCTGTGTGAATCCCGTCTGGGAACCAGGCAGCCATGCTTTCGCCCACCAGACGCCCAAATGCTGCTCCTTCAGGGAGGGGGGTGGGAATTGAAACAGGTAGTGGAGGGGGTGGGCAGGGACACTAGGAAGAGAGAGGGTCAGAGGGTAGGGGAGGGGGCCGGTGGGTCATTCAGTGCAGGGGACTGCCCTGCGGGGGTGGGGGCGGGGGCTGGACCAAAACCCGCTCCCAGGCAGACGGGGGACAGCCAGGGGGCGGCCAGAGGGTGCAGGCTGGGAGAACCGCAGCTGAGGACTCACCAATGACAAAGACAGGCATGAAGGCCCCGCAGGGCACTGGGATGGTGGTGGCCAGTGCAGACATCCAGAACTGCAGGCAGGAGGTCGTTCAAACAGGTAGAGGCGCCTCCTGGCCCCAGGCAGCTCCCAGCTCCACCCCAGAAGCCTACCTTGCTTATCAGTCAGGCACAAACTTCCCAGCTATCTTGGAATCCCCCAGAGGTGAAGGAAAGGAGGACTCAGGAACCAGGTGGCTTGGGTTCAAATCCTCACCCTGCCATCCAGCTGTGTGACTTTGGGCCAGTTACTTAACCTCTTTGTGCCTCGACTTTCCATCTTTAAAACAGGGGTACTAATAGTACCTTTCTCACAGCATTGTTGTGAGGCTTAAAGGAGTTAACATACGGAAAGCGCTTAGAACAGTGCCCCACACCTAGTAAGTCTACGTTGGCTATACATATGTAAGGAGCCCCACCTTCATGAGAATGAAGATGACCAGGGTGAGGAAGACGTTGGCACGTGGTGGGTTCCAGGCCTGTGAGGTTCCAGGTGGCTCAAGCTCCTCCATCAGGCCCTGGCGGACCCACGTCCGGTTGTCAAACAGGGTGACCAGTGTCTCTTTCTGTGAGAGCTGTAGGTGAACAGGGTGCCTCAGGCTGGGGGACAGACAGGATGAAGGGAAGGGGCCCACAGGAGAGCAGGGACTGTTGGCTTTAGAAGGGATGCATCCCAAGGGAAAGTACAAGTTCCTGTTCTGCCTGGGGTTACCTGTCCAGCCATGAACTGTCCAAAGCCAGGGGGGAAGGTCAGAGTAGAGATGAGCAGGGTCACCAGAGCCGGGAAGAGCAGGCGTCTAGAAATGTAGATTTCATAGCATCAAATACTCACTACAGACTAGTGATAGGCTTGGGTGCCCTCACATACCTCAGGGCTGCGGTCACAGCAGGGCCTTGGCTCTTACATAAAAACACACAGTTCTGAAAGAAGGCCCCCTTTGCTGTTCATGATACGATGTCTCTGAGGGTGATGGCCATCCAGGGTTATAATGAACCCAAATGCCTTTCTGTTGGCTCCTGACTCCCTAAGTGGGTAGCACCAGCAGAAAATTCATCCCCCCAGCCCTCTCTGGACACCTCTAAGCCGTGACGCCTCCCCTTACCCTCAAGTTTCTTCTGCCTCTGTCTGTTTCTCTGAGGTGACTTAACAGTGAAGGTCACACAACATATACTCCAATAAAGAGGTTAAAAAAAAAAGTGAAGGTCAGTGTTGGGGGAAGCCGGGGTCACTCATGAAGTTGACCGAAGGTGCCAAAGGGAGCAGGTTCAGTCGGTTGCCCCTTCCCTGAATGACGTCAGTCCCAACAGAAGTCATGTCTCAGGCCTCCCCACTCCCAATTCTCAGGGTCACAACTGAGAGAGCTGTGCGCCATGAAGGAAGAACTAAGACTCAAACATTCTCCAGGGAGCACTGCTATCTGGGCCAGGCCAAGGGCCTACAGGAAGCCTTAGCCTTTGATCCAAAATGCCCTCTGCCACTGACTAAAAATCCAAAAGTGCCAGTTTTCAGGCAATTCAAATAAAAGTCAAAATGTTCAATCAGTCTGGAAAACACCATTGAGTGCCTATTTTTGACTGGGCCACTATCTGCCGTCACACCTGTCACCCCCCTTCCCCCAGGCCATGACCCTCACACAACCCAAAGTGCCCCAGAATCAACTCACTTCTTCATGAGGAAACGGTTGATGGTCTTCTGCTTCCTCATCACCTGGACAATCTTGCGGTTCAGGTAGACAAAGAGCGCTCCCCCGAAGCCACTTGCAATACTGGAGAGGGAACAAGCACCTGGGTGAAAGGAGGTCTCCCCTCTCTTACCTCCTCCTCCCTGACCCACCTCAGCTCCCTCAGCTCCTCACCCAATGACAGCAAAGGCCGGCAGCTCCTGGAGGTCGAAGGGGAAGTCAAGCCGGAACCGGGTTTTGAAGAGAGCTGTAATGGTCTCTGAAGGGAAGCAGAGTAGCAGAGGGAGGTGGCTGTAGCCTCGGAGGTCCCCACCTGAGCCATTTCAGGGCTCCTCTCATGCCCCAGGTCCCCCACCTTCATCACGGTTCCAGACTGCCAAGACCCGGAAGATGAAGGCACTGAAGGTGGCGGCAAAGAAGCCCCGCCAGTAGTTGCGCACAGCGAAGAAGGTAGAGGTGACCTCGATGCTGAACAGCACACCTGCGGGGGCGGGGTGTAGGCAAGGAGAGCGCCCCTTGAGGCCTGGGCCTGGCCTATCGGCTCAGACCCAAGGTCAGGGCTGGGGCTGACCTGACTGCCCACCTCCAATGGGTGCCGCAAAGCAGCAGCCCACTCCCACGGCACAGGCGGCGGCCAGCATCTCTGTGTTCCGGGATTCGTTCTGGCGAGAGCGGTGGAAAGGGGAGTCGGCGTCAGTGTGGGCTCAGCAGCCCATCCCTCCCCTCTGCCTTCCCCCAAGGTCCCCCTTACCTCATAGATGCCCCCGAACAGGGAGAGGAACTTGCTGAGGAGAGCAGCGCACATGCTTGCGATATGCACAAAAGGGCCCTGGGAGGTGGGGGCAGGTGGTGAGTGGGGAAGGGGCACACCCTGACCTTGGCCTGGCTTCTTCCTCCACTTGATGGACTCCTTTATTCCCCAACCTGCACTTACCTCTTTGCCAAGGGGCATCCCACTGCCGAGGGCACAGGTCAGCCCGATGACCTTAGCTACGAAGGTCTTGAGGGTGAGGTATTCCTTGAGCACCACTCCCCGCAAGATGGTCTTCATCTCGGGGATGCCGGACCCTGGAGAGGCACAATCCCAGGAGAGTCATTTGATGTGCCTGTTTCAGGAGGTCCCATCTCCGCCCTCTCTTTCTCTTCTATTGTACCGACAGCCTGAGGAGCCAGGATCTGTGTGAATCCGGCAGAGAAAGTGATGAGGACGACGGGGTAGGTGACCCAGGCCAGATACTGGAGTAAGAGGTTAGTGTTCAAGCCCCGGGACATCCACTGCTGAGCTGTGGGGAGAGGATGTGCCATTGGAGCTCCGAAGCGCACACCCAGTCCCCGCCTGGCCACTGGACATACTGGTGTGACAAGCTGTCCCAGGGATATCACACAGAGCCCAGGCACAAGGGGTAGGGAGGGGGCTAGAGGGCATGCACGGAGACAAAGATCACTATAGGTAAGAGGGTCAGTTGGACAGGGGTGGCAAGAAGTTGTGGCCTATGTGAGTGGCAGTGATTATGCCTGAAGATGGGGCAGTCAGGCTGGCCGGGGGAAGTGGTCAATGGACAAGTGCGGCATAGAGGAGGCAGGTTGGTTCTCCCTAGCCCTTCCCCACCAGCCCTTGTCCTCACCCTGCAGACAGGCAGCGATGGCGTAGTCCATGGCCCAGCTGACCAGTGCCATGAGGAGCCCCAGCAGGACCAGGAAGATCCAGTCTTCACCAACCCTGGACACTAGGAACTTATGGCAGTGTACAGTACAGACTGGGAGCAGGGAAGGGAAGGAGGGGAGGCTGGCACCAAAGTGCTCCTACTCCTGTCCCCCCTCCCCCACAGGCAGCTCTAATGGTCTTGGACCCCCTCAGCACAGCACAGCCAAGTCCCCTGCCCCAACCCAGGTCTCACTACGGCATCGGGTGCAACGGCTCTGTCCGTATTCCAGAAGCTCTGGGCAGCCCGAGGGGAAGGTGGACCCCTCCAGGGCTCGGGCCCTCCTAGACGGATCCGAGCAGCTTCCTCTTTGGCAAAGGCCCCAAGGTCCTGAGTATACCGGCCATACATCTGAGCAATAGGGAAGATGGGGGTCAGCGGACATGGGCCGAGTGGGGATGCAGGGAGGGCTCCTGGGGCCTCAACTCCCCTTCTCCCAGTCCCCACATTATATACCCCTTCTTGAACCCACACTTCCCACTTGGGCTTAGGGTGTGGGAACAATGCACACTGCAGATCGTGGGGGCTGTCCTGGCTGGAGTGATGGGGACAGCCAAGGTACAGGGACACAGCTCTGGGGGTGGCTGAATAATCGGTCCCCTTCTCACAAGCCTGGGAAGGCACGGAGCACTGAGGAGGAGTGGGAGGGAAGGCCCCAGAGGAGAAAAAGATGGAAAAACCTACGGCAGTCTGCAAGTGGGAGGAGGGAAGGTCA